>NC_142640.1:13703125-14935000 GCF_053813885.1 Theobroma cacao
TACATAATTTGTTTATTTTATAATTATTAATGAAGTTTATAAGTTTTAATATTATAATTTTTCAAAAAAAGTGATAAAATTTTGGTCCAAAACTAAACGGACCAAACCAATTCAATGTTTGGTTGGTTTAGTCTTCCTTTATATTTGGTTGGTATTTTAAAAATATTTGATCCATTTGGTTCTTAGGTAAAGTGAACCAAACCACCCAATTCACTCATTTGCTCACCCCTATATATACTTATTAATAAGTCAAATATTTAAAAGTAAAATATTTATGATGTTAAAAAAATATATATAAATATTTTCTTACTTTATTATTTGATTATAGAATATGTACATTAATTTATCTTCTTTGCAAAAATTAAGTTTGAATTTTCCTTCTATGAAAAAGAATTTAAAAAAAATTTTATACCTAAACCAAATTTAGGTGAATAACTTGCATTATGTTAGAATAAAATAATATTAAAAGATTAAATAAATTTTTTTTCTTCTATTATAATAGTATAAAAATTTAAAATTTATTTGTCTTAATTTTTAACTTGAGCTAGACTCAAATTAGCAAAATAAAATTGATTTAGTTTTTTCTTTTAAAAAAATGAAGAAGGGAGATATGAAATTATGGATGATTATAAAAATAATTTCTCGTTCTAACTTGCTTAATTTGGGCATGACAAACCTCTTATTACACCCATAGAATCTAAGCTACTCCACCCTTTTAATTATGTATTTATTTTTTTATGTTTTTATTTTGTTTAATATTTAAGGTTATATCTTTTAGGTTGAAATTTCCCGAATTAAAGATCGCATTTATGACTGATAAAGTTAAATATAATTATAAATATTTATACCATTTTATTTTGTATTTAGGAATTTTTTGTAGATCTAAATTAATAATTTAAATTTAAATTTAGAATAATTTGATTGTGGTATTTGAATTTAAGTAAAATTATTTTACAAGAAACTTTGAGTAAACTTAAATAAAAGGTAAATTGGGTAAGGGTTGAATAATTTCAAAAGAATGAGTATTTGTAAATTGTGAAAGTTGTAACTAAATCATCTTATTTTGCTAATTTGAGTTCAGTTCAAGTTGAAAACTAAGTCAAATAAATTTAAAATTTTTATACTATTATAAATAGAAAAAATAAAGAATTTATTTAGTCTTTTTATATTATTCTATTATAATATAATGCAAGTTATTTGTCTAAATTTGAATTTAGATATGAAATTTTTTTTTCAAATCTCTTTTTATAGAAGGAGAATTCAAACTTAATTTTTGCAAAGAAGATAAATTAATGTATATATTCTAAAATCAAACAATCAAATAAGAAAATATTTATATATATTTTTTAACATCATAAATCTTTTACATTTAAATATTTGACTTATTAATAAGTATATCTATTATCTACTTAAATATTTAAAAATTTCAAATATTTTTTTAATTTAATTTCTTAACATCTCAATTTTGTTCAATTTAATCCCAATAACGTGGCAGAATTTCTTTTTGAAAATTTTTTTGATCTGCCACGTGACACTGACATGTTAGCATGTCAGTGCCACATTGGCATTGTCATGTCATTAAATTAGTGCCACACGGCACTACCATGTCATTATGTCGGTGCCACGTTGCATGCCCATGTCATTAAAATGTGCCACGTCAATGTCATGTTAATGCTGACGTCATCCCCTTTAACGGTAAAATTGGATGCCATTAAGAGGAGGGACTAAATTGAAGCAATTTCCAAAATCAAGGGACTAAATTGCTTCAATTTTGAGTATAGGTACTAAATTAAACAAAATGCATGAATACATGGACTTGGTAGGTATTGTGACCAATTATAATTTATAAATGATGTTTTCTCAAATAAAAATTAAAATATTTTGAATTGATTACAGTCTTTGGACTTATAAGTGGGAGAAAAAGAGAAGTAATCTACGAACAGATTTCTTGGCACACGACATCAAGATCTTTGTTTTTAAGGGTGGGCAAATAGGTGGATTGGTTGATTTGATCTGCCTTATCTAAGAACTAAATGGACTAAGTGTCAAACCCTACTTTGTAAAATAATTATAATGTCATTCACATGCTCGATAGAATGTTTGTATATTTAAGAAGTTCAAAAAATCGTTAAAAAACGATATTGCCCATAATGGTATTATTAAGTCGATTAAGCCTCGAACTAATTCAAATAGGAATTTTAAGGTGAAATTAAGAGTTTCACAGTTCAGGAATGACTCAAAATGGTAATTAGGAGTTCGAGGATCAATTCGGAGTCAAACCGAAATTTTCACTATCTAGGGGCAAAATTGTAATTTTTCCACCCGCGGATAAAATTTGAGATTTTGAGAGAATTTAGATCACATTTGACAAATTGGAGAATGGTATGAGTATAAGGGATGAAAAATATGTCTATGGGTAATTTTTTAGTTTTTGAGGTAAAAATGTAATTTTTCACTTTACGGGGGTAAAAGTGTAATTTTTAAAAATTTGCTCCACCAAAACTTTGGAAAAGTCTAAAAATTTCATGGAAGACATGGATAAGTGAAGAGGATTGAGTGGTAGAAAAAGAAAGTCAAAAAGATGGCTAAAAATAATAAAATAATAAAATATTCAAAAGGTAAATAAAATAATAATATTTTATTAAGCCTATTAAAAGGCTTGAAAATTCTAGAATTCTTTATTGGGATGGTCAGCCAAAACCAGCAGGAGAGAGAGAGAAATAAGAACAAACCCTAGAGTGAGAAAATTCAAAGAAAAAGTGTGATTTTTCAAGGAATCAAGTGTTTAAAGATATGATTTTTCAAGCTTAGCTTAAGATTTATCATTTCCATGCATTTCCCATCATTTTCCATGGTTGAATCATGTGATTTGAGGATGAATTCAATTCTGGAAAAATGGGTTAGGAGAGAGAAACTTGTTAGATTAATTTGATTCTAAGTTATGTTAGTGTTTTAAGTTAGTTTAGCATATTTAGGAACAAAACAACAAGAAAAGAATTTATTTTCCTCCATTACCATTATTGGCTGAATTTTCTAGGGGAATGTTGGCTGCTGATCTTGATGTTTATTTGAGGAATTATGATGAATAATGATAAATTATGAGCCTAAAAAAATAATGGAAATTTTCGGAGTAAAAATACGAATTTTTACCCACTAGGGGTATTTTCGTAATTTACTATCGAGACTGATAATTTGCACCACACTGAGGAACATTAAGTCAATTTGGGTGCAATTGAGGTATAGAAACTGAAAAAAATTAATTTGAGATTAAATTGGACGCGTTAGTAATTTAATTGGGTAATAGGCCGAATTAGGTTAGCACCGCATTTAAACGGTAGTCAGATAAGTTGCATGTCATATCATGCATATATACCGAGCCTGAATTGATTTTATAATGGTCAAGCATTGATGTGGTGAATTATGTATTGTACATTGTGGATAGGTGGTGAGCAAATTTGAAATACCCCATACTTTGATATGGTGATAAATAAAGTTGATCGAATGCAAATTGAGGTCAATTAAAATGTTTAAAAGTGATAAAAGACGAAATGAGTAGTTTAGGATAAAATATTTCAAAAGTGAGGCATAATAAGGTATTTCGGGTACCAAGGAGACGAGATAAAATTTTTAGAATAAAATAATATTTTATTAATAAAATAATATTAAAATATTAATATTTAGTCGGATATCGAAATCAGTCAAGAAGAAGGATCATATGGTTGATCCAAGTGAGGGAGAAGATGACAAGCCCGACTCTATAAAATATTTGTCATGACATACATGTGATGGATAGCATGTTTACATGCTAAGAGAGTCTCGAAAAATTTACAAAAGTCGGTATTGTACCTAGAGGTACAACAAAGTTGAGTTAAACCTCGAACTAGATCAAATAGAGAATTCATGATGAAATTAAGAATTTTAAAGTCCCAGAATGGTTTAATATGGTAATTCGGAGTTTGAGGTCCGATTTGGAGTCAATTCGAAAAATTGACCGGTTAGGGGCAAAATGGTCATTTGCCACTTGGGGACAAAATGAGAATTCTTAGAAAAGATTTTTGGCCCCATTTGACTTATTGGAGTAAGATTTGAAGTTTAGAAGTGAAAAATTTTAATTTCGGTATAATTTGAAGTAAAAGGGTAAAATAGTAATTTTGCCATCCGAAATCGAAAATTTAATTTTTAAAAGGATTTTGATCAAATTTAATTATTTAGAGTGTGAAATGAGTATGAGGAGTGAAAATTATGCATTATGACAAATTTTTAATTTTTGGAGTAAAAATGTAATTTTTGAAAAGTTCGGGGGTAAAAGTGTAATTTTGAAAAAGTTGCTCCACCAAAACTTTGGAAAAATCTGTAAATTTCACTTAATACTTGGATAAGTCAAAGGGAATGCATGGTGGAAAAAGTATGACAAGTGGATGGCTAGAAAAAAAAATGAATTAATAAAATATTCAAAATATGAATAAAATAATATTATTCATTAAACAATAAAAAGGCATAAAAAAATCAGCCCACCCATTCTTCTTCTTCAACATTCGGCCAAGCAATAAACAAGAGAGAGAAAGGAGAAAATAAAACCCTAGTTAAGAAATTTAAAGGGAAAATAGGTGGAAATTCAAAAATCAAGTGAAAAAAAAGGTAACATTTCTTAAATTTGTCTTGTGCTTTACCTTTCCCATGCATTTCCCATCATTTTTTATGGTTGAATCATGTGATTTGCGGATGATTTCAATTCTGGTCATATGGGTTTAGAGAGAAAAAGTGCTAGATAAATTTGATTTTAAGCTATGTTAGTGCTTAGTGTTTGTTTAGCATGTTTATGAGTAAAACAACAAGAAAAATATTTATATTCTCCATGAATTTCTCTAAGCCGAATCTAGCCAATGGTATGTGAGGATGAGGTTGACTTTATTTTAAGAGAATTGGGTGGAAAAATGATGAATTATGAGGTTGGAAATTAAATGAGAATTTTCGGTGCAATAAATTGAAATTTTTACCCACTAGGGGTAAAATCATAATTTATAGTCCGGACTGATAAATTGGACCAAATTCACAGTCATTGAGGTATTGTGGATATAATTGGATAATTAAAATTGAAATGGATGGAATTGGAGTCGAATTGGGGATTTTAGGACTTTACACCGTGTATAGGCGAGTTAGGTCAGACACCGCAATTAAGCGATTGTCTAAACATTTCAAATCCTATCTAGTGCATACGCATGGATAAGAGCCTGAAATAATTTCTGATAAATTGACACAATTTATTGAATTTTGTATCATGGATTATGGATAGGTGGTGAGTCAATTGTTTCGGGTAAGAGACTACACCTGAGGGCAGAAGATAGGAGTATTTCTACTCCTAATGCTGTGAGTGAACTTATTATCATCTTAATTATCTAGAGTAGTTTTATACAACTGTGTGATTTTATGGAAAATGGGTTTAAATGGTAAATTGCTATGTTTTAAGAGAAATTGTGATTTTATAAAATGATTTTATAAATTTTTTGAAAAATTGAATACTGGTTTTGAAATAGAGTAATTGGAGACTGCCTGCTTGTGTTGCAAATTTATGGTTTTGAATTGAATGGCTTATGATAATAAATGAGCATGAATGGCTAAATTGATTTTGGTGTTAGAATTATTTATACTGTGTACTTAGCCTTGAGAGGCTAGGTTGCGATAAATTACCATGTCATACTAGAATAAATTTTATTGATTGGTGGATTATATATTAATTATTTACTACAGAGGGGGTTTCGTGGACCAGCCTATTAGAGGGGCACGGTAAACTCCATTATATTATTACCTCGAACGGAGAGGCGCGTAGGGTATCTCCTAGGGTAAAGCTTAGGGTTCACTTCACGCCAAACCACCACGTGAAGGGGAACTCAGCCAACGCCAAGGAACGACTGTATTTTTCTCAAACTAAAATATATTTTAAGTGTATACAAAATTTTAACAGCCTTGGCGGACTCGGTTAGATGCCCTGCGCAAGGTATCACCGAGTATGAGTTTTGGCACGAGCCAAAATTTTAGGAAATTCATAAGCCAAGTTGATTTCTCGATTTATATGGATTGATTTTATTTGGTTGAAATAAGTTGAAAGCTAATGAAATTACAGTATGATGACTTATTTTAATTGTCTCCATTTACTCGACTTTAGATAGTTTAGATGGTATTTGTTTACTCACTGGAATTTTATAATCTCACCACCCTCATTTCTTCACATTTCAGGCTCGGGGAATTTCATAGTTATCTGACTTTGACAAGGACCTTCATTTGGACTCGAATCGGTAAAAACTGTAGGTTTCTAGCTTCAGATGCATTTTGGATAGATATGGGCCCACGTGTCACTGTAAACGAAATTTTATACTTTGGTTATTTGCTTTATAATATATATGAATATAATTATCTTTTACGCTATAAGAATTATGTACTGATAGTTTTACGAAAATTATTTTACAAGAAAATAGTTTATTTTATTGAATATTTTTATTATATTCAAATGGTCAAATTTTCACTTCAAATGAACGTTTTAGATACTTAATTTTTTTTAATCATTAAATATATATTTTCGGCTTACCTACTATATTTTTAGCAAGTTTCGAGATTTTCGACAAAAATGACAAAAATACCCCTGTGAGCCAAAAAAAAAATGTTATGTTATGATTTGGAAATGATTTGTAATCCTTCGTATTTTGATTATTTGATAACTATTGCTCACCGGGGAAGTGCGAAAGCTGATACGAGAGCCTTGCGAGGTTTCGATCGACATTCAGGGTGAAGAATGTTTGTCGAGGCTTCGCGGCGGTTGTCACAGACTCGATGGGGAGTTTCGGGTTGTGACAAAATTACACTAGTAAAAGTACATAAATTGTGCTTGAAGACTGAGATTAGGAGTACATCGACTCCTAGAACTGTGAGTGGACAACTTATCGTCTTAAATATCTAGAGTCATTATACTTGTTTGATGCTTTTATTGAATGGTGAGCTTAAATTATAAAATATTATGTTTTCTAATTAAAATGTTTTTTTAATAAAAATGAGATTTATATTGGTTTTGAAATCAATTATTGTTTTAGGAAAATTGAGTATATGGAGACTGTGTTGAAATTTATGATTTTATATGTTATTGAAATTGGGGCTTATGACACTATGGTAGCATGATGGCTAAATTTTTTGAGTTGGCATGAAATATATGAACAGTTTTGGATTGGTCTCGGTAGACTGAATTACATTTTATTCGCCATATTATGCTACTGGAATTTTTATGGGTCTGGTGGTATATTAAACGGTCACTGCAGTGGTGGAGGTTTTCGTGGACTACCTATGAGAGGGGCACGGTAACCCAATTATATATTTACCTCCGAGGGGAGATGTTGGATGAAGTATCTCCTGAGGTAAGATTTGAATGCACCTCACGGTCACTGCAGTAGTGGGGGTTTCCGTGGACTGCCTATGAGAGGGGCACGATAACTCAATTATATACTTACCTCTGGGGGGAGATGTTGGGTGAAGTATCTCCTGAGGTATGATTTGAGTGCACCTCACGTTCGGGCCACCACGTGAGAGTGAGACTCAGCCAACGCCAAGGAACGGCTGTGTGTTAGATGTGAAAACATGTTTATGGGTATGGGTCATTGAACAGCCTTGGCGGTCTCAGTGGGATACCTTGACGAAGGTACCCGCGAGAATGATTCTAGCAAGGGCCAATTTTAAGAAATTCATAAGTCGAGAAATTTTGATGAAAAGAAATTGTTTGGTATAGATTGAAACGAATTTTGTGTTATGAACATTATTGAGATATAACGTTTTTATATTGTCTCCATCTACTCGGCTTTAGATGCTTTTGATGGTAATTGTTTACTCACTGAGATTATGTAATCATAATCTCACCCTTCTTCCTATCCATTTTTTCAGGCTCAAGACAGTTTGTTGATAGTTGATTAAGACGAGAATTAATCTCGGAGTTGCATCATAGGAAGTAAGGGTTCGTAGCTCTATACCTTCTTGGTTAGTTGGGGGCCCACGTGTCACTGTAAACGAAATTTCATACTTTAATTATCTTTATTACTATATGAATAAATTTATTTTACTCTTATGCTACAAAAGTTATTTTAGAAAGACTTTGAAAATATTGTGTTTTAAGAAAATAGAATATTTTATTTAATGTTTTTATTATATTCAAATAGCTATAATTTTACTTTAAACGAATGTTTTAGACTTCAAAATTTAATTTAAATCATGAAATATGTGTTTCCACTTACATGTTACATTTTTTTTCGGATTTCAAAATTTCAAAAAAAAAAAGACGAAAATGCCCCTGTGAGCTAGAAAATAATATTTTATTATTTTGAGTTGGAAACAACTTATGTTTTCTTGAAATGCAAGATTTAATAGCTGTCGCTCACCGGGGAGATGCGAAAGTTGATGCTAAGCCTTGCGGGGTTTCGATCGGCATTCGGGGTAATGAGTGCTTATCGGGACGTCGCGGCGGTTGTCACGGGCTCGATGAGAGTTTCGGGTCCTGACAATTAAGTTGGTATCAGAGCATGATTTAAAGATCAGAGATTTTGATTTTAAAACTTTGGATTTTAAAGTTTTCGATTTTAAAGTTGTTTTAAGAAATCCACACTGACACTGAGTGACCCCAGATTAAATTAAATTAAGTCGAATAGAATGCATGAGTCTGCATATAGAGACCTATTTGTTTTCAAGGTGTATAAGAGATTAAGTGATTGTCGTTAGACATTCTCCCCCAAGCTGTGGGAGCGATGTAAGTAAGTGGCAAGAGAAGAAAAAGGGAAAACTTAAAACAGACTCGAAAAAGGATCAAGATGATAATGATCCTAAAGATGTTTAGTGCCTTGTTGAAGCTTGTAATAATGTAATCCTAGGCAGATGCAGTATAAGAAGGATAATAATCCCTTGTATAAAAGTCTTAAGAGTTGACTTTTGTTTTGTATAATATAAACGGATGATGGAGTAGTTGTTTAAAGGACAGAAGGAGTATAAAAATCTTTTAGTATGACAAAGGTAGATTAGTAATATAAGTATTGAGGATGAATAATTATCTTAGTGGCAAGATCAGTTATTTTAAATAAGTACTGAAGGCTGAAATAGAAAGCCATTAATGGTTTCAGCAATTATTAGATTTAATAACGATTAAACCTTGCAGCACTATGAATTGATCACCAGTTAACGGGGTTAAGTCAAGGATTATAAATTTGAGTATGGAGGGAATTAAAAAGTGATACCGTAAAATTTTAAGATAAGGAATATAATCGGTTTCGACTATGAGAATAGTGGGATACTATCAATAATGAATCCTTAGGCGTGTGATGAAGTTGTGATCTATTGAACCATATGGGAAGATTGTCCTAAGGTGGGACATAGGACATGAGGATTTTTGGAGATGCTTATGGAGGGAGATATAAATTGTAAAGTATGTTTTTCCCAAGTTTTAATTTATTTGAGAAATTGTCATGGTAAAGATATGTGAATATTGGTAATGAAATATGCCCTAAGGGATGACGGTGGCATATCACATAGATAATATGGATATGTTGGGGTCAGTATCCCGATCATGCATCTGTGATAAAAAATTTACTTAGCTAATTGTGGTATAGACTCAAAAAGGAGCCAAGCCGTTGAGAATGACTAAGGTAGTAACTCCAAAAATGAAAGATTTGTTTTAATTAAGCAGATTCCAACGGCTACATTGAAATAAATTACCTTGTGGAGTATTAAGATCAATAATGTATTGATCAAAGTCAAATCTTAAGAAATAAAGAGGATGAGAGATTAATGAGAAGGAACATCAATGTTAAGTAACGAATTTGTGAATAAAGGATTACGACGGTGGCATAGAAAATGAGTACTATAAAGGATTACTAAGAGGATTTATAATTCTTGTATTAACTCAGTTAAATGAAAAGTGATTAAATGAAGCAACTCTTGTGGTAAACAGCGGAATAGTGGAGTTGATGTAGAGTCTTGTTTATAGTCAGTGACTGCAGCACCGATTATAGATAGGAGGCTACGTAGACTCTTTATCTTGGGAAACCACTTAGTATAATCCTAAATGACATAAAGACTCATGATTGAGAGGATTATTGCTGATCAAACTTCTAAAGGGTAACAATAGATATAAGTGAAGTATTCAAGTTGAGTTGGAAATAAATACGAGGAGAAACTCAAGATTCCCTATAAAGGAGATAACAGGAGAAGTTGAGCATCGAATAAAAGATAATACCCCGCCTTTTATTTGAGTTGATAAGTGAAATTTTGAGGACAAAATTTTATTTTAAGGGGGGTAGTGTTGTCAAATCCTGTTTTGTAAAATAATTATAATGTCATTCACATGCTCGATAGAATGTTTGTATATTTAGGAAGTTCGAGAAATCGTTAAAAGATGATATTGCCCCTAATGGTATCATTAAGTCGATTAAGCCTCGAACTAGTTCAAATAGGAATTTTAAGGTGAAATTAAGAGTTTCACAGTTCAGGGATGACTCAAAATGGTAATTAGGAGTTTGAGGATCAATTCGGAGTTAAATCAAAATTTTCACTATTTAGGGGCAAAATTGTAATTTTTCCACCCGCGAACAAAATTTGAGATTTTGAGAGAATTTAGATAACATTTGATAAATTGAATAATGGTATGAGTATAAGGGATGAAAAATATGTCTATGGGTAATTTTTCAGTTTTTGGGGTAAAAATGTAATTTTTCACTTTACGGGGGTAAAAGTGTAATTTTTAAAATTTTGCTCCACCAAAACTTTGGAAAAGTCTAGAAATTTCATGGAAGACATGGATAAGTGAAGAGGATTGAGTGGTAGAAAAAGAAAGTAAAAAAGATGGCTAGAAAAAAAAAAATATATTCAAAAGGTAAATAAAATAATAATATTTTATTAAGCCTATTAAAAGGCTTAAAAATTCCAGAATTCTTCATTGGGATGGTCAGCCAAAACCAGCAGGAGAGAGAGAAAAATAAGAACAAACCCTAGAGTGAGAAAATTCAAAGAAAAAGTATGATTTTTCAAGGAATCAAGTGTTTAAAGGTATGATTTTTCAAGCTTAGCTTAAGATTTATCATTTCCATGCATTTCCCATCATTTTCCATGGTTGAATCATGTGATTTGAGGATGAATTCAATTCTGAAAAAAAGGGTTAGGAGAGAGAAACTTGTTAGATTAATTTGATTCTAAGTTATGTTAGTGTTTTAAGTTAGTTTAGCATATTTAGGAACAAAACAACAAGAAAAGAATTTATTTTCCTCCATTACCATTATTGGCTGAATTTTCTAGGGGAATATTGGCTGCTGATCTTGATGTTTATTTGAGGAATTATGATGAATAATGATAAATTATGAGCCTAGAAAACTAATGGGAATTTTTGGATCAAAAATACGAATTTTTACCCACTAGGGGTATTTTCGTAATTTGCTATCGAGACTGATAATTTGCACCACACTGAGGAACATTAAGTCAATTTGGGTGCAATTGAGGTATAGAAACTGAAAAAAATTAATTTGAGATTAAATTGGACGCGTTAGTAATTTAATCGGGTAATAGGCCGAATTAGGTCAGCATCGCATTTAAGCGGTAGTCGAATAAGTTGCATGTCATATCATGCATATATACCGAGCCTGAATTGATTTTATAATGGTCAAGCATTGATGTGGTGAATTATGTATTGTACATTGTAGATAGGTGGTGAGCAAATTACACTGGTAAAAGTACAGAAATTGTGCTTGAAGACTGAGATTAGGAGTACATCGACTCCTACAACTGTAAGTGGACAACTTATCGTATTAAATATCTAGAGTTATTATACTTGTTTGATGCTTTTATTGAATGGTGATGTCACGACCCGGAACTCCCCATCGAGCCCGTGACAATCGCCGCGAAGCCTCGACAAACATTCTTCACCCCGAATGTCGATCGAAACCTCGCAAGGCTCTCGTATCAGCTTTCGCACTTCCTTGGTGAGCAATAGTTATCAAATATCAAAATACAAAGGATTACAAATCATTTTCAAATCATAACATAACATTTTTTTTTCTGGCTCACATGGGCATTTTTGTCATTTTTGTCGAAAACCTCGAAACTTGCTAAAAATGTAGTAAGTAAGTCGAAAATATATATTTAATGACTTAAAAACAAATTAAATATCTAAAACATTCATTTGAAGTGAAAATTTGATCATTTGAATATAATAAAAATATGCAATAAAATAAACTATGTTCTTATAAAATAATTTTCATAAAACTATCGGTACATAATTCTTATAGCGTAAAAGTTAATTATATTTATATATACTATAAAGCAAATAACCAAAGCATAAAATTTCTTTTACAGTGACACGTGGGCCCACATCTAACTAAAATGCATCGAAAGTTGGAAACCTACAGCTTTTACCGATTCGAGTCCAAATGAAAGTCCTTGTCAAAGTCAGCTAACTATGGAATTTCCTGAGCCTGAAATGTGAGGAAATGAGGGTGGTGAGATTATAAAATCCCAGTGAGTAAACAGATACCATCTAAACTATCTAAAGTCGAGTAAATGAAGACAATTAAAATAAATCATCATACTGTAATTTCATTACCTTTCAACTCATTTCAACCAAATAAAATCAATCCATAAAAATCGAGAAATCAACTTGGCTTATGAATTTCTTAAAACTTTGGCTCGTGCCAAAACTCATACTCGGTGATACCTTGCGCAGGGCATCCAACCGAGTCCGCCAATGCTGTTAAAATTTCGTATACACTTAAAATATATTTTTAGTTTGAGAAAAATACAGCCGTTCCTTGGCGTTGGCTGAGTTCCCCTTCACGTGGTGGTTTGGCGTGAAGTGAACCCTAAGCTATACCCCAGGAGATACCCTACGCGCCTCTCCGTTCGAGGTAATAATATAATGGAGTTTACCGTGCCCCTCTAATAGGCTGGTCCACGGAACCCCCTCTGCAGTAAATAATTAATATATAATCCACCAATCAATAAAATTCATTTTAGCATGACATGACAATTTATTGCAACCTAGCCTCTCAAGGCTGAATACACAGTATAAATAATTCTAACACCAAAATCAGTTTAGCCATTCATGCTCATTTATTATCATAAGCCATTCAATTCAAAACCATAAATTTGCAACACAAACTAGCAGTCTCCAATTACTCTATTTTCAAAACCAATATTCGATTTTCCAGAAAATTTATAAAATCATTTTATAAAATCACAATTTCTCTTAAAACATAGCAATTTACCATTTAAACTCATTTTTCATAAAATCACACAGTTGTATAAAACTACTCTAGATAATTAAGACGATAATAAGTTCACTCACAATTCTAGGAGTCGATGTACTCCTAATCTCAGTCTCCAAGCACAATCTCTGTACTTTTACCAGTGTACTTTGTTCACCACTTATCCACAATGTACAATACATAATTCACCACATCAATACTTGACCATTATAAAATCAATTCAGGCTCGGTATATATGCATGATATGATATACAACTTATCCGACAACCGCTTAAATGCGGTGTTGACCTAATTCGGCCTATTATCTCCAATTTAACTCCAAATCAATTCTTCTCACTTTCTACACTCCAATTATAATTAAATTACCTCCATGACTGTGAATGAGATTCAATTTATCAATCTCGATAGCAAATTACGAAAATACCCCTAGTGGGTAAAAATTGTATTTTTGCTCTGAAAATTTTCATTATTTTTCTAGGCTCATAATTCATCATTATTCATCATAATTCCTCAAATAAACATCAAGATCATCAGCTAATATTCCCCTAGAAAATTCGGCCAATAATGGTAATGGAGGAAAATAAATTCTTTTCTTGTTGTTTTGTTCCTAAATATGCTAAACTAACTTAAAACACTAACATAACTTAAAATCAAATTAATCTAACAACTTTCTCTCTCCTAACCCATTTTTTCAGAATTGAATTCATCATGAAAACATGTAATTTAATCATGAAAAATAAAGAGAAATGCTTGGGAATAAGAAAACTCAAGCTTAATAGAAAAATCTCACCTTTTTCACTTAATTTCCTTGAAAATTCACACTTTTTCTTTGATTTTCTCTCTCTAGGGTTTTGTTTTTGTTTTCTCTCTCTTCTTGCTGGTTTGGCCGGCCATGGGGTGGAAGATGGGCTGATTTTATGCCTTTTTATAAAGAAATAATAAAATAATAAAGGTATGACACATGGCATCATGTCATTGGCCCGTTTTTAAAATTTTAAAATTTTAATCCTTTTTATCTCCACCACACAATTAGTCAATGGTCAAAATGAGGATAAAGGAAGACCATGTGCTGGAAAAATGTCCTGGTGGTGGAAAATTACAATTTTGCCCATAGGGTGGTAAAATTACCCTTTTACTCCAAATTATACCGAAATTAAAATTTTTCACTTCTAAACCTCAAATCTTACTCCAATAAGTCAAATTATACTCCAATAAGTCAAATGGGGCCAAAAAAAATATTTTCTAAAATTCTTATTTTGTCCCCAAGTGGCAAATGACCATTTTGCCCCTAGATAGCAAAAATTCCGATTTGACTCCAAATTGATCCTCGAACTCCGAATCACCAGATTAAACCATTCTGGGACTTTAAAATTCTTAATTTCATCGTAAATTCTCTATTTAATCTAGTTCGAGGCTTAAATCAACTTTATTGTACCCCTAGGTACAATACCGACTTTTGTAAATTTTTCGGGACTCTCCTAGCATGCAAACATGCTATCCATCACATGTATGTCATGATAAATATTTTTATAGAGTCGGGCTTGTCATCTTCTCCCCCACTTGGATCAACCATATGATCCTTCTTCGGGATTGACTTCGACATCCGGCTAAATATTAATATTTTAATATTATTTTATTAATAAAATATTATTTTATTCTAAAAATTTTATCTTGTCTCCTTGGTAGCCAAAATACCTTATTATGCCTCACTTGATTTCCAAATCTCCTTTTTTTCTCACAAATTCTCTTCTGATAAAATTATTATTATTTTATTATTATTTTCTCACTTGCAAAATATTTCATCCTAAACTACTCTTTTCGTCTTTTATCACTTCTAAGCATTTTAATTGACCTCAATTTGCATTCAATCAACTTTATTTATCACCATATCAAAGTATGGGGTATTTCAGGTGAGCTTAAATTATAAAATATTATGTTTTCTAATTAAAATATTTTTTTAATAAAAATGAGATTTATATTGATTTTGAAATCAAATATTGTTTTAGGAAAATTGAGTATATGGAGACTGTGTTGAAATTTATGATTTTATATGTTATTGAAATTGGGGCTTATAACACTATGGTAGCATGATGGCTAAATTTTTTGGGTTGACATGAAATATATGAACAATTTTGGATTGGTCTCGGTAGACTGAATTACATTTAATTCGTCATATTATGCTACTGAAATTTTTATGGGTCTAGTGGTATATTAAACGGTCACTGTAGTGGTGGGGATTTTCGTGGACTGCCTATGAGAGGGGCACGGTAACCCAATTATATATTTACCTCCGAGGGGAGATGTTGGATGAAGTATCTCCTGAGGTAAGATTTGAATGCACCTCACGGTCACTGTAGTGGTGAGGGTTTTCGTGGGCTGCTTATGATAGGGGCACGGTAACTCAATTATATACTTACCTCCGGGGGGAGATGTTGGGTGAAGTATCTCCTGAGGTATGATTTGAGTGCACCTCACGTTCGGACCACCACGTGAGAGTGAGACTCAGCCAACTCCAAAGAACGGCTGTGTGTTAGATGTGAAAACATATTTATGGGTATGGGTCATTGAACAGCCTTGGCGGTCTCAATGGGATACCTTGACGAAGGTACCAGCGAGAATGATTCTGGCAGGGGCCAATTTTAAGAAATTTATAAGCCGGGAAATTTTGATGAAAAGAAATTGTTTGGTATAGATTGAAACGAATTTTGTGTTATGAACATTATTAGGATATAACGTTTTTATATTGTCTCCATCTACTCGACTTTAGATGCTTTTGATGGTAATTGTTTACTCACTGAGATTATGTAATCATAATCTCACCCTTCTTCTTATCCATTTTTCAGGCTCAGGACAGTTTGTTGATAGTTGATTAAGACGAGAATTAATCTCGGAGTTGCATCATAGGAAGTAAGGGTTCGTAGCTCTACACCTTTTTGGTTAGTTGGGGGCCCACGTGTCATTGTAAACGAAATTTCATACTTTAATTATCTTTATTACTATATGAATAAATTTATTTTACTCTTACGCTACAAAAGTTATTTTAGAAATACTTTGAAAATATTGTGTTTTAAGAAAATAGAATATTTTATTTAATATTTTTATTATATTCAAATAGCTATAATTTTACTTTAAACGAATGTTTTAGACTTCAAAATTTAATTTAAATCATGAAATATGTGTTTCCACTTACATATTACATTTTTTTTTGGATTTCGAAATTTTAAAAAAAAAATGACGAAAATGCCCCTGTGAGCTAGAAAATAATATTTTATTGTTTTGAGTTGGAAACAACTTATGTTTTCTTGAAATGCGAGATTTAATAACTGTTGCTCACCGGAGAGATAAGGAAGTTGATGCTAAGCCTTGCGGGGTTTCGATCGGCATTCGGGGTAATGAGTGCTTATCGGGACGTCGCGGCGGTTGTCACGGGCTCGATGGGAGTTCCGGGTCGTGACACTAAGCATTTTTAAAAAATTAATTAAAATCGATGAAACATAGAGGAAGACCAAACCAACCAAAAAATCGAATTGGTTTGGTTAGTTTGGTTTTGGACCAAAATTTTATCACTTTTTTTTACAAATTATAATTTTAAAACTTATAAACTTCATCCATAATTATAAGATATACAAATTATGTATAAATTAAGTATATGTATATATAAGATATTACTTTATTATTATATAAAATTAATGACATAATTTAGAGGAAATTGTAAGAAATAACCTTCCTCATAAGCCCAATTCAAAAATATCATTTTTTATAATTTTAACTATTTTTGGTCAATTTTGGCATGACTTGACAATAATACCCTTTAAACAATTTCAGACAAATTAAAATGGTTTCAGTTTTCTTTCTCCCGCCATCCAGATAAAAATTTCAAAATTAAATCTCGATTTCTCTTTTTGCTCAAATATGTCTATCTCGCCATTCAATTCGCAGAGATGACATCAAGCTCTTTCTTATTTTGTTTTATTTTTTTGGATGGTGAATCTTGAGGTTCTTAAGGGCGATGAACAGTGATTTTGCTCTTTGCTGGCAGCAATTTTGCTCAGGGAGAAAAAACAGATAAAGCTTGTTTGATGGGTTTTATGGTAGTTTACGGTTTTGTTGTGTTTGGGATTGGGATGATTGTTAAGCATGTTTGCTACAGATTTTGATTTTTTTTATGGGATTTTGAGTTGAAATTATTTAGGAAATATTTTGTAAAGAGGGTATATTTTATTTTTGTATAAAGGGAGCGAGTAAGGTCTCCCGATAGGGATATATTTTCTCTTGCTTTGGAGGGTTTTGGAGTTTTGTAACCTATCTTTTATGAAATGCACAATTTCATGGCTTAGCAAAAAAAAAAGTATGTGTTTTAGGTTCTTGAGTTTATTGGTTTATTCATAGAACCCCAAAATTGAGTTTACTGATTTTTAGGTATTGCGTAACTTAATCATTGTGTGACTAGTTTTTAGGCATTATGTGATTGATTTTAGGCATTACGTGATTAGCTTTTAGACATTGTGTGACTGATTTTTAAGCAATGCCTAAGTCACAAAATGAATTACTAACTAGTCACGCAATGCCTTTCTAACAAATCACACAATACCTATCAACTAGTCACGTAATGTCGTATCAGAAACTAGTAACGTAATGCCTTATCAAAAACTAATCACGCAATGCCCAAAGTTAGTCACGCAATGCCCATCAACTAGTCACGCAATGCTTTATCAAAAACTAGTCACGCAATACCCAAAGTTAGTCATGCAATGCCTATCAACTAGTCACGCAATACCTATCAACTAGTCATGTAATGCCTTATCAGAAACTAGTCATGCAATATCTTATCAAAAACTAATCACGCAATGCGTAAAGTCAGTCACGCAATGCCTAAAAATTAATAACGTAATTCTCAAAAATCACCAAAACTATTAAATTTCATTTAATAAGATCAACAACTTCAAATGATACATCATATTCCATTTAACAACATAATTAACGGATATGAATGCTCAAATGTTCAAAAGTTTTTCTTCATATATAAAAAATTACTTTAAAATGCTTCAAAATGCTCAAAACGCTCACAGGTTTTCTTCGTATATTAAAAACTACTCCAAAATGCTCAAAATGCTTAAACTTTTTTCTTTCTGGTAAGGAATACTCCAGAGATGAATAGTTTGGTGAGGAAAGCTCAAAAAATATGAGTCAGTTTGTGGCGTAAATCTAAACATACTTGATCCATTAATAGGTTTCGGGTTGAGACGTGGAGCCAAATAAATGGGTCGATTTCATTAAAGATAGTTTTGTCTAAATTTTAATTCTCATGGCTAAAAATAGTTAAAATTATGAGGAGGTTTATTGTCAAAAACACGTTATGCATAAGGCCTATTTAAAAAAAGAACCCCATAATTTATATGTTATAATATTTTAATTTTTATATCAAAGTTTGTATAAATAATAACTAATTATAATAATAATATTATAAAAATTAAAATGATAACTAATAAAATTATTAAGTGTATTATATAAATAAAGTTTATTATAAGTTACAGTAATGCTTATGTGTAAATTAAATATAAGTATATATAATATATTACTTTATTATGTATATATGAAATTAATAACACAACTTATATGTTAAAATGTTTTATATCAAAGTTGGTATAAATAATAACTAATTATAAACAATATGTTATAAAAGTAAATGTGATAATTAAAGACGTTATTAAGTGTAATCATATAAATAAAATTTATTTTAAGTCATAGTAATGCTTATGTATAAATTATATATATATATATATATATATATATATATAATGTTTACGAAATTATATATATTCATAACATTTTATATTATGAAACATTACTAAGGTGTAATAATTAAAACATATTAATATGTAAGATATTTACTATCATATATTATAATATTAACATATAAGTTATATCATTTAAAAATATAACTTGTAATTTCATATTAATATAGATTTATAAATAAATAAATAAAACTAAAATTAAATTACTATGATTATGATTTGTATACTTATATATAATAAACTAACATATTTTAAATATATTGTTAATTAAGTTTACTATCAATTCTTTTTAATATATATTAAAAATATTATATATCAATATATATATATATATTTGCAAATATATAAAAAATTAGTTTGAATTTTTGGGTGGATTAATTTACAAATTTAAAACCAAGAACCAATTAAAAAATCAATTGAATTAAATATTTTAGACCAATTGATCTAATAGACTAATTAAATCAAATCGTTTTACTTAAATCACATTTGAATTAGATGAATAATTGATTCGATTGATTTTACTTACCCCTAATCCTTTGGTTCAAGTGATGCCCATGTATACCCAAAGGGACTTTACGCTATCTCTGCTTCACTTGAAGCATACTGCTTTACCTTTTTCGTGCTTTCTCTTTGGACTAAGGAAAAGGGCAAATCAATGTGATATGTTTTTTCCAGTTCTCACATGGAAAATGATACAAGCCTCTCAAATTCAAATTCCGATGAGTTTTTTTTTTTTTTGGTATGCTGTTTTTAACAAATGAAAAATATTTGGAATTTATTTAAAATATTGAAAATTCAAATTCAAATTAGAAGTCAAATGTGGATATAAATAAAAAATATATAAATTTATTTAAATAATCGAAAACTCAAATTGAATTAAAAGTCAAATGTAGATATAAATAAAAAAATTCAAAATTTATTTAAAATATTGAAAACTCAAATTGAATTAGAAGTCAAATGTATATAAAAAATAAAAAACATTTGGAATTTATTTAAAATGTTGAAAACTCAAATTGAATTTAGTGTGTAAGATTGATGTGATAACTAGAGGTGTCAATATGGGCTGGACTAACTTAACCTGACCAAAATTCTTGTGGATTGAAAAAATATAAATTGAGCTGGGTCAATTCATTTTTTACATGAACCATCAAAACTTTAACTTAACCCACCTATTATTAGCCCATAGAGCGAGCTGGGTAAGCTGATTTTTTTTAAAAAAAAATTATTTTTACAATTTTACTTAACAAACTTTCTATCAATAAAATTGTTGTATGATCTAATCTATAAATTGAATAATAAAAACATATTACAAACAAATAAATTACATCAAATATAAATAAGTAAATAAATTATATCAAATATAAATAAAATTTCAAAGTTTAACACAAATTACCATTCTATAAACATAAGTATATAACTAAATAATAAAAACTTCAAAACTCATTTATGTCCTCCTCAATCCTCATCTTCAAGCAAAATAATTAAATTTTATTTGGACGGTAATGATGTCTTAAGGTCTGAATCCTTATTAATTTATTATCTAATATTCATTACCATAAAAGAAAAAAATAAAATTATTAAATTAATTAAATTATTGATTTTTATTGACCCACTCTAACTTGAGAAAGCCCACTGATCAAATGAACTAACTTATTTAAATTTAGTTTTAATTTGGGCCTAAATTTTTAAATTTAACCTATCTCATTTTTAATAAAAAAACAAATTGAATGGGTTAGATCTATTTTGACAGGTACAACACATTTGTCTAATATTCACAAAACCAATTTTATAAATAATAGCTTATTATTTTCGTGAAATGATGGACGTGAGGTGACATAAAATAAATCATAAATAGCATGTGCATATGATCAACTATCCATGTAGTATGTGTGGTAAAGCATCAAAAGCTAAGTGCTCCTTGGTTGGCATCATGTGTATTGATGGAATGCATCATATCAAATCACTTCATTGTCAACAGTAACTCAAAACGTGTACATCATGGTAAGCGTGATTTTGTCATTCCGGTTCAGAAAACTACAGAAAATTATTGCTTTCCGTTTCAGATAGATATTAAGACACATGGGTCATTTAGCATCGATAACATTTTCACTTTGCATTCAACAAATTCGGACACCTAAAAATGGAAAAAGAATAAAAAAAAAGAAGAAAGAGTTTAACCTTTGATCCAGCTTTTACTAAAATGGACTTCTCACTCTTGCATTATCATTCTTGTCCTATATAATTTGATATCTCTTGCAAATATTAGGGATGGAAGGTTGTTAGTCTTTGCCGAGCTTGAAAGCCTTTTCACAATTAGTTGTTCAAAGGAAAAGTAATAAAAGAAGGCAAATACAAAAAAAATAGAAAAGAAAAGAAAAAGAAACCCATAGTAGTGGACTTGTTCATAGACCGTGCAACCCAATAAGATTGTGGGCTTAGCTTGATTGAAGTTAGGGTTTGGACAACTGGAACAAAGATTATTTTTATTTAATTTTAAATTTAAAATATATTTAAAATATTAGCATATTTTTAAATTTATAAAAATGAGAATAGATTTTGAAAAAATTGTTTTGATTAAGAAAAAGATGATGAAAAAAAATTTTTTTTTTGGGTTGAAATTTTCGGTCTTAGGAAATTGATGCCGACAACAACGTCAAAATATGGGTTTGGGAGTCAATCTAGGGTAGGGAAAGAAAAAATGAAAAACAAAACTAAATATGTTTTAAATAATGCCACCAAAACGAAGTCAAAGTACCCAATTGATTCATATTATTCAAATGTTTTTATCAATTTATTCCTTATATTCAAAAATTAATTAATTTAATCTTCAATTTTAAAAATTTATATAATTTAATTCTTCTCCGTTCAATTTTGTTTTCACCATTATTTTAATATAGTGCTAATATGATATGAACATGTTATATGATGTTAATGTGATTTGACATGTTATATCAAAAAGTAATTTTTTTTTTAATGTAGAACCACCTCATTTTATTATTTTTATTTAAAACACATTTATTTTTTCTTTTTCCTTCTTTTCCTCTCTCTAGCTCTTTTCTCTTTCTACTATTCCCTTCCCTGCTCAAGGCCGGCCACCAAACTCAGATTTCGATCCCCAGCTACCGATCTTTAGTGATAAAAAAATTCAAATAAGAAATACCAAAAAATTCATTTTTTCACCATTTTTCTTAATCGGGATAATTTTTTCAAAATCTATTTCGATTTTCTTAAATCTTTTCTATTCCATTTTGTTTAATATTGAGGGAAATACTTGGATTATTTCAAAAGAAAAAAAAAATTGAAATCAAGAATACTGTTCAAACACGAGAGACAATAAATAACATGTAATTTCACAATTAAAAAAAAATTACCATTTAAAAGCAAAGGATAACGGAATATGAGCATAATACTTTTCTAATTCACTATTATTGCCCAACCAAATTGAAAAGTCTGAGCTTGACATTGTCATCACTCGTTCATCAAAGTCAATCTGGACCGTGGAGACTTCACTAATTTTAAGGAATTGTAGGTGCTGATTGTTCCTCTGATACTTTCGTCTTATATAAAAAAAGGTATTTGTACTAACTTAAGAAAAACTAGTGAATTTTCCAAATACTAGGCAAATAATACGAGATCGTATTTGACTAAATTTTCAACCGTTTCAATCCAAGGAATCAAAGCTAAGACATCATTAAACATCAGTAATTAGTATCAAGCAACAAGGAGTGGTGCCAGAAGCAATAGGAATAGGATATTATGGATATGCAAGAAACCAAGTAACTTAGTCCTTAATGTGAAATTTCCAATTAGTATCGGTATCCAAGGAAATGATTATTGAATCACAAGCTCTCAAGCTTGGTGAGGCCCATGGATCTGAGTCTGCCAATTGCAAATGTTTGGAGAACAAGGTTTTGGAATTGTAACCATCAATTCATTTTGGCAGAAGGAAGATATAGTTCTTTTTTTTTTTTTTTGAAAAGCTGGGTTTCATTCAATTCATGATAAATCATATCAACACAACCAGGAGGAGATCAGCCTCCAACCACCAAAAACCATCTGCAAAGATCATCAAGAAACAATCTGCAGATCCTAGAAATCTTTAGATGCCCCAAAAGCAACACATTTAGATCCCCCAACCAGTAGTAAGGTTGGCACAATCTTAGCCAAACACAACAGAGGTAAACTAGGAACAAAACAAAAAAAGAGCCCCCATACATCAACACAATCATTTACAGAAGATTCCAATGACCAGAAAGACAATCAGAAAGACAATAACCAGAAGAAAGATATAGTTGAACATAAAAATCTATAAAAGTTTCAGTATATCACTACAATTAAACCAATATCGAAAATGCAGACAAAATTGATACCCAAATCCCACAACAATATACATGTCAGAGGACACAAAATTACTTATCTACCAAATCCCAAACAGTTCATGGTTCAGATATCTCAAAAAGATCGGTAAGCATAGGCGCTGAAACCTGGACAGCTGCTGTTAATGTTTCGAGAAACAAGTCTCGAGGTTTTTAATTATCAATATTAATCTTGAACATTCATCTGGTTAACAACTACTAAGGGCAACACCAAACCTTGTCAGAAATTAAAATTAAACTTACTCATACAGGCATATTTAACTTTCACAGTGCTAAAATGATCAAACCAGTACAAGCTCTTAGATAAAACAACGTGAATCTGTTATCAACAACAGCCCAGTCAAATATAAAGCACTAATAAACAGAGAATAGACTAGAAAAATATGTTGATGCCAGAATTCAACCAAGGATAACAGCAAACGAGAATTATTGGGCATTCTAGTTAGCAATTTCAAGTAAGACACTAATTAATTATGCAAAAGATTAAGCTGAGCTCCAATAAAAAATAACAGAGCAACTTTTTCATCATTGTCAGAATTCAGAACTACTATGTAAACATCCCAATTACAACAAATGAATTCAATCAAGAACAACCAATTTCTGATACTCCTCACCCGAAATAGCAGCTTCCATGACAGCCTCAGGGTTTATATCTCCATCTTCATCCAATAACATCTTTATCAAATTCTTTGAAAACCCACTAACCAAAGCCACCCCATTTTGACTGCCGGGAACTGGTGTAGTCCTTGAATCTCTCAAATTCCAAAAGACAATTTGTGGAATCGTGTCGCCATACCCTTTCTCAGTAAACTTCCTCACTATAACTTGATAGTCAGTCTCTTAGGGAGACGCTGATGCTTCATCAAACTCCATGTCACTAAACACAAACAACCTTTTAATCGTTTGTTCTGGCTTCAATTGGCCTCGGACAGCAACCTTTAAGATAAGATCAGACACTTTTTGAAAATCAGTGTTCATGCCCCATGCCATGCCCCTCACGAAACAAGTTTTTTCCTTCAAATTTTGACTTTCAACTTTTTGAAGTTTAGGATTTTTGCTGAAAGTAATAAGCTTCCCTTTCCATGGCTCCTCGCTTAGCTCTGACACCAATACTCCCAAAGCAACAGAAACCTCCATTGATATCCCACTCATGCTACCAGAAACATCGCAAACTGCCATGCAGTTTTTCAGCTTTCCCTTTTGTAGTAAATCATTAACCATTCTTTGCCATTAAAGCTCTAGAACATCTCCACCATCGTTATCATCCAACGAGGTGATTATTTCATGAGGAAGCAATGCATCAGCCGCAATTGTGGATTTCCCAGCCTTCACATCCTCCAAATACTTAGAAAACCGCCACTTATCATGCTTTAAAAATTTTTCCTTGTAAAACGTCATAGCCACAGAGGCTACTTTGTTGTAGGGAATTGAATCCCATTTGTTTGCACCAATATACACCTCTAGCAATTCTAAAACTTTATGAAGTGGCACTAGCACTTCTTTCCTCAATCGATCACGAACTCTGTAAGCGTAATGTGCTTCCTCGATGCCTTCATATTCGGGGTAGTTCTCATGAGGGAACATCTTTTTGGCAATACTTTCGCAAAGCAAAGTAGATTTATCAAAAGAAGAGTCAATGGAAGGGCACCACTTAGCAGCAAGACCAACCTTCCTTGATTGACCAAATTTCATCGACTCCATATCGGCCTTAAGACACTCGGCAAAAAGATCAGAGACACGCTCGTATAGGAATCTAAAATCCGGGTCACGTGAGTATCTCTCGAGAACCTTTTTGGCCATAGCAATCTTCTTCTCTTTCCTTAAAGCACTTGCATTTGCCTTCTCAATTTTAGCCATTTCAACAGCATTTAACATTCTAACTTTTTTGGGTACACTACATTTCTGCCCCCTAGTTTTTTCTTTATATTTCTTCGTAAACAGATGTGTCTGAGACTCAAGCGCCTTGTAGTTTTTAGACTGAATTTTCTCTAGTTCCACTCCTCCTTTTAAATCTTCCTAACATCGGAACCTTCAAGCATGCGGTAAAGAATCTCAAGAAGATCCTTGAAATAGCCGAAATCAGCAAACGAATCCAAGTTGCAGGCAAGGGTTTTGGGATGGTGCTTGTGCAGCCAAAACGTTACTGTATAAAACCCTTCCTTGTCAGATTTCCTAGTGCCATGTACACCGCGTAGGTTACAGATGTGTTTAAGAGTGGTCAAAGGGTTGTGGGCCCAGGCTAGATAGAGCCTCTCTTTGAGGGATTTGGGTGGGGTGTCAAGGACCACATGGAAAAACAAGTCGAGGCAAGGGTTGCCTAAGGAAAGAAAAGTGGCTGAACCGTTTTCGGTGAAGCCCATGGGAGGCAAGCTATTTGCTTTGTTGAAATCGGCCACCATGAGATCCATGAAGGGGCTGGTGGTGGTTTGGGGCTGTGGCCTTGGTGTGGTTGGGTGGCCGAGCTCAGGTGGGCCTAGGAGGGGTGGAGGAGCTATTGTTGATCTATTGTGGATGGGAACAGGAAATGGTTTTGGTGTGGAGATTGATAAATGGAGTGAAGAGATGGGGGTTTTGATGAAAAGAGATCTGCTTTCATGAGATATTTATACCGTCTGCCTTACCTTGGTCACCAAGTAAACAACTGTTTTTTTTTCTCTCTTTTAAGTCTACTTTAAATAAAGACTTCACAGTAAGGTTCCAACTCTCTTTCTACGTGTCCATGATCACTGCTTTTATTTTTTTCCCTTTATTTTTTAAATATACAAGTGTTATTTCCTTATTTATAATCAGTGGATAATGATTCCCATTTATCTTCCTTGATTTTCTGCTAAGGTTTTGGGATCTACCATGCTTTCTAATTGTATTGTGATTGATATATGAATATTGGGTTATCATGTTTTTTACTGGGCAGTAGCGGCAGAATCCATTATTTAATTGTCTTCTCATCCCAATTTAACATAGATATGCATTAGTTCTGAGGTAAAATAAAATGCTAAAATTTACATAATTGTTAATGAGTATTCTGCAAGGATTTTTATGTTGACATATAATTTTTTTTTAAGAAAATAATCATCGGTATGGTGTTTTTGATAGTGTCATCAGTCATTCATCAAGGTTAATATGGACCGTTTAGACTTCATCGACTCTAAGGAATTGTAGGTGTTGATTGTTCCTCTAGTACTTTCTTCTAATATAAGAAAAGAAAAGAAAGCACTAATGTTTTGAGATCGTATATGACTAAATAGGAGATGGTGTGGATAAGTTGAAAAGAACTAGTATGGTTTTTCTTCTTTTGATTTTTTTTGCGGGACAAAAGAATTGACATTGAAGCCAGAGGGTATAGGAAAAATGAGAAAAAGAAAAGAAAAAAGAGGTAGAAAGAGAAAGAAATAAATGTTACAAAATAAATTAACAATTATAAGAGAAATATAAGAAAAATTATTTAGAAGGAAATAAAGTATTTAGAGGGAATAAGAAGATTTTATTCAAATATGTCTTTACAAATGAAGTGAGAGACCTATTTATAAGTCAACAACCCTTTGAATCACAATCTTAATATAATTCTATCTAAGAGTTTAAATCATATTACATTTCTTGTATCTTACCTATTGAGCTGTTTAACTTGGTGTGCACTTATTGGGTCATAACGTAATGGACATTTACATATTTGTTCATAACACTCCCTTTGGAATGTCCATTGTATTAAGAATATGCTGAGTTAAAACCTTATAAGGAAAAAACCTCATGAAAAAAAAAAAAATCTAAGTGAAGGAAAAAGAGTACAAATCTTTTCAAGAATACGCTATTGAATACCGCCTTATTAAAAACCTTATCAAGAAAAATTCAATGAGAAAAACCTTGATGAAGGAAAAGAGTACAGTGTGTATTTTACTCTCTTGATGACTGCATTATAGAGATCTTTAAAATGATGCATTCTAATATTTTATACCAACATTTCAAATGTTGCATTAAAAAGGGCTTTGGTGAATAAATCTGTTAGATTGTCACTTGACTGAATTTGTTGAATATTAATTTCACCTTTTTCTTATAGATCATGAGTGAAGGAGAATTTTGACGAACTATATGTTTTGTTCGATCATCTTTAATATATCATTCCTTTAACTATGCTATGTAAGCAATATTATCCTCATATAATGTTGTTGAAATTTCCTTCTTGGTTGACAAATCACACGTTTCTCGAATATGTTGAGTTACAAATCTTAACCAGACACATTCACGACTTGCTCATGAGTTGCTAAAATTTTTGCATGGTTAAAAGAAGTAACAACTATAGTTTGTTTTACAAAACACTATGAAATAGTCATACCTCCACCTATGAATAAGAAACATTTTTGGAATTGAGCTTTGTGTGGATCAAATAAATATCCTGCATCTATATAACTAATTAGATTTTATTTTGATGCATTTGAATAATATAAGCCTATATCCATTGTTCCTCGGAGATATCGAAGTATATGTTTAATTCCATTCTAATGTCTTCGAGTTGGAGAAGAACTATGTTTTGCTAATAAATTCACAGCAATTGATATATCAAATTATGTATTGCTAGCAAGATACATTAGTACTCAAATTTTCAATAAGATACGGTACTTCAGGATCAAGAAGTTCTTCATTATTTCCACAAGGT
The DNA here is from genome assembly GCF_053813885.1 of Theobroma cacao. Taxonomy (NCBI): domain Eukaryota; kingdom Viridiplantae; phylum Streptophyta; class Magnoliopsida; order Malvales; family Malvaceae; genus Theobroma; species Theobroma cacao. Next base: position 13,731,216 of record NC_142640.1, read on the forward strand.
AAAAAAAAGTCTCCTTTTTTTTTCACATCTAGTGACCTTACAACTATTGGTGAACTCAATAGATATGATTTCTTCATATAAAATTGTTTTAGAATTTTTACGATATAATTTGATTGATGGACAAAAATTCTATTTGCCAAGTGTTCAATCTAAAGACCCAAACAAAACTTCATTTTTTCCAAGGTCTTTCATGTCAAATTCTCTCTTTGAGTAATCCGCGGCTTTTGATAGCTCTTCAAGAGTTCCAATAATGTTCAAGTCATCAACATAAACAACAATTATAATAAATTCATTTATAAACCATTTTATAAAATACATGGGCATATAAGATTATTTCTATAGCCTCATTTCAACAAAAATGCACTGAGGGGATTATACCACGTGTCTAGATTGCTTTAATCTATATAAAGATTTATTTAATTTAATCGAATAAATTTATCGAGAATTTAAATTTTTGTGCTTTAAGCAATTTAAATCTTTTAGGGATTTTCATATAGATATCGATATCAAATGAGCCATATAAATAGGTTGTAGTTACATTATTAGACGCATTTCAATCTTCTCATATATTGCCAGACTAGTTAATATAGAATAGTAATTACATCCACCATAGAGAATATATCACTTTATATTTAATACCAGATCTTTGGATAAACCTTGTGCGACAAATCGTGTTTTATATTTCATAATCTCATTTTTCTCATTCTATATTCGCACAAGTACCATTTATATTCCATTGGATTAACACTATTTGGTGTACAGACTACAGGTTCAAAAACTTCATGTTTTGCAAATAAATTCAATTCCTCTTTAATTGCGTTTTTCCACATTGGTCAATCATTTCTATGTCCACATTCTTTAATAGACGTAGGTTCAAGATTCTCATTTTTTTTCATAATATTGAACTCTATATTATATACAAATATCATCGACGTTTATTTACTGGTTCCATCTTTTCCCATCATGATATAATTTATTGAGATATCTTTATTTTCACTGATTTCAAGTCTCTTCTAGAGTTTCTACTTTCTCTTTCTGACCATCTTAAATATTTGCTCCTTTTTTTTTGGAGGATTTTATATTTAGAAACGATTGGTCTTAACGCTTCTGGCGTGCCTTATCCTACAAGGATATTAATGTTAATAGGAGCATTTGTAGCTGGTATATAAGATTTAGTTATTCTTTTAGGTCAGTAAATACATCTGGCAACTGATTTACTATATTTTGTAAATAATTATCTTTTGAACTTCAAGTTCATATTGATTTGTGCGAGAATCAAAACTAGATAATGATAATTCATTCTAAGAAATTTTCTTTTGTAGCTGCTTATTTTTCTCTCCCTGATGTTGGAAAAATTGTTTCATCGATATGACAATTGACAAACTTTGTCATGAATAAATCTCTTAATGATAATTCTAGATATTTAATTACAAATGGAGATTCGTATCCGATATATATTCCTAACCTCCTTTGAGGACTCATCTTTGTGCATTGTGGTGGAGCAATTGAAACATATACCGCACATCTAAAGATTCTTAGATGAGAAATATTTGGTTCCTGATTATAAACCAAATGTATAGGGAGAATTTATAATAACTCATTTGGCTTGATGCATACAAATGCTATTGCATCTAAAATGGCATGCTCCCAAGTAGACATTGGGAGTTTGAATTTCATAAGTAATGGCCTTGCAATCAGTTAGAAGTGTTTAATGAATAATTTGCTAGACCATTTTGTGTACAAACATAAGTAACATGTTGTTCAATAGTTATTCCAACTAATATGCAATATTAAAGGTTTGAGACGTAAATCCACTAGCATTGCCAAGACAAATAATTTTGATTATATAACTAGGAAAATGTGCTTGCAAACGAATGGTTGCAAATGGTAAATTGCATGCTCATAATAAGCACACATGTGACCATCTAGTCGATGCATCGATTAAAATCGTAAAATATCTAAATGGTTCATGTGGTAGATATATGAATCCACATATAACTTAGAATATTATTCAAAAATATAGGAAATTCAATCTTAACTTTAGCTGGTGATAGCCTTATAATTTATTTACCTTCAGAGCAAACAACACATAAAATTCATTAGATTGAAAAATCTTTTGATTTTTCAATGAGTGATCATATAAATTTTCAATCATTTTTTGCATCATTATTGATCCGGGATGGTTCAATTGGTCGTGCCAAATATTAAAATCATTAGTAAACTTCTGGTTTAATATGAGTTTTAATTATTCTACTATTTGTATAGTTTAATTTTAAGAACAGAGCGAGTAGTTTTTTTTTCAATACACACTTTTTACTTGAGATAATAGATGTAATATAAAAGTATTAAGTGTCTCTTTCATTCGTTGTCTCAATATGATATCTATTCAGATAAATATTTTTAAAACTTAATAAACTTTTTTGAGACTTAATAGAAAATAATACATCTTCTATTATAAACTTTATTTCTCAAGGTAGTAAAATATTAACTTTTTTAGAACCTTCAATTAATCTTATACTACCAGATATGGTATTGACATTGTTTTTTTTTTTTTTATTGTTGTCAAGTGGGAAAAACATTTATTGTCTTTAAATATAGTGTGTGTTGTAGCAATGTCTACTAGACATGTATTTACATTATAGATCTTGAATCCAACAAGATGAATATCCATATTTTCTTCAATAAAATAAAATAAATATAATAAGAAATTTACAAACTAACATGAAATAACATTGAATATATAATTAAAACACATAATAAGAGCATATCCTTTAAATATAATAAGAACATATTAAAACATCTTCATAATATAGTTATACTAAAATGTACCAATTATTATTAAGTTCATTCTCGGATATTCCCATTACCATTTAAATGATCAATTTCCTTTTCAGGACAAGAAAATCAATAATGGATATTTTCGTTACTAATCATATAATCAATTCCTCTTTTAGGGTGAACAAATATCTTGATGTGCTATATCAACTTGGCCATGGTTAAAATCATCATAAGATGTTTTAGTTTTCAGTGATGCTTGATAAAATTCAAGATATATAACAAGTATGTAACCAATGGTCTTTTATGCCACACTAACGACAATACATTTTCTATATTCATTTTATTCTTTCCATTTTTGTCTTTTCATTATTCATCCACTTCTGGTGGGCTGAAAGTATTCATCCACTTTTTTGATGGGTTATTCACTTCTGGTGGGTTAGTGGGTTATGGCATTCATCCACTTCTAATGGTAAAATTATCCATCCACTTTTGGTGGTAAAATTATCCTTAGATTTTGATGTCCACTTCTGGTGGTAAAATTATTTTTTGAATTAAAATAGTGTAGTGTAAATTATTATAACGACCTCTTCCATGTCCATGATCATAATTATTAAATGATGTGGCATTCACTTCAAGGAATAGATAGATTCATGATTATGATTATTGTCACGACCCGGAACTCCCATCGGGCCCGTGACAACCGCCGCGACGTCCTGATAAGCACTCATTACCCCGAATGCCGATCGAAACCCCGCAAGGCTTAGCATCAACTTCCGTATCTCCCCGGTGAGCGACAGTTATTAAATCTCGCATTTCAAGAAATCATAAGTTGTTTCCAACTCAAAACAATAAAAATATTATTTTCTAGCTCACTGGGGCATTTTCGTCATTTTTTTTTTGAAATTTCGAAATCCGAAAAAATGTAATATGTAAGTGGAAACACATATTTCATGATTTAAATTAAATTTTGAAGTCTAAAACATTCGTTTAAAGTAAAATTATAGCTATTTGAATATAATAAAAATATTAAATAAAATATTCTATTTTCTTAAAACACAATATTTTCAAAGTCTTCCTAAAATAATTTTTGTAGCGTAAGAGTAAAATAAATTTATTCATATAGTAATAAAAATAATTAAAGTATGAAATTTCGTTTACAGTGACACGTGGGCCCCCAACTAACCAAGAAGGTGTAGAGCTACGAACCCTTACTTCCTATGATGCAACTCCGAGATTAATTCTCGTCTTAATCAACTATCAACAAACTGTCCTGAGCCTGAAAAATGGATAGGAAGAGGGGTGAGATTAAATAATCCCAGTGAGTAAACAATTACCATCAAAAGCATCTAAAGCCGAGTAGATGGAGACAATATAAAAACATTATATCTCAATAATGTTCATAACACAAAATTCGTTTCAATCTATACCAAATAATTTCTTTTCATCAAAATTTCCCGGCTTATGAATTTCTTAAAATTGGCCCTTGCCAGAATCATTATCGTGGGTACCTTCGTCAAGGTATCCCACTGAGACCGCCAAGGCTGTTCAATGACCCATACCCATAAACATGTTTTCACATCTGACACACAGCCGTTCCTTGGCGTTGGCTGAGTCTCACTCTCACGTGGTGGCCCGAACGTGAGGTGCACTCAAATCATACATCAGGAGATACTTCACCCAACATCTCCCCCCGGAGGTAAGTATATAATTGAGTTACCGTGCCCCTCTCATAGGCAGTCCACGGAAACCCCCACCACTGCAGTGACCGTTTAATATACCACCAGACCCATAAAAATTCCAGTAGCATAATATGGCGAATAAAATGTAATCCAGTCTACCGAGACCAATCCAAAATTGTTCATATATTTCATGCCAACCCCAAAAATTTAGCCATCATGCTACCATAGTGTCATAAGCCCCAATTTCAATAACATATAAAATCATAAATTTCAACACAGTCTCCATATACTCAATTTTCCCAAAACAATATTTGATTTCAAAACCAGTATAAATCTCATTTTTATTAAAAAACATTTTAATTGGAAAACATAATATTTTATAATTTAAATTCACCATTCAATAAAAGCATCAAACAAGTATAATTACTCTAGATATTTAAGACGATAAATTGTCCACTCACAGTTCTAGGAGTCGATGTACTCCTAATCCCAGTCTTCAAGCACAATTTTGGTACTTTTACCAGTGTAATTTGCTCACCACCTATCCACAATGTACAATACATAATTCACCACATCAATGCTTGACCATTATAAAATCAATTCAGGCTCGATATATATGCATGATATGACATGCAACTTATCCGACTACCGCTTAAATGCGGTGCTGACTTAATTCGGCCTATTACCCGATTAAATTACTAACGCGTCCAATTTAATCTCAAATTAATTTTTTTCAGTTTCTATACCTCAATTGCACCCAAATTGACTTAATGTCCCTCGGTGTGGTGCAAATTATCAGTCCTGATAGCAAATTACGAAAATACCCCTAATGGGTAAAAATTCATATTTTTGCTCCAAAAATTTCTATTATTTTTCTAGACTCATAATTCATCATTATTCATCATAATTCCTCAAATAAACATCAAGATCATCAACCAATATTCCCCTAGAAAATTCAGCCAATAATGGTAATGGAGGAAAATAAATTCTTTTCTTGTTGTTTTGTTCCTAAATATGCTAAACTAACTTAAAACACTAACATAACTTAAAATCAAATTAATCTAACAAGTTTCTCTCTCCTAACCCATTTTTCCAGAATTGAATTCATCCTCAAATCACATGATTCAACCATGAAAAATGATGGGAAATGCATGGGAAAGGTAAAGCACAAGTCAAAATCAAGAAATTTTACCTTTGGTCACTTGTTTCCTTGAATTTCTCCCCCTAGGTTTTTGTTTTTCTTTTCCCCTTTGTTTTCTTGCTATGGCCGGCCATAATGAAGAGAAAATGGTGGTGTGGGCTGATTTTTATAGTTAAATAATATAATAATCTAAACTTGCCACATGTCACTACATTATTGGTCCATTTTTTAAATTCTTATCTTTCAAGCTTTAAATCTCCACCACACATTATTCCTTAAAATATCCATAACTTAGATAAAATTCTCAAACTTATCCAAAGTCTTGGTGAAGTAATTTTTGATATTTACACTTTTGCCCCCGTAAAAATCAAAAATTATATTTTTGCCCCAAAAACTGAAAAATTGCCCATAGACATATTTTTTATCCCTTATACTCATATCATTCCCCAATTTATCAAATGTGATCTAAATTCTCTCAAAATCTCAAATTTTATCCGCTGATGGAAAAATTACAATTTTACCCCTATATAGTGAAAATTTCAATTTGACTCCGAATTGATCCTCGAACTCCTAATTACCATTTTGAGTCATCCCTGAACTGTGAAACTCTTAATTTCACCTTAAAATTCCTATTTGAACTAGTTCGAAGCTTAATCGACTTAATGATACCATTAGGGGCAATATCGTCTTTTAACGATTTCTCGAACTTCCTAAATATACAAACATTCTATCGAGCATGTGAATGATATTATAATTATTTTACAAAGCAGGGTTTGACAATTATAATTATTAAATGATGTCGCATTCACTTCAGGGAATAGATAAATTAATAATATTTTATTAGTAGCTCGTTTGTCACATTCACTTCAGGGAATGAATATTATAATTTTTCATTAATGGCTATATAATAGTAAATTCACTTTCCAATCAAGGGACAGAATATAATATATACTATATGATATCAAAATTCATATTAAGGTTGGTTTTTGGGGAATAAAAATATTAAAGAGATATTAAGTCACTTACTTGATTTGTTATAATCAAAAATTAAAGACCAACCATTGAAAATTCTTTTAAAGCTTGGAGATGATGAAAACAAAATAATAGCAACACTTACCTGATTTGCTAAAACTAAAAATCAAAATTGAATCATCGAAATCCTTTTGAACCTTGAAGATGATGAAAACAAAATAATTTCAGAACTTGAGAGATCAAAGAGTATCGTGCTGATAATGTATTGTGCAATAAATTTGAAAAGAACAATTATAAGAGAAATATAAGATAACGTATTTAGAGGCAAAGAAAGTATTTAGATGGAGTAAGAAGATCTTATTCAAGTATATCTTTACAAATGAAGTGAGAGACCTATTTCTAGGCCAACAACCCCTTGAATCATAATCTTAATATAATTCTATCTAAGAGTTTAAATCATATTACATTTCTTATATCTTACCTATTGAGCTGTTTGACTTAGTTTGCTTTTCTTGGGTCATAACATAATAGACATTTACATATTTGTTCATAACAATAAATAGATAGAAAGAGGCCTGTACTAGTTAAGAAAGATTATTCCCAACGTTCTTCATGAAAAGTCCAATTAGGGATTGTATCATTCTTGATGAGGTGAAAATTCCTTTTCTGGCTTTGCATAAGTTGCCAGCAAAGGTGGGGCCAAAGACAAAAGAATAGGAGTTAAAAATTTTAAAAATTAATATGTTCAATTTAATTAATAATCAAGAATTGATAATAAAATATAAGTTTATATAACATATAAGTGAAGAAAGAAAAGACTTACAATAATCTTTTAAAAAAGTTGTGCTCAATTTCTTGAATTTAAATTTATCAATTATTTATTCTGTACTGAAAAATATCTATATTTCTTTTGGATTAAGTATTGGATATTTTGATTTACATTACTTTTATTCTTGAGTAGAAACATTGAGGCTTAGTGGCTCAAATATAGGAGAATCATTTAAACGATTTACATATTTTCTTTTAAAGAATTTGTTAATTGTTTTCAACTTACTCATACTTTAATCAAACTTGACAAAAATTAATATAGTCAACATCTAATATTCTTATTTTATTTCTGTTCAAACTTATAATACGAAATATAAAACTATAATATATAAAATATAGATAGTTAAATACAATATACAGGATTAATAATTTTCTCCTATACAATCAGGTTTGTTTAAAGACTATATATTCAAAATAATTTCCTTTCAACTGAATATAAAAAGTAAAGTATCTGAAAAAGATATATTCAAAATAATTTTCTCTCACATAATCAGAATTAATAAAAAAAATAATATATTGATGAAATTTTAAACAATAGTGCAACACTACAACTTATATTTGAAAACTGCATAATAATTTATTAATTTTTAAAGATTAAAATCATAAAAAAGAAAAATCACATAATAGAAAAAAGAAGAACGTGGGAAGTAAAAAATGAAACCCATATATGGCATAATAATAAAAAAAAAGAATATGGGTGATGGTTCGTAAAAATTTTAAAAAAAAATCTATAAAAACTTAAAACATATAAATAAATAGTATAAATAAATATAAATAAAAATAATAATATAAATTAAAAGAAAAAAATAAAAAAATTTAAAATTGAGTGAGGCATGTGAGATATTTTTTATTATTCATTATTTGTATTAATTATTAAATAAAAAAATTATTTTAAAGAGACTCATTAAGAGATCATATTAAAAATTTTAAAAATTTTATATGGTATAAAAAATTTTTTAAAAATTTTGGGGGCATAGCTCCCCAAAGCTAAAGGAGGCTCCGCCCCTGGTTGCCAGTGTAATCATCTGTTCCTTCCAACTGCTCTGCCCAAGCCAGCTTTTAACGTTAGTGGGAAATACCATTCTTTTGGATCATTCCTCACTCATAATCCAGTGAAGTTTAACTTGACATCCTCCAACGTGCCTTCAAAATCTTCGACTAGCACGCACCTTCTCCCTGATTTCTTGGATGCAGTCAAAATTATCAATAACGTTAACTCTGAGACACCGTACCCGTACGTGGGCGCCTGTATCTCTGCTTGTCTGCGTCACTTTTCTGACAACTTTAGAACCGGAGAAGTTTCCCCTTGCAGTAATTCTTAATAAGGGAATAGAGAAGTTGAACATAACGATTCAAGCCAAGCAAGAAGTCTCTGCTGCTCAAGTATGGAAGTGAAAGAAACAAAATCTTGTGATGGTGGTGCAGAAGGTGTAAAGAGGAAGTAATAATGATGGTAATAGTTCCAGTAGAGAAGGAAAAGCGTTGGGGAGGTTCGAACAAAAGGGAACATAATGCAAATGCAAATGGGATACTCAGAGAGCACTCTCAATGTGAGTTCATAAGTTACAGATCATTGCCTTGTCAAACTGAAACGTGATTGTTTAGAAGGCTCAGCAGGGTATTGAATTGTCTTAGCAAAATATATAGGCTTGCCAGTTCTGAAGCTCATAAATAATAACGTGATGAAGCTCATAGGTTACTCATAGAAATTTCATACAAAAGTAAAAGTTTCGAAGTAAAATCTAATTCCAGCAAGTGGACTGACTACCATAATCATAATTTCCAAGCTGGACAAATAGTGGCTTAAAAGAAGCAGTCCTCCAACAAGCAGCAGCAACAAAGAGCTGCCAAACTGCAAATATAAACAGTGAGGAATTATAAGGAGACAAATAAATGGAGGGGAAGAAATTCCATCAGCCTTTATTTTTCCAAGATTCAGGATTCAGGATGAGATTATGCTTAAGGTTGATCAGTAAATTTCACTTTTCTTTTTGGTTGATTTTGCCTATCCTGACTGAATATTTAATTTTTTCTTGGTAAAGTGAATGCCAGTTAGTTCAATGTCTACTAAGGTGGTCTCTTTAAGCAATAATCTGAGGAGAGAGGATGGGGATTTGAACCCAAATCTTTGAGATGGACGACATATATACCAAGCCAAACATCTAGACATAAGGTCTTTCATGATAAATTTATTTTCGAATTATCTTTTCATTATGTTCTCTTCAATGTAAAATTTATCTTTTTTACAATTATTGAAGTTCAAAGTTCGAATTCTGCTCTCCCTATGTACTTCCCAAATGTACCGAAAAAGGTCAATTATCTATCTTATTAACGACTCGTAGGCTTCTTCTTTGGACTTACTAGACTCTGCCCAAAATCTTAGAAACCAAACATAGGAGTCATTACTAAATACGCCGAGTCTCATTTATCCGAGCCTAGGTATTTTCTGTTAAGGAGGAATGCATACCGTCATAAGTGAACCATCAGAAAGATGGTTAATGGTGTTAATGATAAAGTGAAGATTCTTATTGGTACAATTAGCTAAATGCGATATTTGGCTTGCTAATCACATGTAAGATTGTTGATGAAAATGTTCTTGGGAAATGCCTACGAAACAATACCTACAGTCTACAGAGGCACGATTATGTTATAGAATAAGTTTCTCATGATTAGCTAACAGCTATGACATTTAAATAAGAATATAAACCACATCCAAATGAAATTGCCTGGCTCTATATCCTGCCACGGGATTGCAAAACTTCTGTAATACTAGTAATATATTGTAAAGAATTTAAAGCCTAGTAGCATAGATAGAGAGATTCCGTACCACCCCGTTAGGAAGGATGAGCAACCATTGTGATGGTAATCATTCCTAGGAGGTAGCAGCGGAGGAGGCGGGGGAGGTGCTGATGGAGGGTAGCCTTCATAAAAGTAACCTTGATATCCAGGTGGAGTTGTTGGTAAGGGAGAATGATGAGTATGAGTATATCCAAGTAGTGTGGGCGGTGGAGGATATGGAGGCGAGTGCCCTGTTTTGCATTACAACGGTCAGTTAGATATTCTCATTAACAATCACTACTCATGTTCGACTGCTGTTCATACAAGTTGATTTCTTGCACTACTTGCGGTTCATGATTGGTAAAACAGGAAGAATTCAGCCACCCTGAAGCAATAAGTCATTCAATTGAACCAAGAAAATACTACTCAAATAGAATAAAAGAAAAAGAAAAGCAAGGGAACGAAGAACGGAAAGTTACCAACCAATCCTTCTGGTGGTGGTTTACCTGATGCGGGTTGAGGCTTGTGGAAAATATGGTGATGGTGGTAACTCATTGCTTGGAAATTGGGACTCTACTGGCTGAGAGACAGAGAGTGTGCTAGCTTTGTGAACATGGCACGGGACACAAATGACGTGGAAATTTAGTAGGAAGGTTCCCTTACCTTTTGTGAGTTAATTAAGAAAACAACTTGCTGTGACTTGTGCGCCAAAATACAAAAAGGGAAGCAGCAAATACACAAGGATTGAAAGTTGCTCCTAATCAAATACCAATTTCCAAGATTTAAGATTCAACATCGCATTATCATATTTATGGCCATGGCCCAACTCATCTTCTTAACCTCTTCTTAAATTTCAATACAATACATGCAGGGAAGGGGAGCTGGAGAACTCGTTCTTTAGTTTAATACGTCCAAAGAGTAAAATCTGAAGAACATAGATAGAAGACAAGTGAACATTAATCGACCTGTCTGTGAATGCTTATTTGCAAGAGTTTAGTTTTCTATTTTCTTGCACGAACGATATACTTGAGAATTGATATGTTCTGGATGGTTTACGATCATTCCAACCAACCGTATATATGAGCTCAGCTACGCGACTTGGCATGAGTTCCAGCTCCAACGTGGTAAATCCCCAAAAGAGCCAATCTATTTTGCCTTACCCATGTCGTATAAAAGGTTAAATTACAAGTAAAAAGAAGGGCAAAAGTAATAGTCTCCCGCTGGGTTTAGATCATTTCAGCTGAGGAACCAAAACTATAGTTTCGACGAATCTTATAGTCGTAGTTGATTGTTTTATCAAATGGCTAACAACTCTATACAAAGGAGAAAAATTTTATCCCATTACAAGACGTTATATGACTTCCAAAAATAAAGATTAATCATATACCATAAATGGGATTTGATCACATAATTTAAACTAACCATATAATGAATTGTAAAATAATAAATTTTATTGACTAGCTTAAGATAAATACACATGATTTGATCAATTGAATTTTAATGACTCATTTTATCTCTAAATAAATTAAGATAATCTAAAGATAATGCCTAAATTTGGTCAACTGAAATTTATCAATAAGTTATCTAATCTATCTCTAAAATAAATTAAGATAATTTAGAGATAAAATTCAAATTTAATAATCCAATTTACTTCTAAATATATTAAAATAATTTAAAGATAAAACTCAAGTTCAACCAATTAAAATTCAAGGACTTAGAGCTTGACCAATCATAACACTATGTACGAGTCATCATATTTTATCTCTAATTAAATTAAAATAATTTAGAGATAAATTAAAAAAATTAAATTCTTATAGAAATCTCTCATCGAGGCACTATAAATACAATACTCTTCCAAATCATTTGACACCCAAATGGGAAAGAAGAAGATTATGAAAAACAAAGTCTTCAAAACTCCCACACAAGTCTAAGAAAGAATATCTAAAGAATAAAGTCTCTAGACTTAACAAAAAATTGATAATACATTTGTATGTTTGTGAAGCCAATCAATACATATAGTTGATAACTCTATTTCATAAACTCTATTTCATAGAGTTATTTGGTCACATTTTAACTATTAAATTGACTAAATTCTTAAGAATTAAGATACAAATTAGTTATTTTTAGTTATTTATTTTATTTGAGTAAATTATATCGGGTTCAAATGCTTTTAAGTTAATTTATGATATTTTGCTTTAAGTTTAGTTATTATTTAAGTAACTTTGTAGTTTTTTTAGGTGTGTGATAACTCTATTTTATAGAGTTATTTGGTCTTAATAATTTCCAATATATTTTGTCAAGTTTTTTAAATTTAATTTAAATTTTAGGAGTTTTTAGCTATTAATTTAATTTAATTTTATTGGGTTCAATTGTGTTAAGTTATTTTATGATGTTTTATTCTAAGTTTAGTTATTATTTAAGTTTAGTTTTATGTTTTTGTAAATGTGCTTTGAAAAAAGGGCATGTTTAGTGACAGAGATTCATTTTAGATGTAGACTTCCACTGTATATATTGTAGTATTTTAAGCATATCATTCACTACAGAAGTCCAATTGATATGATTCTTAAACCATTGGAAAACTGAGCTACAACTTTTCCTAGTTCAGTCTATAAGGTGGTTAAAAATTATATTGAAGTCAAAGTAGTGTAGTAGAGTTTGAATAAGCAATATAAAGCTTTGAGCGCCACGGCCACCATGGGACCAATGCTACAGTGCGCAGTTTGAGAAGGTTGCCTCAAGGCACATATGTGCCTCAATGCCATAGCGACCAAGCACATAGCACCACAACGCCCAAAGGGAGACTTTGGAAAAAAAATATTAGAAGTGCACAGTGTCGCGAGGGCCTAATCAAGGAAGGTCGTGATGCCTAATGAAGAAAGAATAATTCTTGAGTTGTTTGACTTTTATTTGGCCTTGGACTTGAGCTTTATTTAATTCCCCTTTGAAAAGCACGAAAAAACATAAATTAGGCTAGGTTTTTTGAAATAAAAGAGATATTGAAGTTAGCAAAAAAGCAAGGTAAGCAAGGAAGATCGCTAACAAAAGATTTGATAATCATTGGAGTTTTTTCTTTCCTTGTTATCTTTATACTTTCTTATTTAGTTTTGATGGTTAAATTTCATTTTTGGATGATGTTTACATGCATTATGTTGAACTAAGTTTTTTAATTTAGAATCATGATTGAACCCAATGTATAGTTTGAGTTTTTAATATTCTTTCTTACTTATGATTGATAGTGTTTGAATTGTTTATTTCAATCATATTCTTAATGTGTTTGATTAATTGGCCACCAATTAGATTCATAGGGCAACCTAAAAAGAATTGAGAGAGTGAGTTTAGAGTAAACGTTGGATGAAATAGCATATGTTCAATGTCAATTTTATGAGATGATTGATTTGATTCGAGTGTAAGGTAGATATACATTTACATGTCATATATAGCTAAAATTAGAGTATACTTTTACTGAACATTTCTTAATTTCAATTTGCATAGACATATGGTAAACTGGTTGAGATAGATATTTTTATAATAAATTTGACGAATGTAAATACATAAATTAGAACTCTAGGTTAATAACTCAGTCTATTTAGTAAGCAAAAAAGGAATATAAGAGATTCAGATGAACCATTGAGGGGATATTGTGGTTTTGGACTTTTTTTTGATTGATTAATTAATTAAATTGCTATTTTATTTTTAGTTCTAGTTTAGTTGAGTTTATTTAATTTTCAGTAGTTTTAAATTCGGTTATTTGGATAAGATTGAGTTGTTTTAGTTTTAGTACTTAACAAAAGATTTGGTTAATTCTCCATGGGAACGGACTTTACTTTCTACTATATTACTTGTTAACGATATGTGTACTTGCGTGGTAAATTTAGCAAACAAGTTTTTGGCATCATTACCAAGGAATTGTTTAAAATCTTCTTTATTAATATTAATACCAAGCATTCTTAGTCTTAATTCAAATCTTCTTTTTGTTTGTTTTCAAGTATTTTTGGTTGTTGTAGGCGAAGAGTGGGAAGTTTTGGAGATCATTCCTTTTGATCTAGAAATCGAAAAGACTTTGAAGACTACGAAAGGAAAATCTATAAGCGTCAACTCAATTCGAAACAATGGCTGAACAACAAAGAGGTTAGCAAATTCAAGGGCAACTAGAACAAGAAAATAAATCCTTACGAGAATATATGCACCTCTCGTTCAAGGCCTTCATTCTAGCATCCGTAGACTTGCCATCCAAGCCAATAGTTTTGAAATTAAGCCAACAATCATTCAGATGATTCATACTTTTGTTCAATTTGAGGGATTACCGAATGATGATCCTAATGCACATATTGTGAATTTCTTGGATATTTGTGATACTTTCAAATATAATGGTGTTTTTGATGATGCCATTAGATTGAGGCTTGTCTTGTTTTCACTAAGAGTAAGGCAAAGAGTTTGTTAAATTTGCTTTCAGCTGGTTCCATCAATACTTGGGATGATTTAGCTTAGAAATTCTTGGCAAAATTTTGTCCACTTGCTAAGATAGTAAAGATGCGTAATGATATCACCTCTTTTATGCAACTTAATTCTAAAACACTGTCTGAGTCTTAGGAAAGGTATAAAGATTTGCTAAGGAGATGTGCTCACTGTGGGTTACCTAAATGGGTGCAAGTTCAAACTTTTTATAATGGGTTGTTGGAACCAATTAGAACCACAATTGATGTAGCAGTTGAAAGTGCACTTATGAATAAATCCATTGATGAGGCTTATAATTTGCTGGATGAGATGCTTCAAATAATTACCAATGGTCATCAGAGAGATTGGGGGCAAGAACAATTGCTGGTATCCATGAGCTTGATGTAATTAATACTTCTTTGATTTCACAATTGGTTGCTCTCATTAAGACAATTGATAGTTTGAGTGTTAATGCGGTTCAGAGCCCTTTTGTGACTTGTGATTTATATGGGGAAGGACATTTTAGTGACCATTGTCCTATTTAAACCAAAACAGCCCATTATGTTGGAAATAGGCAACCATAAAATAATCTTTATTCCAACACATATAATACGGGTTGGAGGAATTATCCTAATTTCTTTGGGAACAACCAAGCATCTTCGTCAGCTCTTAAGCCAAATTTTCCTCAAAGATTTCCACCACATCCTCGAGCTCTTATGCCAAAGAAAAAGCCAATAATGGAAGAGATTTTCATGCAATATTGAGTGTTCATTTCGAAAACTAATGGACTTGTTTGGAATTTCGATTAAAACTTAGTGGGTGAGGGTATTGTACCCTTATAATTATGAGAACCTTATTGCATTAAAACATTGTTCCTAAAATTGTTTCTAGTCGAAGTTTTATAAAGAAAAATGGATATTGATAAAACATAGAGACTGACACATGGTTATGTTCCTCACTTATGAAGTGGGTGGTCAATGTAATAGATTAAAGTATGGGGTTACTTGAATTAACATGTAGGTGCTTGTTACAAGAACAAGTTCACTGAACATGACCCTGTATAAGAATTCTATTTAGTATTGCACTTAAGTGTCTATGGAAAAAATTCTTGTGACAATTGTGTATGTGATACTTTGACTTGAGGTGATTAGATTGCCTTATGCATGGGTTGTTATTCTTTGATACTATCTAAAGTGGTTTTAGTCAACGATACTAAAAAAGGAAAGGATATTGAGAATAGCTAGAAACATATTAAGGTAAGTTAGTGATGATTAGAGGATTCATCACTTTAAATGAATCTAAGAGGAACATCCCATTTGCGACTTGAATGGTTATAACTCATGGAAGTTCTTAGCAAAGGCAACTAGAGATGGCAATATAAGAGTTTGTCCACATTTTCTTAATGAGTTTGATTACTTGATTCAAGTGCTAAAATAACATAGACAAATTTACAGTAAACATTGCACTATACTTTAAGTCTTGTTGAGATATTAGATGATGAAAAAATAATAATTGCACTATAAGACTATTCACTGAAAGATTGAGTCAAATCACTGTGACTCTTTTTAATATTTGGGTAGTCATGTTACATTGCTAGATGTTAATCTTGACTTGTAAATATGAACTAATTAATTGAGAATTGATGATGAATGCAAAGGAATTTGATTCATCTAATCCTAGTTCAACTAATTAGATTATAATTAATATTTATTGTCAACATGTTAAGAACCTAATTGGTCATACACATTAAGTGTTGGTACATTTCAAAATGAAAGGTTGTGTCCATAATCACTTAATAATGTGACTATTAAAAAACAACTCTAATTTAAAGGTTATGTCTTATAATAATTAAATTAAAGGTTATGTCTAAAAATAATAAGGCATTTCTAATTAAAGATTGCATCCAAAAATGAAAAGACACTTACAAGTTTATATAAAGACTTGTTGCCAACCTATTTGAAAGATTAAATGAAAAAAAATCAAAGAAAGGCATTTAAGCACATTAAGTTCCTACTGTTTAGTAAAATATTTAAATTTCTTATTATCTACTTGTTGCAAAAGAGGGCTGTAAGGCTATGACAACTGTGCAACCCTTTAGTCGTGTCTAGAAGTCTAATCTCGTAAGTATAATACAAAGTTAGATGTTGGCTTTATTGTGTCCTTGGGGTTACTCTCACATTACGTTTTGCATATTGAGTGGTGAAGGCAAAATAACCCTTAAAAATAGTGACTATTATAACACGCTTTGAAATCGATTTTGTCATTTCTTTTTGAATTCCATCACCCTTTCGTTCCAACATTCATTACTAAAAAATAAGCTTTATCGATGAAATCAATTCTGTTGGTAATTACAAATGAATTACCAATAGGAGAGGAATATGAGTAATACAGTTGGATTACTGACGAAAAATTCCAACGGATCTCAATCTATCGATAATCCATTGATAATATAATGGTGTGCATGAATAGTAAAATGACACAAAGCTCACCGACGAAATAATTTCGTCAGTAATATTTTATCGACAAAATTTACTAACCATTTTATTGACGAACTAAGTGGTAAGTAATTTGGTGAGACATTGATAACATTACTGACAGATTTGCCGATGAAAATTTCATCGATATTATTTTTTTATTTACTGACGGGATATTTTGTTGACGATTTTGTTGATAATTAATAATTAAAATTTGCATGTGAGATTTCCCCCATATTAATCCCTATTTTAGTTACTGATGGAATCTTCCGTTGATGATTCCATCGGTAAGTAAAATAAAAATCCCCACGTATGATTTTCCCCTTGATTTCTCCCTTTACTCTTTTTTCCCTTTTCTCTTCTCTCATTTTTGCTATCTCTTCATTCTCTTGCAGCCCTACCGTTTGCCCCACTTGAGTGCACCCTCTGCTGATGACCAATGCCCCACGCTGACCACTAACCAGCCTTCACATTTTTGAGTCCCTTTCCTCCCACTTTTCTCGCTTCTCCAATCGCCCCTTTCCTTTTGAGTCTTTCGATTTTGCTTCGGCTGGTGTTGCGTTTGGGTTGCTCAGAAGGTAAGGTTTTCTTGCTTTTAATTTACCATATATTTGGGTTTAGATTTTGTTATTATCTTTGGGAATAATCTCGTTGGTAGATTTTGTTGATATTTAAGGTTTAGGTTTGCTTGTATTTTGAGATTGTTGCTAGTATTTTGGTTGCCCAAAGTGTTAATTCATGGTTGTTGTTCATATTTTGGGAATATTGTGTTGATTCATGGTTGGATTGATTGATTGCTAGTATTTTGCATTGATTCTAGCTGTATATGTGATTCATTGTGGCTGGTATTTTAATTGGGAATAATATGTTGATTCATGGGCATAAGTAAATATTCATGGATTTTTAGGCATTAAATCTTTTAAACTTTTAGTGATTAAGAAAATTAGTAAGGTCTTATTAAATAAAAATTTAGTAATAAAGAAAATTAGTAATTAAGCAATTAAGAAAATTAGTAAATACCTTAAAATTTATAATTACTTAAATTAAGGTTTTATTAAATTTATGTAAGATTTTAACTAATCAAATGATAAAATGTTTTAGTAATTGAGGAATTAGTTAAATTAGTTATTAAGAAATAAATTATATAAGTAATATTAGATAATAATTTATTTAAATAAATTAATTAAGAGTTTAGAGAATTAATTACATAAATTAATTAGTTATGAATAATCATGTGTTGATAATTAAGTAAATAATTAAATTAGCTAATTTAGTAAAATTTAAGGTGTATTTAAAATAATTAAAAATTTATTAAATTAATTAAATGTTTAGTAATTAAGCAATTAACTTAATTAATAATATTATTTCATTTTAAAAATATTTAAATAAATTAAGATGTTAATTAATGAGTTAATGTGTTATAAGTAATTAAGCAATTACTTAAATTTGTAATATTATAAATAAATAATTAAACTACTGAAATGAAAAAATGTTTGAGTACTTAAGCAATTAACTAAATTAGAAATATTATTTAATTTTAAATATATTTAAATAAAATAAGGTGTTAATGAGTTAATTAACTAATAATGAAGAATCTTGAATTGCTAATTAATCAATTAATTAAATTAGTAAATTTAGTAAAATTTAAAAAATTTTAAATTAATTAATGTTTTATTAAATAAAATAGATAATTAAATTAATCAAATGAAAAAATGTTAGTTCTACTTAAACAATTAACTAAATTAGTAATATTATTTAATTTTAAAAATATTTAAATAAATTAATTAAGGTGTTTAGTGAGTTAATTTAATAATTTATTTAAGGTTTAAGGTTTAATGTAATATGTTATAATTAGTAATTATGCAATTAATTAAATAAGTAATATTATATAATATTATATTTATTTGATGTATTCCTCCGACCTTAGATAGATTAAATTTCTGCAAAATGAAGAGATGGTCACGTGAGTTGGTTGCAACTGAAAGTTCTGTGGTACGTATGAGTTAAAACTTCTTTATTTTCACAAATTAAAACTTAGATTAACAATCTAAGTTTTCGTTTTAATATTGAAGAAGTACGTGTTCTGCAAAAGCTAAAGTTATAGCTTCTTACAGTGGTCAAATATCAGATGCTTATAGTAGCCTCAACTTTAAGTCCAAAAAACCTCCTTTGTTGAAGATAATTCTCAAAAATGCTATTTAGCATAGAAAATTGGTGAGTAATCTTTTTTCAATTATAAAACATAATTTCAAATGTGATTCTAAAGTCTACTTTATGAAAGATATTCTTAGCATACAACAGACTTTAAAATCACATTCAAAATTATGTTTTATAATTAATTGAGAAAAGATTACTCACTAGTTTTCCGTGATTAATAGCATTCATAAGAATTATCTTAAAGAAATGAGGCTTTCTTGACATAAAGTTGAAGCTGCCGTGATCATATCTCTGGCCACTGTAAGAAGTCATAGCCTTAGCTTTTGTACACCATTTCTTTAATATTAAAACTATAGCTTAGATTGTTAATTTAAGTTTTAATTTGAGAAAAAAATCATTTATTGACGGAATTTTTTGTCAAAAAAATACAGGCGAAAATTAGCGATGAAATTCTCCATTTGCCAACTAAAGAATCGATTGACGAAAAAACCCTTTATTAGCTTAATTATCGACGAAATATTTAATCGGTAAATTACAGACATAATTTTTTGTTACCAATGGATTTGCTTTTACCGATGACGGTATTTGCAATCGAATACCGATGAATATTTTCGTTGGTATTTTCATTGGTAATGTAACATACTGACAGAATCATAACTATTATTGATGGAAAATTTCGATGGTAATACCCTATTTTTTGGTAGTAATTTTTAAGGCTTATTTCTGTATGTTTGGAATTTGACAAAAATGACTTTCCTAAAAGAGATTGCTACCAACATTGTTAAATTATACCATTTTGAAGGAAGGAATTTTATGTGTTGGCAAAAAAAGATGCACTTTGTCCTTGTAACTTTTAAGGTCATTTATGTTCTAACTACATCAAGATTGTAGGCAAATGAAGAATAATCTATGGACTAGATTCATTTGAGGCAAAAATGGGATAATGACGATTACATCTATATGGGTCACATTCTTAACAGAATGCCAGATGCGTTGTTCGATGCGTACCAAAATAAGACTAATGCAAAACAACTTTGGGACAAGTTGGAAGCAAGATACATGCATGGTTGAAGACGCAAGCAGTAAGAAATTTCTAGTTAGTCATTTCAATAATTACAAAATGGTAGATGATCACGTTGTTATGGATCAATTTCATGAGATTGAAAGCATTCTTAACAACTCTAAGCAGTGTAATCTTAACATGTATAAGGCTTTTATGGTGTCTTCTATAATTGACAAAGTTATTGTAGATTCTAAACCATTTATTATAATAAAA
Source organism: Theobroma cacao (assembly GCF_053813885.1). Classification (NCBI taxonomy): domain Eukaryota; kingdom Viridiplantae; phylum Streptophyta; class Magnoliopsida; order Malvales; family Malvaceae; genus Theobroma; species Theobroma cacao. The sequence continues at coordinate 13,751,733 of NC_142640.1, forward strand.
GTGTACTTTGTTAATCCTATATTCTAATTGGAAAGTACCTTTATAGAGGAAGTACAACCTACACATGGTTAGCAAAACGGTGAAAAAGAACCATCAAAGCTAAATGGAAAGAAATTGCCTTCATCTATTAAACGATATGATGAAATTATTCAAGGTTAAAGAATTTGACTTTCACTGACTAGTTTGGAAGAGTCAAAAGTTTCTAAGCCTCCATAGAAAGAATTCCTAAAGCCATCAAAAGGACTGTTGGTTGAATACAACAATCTTCCTTCTCAATGAGCCAATAGTTTTGATTCTAATGTTTACAAACTTCTAAGAAGGGTTTGATATAGGTAAGAAGATATTGCAACATTGGTACATGAAGTGAACCAACTAAAGAAACTGCACAAAACTCCACCAAGATTTGTCAAGTTTGACAAAAGAAAACTAATCTTGTTAATACTTCAAAGTTGGGGCTTGGATTTTCTCCATTAAAATTGAAATTTCACAAAGAAACTTCAAGATACATAACAGCGGAAGAAATTAATGATGAGCAAAAAAAGCCAATTGAATTATCTAGACTTTTAGTTTTTGATCGCTTGGTTATGCCTATGACATGTACTTCATTTTTTGATCATATGAGCATGCTTTCGAATCAACTTAAAGTTTTGGATCAGATTGAGGAAAAACACATCAAAATTTCTTTAAGTAAGCCTATTAATGCAAGGCCTAGAAGTCCAAATGTCATGACCTAAATTCGAGGTCCGTGACCGGTGCACGACCTTAGTAGGCAAGCTCACTAAACCTGATCAAGCCTTAGAATCCAATATCATATAACTCAAGTGCTGAGGGATTTATAATCAAATATTCATAACAACTTCAAATATATTATATTGTCCTTGGCTCACAATCCATACAATTATTCATAAGGCTATACATTAGCTATCAAGTCGGGTTCGTACATAACAACCCTTATACACAAATTCATATGCCACGTTGTGCCTCACATATTTCACCAATTAATCAAACTAGAAGATGGAAGGCCCACACATACTCAGCAGAGTGACATTTTGGGAGGGAGACCTATTGAATGCCAATAAAATGGCCGTCTAATCAACTACACTTGCCACGTGACCCCATAGCTTCTCTTATCTGCACATGGTACAACAGAGGGTGAGTCATCTAATACTCAGTAAGGGGATGTTATCACAACATAATATTTCATATATATGTTATATATTTGGGCCTATCTAGCCATAATATATTCATATTCAAACATCTCCAACTCAAAAGTGATAGGATCATCCTAGTATCTTACATGCACAACTCATAATATCAAATCCTGCCGGATCACATCACAATGGCATATTATAACCACAACATACCACAAATTACATTTATCAATTCAAGATTTATCTTTAAAGCCATCACCATCAAACTAAGCTTTTTAGGCATATTTTTGTTGTTGAGCAAAACCTCAAATTTCATTCACAGTCAGTTACCACAACTTCATATCCAAATCAATTCATGCCATACCCAATGCATGTCGTCATAGCCAAATGAAATCAAATGAGTGGTTTTGCCTTGGATATAGTCAAATCACACTCGGTGGCCAACCGGTGGAGAATCAAATCACGCACGTGTCAAAGCAATGGCTGGAGAATAGAATAAGCACAGTGCCAGAACAGCTAAAACAATGGGCCTTTATGACTTTAACTCCATATGTGTACTCATCATATTCAATCAAATCAATCGTGGCTTAACAGCCTTATACTTATTCTCAATTAGCCATAAATACGTGAGCATTCTCACATAGATCATGTTTATAAGCAATCATGGCTTTTTGGCCCCACATATTCAGTATCACTTAATCGATGTGCCATTAACCCCAAATACACATCATGCCCATATACCTAATTGGGAAGTCCATTTATCATAATTTGGCACAGTCCTTAATTCATAATTCGTATTACAACATGGTAGGTCTTTTGCCCTAGGTCTTACATACCATGGGTTCCAACACAATGCCACCATGTGGCTCACCACAAATCACACAATCACAAATTTATTATTCCAGGTAACAAATTAGCCTAGGCATCTTAATTTAGGCACACAATCATAATTGTTCTTTAGGCCAGGCACATACCCTTGGGCACACATACATATATATACATACATATTAATTCTCTAGCCTAGGCATCATTATCTAGGCATACCTTATACACACATATATAGTTTTCTAGCCTAGGTTCATCTGTCTAGGCATGTATCTTTTATCCTAGTACCATGGCAGCACACTTATTGTGCGTTATGCATTACGTGCATTAACTTAAATCCCACTCACCTTGACAATCGAAGGCACGTCCATAGTTGAGCTTTGATTCTTAACCTTTAATTGTTCTTCATCTCACAAATTCATCAATAGCCTCCATTCTTCCTTTAGATACATTAAAGCATCAAAATCATAATTATTTCCTAACTTTCGAAAATATCCCAACTTTTCAAAAATACCAAAATTCAATATATAAGCTCAATCTTCCAACAAATGAGCTAAATCCTTACCTTAGAAGTTGGGTCGCCCAAATCTTGACTCCAAATCTCTAATAAACTCAAGGAAAGAGAATTTAGCCAAATCTGAAAATATTTAGATCTGAGGTTTCTAACTGATTAAATTGAAATCAATCGGTAAAAATGCATACTCTTACATCTAGATCATTTCCCAAGCTTGGATCTAGCTCAAATGGGCTTCAAATGGCATTTGGGGGCTTAGGTTTCGTATGGGGTAGAGAGAGAATAAGAGAGAGCTGAGAGAAAGAAATAGGGCGGAATGGCCCAAACACCTTTTTATTTTTACCATTTCTCTTTGATGTATCGAAACATTTGGCAATGTGTCGATACATTTGCTCGTATTTTGAATAAATGTATCGATACATTAAGGTAATGTATCTTACATTTCAAGTAGAATAGTTGTCACAGCCCAAATACCGGGCCATGATCGACGCATGGGCCCAAAGGGCATAGCCCATTAAGCCTAAGCAAGCTTATTTATGAAATTCAGATTATCATTCCCATTTATCATCTTTAAAATGAAGTGCTGTAACTCTCAAAAGTAAATGTTCCAGTAATATTTTATAACAATTGAATATTCATATTTATATTATATCAAAGTACTGTCATCATCAATCTAATATATACATACTTCATTTATAACATGACTCTTAGTAGTTTACATTACATATACATGTTCATAAGCAATAGACTCGAGACCGACAACGAAGTGACTCTGGGTGAAGATACAGCGACTGAGATGCCATAGTACCTACCAAGAAGATGAGCATATGTGTGCGACTCAATCTAGGTCCCAACTGCCTCCAAATCTGAAAACATGAATTTTAAAAACGTGAGTACGAAACTCAGTGAGTGAATATAATAAGGGAACAAGCAATCAATAGGAAGAATTTGAAAATCATGATGCATTTGTTTAAAAAACAATGCACTTGATTTAATTTCTTACTAAAAACCCCTTATTTCAAACCTTGATTAATACCCTCATAGTGTTTCACAAACCCATAATTAATCCATGAAGTTAAATGGGTGAAAAGTAGGTCAAAATCAAGTAAGGTAGCAAGCATGGTAGCAAGTTTCTTGCTGCAGCGAAATTCATTCTCACTGCAGCGAGATTCAGGAGGCCAAAACAGAAAGTTTCTTGTTGTAGCAAGAAATAGTGTCAGTTTGCATCTGTTTCAGTTTTTCTAGCATATCTCCCTATACAGACGTCCAATTGACTTGATTTTTGACTATTAGAAAGCTAAGAGGTAGGGATAAAACTTTGATGTTTACCACTTTTCCCAGTTCGGATTGAAAGGTGGTCAAAATCTTCATCAAAGTGAAGGAACTGCATTAGAACTCGAGAGTTTCTCGTTGCAGCGAGTTTCTGGCTGCTAAAACAGAATGTTTCTCGTTGTAGTGAGAAGTAGGGCACCTAAGTGAAAAACGACCTCCTTTGCACTAAAAATCTATTTGGTGTTGCAATGAACTCAATTTGCAAGAAAATAAGACATTCTCAAGATTCATCATGCCAATTTCAACATGAAATGCTAAAAAATTTCCAAAGTTTAACATGCCAAAATTTCACATGCATTACAATCATATACCATATTCATGAGCTTTCTATAACACACACATTTACATATGTATATATGTATATATCCATCTCCATGCACACCCTCCCATCATCATCAGCTCATGTGCACTCCCTACTCGCACATAGCTAGGTCAGTAGCGGCTTATGCGCACTCCCTACTCGCACATAGCAGGGTCAGCATCGGCTGATGTGCACTCCCACTCGCAGATAGCTGGGTCAGCATCGGCTTATGCGCACTCCTACTCGCACATAGCCGGGTCAATATCATCATACAACATTATTTATCCATGTACAACATATATTCGTATATATATATGTATACATATATATATGTACATATACATGTATATGTACATATATATATATATATTATGTATATCAACATAACGTGGTAGTGCATGAATCCATAATTGCCACATATCACAACACAAAGACAATTTATCAAGGGCTTGTTCCTAAGGCACCCATTTTTAAGAAAAGTTGGGTAAAATCATTTAAAGTCTTGTGCAAACACATTCACATTCCCAAAAATATTTTGAATTGCAACTTCACTCACCGGTCTTGTTGATTCTTTTACTTGACTCTAACCTCAACTAAAGCTCCAAATGGACATGTGAGGCCTTGTTGGAACCTATATACACACAACATCACAACCAACCCAAATTGGCATTAATACCATTCCAAAACTATTTTCTAAATTGGGTTCTACTAGTCATTCCTAACTAGTTTCCAACCACCATTAAATGGCTATTGTTTGCAATTCTCTAGTCACACTAAAATGAATAACAATCCCAATAAATAAACTTTCACAATTCTAAATACTAGACATTCTCAACACCTAAAAATCAACTATAGTTCACTACTCACCTTGGTAGCTTTATAATTGAAATTCTTTCCAAAAATCATCAAGCTACTATGGAAGCTCCCTCTTTCTCTCTCTAAAACTTTTAGCTAGTGAGAGAAAATGATGAACAAAGACTTTTTTTTGAGGGTTTTAAGGTGTAAAAGTGGAAGAGCATGAAAAACCGTATGAAAGAGTGGGAAAAAACATGAAATTTGGAGCTAGAGAGAGAAAGTTATGGAAGTTGCAAAGCAAGCTTCCATGGAGGATGGAAGCAACGTGAGATGGAAGAAGAAAAAGGAGATGAAGCTTATAGAGAATGAAGAAGCTACTGGAAGAAAAAGATATTTATAGCTCAAGCTTATCCATTCCACTTAAAATTACGAAAATGCCCTTAGCACATTAACTTGTTCTCCTTCAATCCTTGGTGTAATCATTTTACTCTTTTTATACCACGACAAGGTCCATAATAGTCTAAACATGCTCGGGTTTACAAAAACTTAAAAATTTTGACCCGAGGTGCAAAATGATCATTTTGCCCTTCTTGTGAAAATTATTGTCACTTATAGTTTTCTTCGTGTTTTCATCATTACACATCATTTATTCATTCCTTAGGCCTATTTAAACCTTAATAGCATAAAAAACCCCACTCGTAGGAACTCACCAAGAGAAATTACGAAATTACCCCTTGTTCGCATTATCTCTTCTACTTCTAGTTGCATGTTTATAGAGATCGAGATTTCACGGGTTCACTTCTAAATTACCCTTTTAATTCAATAATCAACCTCAATTGGTATCCGTAAACTTTATTAGCCACTGTATCAAAATACAAGGTACTACAATAGTCTCGGGTGTTCTCTACTTCAAATGTATCGATACATTTGGACAATGTATCGGTACATGTTCATCTTTAACCCAATCTATTGATACATTCTTGAATGTATCGATACAATTCCTCTTGTGGGCCTTGCATTGTTCATCCTATCATGAATGTATCAATACATTTGGCAATGTATAGATACATTTTCCCTTGTAAGTAGTTCCAAGCCTTTTCTAATTGCCAAAAATCCAACTTAACACCCAAATTCCATTTCTTATTAATCTTTTACCTCAAGTAACTCATATAATTCAAAATCCTCATATATATGTCCTCAAACATGCATCAAATTAAATCAAATCCTCAATCTATACAATTAAATCATCATTTTCATTGATATTTACCTTAATGTCATACTTAGATATCAAAGTGCTAAACATTTGTACAATTTCATTAAGGATTTTAATTTACCCCCCACATTCATAGTTATTTATCTTTAGACATAATCATGTTCATCAAAACTTAGATAAGTCCTCAAGTCACTTGGCCAATTTCACATATAAGCCATATAAAAAATTAAGGGTGTTGCACCAAACTTCAAAAAGTTCTCACAAAAGAACAAAAGAAAAAGATTCATGTTAGATGAGTAAAAGGATTATGACAATCACTTCTCCAATGAAGAGATAAACCAAATGGATTGTAACAACTAGTGGAGCATTAAAGGCCAAAAAGCACATAGAGCATTGGACTAAACAAGTTTTATCTATATAGAAAGAAGGACTTGAAGAAATGGAGATCCACACATCCAATCATGTATTGATAGAAGTGGTGCAAAATCTCAAGAAGATTGCCTTATCAACAACAAGTTCTTGAAGCACTAGTAAGCTTGAAGATCACACACTCGTAGGTAAGAACCTAAACTGTCCTTAATAAAAGCCCATCATGTTGTAAATCTTGTAAAAGACAACTTAAGCAAAAGTTAGTACATCAAAAAAAAGTTTTTTAAGGTTGAAAATCTTGTAACTGACAAATATAGGCAAACTGTTGGGGCACCAAAAACAAAAAGAAGCATAAAAAAAAAATGATGAACTACCTTTGACCTTGATCATTCATATTTGGAAGTATAAAGGCCTCTTGATCTCATTGCCAAGTTTAGTCAAGCCCAAAAGAAAAGTCTTTTAGATTAAGAATTAATGATCCAAATCTCTTCACTTGAAATATAAGTGTGATGATGAAATTACCAAGATGATAATGATACTTGAAGAGTAAATCAAGTTTGTACTTCTTTTGAAATTTCATGATTCAAGCCATCAAATTTTAAGTGAAGCATATTGCTTTTTTAAGTTGAATTTCTTTAAAGCTTAATTTGTGATCAACACAAAGGTTGAACGTAAAAGTGTTTCAAAATGTTGATCTTAAGAACTCCATAATTCTCTTAACAAAAGCTAAATTATATTCCAAATCAATGAGTATTGTAAGGTTCTATAATAATGGTTGTACTGCATCAAACAAGCAAGTAGCGGAGTGGACACTAGAGAGATAATAAGTATCTTATTATCAATGATAATCTTATCTCTATTTTTAGAAAGAAAGTTAACATTCTAGAAAAGACTATGTCAAATGAAGTTGTGTCTATTTACCATGCAGAGAATACGTGTCTTTAATGTATTGAATGAAGAGGTGTCCTTACCGTGTCATATGCCTTATGTGCATGATATACAAATCATTAAAAGTGAAAAGAGATCAAAGATTTCGATTGTTGAAAAAAGATGGGCTATGGATTATTTTGGATTCAATTATGTCAAAAAGATGCAAGCAAAGGAAAATTTCCAATGAAAGTTAGTAATTTTACTTAAAGACTATGAACACTTCTAGTATGGGCAAGAAATTTAATTTGTTCTTGGTGATTTCTTGATATTTTGGTGTGAAGAAAATTGGCAAAAGAACTCTATCTTTTATAGAGTAAAAGTCCTACTCCTAATTGATTATGGAGTGCACTACCAATTGCAAAATAACTCTTCCAAGATTATTGTTCTATGGCAAGATATTTCTACCAAGACAATAATTCTATTGCCTTTAAGCAGGCTAAGCATAATTCAAATTAAAACTGAATTGAAAATTTGCCAAGGTTAAACCAAGGCACATTAGGATTCCAAAATACCTAGGAAAAGAATTTTTTTTTAGTATAATGCTCAAAAAAGTTCTTGAACTATTCAAGAAAATTGAAATGAGTCTTTATTCTCTTATTGCATTCAATCAAGCCCTTATATTTTTATTTTGAGTTAAATTAACCATTATGACTAATAATTAACTAATTGTCGTTACTCAAAATGTTCATTGTCATTTTATGTCTATGTGGGCCAAAATAAACCATAATAATGTATCAACGTGCCATATTAGTATCACATCAACGTTATATGGCATTGAATGACAAGTGGCATTTTAACTAAGTAAACTATTAGTCATAAGGACTTATTTGACTCAAAATAAAAGTACAAGGTCTTCATTGAACACAATAAAAGTAAAGGCTTATTTGAATTTTTCTAAATAGCTTAGAGACTTTTTTAGATATTATGCCTTTTTTTTCATTAAAAGTTCAAACCAAATGAAGTGCTAGCAAATATGGTGCCAAAAAAAAAATTGAATTTCAAGATTTGTCCACTTGTTGGATTCATCTTATGTGAACAAGTCTTGAAAGGGCATTTATAGAAAGAGAAACATTTTATCCAATTACAAGATACTACATGTTTTTTGAAATTAGTAAATTGAAGAATTTTTCAAAGATGAATCATATATCACCATGTGGACTTGATGACATCATTTAAGTTAGACATGTAATTGATTACAAATAATTTATTCTATTGACCAAAGTAAGATAAAAACACATGATTTGACAAATTAAATCTTAAAGACTCACCATTTGACTAATTAAAATTTACTTATGCGTCATCCATTTTATCTCTAAAAAAAATTAAGATAATTAGAGATAATACCTAAATTAGATCAATCAAAATTTACCTGTGAGTTATCCAATTTATCTCTAAATAAATTATGATAATTTAGAGATAAAATCCAAATTTGGTCATCCAATTTATCATTAAATAAATTAAGATAATTTAAAGCTAAAATCAAATTTGGTCAATCAAAATTTAAAAACTCGGAATATGGCCAATTAAAAGACCATCTATGAGTCATTATTTTTTATCTTTTATTAAATTAAAATAATTTAAAAATAAACCAACGAGATAAAATTCTCATGGAAGTCTTTCATTTAGTGTCTGTTTGGCTTGGTTTTTTCTCAATTTATCTATATTTTAAAAGCAGAAGTCGGGCCAAATAGGATTTTGAGAAACTCTAAAAAAAAAACAGCTTTTTCTTTAAAGAACAAAATCTAAAAAAAAAAGCTTTAGGAAAAACTCCAAAGAGGAGCTTTCTCTTCCCTTTATTTAAAAATACGTCAGCATTTTAAGAGATTTTTTTTTCAAAAATGTCTTCAACTATTAAATATAATCTTAATATTAACCTCTCAAAAAATACCTCCCTCTCAATCGATCTCCTTCTCTTTTCCCTCTCTTTGCAAATCACCCATCTCTAACACAAATTGTAATCTCCCTTTCCTCTACGTCTCTCTGCAAAGACTACTAAAAAGGAAAAGGAAAAATAGAAAGTGTTACATGGGTAAAAAAAGGGAAAAAAAGAAAGAGACTATTAATAATAATGAAGAAATGAGTTCATATACTTATAGAAGGGTATTGGATGACAGTAATATGGATAGAGTTCGCAATCAAATAGCTGTTGCATTGATGGAAAATAGAAATCGTTGATTTATGAGATATTTATGAATTATGTGTTGCTCATAAATTATTTGTGGAACTCTTTTTTTTATGATTTATTATTAATTATAAACTTTATGTTATATTAAAAATACTTTTATATTTTTAAAAATTTAGTTTAAATAGATAAAAAAATAAAGTTAACTTTTTTCCATCGCAAACAAAAGAATTCGTGATTAATAAACAGTTATTTATTAAATACCTTTTATGGTAATTTTAATAAAAATTAGAGCTTATATAAGTTGTTCTTCCAAACAACCTATCTATAAAAAAGAGTTTATGAACGTAAATTTACTAAATAGTTTTAGTTTAATTTTAAAAATTATTATTTTTTATAAAATTTTTATAATAACTTTTAAATTAAAAAAAAATCAGACCAAACAGTTTTCATAAGAGTTCTTAGCACTATAAATATATTGCTCTTCCAAACCATTTGACACACAATTAAAAAACATTTGATACACAGTTAAAAAAGAAAAGGATTCTAAAGAACAAAAGGATCCAAAACTCCTCAAGTTCAAGAAAGAAGGAAGATCTGAAATTTTGTTAAGAGTTCCAACCTATTAGTCCAAGAGGAAGATCTAATATAAAAAGTTTTAAAAAATGAAAAAATTTTGAAGAATACAAATATTAGACAAGCCATTAAGAACTTGGAAGTGTATTTTTATTCATTATTCTTTCATTTTAAAGAATTTTCAGTTGTTATTTGTCTCTAAATTTTTCTTGTCTTGATTTTTGACACGAAATTTACGTGTACAATCACAAACGGCGGATTAAAACCCTTGCCCAGCTTTTTTTTTTTTTTTTAAAGAAAAACTCCTACCCAAGTCCTCATCTCATGCATGGTTTGTAGAGTACAGCGAACAAGACTATTCCCTCTCCATAGTAAAACAGCCCAACAAACTGGAAACTTCCTTGGTTTTTCTCCTGATAATAACAACCGGTCAAGAAGCCAAAGAGTGCTTGAATTTACAAATCCGTTTACTTAAATACCCCTTCTGGAAACACCCTGCCGCTGAGGGCGTTCTTGCTTATCTAAAAGCTTGCTTTTCTAGACAGTTCTTCACTGCAAAGGAAATAACACCGTCTATTGAACACCCAGCTCTGGAATTCTCCTCTATATATTGCAAGTCTTTCGGCTTTCAAAGCAACAATCCATCAGAAAATAATCCGCCAAAAGAATTTCCAGTTGTGTCACAAATCTCCATTTCCCGTTCAAGACCATGACAACAACACCTGAAGAAAACGCTAGAGTAGAAGGATCGCATGAGCCATCCCCAACCTCCACCACAACAGATGCATCACAACCTCATCAACCTTCTATGCAGGCACCACCATCGGAAGAAGACGCTAAGAAATGGGGCACGCATGTCATGGGGCCGCCAGCAGCCCCAACTGTCCACCCTGACAACCAGAAGGCAGCTTTATGGCGTGCCAGTGACCAGCAAATCTATGAGCTTCCCTACCTCGTTTATTCCCCTGCAGAAAAACCAAGCCACAATCCGTTTGAACCTGTGATTAACATGTTCAATTCCTGGAGTAGGAAGGCCGAGACCATAGCACGCGACCTCTGGCACAACCGTAAGTTGATATTGCAAACTATGAATTTTATCTCAGATGTTTATTATATAATTGAATGTGTCTCTTAGATCATTTCCAATTAAATTTTCGTGATCGAAATCTGAATAATTACATGATTAGATTCTTACATGCATCTATAAATGAAATTACAGTTAAAACTGGACCGTCTGTGTCTGAAGCGGCATGGGGTAAAGTAAACCTGACAGCGAAAGCAATAACAGAGGGTGGGTTTGAGTCTCTCTTCAAGCAGATTTTTGCAACTGACCCAAACGAAAAGTTGAAGAAGACATTCGCCTGTTACCTCTCTACAACAACTGGCCCTGTTGCTGGAACCCTCTATTTATCAACTGCTCGGGTGGCCTTCTGCAGTGATCGTCCCTTATCCTTCACTGCTCCATCAGGTCAGGAGACTTGGAGCTACTACAAGGTAAGATGCACTTTAAAATCAATGATAAATGGACCACTAGTGTAGGCAATTGGGCATTACTGAAATTGTTGTTGTCTTAATTGGTTGGGGAAGGACTTCTACATATGATTCTTGCTCATATGATAAATAGCAAATTAAAAAAACAAGGACTAACTAAATTTAGTTAAATTTTGCATTAATTGGTAAGGACCTGAACAACAAGACTGTCTTGAACAGGTTATGATACCTTGGGCGAATATAGGCACGGTTAATCCTGTGGTCATGAAGGAAAATCCACCGGAGAAGTACATCCAGATTGTTACCGTCGATGGTCATGATTTCTGGTTTATGGGATTTGTTAATTTTGAGAAAGCATCGTTTCACCTTTTAAACAGCGTGAAAGATTTCGAGGCAACCCAGAATGCAGCGAAACCAGTAGTTGCGTAGTGGAAGAACGGTAGTCACCTCCTGGATCCTTTGTATTTGTACTCGTAGAAATGTTGGTTTTCTAACTTATTTGTTACGATTTTTTTTCCTTATGTCGAGAGTGGGGGGTTTTTGCTTGGCTCGTGTCTTTTTGCTACATATTTGTTTGTTTATCTATGTGTGTTCCTATAAAAACTGGAGATGGCATCTCCCCTGTTGGAAATTTGTATTTCAATATGTTCAATGAAACTTTCTTTCTATTCCATTTACTTTAGAAATTAAATCACACAAATCTTACTGAAATATTGATATTCTCTACATCAGAAAAATCGAAGGATAAAATGAAACAAACGACCAAAAGATGGAAAATGAACGAAGCCCAAGTGGTCAATTAGGCCTGCCATTCCTGGACTTGGGTTAGGAATTTTCGACCCAATCACTCAAATTTGGCTGTGTGGTTTTGTTGTAAGCAATTGAGAGACTAGAGACTCAATAAGCTAATTTATCGGCCTTTTGAGAAAGGATTAAAGAGTTAGGCCCAAAAAACAGCCCTCAGCTTTGTCACGGGGATTTTTGGTCTATAGCTATTTTTTATTAATCAAAATAATTAAAAAGTCCCTACACTATAGCATTGTTCAATTTAATTATTCTATCTAAAACTTGAATAATTAGCCTTTGTGCTTTAAGTGTAATTGGGTTCATATAAGTAACTCCATCCAAATTGATCGTTAATAATACTGATGTGGTGCTAAGATGGCACTGATGTGTCAGATAGTGCCATGTGGCGTTGATGTGGTTTTTCATTTTTGTTATGAAAATATACTTAAAAAGAACAAAATAAAGATAACTTGACAGAACAATTAAAGAAAAAGAAGAAAGAAAATATTTAGAGAGAAAAAGAAGATGTTATTGAAGTGTGTGTTTACAAATGAAGTGAGGAGCCTATTTATACGTATATAGCTCCTTATCTCAATAGAATTTACAAGATGAAGATAATACTAAGGGATTAGATGGATTAAATCTTAATGTTGATTCAATCTAATTTATATTCAAATTTAGATATAGATACATAAATAAATATTCACAAAAATATTCATAACACTCCCATTTGAATATCCATTGTATAAAGAATATGCTTTGTTAAAATCTTACAAGAAAAAAATCTCATGGAAAAAAATCTGAATGAAGAAAAAAAAGTACATAATTCTTTTCAAAAATACGCTTTTAAAATACTACCTCATTAAAAATTGTATCAAGAAAAACCCAGGGGGAAAAACCTTGATGAAAGAAAAAAGTACAGTGTTTATTTTACTCTCCTTGATGACTGCATTATTTAAGATCTTTAAAACGGTGCATTCCGATCTTTTGTACCAACTTTTCAAATGTTGTAATAAGAAGGGCTTTAGTGAACAAATTTGCTAGATTGTCACTTGAACAAATTTGTTAAACACCAATATCATTCTTTTCTTGGAGATTATGAGTGAAGAAAAATTTTAGTGAAATATGTTTTGTTTGATCACCTTTAATGTATCATTCCTTTAATTGTACTATGCAAGCAGCATTATCCTCGTATAATGTTGTTGGAATTCTTTCTTGGTTGACAAGCCACACGTTTCTCAAATATGTTGAGTTACAAATCTTAACCAAACATATTTATGACTTGTCTCATGAATTGCTAAAATCTCTACCTGGTTAGAAGAAGTAGCAATTATAGTTTGTTTTATAGAACGTCATAAAATAGTCGTACCTCCATATGTGAATAAGTAACCTGTCTAGGATCGAGCTTTATGTGGATCAACTTAATATCTTGCATCTACATAACCAATTAAATCTAATTTTAATGCATTTGAATAATATAAGCCCATATCTATTGTTCTTCGGAGAAATCGAAGCATACATTTAATTCCATTCCAATGTCTTCGAGTTGGAGAAGAATTATATCTTACAAATAAATTCACAACAAATGGTATATTAGGTCATGTATTGCTAGCAAGATATATCAGTACTCCAACTGCACTAATATATAGTATTTCAGGATCAAGAAGTTCTTTATTATCCTCAGAAAGTCGGAAAGGGTTTTTTTTACATTTAGTGACCTTACAACCATTGGTGAGCTCAATGGATATGCTCTGTCCATATAAAATCATTTTAGCACTTTTGCTAAATAATTAAATTGATGGATAAAAATTTCATTTCTCAAGTGTTCAATATGAAGACCCAAACAAAATTTTATTTTTTCAAGGTCTTTCATATTTCTTTAAGTAATCCACAGCTTTTGATAACTCTTCAAGAGTTTTAATAATGTTTCAATCATCAATATAAACAACAATTATCATAAATTCAGATATGAATCTTTTTATAAAAACATATGGGCATATAGGATCATTTTTATAACCTTCTTTCAAAAAATATTCACTACGGCGATTATAACACATGCGTCCGAATTGTTTTAATCCATATAAAGATTTATTTAATTTAATCGAATAAATTTTTTGAGAATTTAAATTTTGTGTTTTAGGCAACTTAAATCCTTCAAGGACTTTCATATAGATATCATTATCAAGTGAGCCGTATAAATAGGCTGTAACTACATCCATCAAACGCATTTCAAGCTTTTCATGTAATGCCAGACTAATTAAATATCAAAATATAATTACATCCACCACATGAGAATATGTCTCCTCATAATCAATACCAGGTTTTTGGGTAAAACCTTATGCGACAAGTTGTGCTTTATATCTTACAATCTTATCTTTCTCATTTCGTTTCCCCACAAATACCCATTTATATATAGTTGGTTTTGCACCATTTGTTGTACAGACTACAGGTCAAAAATTTTCACGTATTGCAAGTGAATTCAATTCCATTTTGATTGCGTTTTCCACATTGGCCAATTGTTTTTATATCTACATTCTTCAACAGATGTAGGTTCAAGATCCTCATTTTCTTTCATAACATTGAGCGCTACATTATATGCAAAAATATCATTGACGTTTATTTCATTTCGGTTTCATCTTTTTTCGGTCATAACATAATTTATTGAAATCTCTTCATTTTCTTTGATTTTAGGTACTTGAATTTCTTTTGTAATTATGTCAAGAGTCTCTTCAGGAGTTTTTGTTTCCTCTTTTTGGTCATCTTGAATAGTTGATTCTTTTCTTTTTTGAGGATTTTTATCTTTAAAACGAATTGGTATCCCACGCTTCTAGCGTGTCTTAGACTCATTAGAAATAGCAGATTATCCTATATCAATTCTGATTAGAGCATTTGTAGCTAGTATATGAGATTTAGTTACTCTCTTTAAGTCATCAATTCGCTTGGCAATTGATTTGCTATATTTTGTAAATGAATTATTTTTTGAAGTTCTTATTCACATTGGTTTGTACGAGGATCAAAAGTAGACAAGGATAATGTATTTCAAGATATTTTTTTTTCAGCTACTTATTTTTTCCCCTTAATGTTGGAAAATTTGTTTCATTAAAATGACAATCAGCAAACCTTGCGATGAATAAATCTCTTGTTGAAGGTTTTAGATATTTAATTGTAGATGGAGATTCATATCTAATATATATTCCTAACCTCCTTTGAGGTCCCATCTCTGTGTGTTGTGGTGGAGTAATTGAAACATATACCGCATATTTAAAAATTCTTAGATGGGAAATATTTGGCTCATAACCATAAACCAATTGTATAGGAAAGAATTTATGATAACTCGTTGGCCTGATGCGTACAAGTGCTGCTACATGCAAAATGGCATGCCCCTAAGCAGAAATTAGGAGTTTAGATTTCATAAATAATGGCCTTGCAATCAGTTTGAGGAGTTTAATAAATGATTTTGCTAGACCCTTTTGTGTATGAACATTGGTAATAAATTGTTCAACATTTATTCCAATTGACATGTAATATTCATTAAAAACTTGAGACATAAATTCGTCAGTATTGTCAAGACAAATGGTCTTGATTACATAATTAGAAAAATGTGTTCGCAAACAAATTATTTGTGCAAGTAATCTTGCAAATGCCAAATTGTGAGTTGATAATAAGCACATATGTAACCACTTTATCGATGCATCGATTAAAATCATAAAATATATAAATGGTTCACATGATGGATGTATGGATCCATGTATATTATCTTGAATATGTTTCAAAAATATAGGGGATGCAATGCCAACTTTAGTTGGTGATGGTCTTATTATTAATCTACCCTAAAAGCATGCAGCACATGAGAATTATTTATATTGAAAAATCTTCTAGTTTTTCAATGGATAACCACATGAATTTCAATATTTTTTAACATTTTTATTGAGCCGTGATGGCTTAACTGGTCATGCCAAATATTAAAATTATTATTAAACTTCTAGTTTACTATAGCATAAGTTTCAATCATTTTAATTTTTGTGTAGTACATTCCAGAGGACAAAGTGGGTAATTTTCCAATACACACTTTTTACCCAAGATAATTTGTCTCAATATGATCTCCATTTAGATGAATATCTTTAAAACTTAATAAATTTCATTGAGACTTAATAAAAAATAATACATTTTTTATTATAAACTTTGTTCCTTCGGGTACTGAAATATTGGCTCTTCTAAAGCCTTCAATTAACTTGTATTACCAGATATTGTATTGGCATTAGTTTTTTCTATTGTCAAGTGAAAGAAATATTTCTTGTCTTCAAATATAGTGTGCGTTGTAGCACTATCTATTAAACATATATCTTCATTATTGATCTTGGTTCCAACTAGATGAATATCCATATTTTCTTCAAGAAAATAAAATATAATATAGTAAGAAACGTACAAGTTGACATAAAAGAGCATTAAATATAAACTTTATTATTTTAAAAAAAATCTTCCTAATAGACATACTAAAACACATTAACTTTTTAATAGAGTTATACTAAAACATACCAAGTTCCTAATAAAGTTATACTAAAACACATTAGCAAACAATTTAAGAAATTTCATTATTGGGATTTCCATCACCAATCAAATGATCAATCCGTCATTCAAAGTGGGCAAAAAATCAACAATATCTAAGTGTCTTATATCAACTTGGCTATCATCTTCAACAAAATTTATTTCAATATTTTTTTCTTTATCTTTCAGTGATGCTTGATAAAATTTAACAAGATGTTTTGGTTTACGATAGGTACGTGATCAATTTGCCTTTCATGCCACATCGATAACAAACATTTTCTATGTTCTTTTTATTTTGCCCATATTTGTCTTTTTCTTATATCTCTTCACTATTTATCCACTTCTAGTTGGTGTTCTTATTTGTGTAATCACCACAATTGCGATAATTATGGAAACCTCTTCCACGTCCATGTTATGACTGTGATTACAACCACGATCACGACCACAACCACGACCATAATTTCTAAATGAAGTCGCGTTCACTTTAGGGAATGAAGCAGATCTAGTTAGGCGAGATTCATGTTTTTTATCAATAGCTCGTTATTTTCCTTAGCCACAAAAAGACAAGAAATCAATTTAGAGTATTTCTTGAAGCCTTTTTCACGGTATTACTACTGCAGGAGCACATTTGAGGCGTGAAAAGTAGAAAATTTTTTTTCTAACATATTGGCATCAGTCACCTTTTCTCCACACAATTTTAGTTTAGAACTGATTTTATATAATGCCGAGTTATACTCACTTACAATTTTAAAATCTTGCTATCGTAGATGCATCCAATCATAATGAGCTTTTGGCAGAATTACTGTTTTCTGGTCGTCATATTTTTTCTTCAGACTTTTTTAAAGATCGATTGGATCTTTTATTGTGAGATACTCAATTTTTAATCTTTCATGAAGATGGTGGCGAAGGCAAATCATTATTTTTGCCTTATGTTGATTGGTTGCTTTATTTTCTTCTTTGATTGTGTCTCTAAGACCCATAGCATTTAAATGAATTTCAGCATTTAGAATCCAAGATAGATAGTTCTTGCTAGTATTATCAAGGGCCACAAATTCAAGCTTTGTAGGATTTGACATGGTGATGGCTTAAAGGAAAAACATAGATGTTAGTGTTACACAAACTATAGTTATCGGCAAGTAAAACAATAAATTGGTTGATGATAACAATTAATCTAAAATTGAAAATTGACTTATTATAGATTGGTAAAATATGGGCAAAACAATAAAGCGACAATAGACAAAAATTACCTAAAGAAAACTTGAACTTCGTAAAGTTGAGAGATTAGAGAATTGTGCTGATAACGTATTATGAAAATATAACTTAAAAGAATAAAGATAATTTGAAAGAACAACTAAAGAAAGAGAAGAAATAAAGTATGTAGATGGAGAAGGAAGATGTTATTGAAGTGTGTTTTTACAAATGAAGTGAGGGGCCTATTTGTAGGCAAATAACTCCTTATCTTAATAGAATTTACAAGATGAAGATAATACTAAGGGATTAGATGGATTAAATCCTAATATTGATCTAATCTAGTTTACATTCAAATCTAGATATAGATAACATAAATGGATATTCATAAAAATATTCATAACAATTTTCTTTTTTTCAATTTTTTGTCTAAAATTACACCATTTTGGTGGAAAAAATTAAAGCACATTTAGTTTTTTTTTCTTATTTTTCCTTATTTCATTCTTTCTCTAGCTATCTTTTCTCTTTACTCTGCCTTTCTTTTCTCAAGACTAGCCTTCCCAAATCCAGATTTCGATCGTCGTTGTTGCCATTTGTTGATCTTCAATGGCAAAAAATTTTAAAAAAAATACCACAAAACTCTTTTTTTTGGTCATTTTTCCCTTAATCAGAATAGTTTTTTCAAAATTTATCTCAATTTTCATAAATCTAAAAAAGAAAGAAATCTCAAAAAATATAATTTCTAAAAAGGTATTGAGATTATGTTAAATGAGGCAAAAAAAATCAAGAAAAATCATGAGTTATGAGGCATAAGGAATGCTGGAGATTTGGTAATCAAAAGATAAAAAAGTAGTCTTCTGATTACTACTTGATCACTCATTATCTTTCCAGATTTGTCCAATAAATTTTTATTTAATTTGCATATGGTAGATTTCTAACTAATGCTATCTTGAATAATTGGTTCGATTTGATTGAAATGGGAAATTTATATGTAATTTTTTTTGCTTATTTCATTGTTAAATTAAAGGCAATAAAGAGCAATAAGCATATGTTGAATATTATTTTTTTTTGAAATATTGGTAAGTAAAGAACGAACCTTCTTTTATATATAAAAGATATGAAAGCTTACATTTGTAGGTACTCCAAATCCAATAAATTCCAGCAACATATGAAAGATTGACTTAAAACCCATCATTCCTTCATCCAAAGTTTATCCTCAAAATGCATAGATTGTTGCACCCAAAATATTATACTTTGATTGGATCACATTTTTTTTTGAAAGATGGAAAGTAATTTCATAAATCAATGGGGAAAGTTTTCCCTCAATCAGTACATCAGTAATCGAATTTTGAGCTATTATGTTACAAGATGCATAACATTGCAAAATCTCAATTTGATCACATGTCTAAGAAATCTATAAAGGGTTCTTCTAGTAGGGAGAAAGGACGCGTTGTAGTAAGTAAAATGGAATGCACTAGAGGTAGCAGAGAGGAAGATTGGAGCAGTCCTTAAAGCGTAAGTGCTGTTGTGTTAGGTGGTGAAGAATAAGAAATAGAGGAATAGGTGGATAGAGCAGTGGAGCATGGTGGATGGAAAGAGTTCAATAGAGAGAATATTTAGAAGAGCTTTGAGAGAGAGTTTTAAAAGTAATTTGTAATGATTTTCTGATTTCTTGCTTAATTATCAAACTCCCATATTTATACTAAATAGGAGCACTTTCTTAAGAGTAGTTGGTGGAAGGAGAGCACTTTTAAGAGAACAAGTTATGTCTGGAAAAACGTGCTTGTTATGGAAAAAACGCGTCCATTATGGAGAGAACGACTTATTGGATATTATGAGAAGATCATGTAATTGGATAGTGTTTTTAAGAAAACACATTTTTGTATGGAAGAACGTGCTTCTTATGGGAAGAGCACGTTGACTATGGGAAGAGTGTTGGATGTGGATTGTAGTGTATGGTTGTAATTGCATAACCTATGGATTTCAAAAATTTTTTTATTATGGAAGCAATTTATCTAGTTACACAAACAGAAATTCACAATCATATATATGTAAATCAAAACAATCGCATCAATAATCAAGAATCAAATAGTTAGAGATGTTATCTACTTCGTCCTAGGAATATATTTGATTCTTCTCTCCTAGTAAATTATGGTAAATTCATTGCCACATCAATAATTGGATTTCTCGACCAATATTACTTACCTCTTATTCTTCAAGAATCTTTCAATATCAAGCCTAGAGTGGGATAGGTGTGGAATACTTTTACAGATGGTAACTAGATAGTTTTCTTTCGATTTCTTCTATTGCAATTTTTCTTTGTACAAGACTTATAGAAAATTACTAGAGGGAGCAAGAAGAAAAACTAGAGAGAAAGTGATCTGGAAGAGTTTAGCTATCACTAAAAGGTGGCTAAGGTTTTTGGTCAAAATCACATATTTATAATGTGATTTTCGACCCTATTAATAAATTATAAAGATATTTCTCTTTTTCAAACTCCTATTAATTTAATTAAAATTAAAGTAATATTTGTCATCTACAATTATAATTAATAAATAATTTATTTATTTAATTATAATTGCCAGTCCATGTCAAAATAGAATTATTTTATTTTATTATTAGCCATTTTTAATTACAAAAAATTAATAATAAGATAAGAAAATCCTAATCACACATTGAGTAATATAATTATCTCATAATTATAATTAATTATAAATAAAGAATTAACAATTTTAATTCTTATATTTATAGTTAAATATCCTCCACTATTATTTGTATTTATAAGTCAATAATTATCTTAATAAATATTTTCTAGTTAAGACAATTTTTGTCTTAAAAATATTTCTATATTAAGACAATTTTGACTTGCTATATGTAATATGATTAAGACAACTCTTGTTTCAATCAACCCACATATACTCATGTCTATAATTAAGACATTATATGCACCTTGTCTAAATTAAGACAACTCTTGTCTTAATGAGTTGTCTGAATTTAGGCAACACTTAGTTACCAAATTTGAATATTAATTTGTATAAATAATTAAACACGCATTCCATCTTAAGCTAGTTGAATTCTACGAAGCTAAGTGGGGAATCGCATTGGATGTAGATATTTTAATCTCCAATAAACATAGAACTAATACTGAATCTCATTAAAATAATTCTAATTTATTAACCATAGAATCAATCCATCATAGATTTATGGTTGCACTCTTGAATTATCTGCAATTTTGAGAAATATCCAATGTTTAAAATTTAATATTGGTTTGTCCAATTGAAAAACTTATGTTGTGAACCCTTATCGCCACCCAATCATAGAAGGAGAATTTACCGTTTTAACCTTTATGTCAATTTTGTCACTTAGTCTTATATTTTATCCAATTGGTGATCCAATGCTTGAGATCTAATCTTTTGAGTATTAAGATGTGATGAGTAGCTAATACATCAATCTACTAAGCCTAGATTAATCACCAATCTTTTTAAAATCACTAGAAGTGATGTTAATTGTCACAACCCAAATTTCGGGCCATGACCGGCGCATGGGTCCAATGGACGTAATCCACTAAACCCAAGCAAGCCTATTATTTATCTTACTTATAATTCCATCTATTATCACTAAGTCATATTTCATAACTTTGAATCAAAATAGTGATATACATTGCCAACTCGTACTGGCATTACTCATTTAAAATTTACATTAAGTTCATCTATACATAACAAAATAATACTCGACTTCCAGCGGAGGGACTCGGATGAATATATAGCTACCGAATGCCGAGACACCTACCAAAAGATGGACACAGGTCTACAAGGACACCTCGTCCTAATTATCGGCTGCCTCGTGATCTGAAAACATGAATTTGAAAATGGTGAGTATAAACCCAGTGAGTGAACAAGGAAGGGATCAAGCAATAATTAGGGAGAATTTAAAATCATGATGCACTTGTTTCAAAACAATGCAATTTAGTTCATTCCTATTTAAAACCCATCCAAACCCGAGAGTTTCTCGCTGCAGCGAGCATGAATTTCGCTGCAGCAAAAACAGAGCAACAAGAGAAACATTTTTCCTCACTCAACAAAAAGCCATCCTGCTAAATTCATGAAAATTCTCAAAGTACAATGTGTCAAATTTCACGTACATTACAACCATAAATCATTGTCCATCAATTTGCTATAACACACACATTTACATATGTATATATATATATATATATATATATATATATATATATATATATACACGTATATACCCATCATCATCATCACCAGCTCATCATCATCATCACTAGCTCATGCGCACTCCCTACTCGCACATAGTTGGGTCATCACCGGGTTATGCGCACTCCCTACTTGCTCGCACATAATCGGGTCATCCTCAGCTTATGCGCACTCCCTACTCGCACATAGCCGAGTCAACATAATTACACAATATTATATTCAAGCATATATGTATATCAACATAATGCAGCCACATAGAAATCCATAATAACCACATTTCATAACATAAACCTTTTCTCAAAAGCTTGTTCCCAAGGCATTCATTTTCATGAAAAATTTCATAAAATCATTCAAACACTTTGTTCAAAACAGTTATATTTCCAAAACAATTTTGATAGGCAGTCCATTCACAGGTGTCGAAAATCTGAATTTCGGGTGCACTCGAACTAATAGTCCTCAAGCACAATTCCTTTGCCTTTTCCGGACGTCTCACTACCTTGACAAATAACAAAGTCGAGGAATTTACTATATTGTCCCTAAATTGATATAAACTAATTTAAATTACTAATGCTTGATATGTAAATGCAAAAATACATTCGATTACTGCTTAATCGCGATATCGATTAAATTCGACCTATCACCCGATTAATTGGCGATTGTGTCCAAATCACCTCTAAATTAATTCATTTTTCCTCTAATACCTTAATTTACCACATACCATTTAAATAAAGCCAAATTCAGCATTAGAACCCTCACAGTTCCTTATAGAAAAATTCGGTCATTTGGTGCACTAGCACCAAATTTTTTTTCTACATAACCGTTTCACCTTAATTCATCATTTTCCAAGCCATTTTCCTTGAAATAAAAACAATCCCCCATTGATATTTAGCCCTCATGGTTCGACCAACAAGGAACCCTAGAGAAATTGAATATTTCTTTTGTATTTTTGTTCATAACCATACTTAACTATCCCTAAACACTAACATAGTCTAAAATCAAATTATTCCAACAACAATTCCTCTTCCATACCCATTTTTCAGAATTGAATTCATCATGATAACTCAATATTCAACCATGGAAATCAAGAACAAAAGCATGGGTAAGCTAGGTATAAAGGAGAATTAAAGAAATTTTAACTTACCTAGCTTGTTTCCTTGATTTCTTCACTTTTCTTTGAATTTCCACCTAGGTTTTCTTGTTTTTCCCTTTGTTCTTCCTTTTTTTCTTGTTGCTGGTTGTCTATGCCGAATATGGTGAGAGAATTGGGGATTTAATGGGCTGATTTCTATAGAAAATAATAAAATAATCAAGCATGCCACGTGTCACATGCTTATTGGCCCAATTTTTAACTTTTTGACTTTTTTTTCTTAATTTTCCACCATAATTATTCTGGTATTTATCAAATCCTACCATATTTAAAATCCCTTGGTCTTCACAAGTGTTGGGGCAAAAAATTTACCGATTTGCCCCCAAGGAGAAAAAATTACGATTTTACCCTTATACTCTGAAATGTACCGGAATCATATTATTTCTACTTTTCAACCTCAAATAACACTAATATTGATCAATATTAATCAAATGGGGCAAAAAAAATCATTTTTTAAAAATTCTCGTTTAGTCATCTAGTGGCAAAATTACCATTTTACCCTTGTACTCCTAAAATACCAAAAATCACAATTTTTCACTGCTAAACATCATTTTATACTCCAATAATCATAATTATATTTCATATAATTATTCTTGGTCAAATGTGATCAAATCTTGGCTAGAAATCTCCATTTAATCATCAAATGGTAAAATGACCGTTTTGTCCCTAATCGGTCAATTTTCCTGATGGACTCTAAACTGGACCTTGAACTCCGAATCACTATTCTAAGCCATTCTGTGGGTTTCAAAATTGTCAATTTCCTCTTAGAATTTCTATTTGAACTAGTTCAAGGCTCGATTGAACTTAATTGTACCACTCGATACAATAGCGTCTTTTAATCGAGCTTGACAGGGTCTCACATTAATGCTATGAGCTCCACCTTTAGGATATATGTTCCCAGATGCTTACCTAAATTTCAATCCCAACATATAGAGTCTAGATTAATGCATTAAGATGATCATGCCCACGGTATGTGAAAGATTATAAGGAGATAAAACATGAGTTTGTTATCCATCAAGATTTCGATTTTACCATAAGTGTGAGATTAAGATTTAAGGGAATGACCTAACTTAAACTTAAGTCTCATGTGATTCCAGTTCACTTTATAGTGTCATTACTCAAATTCCTATTTCGAAGATTTAAGACTCATCATTTCCTTGAAGTGAATCACTTTTGTTTCATTGAAAGTAATCTAGACATTACAGTTTTAGCATAATAAAATGACCAGGTTTATTATTCAACTATTAACTATTTTTAAATTCAATTAAAATACATGTATTTTAATATCTTAATAAAATCATGATACTTTTATAACTAGATAATGAAAGCTTACTTAAAACAATCTCTTTGTCTTATTATCATAATGTACTTTCAAAAATTAAATGGAACTTAAACATGAGAATATACTTGTTTTCTAAGGCACCATATTCTCAAATTCTTAAAAACCTTCCATTGCCCTAAAGCAAGTATGACATATCCCTCATCTCAAGATCTTCTAAGTGACCTTTGAAGCTCTTTTGTGTTAGAGTCTTTGTGAATGGATTAGGAAGGTTATGCTCTGTTGGAATTTCATTACAAGCATTTCTCCATGTTGTATGATTTCTCGAATGAGATGATACTTCTTTTCAACATGTTTTGATGCTTTGTGATTTCACGATTTTTTTGAGTTAACCACTGCCCCACTGTTATCACAATAAAGTGTGATAGGCTTATCTTAACGCCAAGGCATTGTGAAGACACTAATTATGGTGAGGTTAGAAACCCCACTAAGGTGAACACCAATTTTGGCGAGGTTCGAAAACCCCTCTAAGGTGAGAAATAGCCAAACTCCTACTTTGGTTGGCCCAGCCAAAGATACTAGAACCTCTTGTTCTTTTGAAAGAGTTTAGAGAAAATAAACACTCCTGCTTATTCAAGAAATATTCTTTCTTTATTCTGAACTTGAATGTGTCTAACAATTAACTCAAGAGGGCTTTATAAAACAATTTCTAAGGAAGAACCTTCTTACTTTTCCTATATGGGATTATTACAATTCTTAAATTAAATAAATAAGTAAATAACCTAACCTAAACTTCTTTAGAGTACATGTAATGTAAAGATAACTAAGGAAAAAATAATTATAGAAATAGTATTCCTTAACTTAATGCGGAAGTAACCTAATAATATACTCTTATATTATTTTCCCTAGATTGGAGAAAAATCACTTTCAAGATCCAAGTCTTTTTTGTGTTCTCCATAGCAAGGAGATAGATCAATTATGTTGAAAGTAAAAGAAACTTTATAATCTCCAAGAAATTCGATGTTTTAAGCATTCTCGTTAATATGTTCTCAAACTCGAAATGGTCCATTAGCTCGAGGAGATAATTTTGCACGAGACTTAGGAAAACGTTTTTTCCTTATATGAATCCACACTAAATCTTCTTCTTTAAAACTAGTTGGCTTTTTGTGCTTGTTGGCTTGCTTTTGTTATCTGGTAGTTTGACGAATAATATTCTCTCGAATTTCTTCATGGAGCTTTTTGATTTGCTTAACATGTTTTTCACCATTGGCACTAAATTCACAAGTAGTTGGTAAAACAAGAAGGTCTAAAGGACTGAGAATGTGTTTTCTATATAATACTTCGAATGGACATCTTCAAGTGGTTTGACTCATAGAATTATTGTAAGAGAATTTAGATTGTGCTAACATAAGATCTCATTGGTTAATGCGTCTACCCATAAAGCTTGGCAATAAGTTTCCCAAACTTTTGTTGACCATTTTTTTTTGATCATCCGTTTTAGGGTGACTTACTAAACTAAATTGCAAGTCGGTCCCCATTTTTCGCTAGAGAGTTGCCAAAAATGACTCATGAACTTCACATCTTGATCTAAAGTGATCATTTTTGGAATTCTATGGAGACGTATAATATCTTTGAAATACAAAATAGTTATGTGAAAAGTGTCATCTGTTTTATGGTAAGGCACAAAATGAGCCATTCTGGAAAATTTGTCAACACCCACCATTATAGAGTCATTTTGCCTTTGGGTTCTTGGCAAACCTAAAACAAAATCCATACTCAGATCTATTTAAGGTGCATCAAAAATGGATAACAGTTTATACGTACTAGTGTTTTGATTTCTAATCTTGGTAGTGTGGTAAGTACAACACCTTTAAATATGTCAGAAGATATCTCATTCCAACTTGGGCTAATCAAATTTTTCCTTCACAAGAGACAATGTTTTGTCTCCCCCAAAGTGTCCAACTAATCCTCCTTTATAAGCTTCCCAATTAATAGATGGGTGTAGAGAACATTGAGGGATGCACAGTTGGTTACATTTTTAAAAATACCCTTCTTATTGGTGAAATTGTCGATAAGGATGTTGAGAATTGGACTTCCACATCTCACCAAATTTAGGATCTTTGTCATACAATTATTTCACAACTTTGGATCCAACAACCTTCAACTATATGGTAAGGCGACGACTTAAGGCATCAACTATCTTGTTTTGCACACTTGCCTCGTGCTTAAGGAGAATTGGAAAGGCTTGAAGAAACTCACTCCAAGCTGGATGCTGGCTATTAAGCTTGTGTTGAGAGTTGGGTTGTTTGAGGGTTTCATGGTCAGAATACAAGATGAATTCTTTTGGCAAAAAATAGTGGTTCTAATGGTCCAAGGCTCGAATAACGACATAAAACTCTATATCATGTGTTAAGTATTTCAATTTTGCATCATTGAGTTTTTCACTTAAAAAGACAATTGGTCGTCCTTCTTGAGATAAAACAACATCAATACCTATATTGGAGGCTTTGGAATCAACTTCAAACACCAAATCAAAATTCGAAAGTGCAAGCATGGGAGCTTTAGTAATCATTTCCTTCAATTCTTCAAAGCTATGTTGCGCCTTAATACCCCATAGAAAACTATCTCACTTGAGGCATTCGATAAGTGGAGCAGCAATAGAACTAAAATTTTTGATGAAACGTCGATCAAAAAAGGTCAATCCATGAAAGCTTTGAACGTCATGAAATGTCTTTGATACTGGTCAATTGATAATAGCATCAACTTTGCTTTGGTCCATTTCAATTCAGCAGCTTAACACAACATATTCCAAGAAGATAACTTTTTTTGTCATAAATTCACACTTTTTTAAGTTAGCAAAAAGCTTTTGCTGTCCAAGTACTTCAAATGTCTAACGTAAATATTCCAATGCTCTTTCTAACTTCTACTATACACCAAAATGCCATTAAAATAAACCATCACAAACTTTCCAACAAAAAAGGTGGAATACCTAGTTCATTAGGTGCATAAAAGGTGTTGTGTGCATTAGAGAGGTTGAATGGCATAACTGTCCATTCATATAACACATCACAAGTTTTAAATGCAGTTTTTCGTTCATCTCTAAGTCGTATTCGAATTTGGTGAAAATCACTACACAAATCAATTTTGGAGAAGATAATAGCACCATGCAATTGAAGTAACAAATCATCAAGTTTATGAATGAGAAAATGATAATTGATGGTAATTTTGTTCACGGCGTGAATATCAATGCACTTGCGCCATGCTTTATCTTTTTTTGAAATTAATAAAGTAGGAATAATGTAAGGGCTAACACTTTCTCTTACCACGCCTTTCTCTAAATGTTGTTTAACTTGATGTTGTAACTCCTTATGCTCTTACGGACTCATACAATAAGCAACCTTGTTTGGAATTACAGAACTAGGAACGAAATTGATGGCATGTTGAATATCTCGCATTGGCTGCAATCTGTGGGGTATCTCTTCAAGTACAACATAAGAAAACTTTTTTACTATGTATTTGACATCTTTGAATAAGGGTGAAGATACTTCATTCTCTTCACAGACTAATAAGAGTTATAAGAGGCTTGACTCACGATAAGCTGTGTTTAGGAAAGACAAAGTGATGAGTGCTTTATCCTCTTCACTCTTTGGGTGGTCTTTTGGCTTTAGTGGAGTAAACATAATTTTTACTCCATCTTTGATAAAGGAATAAGTAATCCATCATGGTGAGCTCGATGATCATACTGCCATGGGCGTCCTAACAACTTGTGGCATGTGTTTATTGGGAGAACGTCACACCAGACTTCATCTTGATACTTATTTCCAGTAGAGAATTGAACATAACAACGCTTCGTTATCTTAAATTCATTTCCTTTTCTTAATCATTGTAGCTTGTAAGGATAAGGATGCACTTTAGTTTGAAGTTTCAAATTTTCCACCATGTAGTTGGCAATAACATATGCATAGCTTCCACTATCAATAATAACATTACAAACTTTCCCTTGGGATGTGCACCTTGTATACAAAATGTTGTTGTGAAGCCAACTTTCATCTTTTGTCATCATAATAGTGTTAGGGTTATGGCGAAAGATAAAAGCTTCTCCATATTCAATAACAACTTCTTTTGTCTCATCTTTATTGAATATTTCTAACTCATCCTTTACTTTTTCCATGATAAGTTCTTCCAAAACTTCTTTTTCTTTTACTAAGGAGATAATTCTTCTATTTGGACAATCAAACGTAATATGCCTAAATCCTTGGCATTTAAAGCATTTCTTGTTGACATTAGAAACATAAACATAAGTAGTTTCTTTATCATTATTGTTTGCAGTTTTGGAAGAGTTTACCTTTGAAGGTGGAATGGTTACCTAACTTTGTTTCCCACGTTTGAAGTAGAATATTTTTGTCTAAATGAAGTCATTAAGCTTTTCCATGATCATTGTTTCTCAACCTTTAATGCTAATCTAATGACATCATTTAAACTCTAATATAGTTGTAGTTGAACAACATATGCAATTTCATCATTGAGACCTCTAAGATAATGAGCTATAATTTGCTCTTCAAGTTCATGGGCATCACACTTCATGTGAAGTTGCTCGAACTCCATTCTATATTCTTCCACTAACATTGTTTTCTGCCTCAAGTTATGAAATTTAATAAAATTTTTTTACTGATAGTGCTCATGAAGAAACTTACGCTTGAGTTCTTGATGCATTTTATCTCGTGTTTTGATCTCCTTACATGACCTTCTTTTTCTCATTACAATTTAAGATTTTTCCACCAAAAGCGGCGTGCTTCTTCACTTTAATTGTAACAAGCTTCCACGTTTTTCATCAGAAACATCTTTGAGCTCGAAAACTTTTTTTACTGTGTAAAGCCCATCAAGAAAATCATCAGGGTGAAACTTGCCCTCAAACTCAGGAATGTTTACCTTGATTCCAAAATCTTTATTAACATCAATTCCTAGATGACATATAGGTACTTCTTCATCGGATGACAATTCTCAATGAAAAAGGTTGGTATTGTTCTTTTCATCATTGGAGCTATTATTGTTGATTTGAGTAGCATCAAGTTTTGTGAGTTATTCTTGTAATTCTTGAACTTGGTGAAGTAATTCCTTTACCTCAATCTCGTGAACATCTCTTTGACAATTTTGGTGTCTTGGCAGTATTTTATTAGCTTAAATAAGGATGACAATTACGATAGTGGTGATATGGTGATGACGTGGCAATGATGATATGGCGATGACGATGTGGTGATGCAAAAAACTAATGATAAAACTATAAATAAATAAAAAAGAGAAAGCAACCCAAAGAACGAGAGTTGAAACCTGATAGTGACAAAAACTTGAACTGCACAGTGAACAATGATCTTTATGCTCTGATATCAAATTGATGTTAGGGCATTGTGAAGACACTAACTATGGCGATGTTAGAAACCCCACTAAGGTCAACACTAATCTTGGCGAGGTTAGAAAACCCCACTAAGGTTAAAATTAGCCAAACTTCTACTTGGTTGGCTAAGCCAAAGATACTAGAACCTTTTGCTCTTTTGAAAAGAGTTTAGAGGAAATAAGCACTCCTGCTTATTCAAGAAAATATTCTTTATTTATTCTCAACTTGAATGTGTCTAATAATTAACCCAAGAAAGCTTTATCTAACTATTCCTAAGAAAGAAAGACTTTTTACTTTTCCTATGTGAGATTATTACAATTCCTATATAAAATAAGTAAATAACCTAACCTAAACTTCCTTAGAGTACAAGTAAAGTAAAAGATAATTAAGAAAAAAATAATTATAAAAATAACCTTCTTTAACTTAATGTGCAAGTAACCTAATGATATACTCTTGTATCATATCCATATCTAGAATCACTTTAAGATCCATAAGGAACGTGAGAAGCCATATAGCTTTTTTTGTAGCTTCACCAGCTACAACATATGCTGCCTTCATAATAGAGTCTGTAATACAAGACTACTTTACACTTCTTCAAACTATGGCTCCTTTTTCTAAATTAGTCTACCTTATTACCATAATGTCTCTTGTAGAATATACAAACATGTAATTATTCGTTCTACAAAGTTATTTAAAGATGCACTTGACTATAGTCTAGTGCTTTATGCTTGGGTTAGATTGAAATCTACTAACCAATCCAATTGCATAGCAGATATCTAGCTTAGTGCACAACATAACATACATGAGACTTCCAACAGTAGATGCATATGGAATCTATCTAAAAGGCCAAAACTTTTTGTGGAATCTTGCATAACAAACGTGACCAAAATCTTGTTTATGTAAAATGCCTAGGATAATGTTATCTGTTTGTTCTTATGATCCCTTATAAGTTTGATCCTTGGAACAAGATACGGTTAACTAGGAAGAAGATGTTGACGACATAGAGTTGTTAAAAGTCATATGTCAACCATAGACGTCGAGAGTTGAAGTTTGAGATTGGTGATCATGTGTTTTTGAGGGTCACCAAACAAAAGTATTATGAGGTTTCATAAGAAAGGCAAGTTGAGCCCCAAGTATATTAGACTATTTGAGATTTTAGAAAAGGTTAGGGTGGTAACGTGTCAGTTACCACTTCTGCCAAATTTTGCTAGCATTCATCTCATGTTTCATGTTTTGGTACTATAAAAGTACTAATTGGATCCATCTCACGTGATTTAGCACATGTCCTTGCAATTGGGAGATGGTATGAGTTATGAAAAGGTACAAATAGCCATTTTAGATAGATAGTGAAGAAATTACACTCCAAGGAGGTAGCATTGGTCAAGATGCAATGGTGCAATCTTTTGAATGAGGACGTAACTTGGGAAAATGAGAGTGACGTCTAAACTAGGTACCCACACTTATTTAGTGACGGTTAGCGCGATATTTAAATTTGAGGAAAATTTTCATAAGGGGGAAAAATGTGAAATCCCACCTTGATGTATGATGTTAAGTTAAGAAATCCTTAAGTGAGTAAGAAAATGTCATGTTTTGAGCATTTAAATTGAGTTATAAACTTGGAAAAGTTCATGTTTTGAGGCACTAAAATGATTTGCAAAGTTTGGTGGAAAAATTAGTCCATAAGTTCATTTTTTAACTAGAGTTTATCTATCAATAGATGCTCTTCATCTATCGATAGATAAACCTATAAAAGTTTTAAAAGTAGATTTAAGAACATCTATCAATAGATGATCATCATTTATTGATAAATAGGCCTATGTATCGATAGATTGAGCACATTTATCGATTGATAGCAACCCAAGAGCCTTTTATAAAAGCTTTGAAGGCTATCTATTGATAGATGTGCTTTATTTATCAATAGATAACCTTTAAGGTTTTTTAAAAAGCTTTGGAGTTATCTATTGATAGATGTTGTCATTTTTAGAAAAATAAAAAATGGTTTTTTCACACTCCAAACTATAAATAAGTCACTTGCTACAAGGGTTGGTAGCTCTCAGCCATTTTTCCAAGGTATTCTCTCAATCCTAAATCCCTTCAAACCCATTTTCAAGCTAAATCACTATTTTTAAGATTTGAAAGCTTGGTTTTAATTTTTGACAATAGAGGTGATGTTTTTCCACTTTGAAATCTTTAAATCTTGAATTTCCAGCTTTGAAGGTATTATTTATTGTTCCGGTTTTATTGTTTGCTCCAAACTAAAAGATTTGAGAGGTTTTCATTTTTGTTTAAAGATTGATGATAAGTTTATGAATTTCTAGTACATGGGCATTTGTAGAGTAGTGAACTTAGTCTAGAAAACTAGTTTTGGAGGAAACCAAATAACATCAAAAGAGCTTAAGATGAATGTTGTGTGATTCTTAGTTTGAGTATTAATTACTATGATTGTTGGATGTTTAGGAATGGTTGGAACTCCAAGGCTTTTGCTAGAGTAGAGTGGGTTTATTGGTAGAAGTCGACTTTTCGAAGGTGAATGGGTGTACCTTTTTAAGTATGTTATACAGTAAAGTTAGCACAATTTATCGATTGGTATTTATTGCATAATTTGAATGCTATGATGAAATTGATAAATTTGATTGGTTGTGCAGAAATGATATTGACAAGATTTTCGAATCTATTATGTAATTAAATATCTCTATTACATATTAGTTTTCATTAGAGGGGGACAAGGCCTTTTAAATGATTTTATTCAAAAGTTCCAAGATTAGTCCAACCTACAAGCTAGTGTGGGTAATGACACATATCTTGAGAAAGTGAACGCGGATGATATAATGCCCATAAAATGTAACAAATGTGAATGTGGATGAGTAGGTGTCCACCATTTCAAGATTCCAATGAATGTCATGATTTGTTATTTTGATGCTTAATCTTGGTAGGATCTCATATGAATACTTAATTGTGTGATAAGTTGATTAAAACTTGGTGTAGGGGTAAAAGTACCATACGGTTGAGTTTTTTGAATGTTCCATCTATTCCCCTTATACAAGCCTGGTGTGGGGGTGAGAATACCACAACGTCAAGATTGATGAACACACCATCTTTTCCCCTTGTGAATCCTGGTGTAGGGGTAAGAATACCACAAGGTTAAGTTAGGAAAACGTACCACTTTTCTCCTTTTTAAGCCCGGTGTGAAGTAAGAATAACACAAGAATAAATAAGGTGAAACTACCTTTCTCTGTTTGTCTTTATTGATAGTATGTATTGGTATCTTAATTGTATAATGGATATTATAAAACCTATGATTGGTTACTTGTTGATTATTGTGCTTATGTGGAAATGATGATATGAATTATGATTGAGTAATACATTCATGCTATTAATGAATGATGTTGAACAAATGAGTCCAATAAATCCTTTATAATTTCTCTTTGTAAATGATTCGTAAGTTGAGTTTTATATGTTATTCTCTCTTTACACGATTTGAGTTTTAAATGTATTACTGAAAATGTTGAAGTGGAGTTACTGTTATTGAAAGGATTTATATGATTATCATGTGTTTTTGCAAAGTATGGTTTATTGCAGAAACTATCCCCTTTAACTTGTCCCCTTTCCCATTCCACTCAAAGAGTCTTTGTGACTCACTCGTTATTTTTGTTTATTTTTTTTTCAGATCAGTAGCTTGCTTGGCTATGCGACTTGTGGAGTAGTGATAATTTTATTTTATAGAATTATTTTGTCTCATTTTGTTCTTAAAAGCTAGCTAAGTTCTTGAGTTTAGGTTAAAATTTAGTTATTTTTAATAACTTTTCTAATTAGTTTATTTTTGGTAAGTTATTTTGTTTTTATGTTTATTTGTGTTAGTTTAGTTATTACTTATTAGTTTTTATGCTTTTTGTAGGATTTTAAGGAATAAGGCTTTAAATTGGTAAGGAAAGGTGTTTAAAGGACCAAAGTTTTATCTGTACATGTTGTAGTATTTTGAGAATAATGTCCACTCTAGATGTCTAAAGGAAGTGATTCTTAAGCCATTAGAAAGATAAGAGACAGAGCTACAACTTTTATGCAGATCAATTTGTTCAATTCTACATTGAAGTTGGAAAAAATTGCTTTGGGAGTTGATGAATTATAGTAGATCGTGAATGACAACTTGAAGTTAGGCCAATGCCGTGGCACAGAAGGTCTGTGCCACGACATCAAGAGCCCAAATTTGAATTTCTAGCCCAATTGTTAAAGGTTGTGGGCTGGTGCCTTGTTTGGAAGACAAGAGAGTCCTAATAAGGTTGTAACACATATTCTGAGCCTTTATAAATAGCTAATTATGCTAGGTTTAGGAGTAATACGGAGTTTTAATTTTCAGAGCAATTTACTTTTATTTTTTGTAGAAGTTAGCCATCAAGAGGTTTGAGAAGCAAGCATCAACATGGAAGATTGAAGATCAAGATTGGCAATTTTTGGTTTCTTCTTTCTTATATTTTTATTCTTGTAACTCTTGATGATTAAACTTCAAATGGTTTTATTTATTATTGCAATTATGAGTAGGTAATTTCTTTTCTCTAGGATTGCGATGGAACTCACATGTAGTTTAGATTTTTAATCTCTTTCTGATTTATTTTCAATGGTATTGGTTTGTTTATTTCAATTTGTTCTTAATGCCTTTAATTGCTTAGCTACCAATTAAATTGATTTGAAAACCTAAACATAAATTGGAAAAAGGAGTTTATTGTAGGCTAAGATTGGAATAGCATATAATCAAATTTATTTGATTGAATGAATAAATTGATTTGTATATAGGATAGGAATATACTTATATGTCATATAAAGCCTAGAATTAGAGCCTAAACTTAATGTGTCTATTTTAATTTCTATTCCCATAGGAATATAGTGTTTTGATGCAAATAGATATTTTTATAAGAGTTTCGAGAGAGTCTTATTAAAAATTGAGGACTCTAGGTTAGCAATTACATCAGTTGAATTAAATTAAGAGAGAGAGAGAGAGAGAGAGAGAGAGAGAGAGAGAGAGAGAGAGAGAGATAAGATTTAGATGAAGTGTAAGGGATATTGTAATCCTAGGCATATTTAGATTAATTTTTCTCTAATTATTATTGTTGTGATTTTTAATTTAGTTTATTGCGATTTAGTTTTATTTAATTTTTAGTTTAATTAATTGATTTCGACTGCTTGGATAAGACTAAATTGTTATAATTTTTGTAATTAACAAAATGTTAGATCAACTCTCTATGGAATTGATACTCTACTTGCCATTATATTATTTATTTGATATGTACACTTACATGTCTAGAAAATTAGTTAACAAGTGTTTGGTGCCCAGTTTACTCGTGGTAGGTGTGGTCGAGCCTTCCTTTCAACCTTTCAATGTCATCATACTTCGCAGTGAGTTGAGTTGAGTCATTGAACTGTTATGTTGATATTAAACTTGATTATGTAAATAAATGTTGATACACACATACTTGTTTATGTTTCAAATATTATGTTGAGCCTTGGATATAGGTGCATAAGAATGATAAGACTATGGTGAGTGAAGTAAAGCAATATAGGCACAAGACGCTTGCCAGACTACGATTGTTATAACTTTGTAAATATATATATGAAATGTGATAGAAACCCCATTTTACATTGAGAAATTTCATAATATAATGGTCTTGATGAAATATTTGCATATCCTTAATTGTGAATGGAAACTTATGTGAATGCAATGGATAACTAGCCCATGCATTAATGTTTTAGGCTTACTTGGACCTAGTGGGCTATGCCCATGTAGGTTCATGCATCGGTCATGATCTCTTTAGAAAATGGGATGTGACCATTAACATCTTAAAAAATCATGTTCAGCATTTTAGAACTAAGCATATTGAGATTAGACATCATTTTATTAGAGATCACGTGCTTAAGGGAGATGTTAAAATTGAATTTGTTGATACCTTACATTAATTGGTTGATATTTTTACAAAGCCTTTAAGTGAAAACCAAATTTGTAAAATTATAAGGGAATTAGGAATGATTCACGTACATGAACTTGGATTGAATTGATTTGAATATGTTTTTGATGAAGTATTATGTCTATTGTGCAACAATCTATTATGTCTATTGTGCAACAATCTTTCATTTTGATCAATCAAAAGTGATTTTAAATACTTAGAGTAAGATTTTAATTGATTAAAATCCTATTTTGATCGATTAAAATGATTCTAGAGTAGAGTTTTCAATTTTAATTGACTAAAAAAATGTTTTAATTGATTAAGTCGAGTCTGTATGAAAGAGAAGCATAAAATCAATAAAGTTTTAGTCGACCAAAAGTTACTTTAATCGATTAAAACAATTCTGTTTCAAATTAGGGGTTAATGTCAGTAAAGTTTTAATTGATTAAAATTCATTTAACTGATTAAAACAATTATATTTCAAATAGGGTCCAAAGTCAGTAACGTTTTAATCGATTAAAGTTCATTTTAATCGATTAAAACTATTTTGTGTCATTAATTAGAATTTAAAGGAACATTTTAATCGATTAAAGTAAGTTTTAACTGATTAAAAAGCTAGAATTTTAAAAAAATTGATCATGACTTTTCTCTTTCCTTTCTCATGATTTCATTTAAAACCACCATTTTTAGAATCAGTTTTTAGATACCAAATCACTTAGAGAGACCCTCTAGTGTGGAAAACCAACCAATATCTCCAAAAAGTTCAAAAACTAGAAAAATCCCTAAATCAAAACCCTAGAAATTGATGAAACCCCTCAGGTTTCGATAATGGCTGATAGAGGAAAGAGAAAGAAGAGTATTAAGGAACCTCCATGTAAGGGTACACACATCAAGCATACTATTACAAAAAACAAAAGGAAACAAACCCATGAGTTCAAAAGACATTGCAGGTAACAACTCCTCTTGATTTAAAAATAAAATGCATGGTGAAAGGTTTAAGAAATTCGCAAATATTGCAATCAATTGTGGAAAAAATGTTGATTGGTTGAGCTTTGTTAAGTTTCTCGCATATAATCAAGCTCTTAGACTTTTTGAAAACCTTAAATTAGAAAGATTGAGTGCAATTGATGATTTCAAGTATGCCCCACATTTGTTAAGGAATTTTATGCAAGCATTTACATGGATAAGAAGAATTCTAAGAATAATGAGCTTAGTGCATATGTGAATAGGAAAGAGTTTGTTAATAACCATGTGGATTTAGGGAAACTACCAAAAACAGAGTTAAGGGATGGAGAATTTGAAGTTCCAAAGGGTTTTGACCCTGATTCTGTTTGAAGGGTGATCTTTGGAAGGAATGAGAGATATGCATCAAGAGCATTACTATTGAGATCAAACATCCAAAAATGAGGTTGCTTCATCACTTTGTTGCAACAATTACACTTCATTGTTGATAACTCTATTAAAAAGATTTATTTTGACACATTTTGGGAGTTTAAGTAGTTAGATTTTGAGGTTTCAATTTTGGATTTTAGCATTTTAAGTATTTTTCTAGTTTAAGTTAAATTATAAGTTGAGTAGTTAATTTAAGTTATTTTAGTTTAATTTTACTTTAGTTTACTTTAAGAAGAGTTATTGTTGATTTCTCTCATGGTTTTTGTTGGATATTTGATGAGAAAGGTACATTTGAGGTAAAATCGCACAAGTATGGTGAAGGTTTCATTCATACATGTTGTAGTATTTCAAGGATAACTTGAGCTACAGAAGTCTAATTGATGAGATTCTTGATCCATTGGCAAGAGAAGAGAATGGGTTATAACTTTTATGTTTACCACTTCACACAGTTTGAACCTAGTCAAGGTGAAAATTGTGTTGGAAAATGTTAGATGGTTACAATTCTGCACAGCATGTTGATTGATGACTGTGGCACTGAGGGAGTTAAGGCCATAGCACTGGGAAGAGCATGGATGCGATGCTAGATAAATGGAGTGCATCATACATTTTCCCAAGGCCAGAGCATCACGACATTGAAGAAGGAGTGTCGTAGTGCCATATGATAGCCACGATGCCAAGGAAGCATGGCCACGACACCACACCATTTTCTAGAAATAAAATGTTTGACAAAAATATAGAAATTAGGTTGATTTGAACCTATTTAAAAGACCTTCTTTAAAGCATTCATTGACAGAATGGCAACAACTTTTCTGGATATATTGAGCTAAGAATCGAGCAAGAGATTAAGAGTAATTAAGAGAGATTTGAGATCAACAATGCTTGAACATTAGTTTGTTTCTTTCTTTTGTGTTATATTTATTTTCTTGACTCGAATTCATGGCTAAATTTCTTTGGATAATGTTTTTTTTAGATATCATGAACTAATCAGTTTATCTTGGATTATGGTGGATTTCTGCATGTAATTTGAATATTAGTTTCTCTTTTATTTATCATGAATAGGTATAATTTTGCTTATTCAAATAAGCTTTTATTGCCTTTAATAGCCTGATCAACAAATAATTGATTTGTGAATCTAATTGAAACTTGACAAATTGATTTTAGATTGGACTAAGATTTGAATAGTGTATATTCACGTCACTTAGGTGATCCGATTAGTGATTTAGGTAGATATACACCAATTGCCATGCATAGCCAAATTAGAACACTAGCTTAATGAACTTAATTTAATTGATTCGTATAGACATATGGTGAGCAGTTTAAGTTAGGTATTTGTGCAAGTATCTCGATGGAGACTTGTATATAGCTTTGGATGTTAGGTTAGTAAAACCACACAAGAAGGTAAATAATTAGAGAAGCTGGTATCCAATGAAGTGTTGAATAAGCCCATAATCCTAGGTTTTTAGTCTACTGTCTTTCTCAAATACATTTACTTTGTACTAGTTAATTTAGTGCTTATTTTAATTTCGTTTTCATTAATTTTCTGCAAAATTTGGTTACTTAAATAAGATTGATTTACTATAAGATTTTAGTACTTTGTAAAAATTTAGAAATAAATCCTTGTGGGAACGATACTTTACTTCTACTATATTACTTGGTTGCGATAACATGCATTTACATGAAAAATTGATAACAAGTTTTTGGCATCATTTGCCAAGGATATTGTTTTCTTTATTATTTGCTAATATTAAAATCCCACAGATTAGTCTTAAGTTAAGTTTTATTTCTTTGTTTTGCAGGCTCGTTTTGTCGTTGTATGAGAAGAGCAAAAAGATTGGAAATTTTACCTTGTGATCCAGAAATTGAGAGAAAATTCCGTAGACTTCGACGAGAAAATCAACAAGGTTTTGATCAAACAAATACAATGGAAAATTAACAGGATCAATAGCAAATCCAAGAGCGCGTAGCAACTGATAATCATTGCTTAAGGGGCTATGCTGTCCCATTGGTGCAAGGGATTTCTTCAACCATTAGAAGGCTGGCTATTTAAGCAAATAATTTCGAGATCAAGTCAGCCATCATCACCATGATTCAAACTTTAGTCTAGTTTAGGGGTCTACTAAATGATGATCCAAATAGCCATATATCAGACTTCTTAGAGATATGTGATACTTTCAAACATAGTGGGGTCACAGATGATGCAGTTCGTTTAAGGCTTTTTCCTTTTTTATGAAGGGATAAAGCTAAAGCATGGCTGAATGCGATCTCCACTAGCTCAATAATAACATGGGATGATCTTGCTCAAAAGTTCTTTACTAAGTTCTTTCTTTTAGCCAAGAAAGCGAAAATGAGGAATGATATAACATCATTCATGCAGCAAGGTTTTGAATCTTATACGAGGCCTGGGAAAGATATAAAAAATTACTTCGGTGTTGTCCTCATCATGGTCCTTTAAAGTGGCCTCAGGTGCAAACTTTTTACAATGGTTTGAGTGGTCATGTTTCGACTACCATTGATGTTGTTGCAAAAGGAGTTTAAATGGCTAAATCAATTGATTAGGCATATGTTTTGTTAGAAGAGATGGTTGGAAACAACTACCAATGGCCAGTAGAGCGATCAATGTACAGGAAAGTAGCTAAAATTCATGATGTAGATGCTTTTTTAGCATTATCTGCATAGGTAATATGTCACGACTCGAAACTCCCATCGGGCCCGTGACAACAGTCGCGACGTCCCGATAGGCATTTACTACCCTGAATGCCGATCGGAACCCCGCAAGGCTTAGCATCAACTTTCGCATCTTCTCGGTGAGCAACGGTTATTAAATCTCGTATTTCAAGAAATCATAAGTCATTTCCAAATCAAAACAATAAAATATTATTTTTTGGCTCACAGGGGCATTTTCGTCATATTTCTTCAAAAATACCGAAACCCTCCAAAAACATGGTGTAAAAGCTAAATATGTTCATACATACTTTAAATAAGATAACTAAAGTATAAAATTACTTTTACAGTAACACATGGGCCCCCAACTGACCAAGAAGGTGTAGGGCTACGAACCCTTATTTTCTAGGATGTAACTTCGAGATTAATTCTCGTCTTAATCAACTATCAACAAACTGTCTTGAGCCTAAAAAATGGATAGGAAGAGGGTTGACATTACATAATCCCAGTGAGTAAACAATTACCATCAAAAGCATCTAAAGCCGAGTAGATGGAGATAATATAAAAACGTTATATCTCAATAATGTTCATAACGCAAAATTCGTTTCAATCTATACCAAACAATTTCTTTTCATCAAAATTTTCCGGCTTATGAATTTCCTAACTTGGCCCATGCCAGAATCATTCTCGTGGGTACTTTCTTCAAGGTATTCCACTGAGACTGCCAAGGCTGTTAAATGTCTCATACCCATAAACATGTTTTCGCATCTGACACACAACCGTTCTTTGGCGTTAGCTGAGTCTAACTCTCACGTGGTGGCCCGAACGTGAGGTGCACTCAAATCTTACCTCAGGAGATACTTCATCCAACATCTCCCCTTGAAGGTAAATATATAATTGGGTTACCGTACCCCTCTCATAGGCAGTCCACGGAAACCCCCACCACTACAGTGATCGTTTAATATACCACTAGACCTATAAAATTTTCAGTAGCATAATATGGTGAATAAAATGTAATCCAGTCTACCGAGACCAATCAAAAACTGTTCATATATTTTATGCCAACCCCAAAAATTTAGCCATCATGCTACCATAGTGTCATAAGCCACAATTTCAATAACATATAAAATCATAAATTCAACACAGTCTCCATATACTCAATTTTTCCAAAACAATATTTGATTTCAAAATCAGTATAAATCTCATTTTTATTAAAAAACATTTTAATTGGAAAATATAATATTTTATAATTTAAACTCACCATTCAATAAAAGCATCAAACAAGTATAATTACTCTAGATATTTAAGACGATAAATTGTCCACTCACAATTCTAGGAGTCGATATACTCCTAACCCCAGACTTCAAGCACAATCTCTGTACTTTTACCAGTGTAATTTGCTTACCACCTATCCACAATGTACAATACATAATTCACCACATTAATGCTTGACCATTATAAAATCAATTCAGGCTCGGTGTATATGCATGATATGATATGCAACTTATTCGACTACCGCTTAAATGCGATGCTGACCTAATTCGGCCTATTACCCGATTAAATGACAATTGTGTCCGATTTGGCTCCAAATTGCTCCATTTTATTTCTAATATTTCAATTCACTAAATACAATTCCAATAATCTATAATTCAGCCTAACAACCCTCACAATTCTTCTTGAAAATTTCGGCCATTGTGGTGCACTATCACTAAAAATTTTCCCATTCCATTTTCTCACCATAAATCATCATTTCATCAAATTTTCAACCAATTCACTTGATCACAAAATCAATTCATTACTTCTACACTTCACATAGGGTTCGGCCATTGAAGGTTCATGGGGAAAATAGATTCTTTTCTTGTTGTTTTGTTTCTAAACATGCTTAACTAACTCTAAACACCAACATAACTCAAAATCAAACAATTCCAACATCATTTCTCTCACCAAACCCATTCGGCCAGCCTTGATTTCCCCATGAAAACATACAATCCAACCATGGAAATTAAGGAGAAATGCATGGGTAAGGTAAATCACTAGCAAAATCAAAGAAATTTTACCATTGCTTGATCAAATCCTTGAATTCCAACACTTTCTCTTTGATTTTTCCCACTTAGGGTTTGTTCTTCCTTGGTTTCTCTTCTCTTCTGGTTTGGCCGACCACTAAGGGAGAAATGGGCTGATTTTTATGCCTTTTTATAAAGAAATAATAAAATAATAAAAGCATGACACATGGCATTTCCTTATTGGTTCAAATTTTAAATATTTGACTTTTAATTCTTTAATTCTCCACCACACATTTCTCATGTTTATCCATTTCTATTGTCACGATCCAAATTTCGGGCCATGACTGGTGCATGGGCCCAATAGACATAGTCCACTAAGCCGAAGCAAGCCTATTAATCTGACATGTTCATCATTCCATCATAAACTGCTAAGTCATATTTCATAACTTAGAATTCAAAATAATACTACACATTGCCATCTCATACTGGCATACCAAACAAGTGTATATACATTGTCTACAACATGTATCTTAACAATTTACATTAGGTTCGTCTATAGACAACAAAATAATACTCGACTTCCAACGGAGGGACTCAGACGAATGTACAACTATTGAATGCCAAGACACCTACCAAAAGATGGATATAAGTCTACAAGGACACCTCGTCCTAGTTACCAGCTTCCTCGTCATCTGAAAACATGAAGTTGAAAACGGTGAGTATAAACCCAGTGAGTGAACAAGGAAGGGAACAAGCAACAAGGGAGAATTTAAAATCATGATGCACTTGTTTCAAAACAATGCAATTTAGTTCCATTCATATTAAAAACCCCTCATCAAGCCCTTAAATGATTAATCATTTGAAAATTATGAACCCATATATAACAAACCATTTGAAGAATGAAAGCTTCAATATTACACAAGCAAGTCAAATACGACAATGAATCTTCGCTGCAGCGAAAAGGTAGCAAGAATGAATTTTCGTTGCAGCGATGTTGG
Organism: Theobroma cacao; assembly: GCF_053813885.1. Taxonomy (NCBI): domain Eukaryota; kingdom Viridiplantae; phylum Streptophyta; class Magnoliopsida; order Malvales; family Malvaceae; genus Theobroma; species Theobroma cacao. The sequence continues at coordinate 13,794,896 of NC_142640.1, forward strand.
GATTTAGTTATTAGCCGAACGAGGGTTTCTCAATTGGTTGAGGGTTTCTCACTAAACCTCATCATTTTAAACTTAACTCATTTAATCCTTAATGTTGGAAGTCCATGCTCCGATATGGTAGCAAAGAAATGAAAGATAGGGCAGCAATTGGACAAGATAGAAAACCAAAACAGAAGGTTTTTTGCTGCAACGAGATTCAGCGAAATTGTGACCCAGAAACAGAATGTTTCTCGTTGCAGCGAAATTGTAACCTAGAAACAGAAAGTTTCTCACTGCAGCGAGAATGAATTTCGCTGTAGCGAAATGCATCCCCACTGCAGCGAGTTTTCGACCAGCCTACCCCTCAAAAACCCGATAGTTTCTCGCTACAGCGAGAATGATTTTTGTTGCAGCAAGAAATAGGGCACTAATGCAAAATTTGCCCTTCTTCCAAAGGAAAAACCACCTTGCTGAAATGTCCAAACTAACATGAAACACATAACAATTTCCCAAGGTTTAACATGTCAAGTTTCACATGCATTACAACCATAAACCATTATCCATTAATTTCCTCTAACACACATATTTACATATGTATATATGTATACGTATATACCCATCATCATCATCATCACTAGCTCATGCGCACTCCCTACTCGCGCATGGTTGGGTCATCACCAGGTTATGCGCATTCCCTACTCGCACAAAATCGGGTCATCCTCGGCTTATGCGCACTCCCTACTTGCACATAGCCGAGTCAATATAATTACACAATATTATATTCAAACATATATGTATATCAACATAATGCAGCTACATAAAAATCCATAATAACCACATATCATAACATAAACCATTTCTCAAGAGCTTGTTCCCAAGGCATTCATTTTTGAGAAAAGTTGTATAAAATCATTTAAACACTTTGTACAAAACAATCATATTCCCAAAAACAATTTTGATAGGCAGTCCACTCACCGATTGATTGTAGAGGCTTTAGATGACTCCAATTCCCCTAATTGTCCAAATGAGATGATGGGGCTTCCTTAGAACCTAGGATCACATTAGCATAAACAGTAGGTCAATTCACACACTATGAACCCTAAAAGGTATCTCTTAGCTAGCTTTCAATTGCCACATTAAATGGCTATCTATGTTCACTATCTTAATCACTAAAAAGTAATGAACATACTCAACAATAAAACAGCTCATACTCCCAATTACCAGCCATTATTCACAGCTAAAAACCAAGCTTAATTCATCACTTACCCTAGGGCTCATTTGTAGTCAAATTCTCTTCCAATTGCTTCCAAATCAATGGGTAATTCTCTCTTTTCTCTCTAAAATGCCCAGCTAGTGAAAGAAAGTATGGAAATAAACTTTACCAAGGGTTTTGAAGTGAGAGAGTGAAAGAACACTAGGGTTCTAGTCAAAAGGGCTCAAAAGTATGAAAACTAGAGCTAGAGAGAGAAGATTTTACAAGCTACATATCAAGCTTCCATGGAGGTTTTGAAGAAATGTGAGAGAAAAGAAGAAGAAGAAGATAAGCTGTTGGAAAATGGGAGAAGAAGCTGCTAGAAGAAAGTATTTATAGGCCAATCTTATCCATTCCACTTAAAATTACCAAATTACCCCTCCACCAATTAACTTACTCTCCTCTAATCTTTTATGCAATCTTTTTGTTCTTTTGACATTGGAACAAGGTCCATAATGTTCTAGACATACTCGGGTTCATGAAAACATAAAATTTTAACCCGAGGTGAAAAATGACCATTTTACCCCTACCATGAAAATCATCCAAATTTTGGTTTCCTTTCCATTTTACCCCTAATTTCACCATCCATTTATGCCTTAGGCCTACTTAGACCATAATATTGTTTAAAAATCTTACTTTAATGGGCTTACTAAGAAAATGACGAAATTACCCCTAATCAGGGATAAAGGTCAAGGTCTCATATCTATGATGAATAAAATCTCTTGATCTTGACAAGTGTCGGGGGTGAAAATTTACCAATTTGCCCCTGAGGTAGTAAAATTACCGTTTTTTTACCCCTATACTTCAAAAACACCGAGAATTAAAATTTTTCACTTATAAACCTCAAATCATACTCCAATACTCAAATCATACTCCAATAAGTCAAATGGGGCCAAAAAAATCTTTTCTAAAAACTCCCATTTTGTCCCCAGGTGGCAAATGACCATTTTACCCCTAAATAGTGAAAATTTCGGTTTGACTCCAAATTGATCCTCGAACTCTGAATTACCATTTTGAGTCATCCTTGGACCGTGAAACTCTTAATTTCACCTTAAAATTCCTATTTGAACTAGTACGAGGCTTAATCGACTTAATGGTACCATTAGGGGTAATATCGTCTTTTAACGATTTCTCAAACTTTCTAAATATGCAAACATTCTATTGAGCATGTAAATGACGTCATAATTATTTTATAGAACAGGGTTTGACATAATAGCTCTAATTAAGACAATTGAATTGTTTGGTACTAACTCCATCCAAAGTTCTTTTGTAGCTTGTAAATATTGTGGAGATAACCATGCAAGCCATTAGTGTTCAAGTTTGACAAAAACAATGCAGTTTATGGAAAATAGACAATAAAATAACCCTTACTCCAATACTTATAACCTAGGGTGGAGGAACCATCCAAACTTCTCTTGGGTCAATAATCAAGAATCATTCTTAAACTCAAGGCCGAATGCACCTTCGAGATTTTAACAGCAAGTAAAAATGCCTATATCAGAAACGAAGCCAGCTGTGGAGGATTTGTTAAGTCGATATATGACACACATTGATAGCATCATTCAAAGTCAAGTAGCATCACTACGAAATTTTGAGATTCAAGTTGGTCAACTTGCGAATTTATTAAACAATAGAGCTCAGGGGACCTTATCCAATGATATAGAGGTGAATCTTGGGAGAAAAGGTAAGGAACAGGTTATGGTAATCACCCTGAGAAGCGGTAAAGAGGTTGAAAGTAGTGTTAGGCAAGCTAGGCTTCAAGATAAGCGTGTTGAGAATGAAATAATGATTGAGACAACTGACAAGCAATTTCAAGAGAAGGAAGCAAAGGGAACCCTACCACCACCAACCTTTCCTCAATGCTTCCAAAAACAAAAGTGTGATAGACACTTCCAAAAGTTTCCCTAGATATTCAAAAAGCTTCATATAAACATTCCTTTTGCAGAAACTTTGGAGCAAATGTCGTTATATGTGAAGTTTTTGAAAGACATATTGATGAAGAAGAAGAAATTGTAGGATTTCGAGACGGTTACACTCATTGAGGGGTGTAGTGAGATAATCTAGATCATGCTTCCACCAAAGCTTAAGGATCCAAGGAGTTTTTCTATCCTTTGTTCAATTGGTAATGTTAATTTTTTGAAAGCTTTGTGTGATTTGGGTGCCGCGGTCTCAATTATGCCTTTATCTGTTGCTAAGGGACTCAAACTGATGGAGATTCAACCTACTACAATCATCGTGTAGCTAGCAAAGAAAACAATAAGGCATTATTGTGGGATTATAAAGGATATCTTGCTTAAAGAAAGGAAATTGTACATTTTAATTGGACTTCCTTGTGCTTGAGATGGAGTAGGATCAAAAAGTTTCGATCATATTGGGACGTTTATTCTTGGCTATTGCAGGTGCATTCGTCGATGTAAAGGAAGGCAAAATAACATTCAAAGTTGGAGAGGAGGTTGTCGAATTTACTATTTCTAATGCAACTGAGTCTCTTTCAACCATAGATCATTGCTATAAAGTGGATTTAGATGATGAAGGTAAAGGTAATCCTACTTCAACACCTATAAGTAAGCCAGTACCAATTTTTGAGTTAGAGTCATCGCCACCACATCTCAAAACTAAATAATGTTATAAGGAACATGATTCACCACCTTCGAGTAATCTTAATTTTAAGGTGGGATAACAAGTGTTACTAACCAAATCAGTCAAACTCTTTCCATGGAAACAAAAATCAAGGTGGTCATGTCCTTATATGGTGGTTAAGGTCTATCCATGTGGTACAATAGATATTTGTAGTGAAGCTACAGAAACATTGGGAGTGAACGGGCAGCGTCTTCAACATTATTTGGGAGGTGAATTGGATCGCCAAAGATCCTCAATCACTCTAGTAGATAGCAATAAAGGGGTGTCATACTCAAGTTATTGACTATAAAAAAGTGCTTTTTGGGAGGTAACCTAAGTTTCTCAACATAGTTTATTTTTGTCTTTATTTTTAATTTGTGTTATTTATAATTTTTAGGATATCATTTTATGTTTCTTTCCTTTTAATTGTTTTATGTTTGATTTTGCAAGTCTTAAGATTACATAAGGTAAGTGAAATTTTTTTAATTAAAAAAAATGATGCCGCGTCGCCAAGCAAGTCAACACCACGGTGCTGCCTCATTTTTTATACAAAAACTTGAAAGGAGGTCGCTGAAGCGCTAAGGACTGAGTGCTGTGATAGTGCACGAAGACCTAGCCCATACAATGGGCTAGGCCTAGGGCATAGCGATGGCCAAAAAGTATCGCCATGGCACCATGTCAAGGGCTTTTAATTTAAAACCCTCGCTCTCACTCTTCATCCCATATTTTCTCATCTTTTGAGGTTCGTTCTCTCTCTCTCTAAAATTAGGATTTCTCTTTCTACCTTCCACTCATTGCAAAGCCATCATAAAATTTTTGTATTAAATTGTCACAGCCTAAATTTCGGACCATGACCGGCGCATAAGCCTAACGGGCATAGCCCACTAAGCCCAAGCAGGCCTTTTTATGCAATTTTAATCATCATTCCCAACCATCATTTCTAAAACCACATATTGTAATTCTCTACTATAATTATTTCAGTAACCTTTTATAGCAACCCAATATTCACATTCATATTATGTTAAAATAATGTTACTCGTTTGTCAGCCTATAATGGCATCAGTAATCAAATATACATATTTGATTTTTCTAACATGAATCTGAGTGGTTTACATTACTTATATGTATACATAAGCATACGACTCTTGACCATCAGCGGAGTGACTGTGGGTAAGGGTACAGCTACTGAGATGCCATAGTACCTACCAAGAAGACGAGCATATGTGTGCGACTCAATCTAGGTCCCAACTACCTCCAAATCTAAAAACATGAATTTTAAAAACGTGAGTATAAAACTCAATGAGTGAACATAAGAAGGGAACAAGCAATCAATAGAAAGAATTTGGAAATCATGATGCACTTGTTTCAAAAATACAATGCAATTGATTTAGTTTCTTACTAAAAACCTATCATTTCAAACTTTGATTAATAACCTCATAGTGTTGCAAAAACCCAAGATCAATCCATGAAGTTAAATGGGTGAAAAATATGTTAAAATCAAGCAAGGTAGCAAGCATGGCAGCAAGTTTCTCACTGTAGTGAAGTTCATTCTCCCTGTAGCGGGATTCAGGGTGCCAAAACAGAAAGTTTCTCGTTGTAACGAGAAATAGTGTTAGTTTGCATATATTTCAGTTTTTCTATCATATCTACCCTTACAGAAGTCCAATTGACCTTATGTTTATACCATTAGAAAGCTAAGAGACAAGGCTATAACTTTTATGTTTAGCACTTTTCCCAGTTCGGAAGAGAAAGTGGTCAAAATCTTCATTAAAGTGAAAGCACTGTATTAGAACCTGAGAGTTTCTCGCTGCAGCGAGATTTATTTTCTCTACAGCGAAATTTCCTCGTTGCAATGAGATTCATTCTCGCTGTAGCAAGAAACAGGGCTGGCTTATGCCCTCACCACCTGAGAGTTTCTCGCTGCAGCGAGATTCAGGGCAAATGACAAATAAGGGTTTTTCACATGCCACAAAATCCATCCTTACCATATTGCACATCAAAGTGAACACATTGACAATAATCAAGTTATCAACATTCAAAAAAATCAAATATTATAATCATAAACTTGCTATCACATATACATATATAAACATAGATAAACAAGTACACCGCTCCATTTCATTCATCATCATAGCTGGGTTATCATCATCATCAGCTTATACACACTCTCTACTCGCACATAGCTGGGTCATCATCATCATCGGCTTATGTGCACTCCCTACTTGCACATAGCCGGGTCAATATCATCACACAACATATTCATCAATGCACAACATATATTCATATATATATATACATACCAACATAATATAGGAGCACATGGATTCATTCTTTTGCACATTTCACATTTTAGCAACATCAAAACATTTTATCAAGGGCTTGTTCCCTAGCACACAATTTTAAAGAAAAGTTGGTTAAAATCATTCAAATGTTTTGTGCAAATGCATTCACATTCCCAAAACAATTTTGAAATGCAAGTTCACTCACCGGTCTTGTTGATTCTTTAATCGATTCTAACTTTGATTATTGCTTGAAACGGACATGTGAGGCCTCGTTGGAACCTATCACACACACACAATATCACTACCAACCCATTGCATAAATACATTTCTAAAAGCTATTTCTTAAATCAAGCTCTACTTGCTATTCCTAACTAGCTTCCAATTACCTTTTGATTAGCTATCTATTCTCTCTACTATAGTATCACTAGAAATAAATAAACAAAGCTCAACAATAAAACAACTCACAACTTCAATTACTAGCCATTATCAATAACCTAAAATCAATCCTCATTCATTACTCACCTTGGTGGATTTGTAGTTGAATTCTTTCTCAAGAATACTCAAGCTATCATGGAAAATCCCTCTTTCTCTCTCTAAACTTCCAGCTAGTGAGAGGACGTATGGAAGGAAGACTTTTCAAGGGTTTTAAAATGAGAGAGTGAAAGAGCACAAAGGTTCTATGAAAAAGTGCACAAAAGCATAAAAATTAGAGAGAGAGAGAGAGAGTTATGGAAGCTGCAAAGCAAGCTTCCATGGAGGATAAAAGGAACGTGAAATGGGAGGAAGAAGAAGAAGGAGAAGCTGTTGGAAGTTGTTGGAGCTCAGATATTTATGCTTCAAGTTAATCCAAAATTCCACCGAATTTACCAAAATGCCCTTAACATGGTGGCTTTGTCTTCCTCCCATCCTTTGTGCAACCTTTTTGCTCTTTTGACATAAAAAAAAAGTCCATAATAGTCTAAAGGTACTCGGGTTCACGAAACTTAAAAATTTAGGCCTAAGATGCAAAATGACCATTTTGCCCTTATCGTGGAAATTATCATTATTTTTATCTTCCTCATTTATTTACCATCATAAACATCATTCATTCATTCCTTAGGCCTATTTAGACCTTAATAGCATAAAAAAAACCCATTCGTAGGAGCTCACCAAAAGAAATTATGAAATTACCCCTAGTCCGCATTATCTCGTCTACTTCTAGTTATGTGCCTATGGAGATCTAGATTTCACAGGTTCACTTCTGAATTACCCTTTTAACTCAGTAATCAACCTTAATTGGCATCCGTAAACTTTATTAGCTACAGTATCAAAATACGGGGTACTACATAAATCACTATTTTGTGGCAAGTAAGCTTGCACCATCACATCATTCTCCAAATTTTTTGCATTCTCCATTCAAGTAAGTATCTTTCTTTTATATATTTTCAAATTTGTTAGCATTAAATATTGCGGAAGAATCAAAGTTGTTGATGAATGGGTAAATGATTTTTTGCAAGATTGGAATAGATGTGTTGGATTTTACTCACCTTTACATTGATTTATGGTGAATTTAGTTGTTAGATAAGGATGAATCGTGAACATAAAATTTTGCATTAGCATGGAATTTGAAGGTAGTGCAATATGTGTACAAATAGTGATTTTATTATTTAATGGTTAATCTAATTAGGTTGTGGATGCTTATTTTAGGGATATTATATATATATATATATATATTTGTGAATAAGTGATGGAACCCAGGAAAAGAACTCGAGGTAGTAGTAGTGGGAATCTATTTGATCGAAGCAAATTTGTGTCTGTTGATGCAGCTGAGAGACATATCCAATCACTAGTGCATAAAGTCCTCGATTCTGGAATGTGGCATTGATCTCCATCCTAAGCTATTTGGTTTTATTCGTAGGGTTATCTCTGAACAACAATGGGAGAAATTTTGTGAACAACCTAAGGCAGCGGTATTAACTATTGTTCGCAAATATTATGCTAATGCTACTGACCATGTGAATGGCCAAGTTTTTGTTAGAGGATGTTAGGTACATTTTGATAGTCTAAAGATCAATCAATTCTATAGCTTACCTGATATTGACAATGATGAGTACGACCAATTCATGACTGGTAACATTGATTTGTATAGGGTTCTTAGAGTGCTTTGTGATGAAGGGCCAAATGGAAAATGATTAAAGGCATACCTATGTCTTTTAAGGCTAGTGCCATGAAGATTGTTCATAATCTTTGGTATCATTTTTTGGTAGTGAGGTTACTTTTTGTGAAACATATTAGTGACATGACAAGGGATAGAGCTATTTTACCATATGCAATTGTTTCTTTAATGTCAATGACTGTAGGACAAGTGATATTCAATAGCATTGTTCAAACGGCTTGCTCGCCTCATGATGGACTATGGTTTCCATGTTTGATCATAGCCTTGTGCAAGAAGGTAGGTGTGAATTGGGATAAGAATGAAGAATTTTTGTAGCCTAAAGCTCTTTTGGATGTGGGAATTATGCATTGATTTTATGCTTGAGAGTTGTCAAGTGTTTAGGGAGTTCTCTTTCTCTTCCACCCCATCCACCACCATGAAGGACACCTTAACATTTTTCCATGTCTCAAAGGATGGAAAGGCTTGAACTTCGAATGGATCACCAGGCGGCATGTCTGTAATCCATTGAGTAGATGATGCGCGCTTATGCCGAGCATGTTGGTATGGATATGACTTATTTTCCTACTCTACCAGACGATCCCACAGTGGAGGACTCGAATGATGAAGATAATGAAAATGATGTCTAGAAATGAATTTCAAGTCAGGGGAGTATTCCTTTACCTTACTTTTCTTAACATTAAGGACAATGTTATTTGTAAGTTTGGGGGGGGGAATTTTAAGTTAGTCGTTAAGTTAGTGAATTTTCATTTAATTTGATGCATTTTCTTTAAAAAAAAGAAAAAAAATATTTGAGCTAGATTTAATTGCTCCAATTTCTTTTAATTTACCAAATCCAATGATGAGAACTTAGTTATACTCCTATCTTGATTCTTCGAAACATATGGATATTTTTTTGAGTGTTATGTAAATTCTTATGCTAAGCTTCATTGTTGGGTTGAGATTTCTATATTTTGAGCACTTTGTCTTCTGCTTAGATTCATTGTATGTGTTTAGCGAAGGTTTATGTGAATGTGAATTTTTGACTAATGAATTGAGTTTTAGAATTTGTTTGATTCTCTCTCGAGGTGAAATCCTAGACTATACTCTTAGTTAGGAAGATGATTTATGCCATTTTTGGACTGGTTAAGCTTTTTTAGTTTTCCTTTACATAAATTATCCTTAGTTTCTCCTGTTGAGCCTAATGAAACCTTTTCTTGGTTTGAACACTTAATTATTAGCCTAGACCTTTAAATAAATAATTTCAATTGTTTCATCCTTCTTTTCTAAGTGCATAAGTCAATTTAGGAAGTATTAGGAGCTAAATAGTGAAAGAGGTAGTAAGGATGAAAAATGACGAAAAGTTCAAAAGCATGGTTATATTCATCTTGCTACCCAATAAAATTAATAAGTTTGAGGGTGTGAAATTGAGAAAAAGAAACAAAAAAAAAAAAGGAAAGAAAGAAAAAAGAAAAAGATTGAAGTGTTAAACAAAAGAAAAATCTTGATGAAAAAGGGGTGCATTTGGGGAAGGAAAATAAAGCTCAAAATAAAGGTGATTATTGAATTGGTTCTAGTGATTTCTAGTTAAGTATTTTCTTCGTTTAGGCTATTGCATTTTGTTCTATGTTTTGCTCGAGGACTAGTAAAATTTTAAGTTTGGGGGTGTGATAACTTTATTATATAGAGTTATTTTGACACATTTTGGGGGCTTAAGTAGCTAGATCTTTGAGGTTTTAGGTTTGTATTTTAGCATTGTAAGTGTTTTGCTAGTTTAAATTAGATTACTTATTGAGTAATTAATTTAAGTTATTTTAGTTTAATTTTACTTTATTTTGCTTTAATTTACTTTAAGAAAAGTTATTGTTGATTTCTCTTATGGGTTTTGTAGGATATTTGATGAGAAAGGTACATTTGAGTTAAAATCATACAAGTATGGTGAAGGCTTTGTTTGTATATGATGCAGTATTTTAAGGATAACTTGAGATACAGAAGTCCAATTGATGAGATTCTTAATCCATTGGAAAAATAAGAGAACGACTACAACTTTCATGTTTACCACTTGACCCAGTTCGAATCCTATTGAGGTGAAAATTATGTTGGAAGATGGTAGACGATTGTAGTTCCACATAGCATGTTGATTGGAGGCTACGACGCTGAAAGAATTAAGCTCGTGGCACTGAGGGAGTTAAGGTTGCAGCACTAGGAAGAACATGACCACAGTGCCATAAGATAGCCGTGGCGCCACAGCGCCAAAGAAGCATGGCCATGGTGCCACATTGTTTTCCAAAAATAAAATGTTTGACGAAAATATGATAATTAGGTTGATTTGAACCTATTTAAAGGGCCTTCAAAGCATTCATTAAGAGAACGATAACATCTTTTCTGGGGATATTGAGTTAAGAATCAAGTAAGAGATCAAGAGTAATTGAGGGAGATTTGAGATCAACAAAGTTTCAACATTAGTTTATTTCTCTCTTTTGTGTTATATTAATTTTCTTGACTTGAATTCATGTCTAAATTTCTTTGAATAATGTTTTCTTTAGATATCATGAACTAATTTGTTTATCAAGAATTATGTGAGTTCAACATGTAGTTTGAATATTAGTTTCTATTTTATTTACCATGAATGGGTATAGTTTTGCTTATTCAAATATGTTTTTAATGCCTTTAATTGCCTAATCAACAATTAATTGATTTGTGAATCTAATTGAAACTCAATAGAGAGATTTTGGATTAGACTAAGATTTGAATAATGTATGTTCATATCACTTATACGCTAATTGCCATACATAGCCAAATTAAGACACTAGCTTTATGAACTTAATTTAATTGATTCTTATAGACATATAGGGAACTAATTAAGTTAGGTATTTGTGCAAGCATCTCATTGGAGACTTGTACATAGCTCTGGATCCTAGGTTTGTAAAACCACTCTGGAAGGTAAACAATTAGAGAAGCTGGTATCAGATGAAGTGTTGAATGAACCCGTAATCTTGGTTTTTAGTCTAATGTCTTTCTCAAATACATTTACTTTTTTCTAGTTAATTTAATGCTTATTTTAATTTCATTTTTATTAATTTTTTACAAATTTCGGTTACTTAAATAAGATTGATTTGTTATAAGATTTTAGTACTTAGTAAAAATTTAGGAACAAATCTTTGTGGGAACAATAACCTATTTTTATTATATTACTTGGTTGAGATAATGTGCACTTGCATGAAAAATCGATAATAATTGTAGAGCAAGTTGTTATAGCTAATACTCCACTCAATGTAGCTAGGTTCAAGATTGAAAGAATGAAGGAAGCATGTAGGAAAGACAAATCCACCTTGCCTTATAGAAGTATCATTACCAAGATGGTTAAGAAGAGAGGAATTTGGAGTGACAGATTCTTTGCTTACTTGACCTTTAGAAAGGGATATCAATATTATCTTGGTAGCTTCAAGAACATGAAATGCACTTGACAAGAATTTAAATAGGTTAAATTTCCATTCTTGGTAACCACTGGAAAAAAAACTATAGAAGCAACGACCTTTTTCATTCCTCTTATTAGAGCCAGTCAACAACATCATCAATGGAAATTTTGTTTAATTTAATGATGAGAATTGATGCTAAATTAACTAATGGGTTAGCATAGCTTAACGAGTGTCAAGCCCGACCTTATAAAATACTTGCCATGTCATTCATGTGATTGACAATATGCTTGCATACTTGGAAAGCCCCGAAAAATTGTCAAAAGTCGGTAGTGTACCTAGTGGTGCAACTAAGTTGAATTAAGCCTCTAACTAGACCAAATAGAGATTTTAAGATGAAATTGAGAATTTTAAAACTCCAAAATGACTTAAAATGGTAATTCGAAGTTCGAGAACCAATTTGGAGTCAAATTAGAATTTTCATGACCTAGGGGCAAAATGGTCATTTTGCCACCCAAGGTTAAGATGTGAATGTTGGAAGACGTTTTTGATCAAGATTGACTATTTAGAGCATAATTTGAGTTTGAGAAGTGAAAAATTTTAATTTCGACATTTTTTCGAGCATAGAGGTAAAATAGTCATTTTGCCACCCCATGGGTAAAATTGTAATTTTACACCACCCAACACTTGTCCAGCACATGAATTTTAGTCAATATTATCATGGATAATTGAGAAAATTTAAGTGGTGGAGAGAGATTGCTTAATGGGTAAGTATGACACATGGACCAATGGAATGGTGACATGTGTCAAGTTTATATCCATTTATTTTTTAGCTTTAAAATCAGCACAAAATCAGCCTATTTCTCTTCATTATGGCCGGCCAAAGGAAGAACAAAGGAAGAAAAGAAAGAACAAGAACCCTAGAGTGAAAATTTAAGAGAAAATTTGTGGATTTCAAGTAATCAAGCAATCAAAGGTAAAATTTCTTGATTTTGACTTGTGATCTACCTTTCCTTTGCATTCTTTTGCATTTTCCATGGTTGAATCACATGGTTTCATGATGGGTCCCTTGCTGGCCGGACATGGGGGGAGGAGTTTTGATGCTTGATTTGGTTAGATTTTAAGATATTTTAGTGTTTTTAGTTAGTTAGTGATGTGTAGCAAGAAAAACCAACAAGAAAAATTCATTTTCTCCCATTACCCATCATTTGCTGAATTCTCCATGTGGAATACTGATGATGATTTTGATTTTATTTCAAGTGAATTGATGACGAAATGATGAATTATGGTGAGAAAATCGAGTAGGAAAACTCATAGTGTTGATGCACCCACCATGGCCAAAATTTCCAAGAGAAAATGTGAAGATAATTTTGCTAAATTTTATGTTATTTGACTTGTGCTTGATGGTTTGGAGAATTGGAAGAAAAATGGAGTTAATTGGAGTTGAATTGGACATATTGGCCAATTAATTGAGTGATAGATCGAATTAGGCCAATACTGTTTTATTCAGATACACAATTGAATTTGTGTAGAACACCGTATTTAAACGATAATCCAAACAATTTGCATTCCATTTCATGCATCCATATAATTTTATAACGATTTAACACCAATGTGGTAAATTGCTTGATTTTGCATTATGTCTAGGTGGTGAATCCTTTGATAAAGGCAAAGAAATTGTACCCAAGGATCGATAGTTGGAGTACTCTAAAAATTCGACTTCCAAAATAGTGAGTAACCTTGTCATCATTTTAATTATCTAAAGTATGTTTTATTCGATTTTTGTGAATTTTATAGAAAATGAGTTTAAATGGTTAATTTTTAGGCTTTATAAACAAAATGTGATTTAATGAAAAGATTTTATAAATTGTCTTGAAATTGAATGATGGATTTGAAAATAGAGTAACTGGAGACCACTTGATGTGTTGTAAATTTATAGTTCTAATTGATGGCTTATGATAATGTGTTGGCATGACTGGTTGGAATTGTGGTTTGTGAACTGTATGAATTATTATGTTTTACATTTTCAGACTGGGTAGTATAATATTAGTCATGTCATACTGTCAAAATTTTATTGTATGGTGGGTTTAGCTTGCTGCAGTGGGTGGGTTCTGTGGATCAGCCTATTAGAGGGGCACAAAATCCGGTTATATATGTACCTCAGTCGGAGAGGCACGTAGGGTATCTCATAAGGTATGGTTAGAGTTCACGTCACGCCGAACCACCTCGTGATGATGAACTCCGTTAATGCCAAGGAACGGCTATGTTTCTCAAATTAAAAATATATTTATGTGTACACGAAATTTTTAACAGCCCTGACAGACTCGATTAAATGCCTCGGCCAAGGTATTCCCGAGAATGATTTTGGCAGGAGCCAAGCTTTTAAGATACTCATAAGTCATGTTGATTATTTAAATGAAATGAATATTTATGTTATGAAATACATATTGAGATGGAATATTTTAATCGTCTCCATTTACTCGACTTTAGATATTTTGGATGATGTGTGTTTACTCACTGGGATTATATAATCTCACCACCCTCATTTTCACCCATTTCAAGCTCAGAATAGGCTGTAGATAGCTGATTCCATCGAGGCTACTATTGGATTTGCATCCTCTAAACTGTAGGTTTATAGTCTCCCTTACTTTTGGTTATTCGGGGGCCCACTGGTTATTGTAAATTAAATTAAATACTCTAGCTTACTGTATTACAGTATGTATGAACTTATTTTATTTTTACGCTGCAAAAATTATTTACGTATCACTCTAAAAATAGTGTTTAATAAGAAAATAGAATATTTTATTGAATATTTTTTTTTATTTTTTTATATATATATTTAAATAATCATACTTTAATTCTAAATAAAGGTTTTAGATGTTTAAACTTATTTTTTATTATGAATTATGTGTTTTGTACTTGCATACTACAATTTTAACGGATTTCAAAATTTTTAGAAAAAAATTACCAAAATGCCCTTGTGAGATAGAAATCATTTTTTATTGTTAAGTTGGAAATAACTTAAAATCTTTTAGAACATGATATTTAGCAACGGTTACTCACATGGGGAATGAGAAACTGATATTAAATCCTTGCGAGGTTCCGGTTGGCATTTCGGGTGATGAGTGTCTATCGGGACACCGCGACGGTTGTCGCGGGCCCGAGGGGAGTATCGGGTCGTGACAACATGCCACAAGAGAAAGTAACTAGAATTGAAGACTTTTGTTTGGAAATAAGTCATCTTAGAGAAAAGTCTATACCACAGCAAACTAAAAATGAACCTCCACTATAAAACGCTGAAAAGGAACCTACTCCACAAGAGACTAAAGAGGAACCTACAACAGAAGAAGTTGCACAAGTTGAGCAAGAAACTAAACCTAAACAAGTAGACATTGAAGCAGAAGAATAACTATTGCAAACTACAGATGAGGAAATTAGATAAAAAAAACCATGGCAACTTAAACCTGACATCCATTACCTCCTATGGCATCCTACCCCATGAGCTTTATCCAATCTTTAGCCCTTAGTTTCATTTAAATCTAGTCTTCAAGGGGAGTTCCTTTTTTGGATGATGCCAAAAAGGGGGAAAAGAAAGTGGATAGCTAGATGTTGAGCTAGATCTTTATGTTGAACTTATATGTGTGATGTTTAGCTAGCTTGAACAATTATGTGTTGGATATTTTAGTTTGGTTATTATGTTGAATATTTTAGGTTGGTTTGTATGGATGGTTGTTGTGGACACTGCAAATGTTATTATGATTTATGGATATTGAAAATCTTGTTATATTTTTGTTTATTGTGTATATTGAATATTTTGGGGTTATTGTGGCTATTATGAATATTAAACAAAGAAAAATCTTGTAAATTCTTTTAAAAATGCAGATGCATTAACTAAAGGGAAGCAATCCTTATTTTGCATAGTGATTTAAAATATTCATATTGAACATAGTTAAGACATTGCAATCTTAAATCAAGGAGTATTTTGTCACCATAAAAAAAAGAGAGAGATTGTTGACTCAATATGTTTTTTATGATAACAAAATATTCCTCGTTCTTTAATGTTTATGAAACACCCTACACTTTGCTATGTTGACTAATAGAACTTATCGGATACCAATTGAGGTTAATTAGAGTGTTTAAGAGTGATGGAGGGTGGAGGGTGGAGGGAATATTCTAGAGTAAAATATTTCGCACACGAGGAAATAGTAATTAAGTAATAATATTTTTATCGAGGATGAATTAACGATATAAAAAGTGATTCAGAAGTGAATTGGGGCATAATAAGACATTTTGGGTGCCAAGGAGACAAGTGAAAAATTTTAGAATAAAATAATATTAAAATATTAATATTTTATTCAGTATCTAAATTTTTCATGAAGAAAGAATATATGGTCAATCTAAGTGGGGAAAAAGAAGAACGAGAAAATATCGAAGAAAAATGACGTTAATGGGGCTTGCGTGTCTTTATTAAATAAAATTGGCGTAGGTAAGTAAATATTTAAATATTACGGTGATACTGCGTTGAAATATAAACTTGATATTTTATTGATACAAGTGTTAAGGAAGAAAAAATGAAAAAAAATTGGAATTAAAAGATTGTGGGAGGATATAATTAAAAAGTGTGAAAACCTTATAAGGCAAAATGGTAATTTTGCCATTAGTTTGGTCTTATCCCATGGCTGGTTCTTATCTCTAACCATAAGATATTTTCTTCTCCTCCTCCATGCTCCCATGCCATTTTCAAGCTCCTACACCATTTCACCTTGCCACCATGCATTTGAAAAGAAAAATGGCTTTGTTTTGCAAGGAAAACTATACTCTTGGAAAGAAAATAAATGAGATTAGTTGGACGAAAGAAGAAAGGAAAGAAAGAAAGGAGAAAGAAAAAGAGAGAAAGGAAAAAAAAGCTTGGATTTGGTGATTTAAGCAAGGAAAGGTAAGGATTCATGTTCTTAGCTTGAGTAATCTTTGAAAATGAGTTAGTGACTAAGAGAAATGTCTTGTGGCAACAAAGATTGGCTTGATTAGAGAAAAATTGGTGACATACAAGCCAATAAACCCGTGGGTACATGATGGACTCAAGGTTGAAAAGGAAAGCGGTAAGCTTAACACTATGTTTAAAGCCTACGATTAGTTGAATATTGTGAGGAATTATGGTTGTTGAAAGAATCTATTTGCATAAGCTAGTTGAAAATTGTTAAGTTTGTATGGCATGTTGTTTGAGAGAAATGAAAAAGCATGGAGGATTGAATAGAAAAGTATTGAAAGTTAGATAGATAATGATACATGTAAACTTGGAAATAATTGAGTGAAAGTGAGAATGATTGTTGCTGCCATATATGTGGTTTATGTGTGAAAATATAAGACGAATTTGAATGAAAATGGTTGAAAAGAAGGTTAATATGGGTGCTAGAGTCATAAATAAGTTACCGGTAATTATAATTTAAAGAGTTACGCAAGCAAAGGATAAAGGCAACATTGGTAAAAATGTGTCAAGATATATATGAATATGCAAGGTTAAGTGAGGAAAAGTGGTGATTTTAACATAGTATGAGTTATTAACATGATGGTAATGCTTGAATAAGGAGGAAAATGGGAGTGATAAGCACTAAGATTATTAGATTTGGTTTATTGTTAGGAAAGTTTACCGTGGTGGCGTACCGGGTGAGGTAACAAGTGACCAGCAAGTAGAAATAGCGAGATACGCACCCGAATCAATAGCGATGAAGCATCTTGCTATTGTAAGGTGAGTAGGGGGTGCCTATTTCAAAAATTTTCATAGCTATATAATGTTATACATTTTATAAACGTTGCCAGATTTCTTTAAATGCAATTGTGGAAAGCATAGCTGTTAGGCTCGATAGGCGATTTCTAAATGGATTTATAATGATTTATACACTGTTATTATGGAAAGCATGGGCTGGTAGGACTTGTAGTAAATTGTGGATGCAAGTTGTTTTGAAATTTGTTTTGGATATATCTATAGATGAGCTATATACGTAAAGTGTTTTAGAAATCGAGAAACAAACCCTTTTATACTGTTTTGCATTCAAAATCTGTGCCTTGTATTTTTGTGTGATATGCATCGTTTAAATGAAATAGTTAAATGATTTAAAATGCAAGATTTGAGCACTAGTTTTAGTTCGATCTTTGTATCAGAGAATACACCATGCCTTTTTATGTGAAAAATAATTTGAAGGGTTATAGAACCTTGGTTTCAAATGGTTTTAAGCGAAAGACTTGGAAACGTCAATGTGATTTTTTAGAATGGTTTTGACAAACCAAGTGCATCTAGAGTAGGCTGACTGTCACTTCGGTTAATTATGAGCCTCATGCATGAGTGAGCTCTAGCTAGAGAACCTTTGGGTCACCGATGAGTGGTTAGGCGTGGCGGGGGCTACAACCTGTGATATGTATACGTTGCTAGGCCACAAGTGATCCGGTAGAGTGAGACTCCCGGATGTGCGTGGTAGCGACCGCTTGATTCTCCGATGTTGGCCAACATCGTGGAGATTGCCATGGCTATGGGAATCTGGTGGAGTAAGACTCCCAGATTGTTATTACGTGGAAGTGGGTCCACATGTTGATATTATATTTTTCTATTCGAGAGACTTGTGAGTTTTTCGACGCATACTCTTTTGCATGGTGGAGGGTTCAGATTTTCTCTGTAGCTCCTTTGGTTTAAATAAAAGCTTTCCGTGCTTACTTGACAATCATAAGTTGGTTTATGTGGCTATACACTTTGATTTCTTTACATACTACACATTTTGGGAATGTGCATGCCTTTATACCGTATTTCATATTTTGATGGCAAATGATATTTTCGGTAATTGAAACTCTTGTGGTTACACTTATTTTCGACATTGTTTTGCCAAAGAAAGCATTGTATTATGATTTTACAATATTATTTTTACAAGGCACAAATACCCTTATTGTGATTTGGTTTATAAGATTAGCATTTCATACTCTGATTTATCATTCAATGATCTACTTATTGCTTGTTTCCCATCTACTCCCTACTCACGGAGCCGATGATCACTGAGTTTGTGAGACTCACCCCCTCATTTTCCCTTTTGCAAATAGTGATCGGCCTAGCGTGAAATTATCGACACTTATGGTCCACCGCAGATAGGTAAAGGCATATCGTAGCATTTCATTCCAAGTCACTCCGCTGCTAGAGGTCGAGTTATAGCACTTTGTTTATTTAATTGTAAATGGATAGTGCCTTTGGTATAAGTATTAAATTAGAGATTTTAGACTTCATTGTATATACTTATGAGTATATGTTTTAAAGATTGAATTGATTATTGTAATTATGGTTCAAGTTATGATACGAAAGTATATGGTTTGGGCACTAATATGGATTGGTGAACGAGTATTATGTATTATCGGGAATCTCTAATAAGGCTTGCTTGGGTCTGGTGGGCTATGCCTATTAGGCTCATGCGTCGGTCATGGCCCAAGATTTGGGTTGTGACAGTTTAACTTTGTTGCTTAAGTGTGCAAAGGTAAAGTGGGTATATTAACGTTTATCTCACATCCCAAATTCCCCATGATAAGTCCCAAGTCTAAAGAAAATGATTTGAGCAAGATGGAAAACATCTAATGAGGTTTAATCGATCATAGTTTCATCTTAATCGATCAAAACAGTCAAAAAAGAAGACTTAAAGCTTCATGGAGAGATTTTAATCGATTAACCTCTAGTTTAATTAATTAAAATGACACTAGAATGGACTTTGAGATGGACAGAGAGATTTTAATCAATTAACACATGTTTTAATTGATTAAAACAATACTAAAATCCACACTAAGACAAACAAAGAGATTTTAATCAATTAACGCAAGGTTTAATCTATTAAAATGTTATTTGGAGATGATGTACACAAAGTTAATCAATTAACCATAAAGTTTAATCGATTAAAATTCAAATTGAAGATATTTTAGCACCAAAATTGAGGATTTAAATTTCAGTTAACCATTAAAGGGCACCACGTAAAAAAGTTTGAACCCAAGGAGATTTTAATTGATCAAAATTTAGTTAAATTCATCAAAGAAGAAACAAAGAGCTTTTAATCAATCAAAGACAAGTTTAGCTGATTAAACTTGAACAATAGGGACAGATTGAATGGTTTTAATAGATTAACCAGAAGAAACTAGAAGATAGAAAGATTTTTATTAGTTAAAATCCATTTTAATCGATTAAAATGCTAAATAGCTTTGAATTTAATGTCGCTAGAAGACAAATTAATGGGCAGATTAGCTTTAGACTGTCCCTAACAGTCTAATTTCAATCTACAGGTATAAATAAGTGTTTAAACGATCATAAATGTATTCGAGAAGCTCCTAAGAGTTAGATTAAGTATAGAAAAGTCAAAAACTTCTCTATTTAAGTATATTCCACTCCTATCCTTTGTAAAAGTGTTTGAGCTTAAACTTGTACATCTTAAACCAGCTAAATGATCAATTGTACTCCACCTTATTCTTGTTTCTTGTTTACTTAGTGTGTGCAAGGCACTCTAAGGAGCAAACTAAGCTTGGGAAAGCTTAGGGATTATTGTAAGGATTTGAAGCTCGGTTTAGAAGCTTACCTTGTAAAAGCTTGGTGAAAGTTGTTAATTTCACTAGTTTTAGTAAAAATTGGTCAAAAATCTTTGATTAGGAATAGAAACGTATTAGATGTAGGTTAAGGGGACCGAACCACTATGAATATTTTGTTTTGTCTACTTCTCTCATACCTCTCTTCACTAACCTCAACAAGCTTACAAGTTTTCCATTTTTAATTCATCCAAAAGTCTTTAAGCTCAAAGACTTGCCTTCAAAATATTTTTAAAGTGCTATTCATCCCCTTTTTTGTACCCCTTTTAGGACCAACAATGTGATATTATTTGTATGCTTGATAACATGTCATTTGGAATTGAGGTGCCAACCCCATTTTTAGAATTGCCATGAGTACATTATGTTTTTAGTGGAAAAGAGTTTTTCACTAAAGATACATAATGAATATAGAAAATTACATCTAGACAAGATGGTATAATGGATTAAGTTATATGTTAAAGAGTTTAGTAAGAAATAACAAAGCCCGTAATTGACTTGGGATATTCTAATATGCAAGCTAGAAAATCTGGTTATTCATTAAAAACCCAAGTTATAAACTATTGAGTGAGAGAGGACGCTAGTAATCTTAGAGTCCAAGGTTTCCATTTTTGACCCATTAGCATGAGATACATGTCACTCCCTATAGGAGGGCATGAATCTAGATCATGAGGGATTGGGTCTTCGAAAGGATAAGTAAGTGGATTATAAGGTGTGACCTCCAATAGAGGCTCATGAAATAAAGAGCTTAAAAAAAATGAAACAATAGTTGTTACACTCAACATGAATTCACTAATAACTTGCCTACAGTTGCTCTATTGCTATTTGTGGACCAAATGAAGTCTATCCTTAACCATGTTAGACATAAAGATACTAGATAACATAGTTAAGTTAAAGGGTCCTTATTTATCTAGTAGTAAATTCTCACGGCCTATAGTTAGTTAATTTATTATAGAAAGGTAAATAACCGTCAAACTAATAATGTAATTTATGCGGTTTTAGATATCACCATCATGCATACATGCATCATGGAATGTTCAAAGTCCATGTACAACTAGTGTGCTTACATAATTTCAATATATACTTTTAGAAACATATATGCATGACAAACATGAATCCACTTTAGATTTTACTAAATAAATGTATTGTCAATGGTAATAACTACATTAATTGGAAAAGGAACCTTAATATCGTCTTAAATTATGACAAGATCACATGGGTTCTTTCTAAGTATGAGCCTACACCACTTACTCCTGAATCAACTCCACAAGATATTGAGTATCAGAAGAAATGGCATGATGCAAACGAGCTAGCTAAGTGTTATATACTACCTTGAACAGTATATTGCAAAAGCAGCACGAGCGCATGGGCAATGTTGTTGATATTATGTACCACCTACATGAGATGTTTGGTATTAAAACAAGGTTTTGCTAAGGTGAAAGCAATCAATGCTTTTAAGAACCTCAAGCAGAAACTTGAGGAGCTTGTTGGAGATGACATGCTAAAAATAATTTCTTGTCTTAATGAGGTAAAGCTACATGGTGCTAAGATAGATGTTAAAATGAAAATATCCATGATCGTTCATAGCTTAAATTCATCATTTTCATAGTTTAAATTGGACTATGAGCTACATAGTTGGGATTATACCCTAAGTGAGCTAATGAATGATTTGTAAAATGTGGATAAGGTTCTTGATTTGAAAAAGAAGCTAAAAGCACATGTAGTTTCCACTTATCAACCCTAAACCTAAGGCTAAAATGAAGAAAAGTGGAAAGAAAAAGGGTGCAAAGGACTTAGTGGGAGTAAAGGAAAAGCTCATGAAGAAGACTATTTTGAAAGAAAACATAAAAGGAAAGTGTTTCCATTGTGGTGAAAAGGGACATTAGAAGCTAAACTGCAATGTTTTCTTTGAAATCATGAAGAGTAAACAAGCTTTGGGTTTTTTAAATGTGTTAGAAGCTTGTTTGGTGATTGACTCTATAGATACTTGGATAGTAGATTTTGGGGCTACTAACCACGTTTGTAATTCTTTATAGGGTTTTTAGCAAAAGAAAAAACTAACTAAGGGTCAGTTTCAGATAAAGATGGCAAATGGTACATTAATTTCAACACAAGCAATGGAAGCCATTATTCTTCAATTTCCTTATAGTTGTTGTTTAATTTTGGAAAATGTTTATCACATTCTGAAGACTTATAAAAATTTGATTTTTGTTTCTTGTTTAATAAAGTTTGGATATTCAATTTATTTTAGTGAGACAATCACTATTTATTTGAATAAGGATTTTCTTTGTTGTGGAATTGTTAAATACAATCTTTATTCCCTTGAGCCTATGACTTATTTTGCATATGATGTAAAAAAAATACAACTTAAATCTAAAAGAGTTAATGAATTTAGCGTGAATCAAAATTATATTTGGCATATACATTTAGTTCATATTAATCAAAACAGACTTAATAGGTTGATAAAGGATGGTACTTTACCAAAAATGGTTGAAGGTCCTTGATAACTCTATTACATAAAGTTGCCTTATCACATTTTAGATGCTAAAATAGCTAAGTTCTCAAGTTTTAGGCATAGCTTAAGTTGTTTTAGTTATTTTTCTTTAAGTAAATAAAAGCTTATCAAGTCAATTTAATTTCAGTTATTTTAGTACATTTGTATGTTAAAATGTTTAATTTTGGCTACTATTTATTTAGTTCCTTATTTTGAAGGTCCATAAATAGAAAGGGTTGAAGTGGAAATAAATCATGCAAAGATGGATAGGGTAGATGTTTACTGAACATGTTGTGTGTTTTGAGCTCAACTTAAGCGAAAGATGTTTGATTATGATGATTTTGGGACCACTGGAAAGCTAAGCAAAAGATATACAACTTTTCTGTTTATCAATTTGACTAGCTCTAATCATATCATGGCCAAAATCATGCGAAAAGTGACTGAACTGTAGTAGGGACAACACTGAGGCTGGAAAGAGCAGAGCATTACAATAAGCAAGATGCCATAGCAAGGTGCCATAGAAAGGTGCCATGCATTCAGTGTCGTGGCGCTGCCTCTAGTTAGCCAAGCAAGCCATGGGATAGTAGCTTCAGTGCCGCAGTGCCAGGCACCTAACGCCGTGGTGCCACCCTAGTCATAAAGATACCTCAAGATAGTAGCTTCAATGTCAAAACGCTAACCTTTTGGTGCTAACACGTAACCTAGTTAATCTGCTCCTGCCGATCTTTTAAATTGGATGAGTATTTAGAGGGGTTTAAAAGGGCCTATTTGGGTTGAAAAGCCAAACATCATAGCAGCCTTCAAGAGAAAAAGGGGAGCTTTCTACAAAAGAGCAAAGGGGGATAAATCAAGGAAGATTGGGGGTTTATCAACTACAGCAACTCATTCTCTCAGTAGTTTTCTCTTTTTCTCTCTACCTTTTATTGTAGAAATGATTTATTGTATGAGAATTTTGAACTTTACTATAAATATGATAGCTGAATATCTTTTTCTAAGATTGTGGTTGAGCTATTCATGTAGTTTGGATATTTTATCTCTCTTTTACTTATTATTAATGGGTATTGTGTTGTTTATTTCAAATTTATGCTTATTACTTCTAATTTCTTGATCAACAATTAGATTGAGTTGGGTCTTTAAATACAACTTTACAAAGGAAATTTAGAATAGACTAAGGGTTTGAATAGCATGGGTTCACTTCACGTAGTGCTTAGGTGATTTGATTAGTATATATGATATAAATTTACCTAAATACCATGTGTAACCAAATTTAGAGTTGAAGCTTAGAGAACCTACCTTAATTAATTTACACAGACATATGGAGAATTAATTATGATAAGTATGTTTATTACTTCTCGATAGAGACTTTTAGATAAATTTGGACTCTTGGCTAGCAGCCAACCTATTGATATAAGTATAAAGAGGGAGTTTAAATTTAAATGAAAGGTAGAGTAATTTCACAATCCTGGGCCTTACTTCACTAGTCCTTTAACAAGTTTTAGCATTAATTCTCTAGTTTA
Source organism: Theobroma cacao (assembly GCF_053813885.1). Taxonomy (NCBI): domain Eukaryota; kingdom Viridiplantae; phylum Streptophyta; class Magnoliopsida; order Malvales; family Malvaceae; genus Theobroma; species Theobroma cacao. The sequence continues at coordinate 13,819,178 of NC_142640.1, forward strand.
GCCTTGTTACTTTCATTTAATTTTTAATTAATTTTCAAATTAGATTTACTTGGATAAGATTAGGGTGCCTAATTTTAGCATTTAACAAGAATTTAGATACAATTTCCTGTGAACACGATACTTACTTAATACTATATTATTTGTGCGACACATGCGTTTGCTTGTGTGAGTCTTGTATTGAAGGTAAAATGACCAAAAGTCCTTTCAAGCCAAAAGGAAACCGAACGCCAAACATTCTACATTTGGTACACACAAAATGTAAGTGGACCAATGAACGTATAAGTTAGAGGTGGTTATGAATATTTCATAACCTTTATTGATGATTACTCAAGATATGGCTTTGTGTATTGTTGCACAAGAAAAGTGACTCTTTTGAAGGTTCAAAGAATTCAAAGCCAAAGTTAAAAAACAACTATGCAAGTCAGTGAAACAGCTTTGATCAGATCGAGGTGGTGAGTACTTAATTTCAGCAATATCTAATTAACAATGGGATAATTTCCAATTTGTCAGTAGCGAGAACAACCTAACGTAATGGTGTTGCTAAAAGAAGAAATATGACTTTTTTCGAAATAGTTAGATCAATGATCTCTTATGCTAACTTCCCAATCTCATTCTAGAAATATTGCATGCAAACTACAACATACTTGCTCAACTTTGCACCATCCAAGGCAGTGTCTAAGACACCAAGGGAGCTTTGGGTAGGGCGTAAACAATCTTTATGTCATCTGCGAACTTAGGGTGTCCTGCACATGTTTTAAAGCTTGAATCCACAAAGATGGAACCAAAAACTGAGGTATGCTTGTTTGTAAGGTATCCTAAAGGTACATGAGGTTATTACTTCTATAGTCCTTAAGATAAGAAAGTATTCGTTACTGTGAATGCCACTTTTTTATAGGAAGAGTTTGTAAGATATCACAAACTTAGACATAAGATAGTCTTAGAAGAATTGTCTAATCCTTAAGATTCAACAGTGAATTTTGAAGATGTCATAAGATAATTATATCCAAAAGTTAAGTCAAATACATGACCTAAACAACAGATAATGGCGCCATGATACAGTGGTAGGGTTGTTAGACAACTAGATATATACATGGGTTTGGATGAGGATATGATTGCACTATTAAATGAACATGAATTTGACCCCATTACTTATAAAGAGGCCATTAATGATGTTGGAGTTGAGTAGTGGCATAAGGTAATGAACATGACTTAGGCTCTATGGATTCCAACAAAGTCTGGACTCTTGTAGATCCACCTGAAGGGATAAAAACCATAGGATGCAAATGGATATAGAAGAGGAAAGAAGGAAGTAATGGAAAGGTAGAGACCTTCAAGGCTAGATTAGTGGTCAAGGGTTATACCCAAAGAAAAAGCATTAATTATGAAAAGACTTTCTCATTGATTGCTATGCTTAAATCCACCAGGATCTTTTTATCCATAGTTGCACATATTGATTATGAGATATGGCAGATGGATGTCAACACCACATTTTTAAATGGAGATCTTGAATAGGGCATTTATATGGCTTAACTAGAAGGATTCATTAAAATAGGCCACGAGCATAAAGTTTGTAAGTTGTATAGGTCAATTTATGGTCCTAAGCAAGCATCTAGGTCTTGGAACATAAGATTTGATATTGCTATCTAATCATATGGTTTCCAATAGAATGTAGACGAACCTTGTGTCTACAAAAGGATACGAGACAAGAAGGTTATTTTCCTAGATCTCTATGTCGACGACATTCTACTCATTGGGAATGATGTAGGAATGTTGTCAACAGTTAAAGGTTAGTAGAACCAATGATTTAATATGAAGGACTTAGGAGAAGCTAGCTATGTTCTAGGTATCAAACTTATAAAGAATCATAAGAACAAGCAGATAGCAATATCCTAAGAAGCTTACATAAAAAAGATTTTGGCCAAGTTTGCTATGCAAGATTCCAAGAAGGATTTTATGCCCTCTAAACAAGGAATCAAACTTTCTAAGAAGATGTCACCCAAAACTCCATAAGAAGTTGAAAACATGAGACAGATTCCTTATGTATGTTAACATGTATGTTATGTTGTGTACTATGCCAAATATCTACTATATAGTAGAATTAGTTAAGAGATTTCAGTCTAACCCAAGCATGGAGCACTAGATTGCGATCAAGTGCATTTTTAAATATCTTCATAAGACAAAGAATTACATGCTTATGTATTCTAGAAGTGACCTTGTAGCAACTAGTACACTGATTCAAATTTTTAGTTTGACGTTGATTCAAGGAAATCGACATCAGGATCTATTTTCACCTTGGGAGAAAAAGCCATAATATGGAAGAATGTAAACTAATCTTACATTGTAGACCCTACTATAGAGGTAGAGTATGTTGAGGCTTGTGAAGCTATAAAGGAAGTTGTGTGGCTCCACAAGTTCCTTAAGACCTTGAAGTGATTCCAGATATGATGAAGCCCATTACACTTTGTTGTGATAATACTAGAGTAGTGGCTAACTAAAAGAATTACGAAATCACAAAGCAGTAAAATAGATAGAGAGGAAGTATCATTTCATTCAAGAGATCATACAACATGGAGAAGTGCTTGTCATGAAAATTCCAACAAAGAAAAACCTTATTGATCCATTTATAAAGACTTTGACACAAAAGAGCTTCGAGGTCAACTAAAAGGTCTTAGGATGAAAGACATGTCATACTTGCTTTAGGGCAAGTAGGAGATTGTTAAGAATTTGGGAATATGATGCCCTGGAAAGTAAGTATATTCTCATGTTTATTTTCATTTATTTTATTTTTAATGAAAGTATATTTTGATAAAAAGACAAAGACTTTGTTTTAAGTAAGTAGTTATTTTCTAGTTGTAAATGTGTCATGATTCTATTGAGATATTAAATAAATTTGTATGAAGAGTTATACATAGAAAACATGTATTTTAATTTAATTTAAAAATTATTTATAGCCATATAATAAAGCTAGTCGCTTTATTATGTTAAGGCTATAGTGTCTAGATCACTTCCAGCATAAAGAATGTGATTCACTTCAAGGGAATGATGAGTCTCAAATCACCGAAGTAGTTAACTTTGAGTAATGACATTATAATGTGAATTGGAATTGCTTGAAAATTAAGTTCAAGTTTGACCATTACTTAAAACTTAATCTCACACCTATGCATTTACCTATGGTAAAACCAAAAACTTGACGAATAATAGACTCGTGTTTATCTCCTTATAATATTTTATATGCCATGGGCATGATCATCATTTTGATCTAGACTCCGTATGTTGGGATTATGATTGAGGTGAGCATTAGGAAACATATATCCAAAATATGGAATTCATAACATTAACATAAATTATAGTGATTTCAAGAAGATTGGTAATTAATTTGAGCTTAATGATTGATGAATTAGCTACTTATCATATATAAATATTCGAAAGATTAGATCTAGAGTATTGGAATACCAATTGGATGATATTTGAGACTAAAGAACAAAATTTGACACAAAAGGTAAAATGGTAATGTGAGACCTAGACCTTTATAGACTCGTAAAGGGAAGTATACGCGATATCCCTGATCAGGGGTAATTTCGTCATTTCCTTACCAAACCTATAAAAGTAAGTTTTAAACAATATTATGGCCTAAGTAGGCCTAAGGCATAAATGGATGGTGAAATTAGGGGTAAAATGGAAAGGAAACCAAAATTTTGATGATTTTCACGATAAGGGCAAAATGGTCATTTTTCACCTCGGGTTAAAATTTTAAGTTTTCATGAACCCGAGCATGTCTAGACCATTATGGACTTTGTCCCACTATCAAAAGAGCAAAAATATTGCATAAAAGATTGGAGGAGAATAAGCCAAATTGTGGAGGGGTAATTTGGTAATTTAAGTAGAGTGGATAAGTTTGGCTATAAAATATCTTGAATTTCCAGCAGCTTCTTGAATTTCCAACAACTTGTCTTCTTCTCCTTTTTCCCTCTCACATTTCTTTAAAACCTCCATGGAAGTTTGATATGGAGCTTGCATAATTTTCTCTCTCTAGCTCTAGTTTTCATACTTTTGAGCCCTTTTGACTAGAACCCTTGTATTCTTTCAAACTCTCACTTCAAAACCCTTGATAAATCTTATTTCTATACTTTCTCTCACTAGTTGGGCATTCTAGAAAGAGAAAGAGAGAATTACCCCATTGATTTGGAAGCTATTGGAAGAGAATTTGACTACAAAGGAGCCCTAGGGTAAGTGATGAATTAAGCTTGATTTTTAGCTGTGAATAATGGCTAGTAATTGGGATTATGAGCTGTTTTATTGTTGAGTATGTTCATTTCTTTTTTAGTGATTAAGATAGTGAACATAGATAGCCATTTAATGTGGCAATTGAAAGCTAGCTAAGAGATAGCTTTCAGGGTTCATAGTGTGTGAATTGACCTATTCCTTATGTTAATGTGATCCTACGTTCTAATGAAGTCCCATCCTTCCAATTGGATCATTAAGGGAATTAGAGTCAACTAAAAGCTCAACAATATACCGATAAGTGGACTTGCATTTCAAACTTGTTTTGGGGAATGTGAATGATTTTATCTAACTTGACCTTGAAAATGTGCCTTGGGAACAAGCCTTTGGTGAAGTGATTATATATTGTGGAAATGTGCTATACAATGTGCTATGTGTTATCAAAATATGATAGTATGCATGACATGCATTAGGCACTTCTTTGTATGTTGATATGGACCAGGCTATGTGCGAGTAGGAGTGCACATAAGCCATTGCTGACCCAGCTATGTGTGAGTGGGAGTGCGCATAAGCCGTTGCATATGAGATGATGATGATGGGAGGGTGTATATGATGATTGATATCTATATACATATACTTATATGGTATATGGTTGTAAATGCAAAAATGTGAGCATTTAATTTGTTGAAATTTGGGAGTTTACATGTGTTACATGTTGTTTTTGTTATTTAGCAGGATGGCTTTGTTTTAAGGGAAAAGGGAATCTTTTTCTTGATATTTTGATTCTCGATTCAGCAAGATTCATTCTCGCTGCAGCAAGAATCCATTTTCACTGCAACGAGAAAGGTACAGTAGCTTATCGCTGCAACGAGATTCATTCTCGCTGTAGCAAAAAACTTTCTGTTTTATGACCAAAATTTCGCTGCAGCAAAAAACTTTCTGTTTTTCACCTCATTTTGATCAATTGTTGCCCTATTTTCCACTTCTTTGCTACCGTATTTGAGCATGGATTTCCAACATTAAGGAATAAGTGAATTAAGCTTAATATGAGGAGGTTTGGTGAGAACCCTCGGCCAGTCAAGAAACCCTCGGTTAGTTGATAATTTAAATTAAGTGTCGCTGTAGCAAAAATTCATTCTCGCTGCAGCTACGCTGCAGCGAGAATGCCTTTCCGTTGCAGCGAGGACCCGTCGTTTATTGACTTGATTCACATGAATGCTATTAAAGTTTTAGCTCTCCAAATCCTTTGTTGAGCATGGACTTCTTCTAATAAGTGATTTTTCTCATGTGGGGTTTACATGAGGGGTTTAATAAGATCAAAAACAAATTGCATTGTTTTGAAAAAGAATGCATCATGATTTCGTTAAACATTCCTTATGGTATGCTTGTTCCCTTTCTTGTTCACTCACTTAGTTTATACTCACCGTTTTCAACTTCATGTTTTCATATCACGAGGCAACAGGTAACTAGGACGAGGTGTCCTCTAGACTTGTAACCATCTTTTGGTAGGTGTCTCGACATTTAGTAGCTGTACATTCGTCCGAGTCCCTCCACTGGATGTCGAGTATTCTTTTGTTGTGTATAGACGAACCTAATGTAATTATTAAGATACATGTTGTAGATAATGTATATGCACTTGTTTGGTATGCCAGTATGAGGTGGCAATGTTTAATAATATTTTGATTCTAAGTTATGAAATATGACTTAGCAGTTTATGATGGAATGATGAACACGTCAGATTAATAGGCTTGCTTGGGCTTAGTGGACTACGTCCATAGGGCCCATGCACTAGTCATGGCCCGGAATTTGGGTCGTGACAGGTAATTTCGCCTTTTGTCATTGGATGGTTATGAGGGTTTACAACTTATGGTTTGCAATTAGACAACCAATATTAAATGTTAAATATTGGATTATTTCTTGTAATTATAGATAATCCAAGAGTGCAACCATTAATCTATGGTGGAGTGATTACATGGTTAATAAACTTGAATTATCTTAATGAGATTAAGAATAATTCTAAGTTTATTGGAGCTTGGAGTATATACATCTAAATAGATTTCCAACTTAACTTCATAGAATTCAACTTGTTTAAATTGGAATTCATTTATTTTTAATTGTTTAAATTAATGTACAAAATGGTAGCTTTATATGTTGTGTTAATTAAGACAAAAGTTGTCTTAACTTAGACAAGAATTTATTTGTTGTCTTAATTTAGACAAGAAAACAAAAGTTATCTTAATTTAGACAAAGTACATATGTTGTCTTAATTAAATACAAGAGTTGTCTTAATTTAGACAATGATATATATGTTGTCTTAATTAAGATAAGAGTTGCCTTAAATTAAGATAATGTTGAAGGACTCTTGCAAGAATGAATCTAGATATCTATATTGATAAAATGGAGACTCCATGTTTGACTAGGACTCTTTTATTTTATTATTAATTTTTTTTAAATAAAAATAAATAATAATGAAACAGAGTTATTATTCAACAAAAAGTTTATTTTCTCATGAACTCTAAATTATATAATTAAAGAATTAAATTATTTATTCTTTATTTATAATTTTTATAATTAAAGAGCATGTACAATCATCCATAACTCTAAATGAATGGTCAAGATTGATTTAAAAATGAGTTTTAATTTTAATTAAACTTTTTAAATCAAAAAGTCTTATAAAAAACAGAAGGCAATCTAACTTAGTTGAATCACTCATCTATTGCAAGCAATATTGGCCAAACCTCTTCTCTTCCATTAAAGGCCTAACCTCTCTCTTCCTTTCTCCCATCTGTTGGCCATTTTTCTTGAGTCCTTTCACAAAGAAAATTAGGCAAAAATTCTAGGAAGAAAGGAAAGGAAAGATTAGCTACCATCTTTAGTTTTTGCATTTCACACCTTGTCCACTCAAGGTTTAAATTGAAAGACATTCTTAAAGAATAAGTGGTAAGTCGATTTGGTTGGGAAATCAAATATTTGGTGTGATAATGAATTTACTGCAATTCACTAGCAGTCAAGAATTGAAAACCTTGCAAGAAAAATGTTTACTGTTCATTCTATATTCTTGATTTATTATGGATGTGATTATATGATTTGCGATATGCATGATATGTGAATTTTGCTTGTGTATTTGGATTACTTACTTCCATAAAGAAATTTTTTTTAAAATCCATGGTTTACGCAAACCCATCTATGCACAAAGATCCTTTATCCAACAAGAGGATGTAATGATCGAGGCCGAACCTCTATAAATCTTGTGTCTTTACTTGTTTTCTAAAATTCCTTTTCATTTTCATTGACCTCATAAAAACATTTATCAATCACTCACAAAAACATTTTTGCAACTCCTTATTCCTTGTCTTCAAAAGGTTTTTCATTCCGGCATTGCAAAGAGTATCTTAATCCCCTTATTAAGGTTAATCCTTTGAGTTAACCTACTAACAATTGGTACCAAAGCTTTGGTCTTAATTTGCAAGTTTAAACACCCTGAGTAAAGATCCATTTAAAGCTTAAAAGCCATGGCAATGCAAACTACTGCTACTCCTTTTGGAGAAAGACAATTTATGGTAAGACCTTTTTTGTTTAACGGTGACAATTATCCTTATTGGATAAAGAGGATGGAAATGTTCATAGAAGCACATGATATAGGTGTATGGAACATTATTTTAGAGGGTTTTCATATGCCAACCAAAATCATAGATGAAAAAATGGATGTTAAATCTAGGACAGAATGGGATGACAAAGATAAAAAGCTTGTGCAACTGAATGCTAAAGTTGTTAATATCCTATATTATGCCAAAGACCCGAAGAGTTCAATAGAGTGTCAATGTGTGAAAATGCTAAAGAGGTGTCGGATACCTTAGAGACTCTACATAAAGGTACAAATCAAGTAAAATAGTCAAAATTAGGATTACTTAGCTTAGAATACGACCTCTTGAGGATAAACGATGGAGAGACAATCACCCAAATGTACAATAGGTTCACAAATAACATTGTCGGGTTGAAAAGAGTTGGGAAACACTTTCCTAATACACAATTAATGAGAAGTTAGTGTATAGCTTAACCAAAGAATAAAGGCTTAAAGTGACAACAATATAGAAAGCTAAGAATCTAAATGCCCTTATGTTAGATGAGTTATTGAGCTCATTACTCATTAAAAGATGTCTCTTAAACGTGAAAATGAGAGAGAATGATCATCAAAAGAAAATGATATAAGGAAAGATATTGTTCTTAAAACTACCTAAGAGGATGATGATAAAAGTGTAGAGAATGATGAAAAAAAAGACAATGACGAGGTAGCGTTGTTGACTAAGAAGTTTAATAGATTTTTGAGAAACAAACAAGGTAGTAAAGGTAAAAGATTGCTTAGAAGAGATGGACCAAGAAGAGACATGCCAAAGGGTGACCATGGGAATGACCATGTTACTTGTTATGAGTGTAGAAAGCCCAGTCACACCAAGTTTGAATGCTCAAATTTCAATAAAAGTTATCTCAAGAATAAAAAAAAGAAAGCAGTGATAGCTACTTAGAGTAATGAAGATGAGTTCTAAAGTGAAAAAGACAAGGAGATTGCCAATATATGCTTATGGCTCTTGAGGAATATAAGGTACAGTCAAACTCTTATGTTTCATCTTCATATGTGTTAAATGATGATCCTTATACATTTGAAGAATTACAAGATGCATTTGAGGAATTAGCTCTTGAATTTGAATGCATGACATTGAGCATAAGAACATGATTTTTAAGCTAAAAAGTGAAAATTAATGTCTAACCAAGATTAAATTGAGTTAGAAAGCAAAGTGTCTAGCTTAGAAGAAGAGGTATGTATTTTAAAGAAAAAGAATGAGAAATTGCATGAATTATACTCTAAGTGGAACATGAGCTCACAAAAGCTAAATGACATGTTGAAGTCTCAAAAAGCATTCTTTGACAAGGAAGGCTTAGGGTATAGTGGAACCCAAAAAGAAACTCACCTTAAAGACTTTTTTGTAAAAGGAAATGAGAAATATGATGCAAATAATGTGTGCATATGTTGTCATAAGATTGGCCATTCTATCTATTTTTGTCCTTTAAAAACTATTGGCCATTTTATGTATTGACTTCAAAAGGAACCACACCCCTCCATGGTAAGAATATAAGGATGGAATGGGTTCCAAAGGGAACCAAATTAGTGAGTACTAACACTTATGGACCCAAGAGAGTTTGGGTACCAAAATCAAGAGTTTAAATTTTCTCTTTGTAAAATAAGGAAGAATGATAGAAGTCAAGTTGACAAAGAAAAGAACTATGGTAGCTTGATAGTGGATGTTCAAGACATACAATCAATACCAAGGAGCAATTTGTTGAATTGAAGGCAAAAGAAGGAAATGTGACTTTTAGAGACAACTCAAAAGGAAAATATGAAGGAATTGGTACTATCAGTAACAATTCTAACTATAATATTGAGAATGTCTTATTTGTGAAAGGTCTTAAACATAATTTGCTTAGTGTTAGTCAATTATGTGATAGAGGGTTTAGAGTCATTTTTTAAGCTTTAGATTTCCATGTTATTGATGCTAAGACTAATAAAATATTTTTCATAGGAAATAAAGTAGGAAATGTATATATTGTATAACTAGATGATTTATCTCTAGTGATGTATGTTTTATGGCTAAGAAAGTTGATGATAGTTGGCTTTGGCATAAGAAGTTAGGTCATGTAAACATGCATATCATTTTTAAATTATCTTAATTAGACCTTGTTGTTGGCTTACCAAATTTAAACTTTGAGAATGATGAGTTATGTGATGCTTGTGCTAGAGGAAAACATAGGAAAAGTTCTTTCAACCCTAATACGGATGTCAGTAAAACTAGAACATTACAACTTCTACATATTAATCTCTTTGAACCTACTAGAACTAGGAGTCTAGGTGGTAAGACTTGTGGATTATAGTTGATGACTTCACTAGGTATACTTGGGTTTATTTTATAGCTCATAAAGATGAAACATTAAAGATCTTCACATCTTTTTACAAGAGTGTAGAAAATGAGAAGGGATATGTAATTACAAATGTCTGAAGTGATAATGGTAAGGAGTTTGAAAACTTAGGCTTTGAAAAACTTTGCGATGAACATGGTTATGGACACTACTTTTCTACTCTGAGGACATTTCAACAAAATAGGGTTGTAAAGAGGAAGAATAAAACTCTAGAGGAAATGGCTTGGACTATGCTATGTGAGAATAACTTACCTAGATGTTTTTAGGCTAAAGCAAATAATACCTCTTGTTATATAATCAATAAAGTTATGATTAAGTCAATTTTGAAAAAGGCACCTTATGAACAATATAAAGGTAAGAAGCCTAACATAAGCTACTTTCACCGTTTTGGTTGTAAATGTTTTGTATTTAATAATGGAAATGACAACCATGGTAAGTTTGATGTTAAGAGTAATGAAAGCATTTTCTTAGGTTATTCTCTCACATCTAAAGCATATAGAGTCTTTAAATAAAAGAACTTTAGTTGTAGAAAAATCTATACATGACGTTTTTTATGAGTCTAACCCCTTCCCAAGAAAGAGTCATTTGATAATGACATTGGCATTCTTCAACAAGAACTTGAAGATGTAAGAATTGATGAGGAAGAGTCAAACAAAGAAGATGAAATCATGCATGAACCTCAAATCTAACAAGTTAAGGAAGAAAGAGAGCCTACATATCTTGGAGAGAAATGATGTGTAGATCGTGAAAAAATCATCAAGATCCTTCTCATGGGGTAAAGACTAGATTCAAAACTAGGAACACTTGTGAGTATGTTCCCTTCATTTCCTAAATAAAGCCTAAGAACATAAATGAAGCCTTAGAAGATGATTACTGGATTTTGGTTATGCAAGAAAAGTTGAGCTAATTTCAAAAGAGTCAAGAATGGAATTAGTCCCTAGGCCTAGTGATTATCATATTGTAGGAACAAAATGGGTGTTTAGAAATAAGATGGATGATCATGGCACAATAACTAGAAACAAGGCTAGATTAGTTGCTAAGTGATATAGTCAAGAAGATGGCATAGACTATGATGAAACTTATAAACTGGTTACTGGATTAAAAGCCATTAAGATGCTTTTAGCCTTTGCATGTTTTGTGGACTTTAAATTATTTTAAATGGATGTTAAAAGTGTTTTTCTAAATGGGGTTGTAAATAAAGAAAGTTTATGTAAAATAACCTTCGGGTTTGAAAGTCTCACATTTCCAAACCATGTCTTTAGATTAAGAAAAGCTTTATATAGTCTAAAATAAGTTCTTAGAGCATGGTATGAAACTTTGTCAAATTTCTTAATCAAAAGTGGTTTCAATAAAAAAAGGTTGACAAAACTCTTTTCATCAAAAGTAAAGGTAAAGATGTTTTAATTTTGCAAGTATATGTTGATGATATTATATTTGATGCTACTAATGAATGTCTTTGCCAAAAGTTTGCTAAAACCATGTAAGGAGAATTTGAAATAAGCTTGATGGTTGAACTTAACTACTTCCTTAGACTACAAATCAAGTAAAGAACAGATGCCACATGCATAAATCAAGCTAAATACATAAGAGACATGCTCACAAAGTTTGACATGGATAGCACAAGGTCCTACCACACTCTAATGAGCACTACAACAAAGCTTGACAAAGATGAGTAAGGTGAATATATTTATCAAAAGCTCTATAGGTTTATGTTTAGCTCATTGCTATATTTGACTATTAGTAGATCGGATATTATCTTTAATGTAAGGTTATATGCTCGATTTTAATCATCCTTTAGAGAATCCCAATTAAGTGCAACAAAGAAATGTTGTTATATTTGACTACTAGTAGATCGGATATTAGCTTTAATGTAAGGTTATATGCTCGATTTTAATCATCCTTTAGAGAATCCCAATTAAGTGCAACAAAGAGAATCTTTAAGTACTTGAAAAACAACTTAGGCATATGGTATCCAAAGAGTTCAACTTTTGATCTCCATTTATACTTGGATGCTGATTTTGGTTGATGTAAGGTAGATACGAAGAGCATATCTGGCACATGCCAATTTTAAATAGTATGTTTGTCACAGCTCAATTTACGGGCTAAGAGCGGTGCAAGGGCCCAATAGGCTCAGCCCACTAAGCCCAAGTAAGCCTATTTATATAATCTTATACACTAATCCATATTTCTTTAGAATCCAAAATTCATAATATTCAAATATAATTCATTTGAAAACAATTCATAAAAACCAATTATGCATTCATAGTGACATCATCAACCATAATATACATATATAGCTTAACAAATGAGTCTTAGTATTTTACATCCAGTATTCATATACACATAATTAGACCTTGACCGTCAACGGAGTGACTCTAGGCACGGTTGCTAACATTTAGTGTCACGGTAAACCTACCGAGCAGTGGATAGGGAGGAGCACCTCATCCTAGGACCCAATCACCTTTAACTCAGAAAACCTAATACATGAAGTTTAAAACCGTGAGTATAAACCCAGTGAGTGAACATAAGAAGGGAACAAGCAACGTTAAGGAAGGTTTATAAATCATGATGCACTTAAGTTCAAAAACAATGCAATTTAATTTAAGCTCTTATTAAAACACCTCATTTCAAACTTGATTTATTAATCCCTTGATGTTGAAAATCCATTATCAACCATGATGTTAAAGAAGTAGAAAATATGGTAGACACCACACAAGGTAACAAGCTTGACAGGAGGTTTCTCGCTGCAGCAAGAATGATTCTCATTGCAGCGAGAAGCAGAACCATGGCCAACCTCGCAAAGCCGAGAGTTTCTAGCTGTAGCGAGAATCAGAACAACCAAGGAAGAGTTTCTCTTCATAACAAAAAGAGGCCATTTGCTACAATACAATTCAATTTGAAAATACTTAGCAAATTTTCAAGGTTCAACATGCAAGATTCCACATACATTACAACCACATACTATATTCATAACTTTCTCTTGCACATGCACATATGCATATATAAACACGAATACCACCACCTCACTCAGCCAATGTACTTTCCCTGCACATACAAGGAAATATCATTATGTGCACTCCCTACTGGCACATTTCTATATCATCGTGTGCACTCCCTACTCACACACTTCAATATCACTGTATGCACTCCCGCCCACATCATTACCGGCATGTGCTCTCCCTCCCCGCACACGCACGGTTATATTTATTACATGATATTACCTATCAAGGCACAACACACATATATATGTATATCAACATAATAAAGGAGTACGTGGACTCATCGCAGTCACATTTTCACAACACAAAAATTTCATCAAGAGCTTGTTCCCGTATACATTTTAAAGAAAAAGATAATTAAAACTTTTCAAGTAAATCATTCAAACATATGTGCATTTACCCAAAGCATTTTAATGCAAGTTCACTCACCTAAATAATGGAAACTCACAAGACTAACGTCCACAAAGTCTTAATCCTAGCAGTCCCCGAAATACCATTAAAACCTAGATTTGCCAATAAACAATAATAGCTTCAAATATATCACAAAATTGAATTTAATCATTCTAATAAGCATGCACTTGATAAATCACATCCTAGCCTAATTTTTAACCTAGAATCTTAGTCTAATTCTCAAACCCATCATATCAACTATTCCAAATTTAAAGATTATTTACCTTTATGGTTGCTTGACCTGTACTTGCACTCCAATATTCCTGTAAAACATAAATCATCAAACTGCCAAAATGATTCACATATTATTTCTCCAAAGATTTAACCATCCATGAGCTTAAATCACAAAAATGCTTACCTTTGCTTGCTTGAATTACAAAACCAAGCTTTTATTCTTCCTTTCTCTTTTTTTCTTTCTTCTTCTCCTTCCTTTCCTTTCTCCTTTCTTTCTTTCCTTTCTCCTTTCTTCCAACCGACCTTACTTTTTTTTTCTAAGGGCACAGTTTTCTTTGCCAAAACAAATCCAATTTCCTTATTGTTGGTGTGGCGGATAAAAGGAAAGAAAAAGCAATGAGTGTGATGATGTTTCTAGAAGTCTTTTGGGATAAGAAAAAATAAAATAAAATAAGGAAGTTGGTTTCAAGTGGCCGGCCATATGAATGAAAAGAAAAAGTCAAAAAGTAAGGTAAAAGCTTGTTCATTTAGTCAGGTAATGCATAGTTAAATTTTTTGTCTTTTCCTTTCTTTTTCTCTTTTTTTTTTTGTACATAAGCCTTACATTTCCAACAATCTTACATGGGATGGCTGGCCATGAAGAACAAAAAGAAAAGTCAAAGCTTCCTTTGGAAGCTTTGACCAAGCTTTGTAGAAAATTATCGTTTTACCCTCTAAGATTCTCATCATTTCAATTAAGTCCTCCCAAAGTCTTTAAATCTCCAATTTCCTTCTATTATCTTCTTTTACACATGTACAAATGAAATATAAAGTTTTAACTCCAATGCGATGTCCCCATAATATTTAAAATATTTATCTACTTGCGCTATCTTTATTTAATAAAAGCACGTGGGTCCCATTAACGTCATTTTTCTCTGAAATTTTCTCGTTTGTCTTCTCCTCCACTTAGTTTGACCATATACTCCATTTTCATGAAAAATTATGACACTGAATAAAATATTAATATTTTAATATTATTTTATTCTAAAATTTTCCACCTATCTCCTTGGCACCCAAAACACCTTTTTATACCTTGATTCACTTCCAAATCACTTTTTATCTCGCTAATTCATCCTCAATAAAAATATTATTATTTTTTCGCGTGCGAAATATTTTATCCCAAACTATTTTTTTCATCTTTCATCATTTTTAAACATTATAATTAACCTCAATTTGCATCTGATAAGCTTTATTGTCACCATATCAAAGTACGGGGTATTACAATGTTGATATCTTGGTTTTTAAAGAAACAAAATAGTGTAGCTCAGTCCACTACCATGGCTGAATATGTGGCTACTAGAAGTTATTTTGCTCAAGTCCTTTGGATGAAACAATAATTGGAAGATTATGGACTGCAAATGAAAAGAATTCCTATTGAGTGTGATAATACTAGTGTTATACTAAGAATCCCATCTATCATTCTAGGACTAAACATATAGAGATTATGCATTATTTCATTAGGAATCACGTTCAAAAAGAAGAAATAGCTCTAAAACATGTAAGAACTCAAGGCTAATTAGCTGATATTTTCACAAAGCCTTTAGATAAAGAACAATTTTGTAATATTATAGGAGAATTAGGCTTGATGAATGTACCTTAGAAATTGTTCCCTTGATTAATATAATGATATTACACTTGTAAATTTTTGTCCGAATGATTGTTTCAACTTTGATGTAAATATGTGTATGTTTTACATATCATGACATATCATGCATACACACATTGTAAAATCATCCAACTTTAGAAGAATTCAATGAATTTTTACTCAAAATTCACTTGCACATGTCCAAAAATGATTCTTAAATGAGTTCTTTAGTTCAAAATTGATCATTCTTTTGATTTAAATATGTTTAAGGACCATCACATGATTTTTGGAAGTCAAAAACTTTTGTTCAAAGCTTTGTTGGCTATTTTTCTTGTTTATCGATGCTTAAATATCTATATAGCCATATATGATGATTGTAAATGTTTCAATTATTTTGTGAATGAATGATGACTTCTTCTTATTTCTATGATTACTCATATGGTTTATACTATTTGTTTACCATTTTGTCTTATGATGACTTATATTTCTTTGAAATACATGGCTTTACATTGATCCTTCGAGATGACCTCCACATTGTTTTCAATTCTTTTTGATATAACAAAAAGGGGGGAGAAATATTTTTAGCAAAATGCACCAACATGCACTTAAATTCTTTTTATTTTTTTTTTTTCAAAACTTAGCATTTTGTGAGGGGGAGTTTTACATTTTTCAACCATGCTTAAATTCAAAAAACTTAGGGTGAGCCTTTTGTTTCAATTTTTCTCATTATATTTTGACATATCAAAAAGAGGGAGATTGTTAGCTTTACAAGTGATCCTTGTTGTCATAACGTGTGAGTCTAAACTCAATAGTTTAACTTAAGAGGAGTCACCATCAATCTCTTTTGTTTAGGTACGATTGACCACCCAAGTGAATTTATTTTTTCAATGAGGTCCTAGGCTTGACTTAGGTTCATAAAAAAAAATAGGTTCTAGTCTATGAAGCAAATTAGGTTCGGAAGTCTTTTACGTGTGATAAAGGTGTTAGCAACCCTACAATGCCCATTTAATTGGTACCCTATTAATTATGTGTCCTTTAAGCCTGACTAGATGAAATCTAGTTCAATATTTTAATTTTATTTCCTTTTTCTATTCTTATTTTATTAGTTTTTTGAAATAATAAATAATAATTCTTAATATTGAAAATTTTTCAAAATCTCCAAGCGCTCATGGCATAATTTTGGAAAATTCTCTCACTTAAAAATTTCAAAAAAGCCATTTTTGGTATTCTTAAGATTTCATCATTGGAGAATTTACATGAATTATGTCAACTTCTAATTTTTAAGGACCCAAAAAAATAAAAAAAAATTAGAATCGTATAAAAAAGAAACTTACCTAATTGGGCTGAAAAACCCAAAATGAAAACCAAACTACAAATCTAAATATCAAACGGGCACTATTACGAATAAGGAACACTTCTCTAAACCTAATCAAGAAACTAGAACACTTTTTTTTTATTCTCTTTTTCTATCTCTCCCTTTAATCAAAATAGTTTCTAAAGAAACTAAATTAATTCTCCTAAATCTAAAATAAATTGAAACACAAGAACCCAAGAACTCAAGAATTATTTTCTCTCCTCTTCAAATACCTCTACTTTTCTTTTCCTAATTCTTTTCTTTCCCTAATCCTTTTTTTCTCTCTTTGTGTTCTTCTCTAATTTTTTCCTCTTCTACCAATTGTTTTTTATTTTCAATTTTCTCTCCCTTTTTCCTTTAGATGCTTGGCTATATTTGTAGTCAATGTGTCATATTCCATCTCAAACTAGTTTCTTGAGTTTTAATTTAATCTTAATTAATCTCTTTTTAGATTTTCAATTTGATTAGGATTAGTACAAACATATCCTTATCTTTTTTATTTTCCTTTTTTATTATTTTTTTACTTTTTCAAAATTCAATAGACAATCTAGACAAAACGGAATGTCTACACTTGTTTTAATATGACAAAAGCTAAGGACCAAAATGTGAGTGTAGAAGTACATTAAGACTTTGCAAAACCCTTAAGCATTTGTTTGAAAAATTGGCTAAGTATTTGAAGCTCAAAATGTGTTGAAAAAGGCTTGAACTAACCTAAGGTATCGAGACTTCGCATGTAAGTATCGAGACCTCAAGCTTACTATGCCTTAGAAAACAGCCTAAAGAAGAAGGTGTATCAAGACATCTTTGGTAGGTATTGACACTTCATCCATTGAAAGACCAAATTCTAGAGGACAAGTGCTAAAGAATCAAGACCTGAGCTTAAAGTATCGAGATAGTGTTTTAGAAGTGTCAAATTCCCAAAAGCAAGTCCAAAAGCATCGAGACTCAATCTTTAATGTATCAAGACCTCACCTTCAAGCTTTAGTCTCTAAAAAAGAAATGCCAATGTATCGAGACACACTGAAGATGTATTGAGACCTTATCTTCAGGACTTAAAAGTCTAGAGACTAAGTGTTCAAGTATCGAGACCAGCTTACCAAGTATCGAGACATCATCTTCAAACATGGTTATGCTATTATGTTCAAGACTAGGCCACAAAAGTATTTAGACATGGCTCAGTCTAGAAATTACCAAGGAAGAACAAGTATCAAGACATGCATTTGAAGTATCTACACCTCAGTTGAGATTGGAAATTAAAGTATCAAGACATACATCGATGGTATCAATACCTCATATCAGATAAGCCAAAAAAGGACAGAATTAATGGCCAGATTTTTTACTCCGTCTTTAAAAGGCTACGATAAGTCTCCTACATATAAATAGAGAGCTAAAACATGATTTTGGAAAAGGGAAACACTAAGAAAAGATATTCCAAGCAAGAGTGAAAGATTCAAGAGCTAATCGCTTCCACCTCACTCTCAAATCAAGTCTTTTTCATTCTAAGCTTACTTGAGCCTTAAATTCATCCACTTCTTTGTTAAGCCTTCATCCTCTCTTTGTATTCATTGATTTATTCATCCTTTTTTAGGCATTTTGAAGCTTAAACTTTATCATCTTGTTATCCCTTGTAAAGGTTATACCCTACCCTAAAAAGGTAGAATGTTGTGAGTGATTATACCTTAACCAATTAAAAAGATACTGTTGAGAGGTTTTAGCTTAAACTGAGTAAAAGGTAGTGTGATTATGCTTAATCCATAAAAGGAATAGTGTTGTAAGGTTGTTCTTGATCCATAAAAGGTAGTGTGTCACGACTCGGAACCTCCCTCGGGCCCATGATAACCGCCGCGACGTCCCGATTGACACTCATTATCTAGAATGCTAATCGGAACCCCGCAAGGCTAACGAATCAGTTTCTTGTCTTTCTTGTGAGCAATCGTTGTTAAATATCGAGTTTTAAGAAAATATAAACTATTTTAGATCGAAAACAATCAAAATAAAATTTTCGCCACATAGGGGTATTTTGGTCATTTTTACCAAAAAATTTCGAAACCTAATAAAGATACAACATATGGTAGAAAAATATCCACTGCCGATTAAAAATAAATTTTTGTAATCTAAATCATTCATTTAGAGTGAAAAGTTGACTAATTAAACTAAATAAAAATATTTGATAATATATTTCATTTTCTTGTAAAACAATTTTTATAGAACTATACATAAATAATTTTTGTAGCTTAAGAATAAAATAAATTCATACATACAATAATTTACAAAGTTATAATGCACAATAATAATTACAATGACAAGTGGCCCATAAATACACCCAGTATTGGTGATAGTAACCTACTGTCTGTGAGATAGAGGGGTCAACTGGAATCCTTGATAAAATCGGATATCTACAAGCTATCACAAGCCTGAAATGTTTGGAAAGGAGGTGGGTGAGATTTTACAATCCCAATGAGTAAACAAACATTATCATAAATATCTAAAGGCGAGTAAAATTGAGGCAAGTTTAAACAACAAATCACAAATCATTTCATAAGGTTTTCAATTTCTTTCTTAAACCATAAAACATTTGTAATTTACCAAAATAGTTGTCAAGGCTTATAACCTTTATTAAAAACATGGCTCAAGCCAAAATCTAGTCCTCGGGGATACTTTGGTCGAGCATCTAACCGAGTCCGCCAAGGTTGTTAAGATATTTACATGTTAAACACATTCTAGTTTTGAAAACAAGTCGTTCCTTGGTATTGGTCGAGTTACACATTCACGTGGGGGTTCGACGTGAAGTGAACTCTAACACTACCCCGAGAGTTATCCTCCTCGCCTCTACAACCGTAGTAACTATAAAACCGGGTTTACCGTGCCCCTCTAATAGGCAGTCCACGGAAACTCGTCACTGTAGTGACTAAACCCACCAATTTTAATAAAATTTTGACAGTATAACGTGGCTTTTATTTATTTATCCAACCTGCATAGTAAAAGATAGCTTACATTCTATTCCCAATGCAATTATAAAATATAGCCACATATACTCATATATCATAAGCCATTCATAAGAAAATATATTTTTCAAGACAATTGGTAGCCTCCAATTACTCAATTTCATAATCAACATAATATATTTTTATTTGTCACATTTATTTCTAAAACATCAAAAATCCCGTTTTAATCTCATTTTCGTTTCATAAAATACATAAAGAGCATTTAAAAATAAACTCTAGATAATTTATAATAACAATAGGTTTACTCACCGTTTGTACAGATGAAATGCTTCCTAGGTACCCCGATCACTGTTGGTCGGGTACGACTTCCTTGCCTTTACTAGAAGGCTCTCCTCTTAGACACATTGCAAAATTTACCCAATTCACCACATTGATGCTAAATCACTATATAATTGACTTAAATCCTATACTAATGCATGGTATGAAATGCAATAGCCTAAAACGGCTTAAACGCGGTATTAACTTATTTTTGACACTTTACCCGATAAATTGCTAACGCGCTCCATTTTAGCTCTAAATTGTCCCATTCTTTCTCCAACATTTCTAACCATTAAATATCAGCCAATAACCTTCTAAAATCACCAAAATCAGTTCACTTTCCTCCTTGAAAAATTCGGCCAAAAATGGGACATTAACTTAGTAAATTTTTTACTTTGTTTTTCTATCACATTTAACCATTTTTCATCATTTTCTCTTCATTTCTCTTAGAATAAAAATCAGATCATCATCATTGTACCTCATTGCAGATTCGGCCAAGGGTGGGTATTGTGAAAATTTAATGCTTTCTTGCCCAATTTAATTTCTAAACACATTTAACTAACTAAAACTATCAATTTAACTAAAAATCAAAACCTAAAAATTTCAATTTCTCCCCCCTTGAAATTCGACCAGCCCTTGATGTCACTTTTAGATCTCTTTCCTCAAGCATGCTAAATGGAAACAAAGGCATAGGAAAGGTAGAAATCAAGCTAAAGTCGAAAAATCTTACCGTTAGAAGTGTAAACGGACGAAAAACACGAATTCTCCTTTGAATTTTCTTGTTTCTCTTTGGTTTTTCTTTTTTTCTTCCTTTCCTCTCTATTTTCTCTCTTGTTCTCCGTTATGGCCGGCCATCACTTAAAATGGGATTTAAATGGGCTGACTTTTCATTAAAATAATACTAAATCATTAAAAAGTGTCATGTGTCACTTTCCCATTGGTCCGTTTTTAAAATTTCATCCATTTGTTTCCAAATTTTCACCATACACTTGTCCCACATATCCATGGCTTAGATAAAATTCTCAGACTTATCCAAAGTGTTGGTGGAGTAATTTTTGAAATTTACACTTTTGCCCCCATAAAAGTGAAAAATTACATTTTTGCCCAAAAAACTGAAAAATTGCCCATAGACATATTTTTCATCCCTTATTCTCATACTATTCCCCAATTTGTCAAATTTGATCTAAATTCTCTCAAAATCTCAAATTTTATCCACGGGTGGCAAAATTACGATTTTGCCCTTGAACATCAAAATTTCCAATTTTACCCCAAATGAACCCTCGAACTCCGAACAATCATTTTTAGTCATTCTTCTACTGTAAAATATTAAATTTTATCCTACGATTCTTATTTAAACTAGTTCGAGGTTAAATCCACTCAAGTGTACCGTTAGGTACAATATCGGGTTTCGTCTATTCTTAGAGACTTTTCTAGCGTAATAACATGCTACTCAGTGCATGTATGTCATGACATGTGTTTATAGGGTCGGGTTTTACATAGTGTTTGTAAATGTTATGCTTAAGCCTTTGAAAAAGTAGTTTTTATAGTGAATTTCAAACTCTTTAGTAAGCCAAGGGACAGGGTGTCGGCATCAAGGTCGAACCTCTATAAATTTTGTGTCTTTTACTTGTTTGCTAAAATTCCTCTTCATTTTCATTGATCTTATAAAAACATTTTTCAATCACTCACAAAAAATTTTTTACAACTCCTTATTCCTTATCTTCAAAAGGTTTTTCATTCTTGCATTGCAAAGAGTATCTTAATCTCGAAAGGGTTTTCGAAGATTTTTAAAATACTCAATTCACCTTCTCTTGAGGTTTATCCTTCGAGCTAACCTACTAACACAATGACTAAGTAAACTAACTACACTCTAAATTACCTATAGTTAGCAGTAACTCAGACTAAGCAAATTTACATTTATCATTCTTTCATATACCTTTTTTTTTTACAAAAAAAAAAAAAGATAGCTATTGAATTGCAATAGGTGAAAAATATTTACCTCATATCTTTATAAAAGAAGGAAATTTGTGGTGTTATACTCATAAGTAACGGTATATCAACACAAATTCAACATAAAAAGATTAAACTCCTCATAAACAAAAGTAAAACTTACCAAATTCAGAATACCTCCCAAAGGAACAAGATAATTTCTCACTCTGTACTAAGGATCACAAAATTCACTGTACACAAAAGTAGTTCCCCTCAATGAACTTAAGATTAAGATGGCAAAATCTCTAAACCCCATACATACATCTAGGTTCGAAGCCATACTCAACACTTAAACACACTATACCTATTTCCTTTGAAGCAATAAACTAAGGAATACAACTAGATAGTCACAAGAAAGCAGTGTAAATTTTTCTCAAAGAAAAAGGCGTGGACAAACTTGACGTAGTATCTGGCACCATGGCGTTCCTCTCCACCATAGTGCATGTACTTCATGCAACAACACTTAAAAGACTCTATTCTCTCACTACCCCGTCCTTTGCTAAATTGTCAACGGTATGGTTTGCTTCGCTAAGAATATGATAAATCTCTCATTTAGCAAGCTGACTTTTAAGTTTCCCAATATAAAGAATAATCTTTCTCATTCGCCAGGGAGTCATCTCAAGATGATAGCACCATTTCACTTCATTCATGGAATCGCTTTCAATGACGAGCACATGAGAATTTTTCCACCCAGAAGCCACAAAGTTAAGGAAGGCCTCACTAATGGCTTGAAATTCTGCCATGTTTGAGTCTTCAATCCCTATCAACTTTGAGAAAATAACTCGGACTCATCCATTATCATCACAAAGGACTCTCCCTATGTCTATTTCACCTAGATAACCTTTTGCAACCTCGTCCACGTTGAATTTCATCTACCCAACACTTGATCTCTTTCATTAAATTCCTTTCCTTCCATATACCCTTTTGATAGTAATGGTTTTATTGCTTTAATCTTGTTGAAATATTTAGAAGACTTTGATATGATTTCACTATACAATCCCAGATTTTTAGAACGTTTGCAACCAATTTCTATGTTACATTTAGTACTAAGGAATTTTACATATGATGATAAACATTTATCTCATTAGTCATTGTACCCAATCCCTGCAGCCATAAATCATAATCTTTTTTTTGTTGGAGGTTCACTGCTTTTTCTCACTTTTACAGTGCATCTAGACAAAAGTTGCTGTCCAATAGCCACTTCAATTTTGTGGTTTTCTTCCCAATATGGGAAAGTAAAACTGTTCAACAGATCAAAAAACGATAAATAACTATTGAGAAAAAAAACTAGATTGAGAAAGTGTATGCAGTGGAAATTGGGATATTACCGAACTGGGAATTAATTAGAAGGAGCAAGGTTTTTTGTTGGCCATTTAATTATTCGACATTCTCTTGTTAATTAGGATGCTTTATTTTCCATTTTTCATGTTTTTTCTTAATAGTAATTAGTAATAAGTTAAAGTTGGCAGTATCTGTTGTCAGCTACACTAAAAATTGTCCTTACACACATGAAATTTGCTTTAGGAGCTTGGATTATGGTTCCATGCGGATATATTGTATTGTTTGAAGTATCAAATGCGTAGTTAACTCATTTCAAAATATGTGAAAACTATAGTGAAACTCTAAAGCAATGCCATTGCTTGCTGTCCCATATAGTACGTAAACAGTAGAAAAGTTTAGTCCACGAAAGAACAAGGCAAAGGGGTGTTGTTTTAAAGATGAGGAATATAGTTTACAACTTACAAGGCAAAAAGTATAGGGCTGATGACTTAATGAATATATAGAGGTATAGAGAAAGACACAAGAACAAGGATAGTGAAACAGACAAACCCAGATTCCCTACCCAGAAACAACCATTTGAATCATAAAGGGGTAAAAGGTGAGTAGCGGATGCGGGTCCTTATCTTCCCCAGTTCCCAGTATCAGTCTCTTTGTCTTTGACCAACGAATTGAGAGAGAGTCGTATCATTGCCAAGGCAGCCCCCCATCTCAAAGAAATAGTAAAAAAGAAAAAAGAGAGAAAATTACACTAGTACTGTAGTAAGATATGGGAAATAAAACAAGTGATGGAGAGAGAAAAACACAGAGAACGAGACCAGAGTTCCAATCAATATATAATATAATAAGAATCTCTCACTGACTGCTACATCGTCTTATTACTCTCTATCAGCCTCTCCTATCTCCATCTATCTCTTTCGATGGTGCACTGCACCTCCTTTAGGCTTTAGCCCTTGCTCACTGCTTAGATTCCCTTCTGTCAAGCCAAAGTAAAAGAAAAGGTTCCTTTGTTTCCTCTACAGTCCACATTCCAGCTATGCGCTACCCCCTCATGGACCATCGTCTTCTTTGTACCATATAAAAGCATCTCTCTCTCTCTCTAATTTTCGAATCTTTTAGGACGGAGGGCCTCACCTAATCAGACCAAACAACTCGACTATGTCACACACCCCTTTTACATTTACTCAATCACTCTTTTTTTTTTTTCAAGTTAAAAGAAAAAACATTATAGTTTTACTATATAGTATTTCGAGCTTTTCCCAGTTCCCATTGCTCTGTTTAACCTTTCTCCATCTCATTTTCACTTGTTTGTATATGGGACCCTGAATTATCCATTTGGAGATTTTCACGGTTTCACGTCAAAACGTAAGAAAGATTCTAGTACAAGCTAGGAGTTCTCCAGGGTTTTCCTGGAAGATGTGAAAACGTTGCTGGAACTAGAAATTTTGGTAGCATATATCATAATAATAGTTGAATCATGGTCTTTCTGCAACCACCACTTACCACAAACAATTTGTCCCTTCCTCAGCCCACAAACAAAAACAACTGAGGCAAAAAATAAAGCTGCTCAAAATATTCCTGTTTCTGTTCCATTATGTTACTGTTTCTTGATTTCTTCCTTCTATTGTCAATTTTCTTCTTTTTTTTTTTTAACTAATAGTATTACCTTTTGGAAGTGAATTTGTGGCTGTCAAATGTTAATGGTCACGTTTTTACCAGGCGGTGAAGGCAGAATACAAACGAATCAACCCTATCCTTCAAAGTTGGCATTGGGAAAACACTTTTTTTCCAGTTATAACTGCAAGTTACAAAGGCTGCACGTGATCATCTTAGCAAGCTTTTTACTTACTTAAGAACCTAAACGTGAATTGGCTGCCATGGAAAGAAGACTCGATTGACCCAATGATTTATCCTTATTTATAAATCTTTTTATTAAAAATTTACATCTTAGTTAAAAAATATTTATTTAAGTTGCTTACAAATTTCCATTCCTTACATATTTTGTTTTGGAAGTTTGGACTCCGTTGAGGAGTAAGGCTTGAGGATTCTGTACCTACATAACCATCCAGTCTATTAATGTAGACAACTGAGTCTACCATACGACGTGTCCAAGAGTTGGGGCACTTCCGACCCCACCGCTTATCGTCTTCAACGTCGAAAAAGCAACTGATTCTCTGACAGACAACCAATTTCCCTCTTCTCTCTTCTCTCTTCACACTACACATTACAGATTCACTACATTACTTAATAGTATATATATAAAGACTGTAGTATTCCTTTCTTTCTTAATTTCTTTACAATATTGTTCAATAGCTAGCTAGGCAAAACCTAAGACTCTCGTGTGTGTGTGTGTTTGCCCACTGGACTGTGCAGATATACTCGCACTAGCATATTTTCCACTCACCTTCATTCGGAGTATTGAACAATGGATTCATTTGTTCCTTGTTTTTCCTTTTCTTTGTGTCTTTGGCTGTGTTTCCAACTTCCAAGGAATTCAAGTTAAGAGAGTGTTAGACAACAATGGCTCAAAAGAAGAAAGAATGGAAATTTGTGAGAAGGAAAATAATTGACCCACCCCAATTCATTAAAGATATACACAACAAAATTTCTTGCAATTTTGATGCTTCCGAGACCCAAGGGGCTGGTGTAAATCGCTTTTGCCCCCCCATTCCTTACTATACTAGTCTACAAGTATTTGTTGCGAATTTTCTGTTTTCATTACCACTAGAAAAAAAAATAAATTGGTGAAATGCCAAGTTAAGAGTAAAGCGTGTTTTCCCTGCCGGTTTTGAACAAAGAAAGGTTCAAAATTCCAAATATGTATTTAGATTTGCAAAGATTACCTCCTTTCATCTCTTTGGTTTTTTTCATGAAAAGATTTTTACAATTCTGAAGGCCCTGAACAATCATTAAACATATTCTACAGGTAATTAATGTTTTCTTAAAAATTTAAATAATTTTTTATGTAAAATTCCTCAAAAAACTAAAACGCAAAGTCAAGCTAATAAATTGGTTAAATTTACTGTAATTATCAATAATATATAGAGAATTAATTTAAAATAAAATCACTAAACAAATTAATAACTTATTTGTTATCGAATTGTTAAAAGCATGTTGTTATAATTCTAAATAAATCCAAATGTGTGTTTTATTCAAAATTATCCAAGACTTGTCCAAAAAAAGATTAATAAAACACCTTGTTAATGTTATCTGAATTTTTGAATACATGATCTAATAAACGAATTTCACCTATGAATGGGCGCGAGATTATTACTATATATGTATTTGATGGGTGAATCAACAGAAAAATTTATGTACATTTAAAAAATAATCTTGAGAGTGAGGCAGTTGATCAGTATGCAACAAGAAACTATTTAATGCAAGCCCCGTGAGTTGCCTAATCATGAGTCCAAGGATGGATAATCATACGATTTTTGCCTGTCTGTTAATACGTGCGGATGCGGAAGCAGTTGCAACTTAAAACAATTAAATTAATTAAAACTGAGCAACATACGGAATCCGCTTACGTGGCGTACTAGTGTTATCATTAAACTAAAACCCCTACTTACACGCCGGGAAACATTGTGTTTTGTAAATGATCTTGTTCATGGCAATCTTTTAAACTGCTTGGAATCTAGAGTGCCTTTGCTAATATTTCTATTTGTATTGTCAAATGCTCATTCAATTTTATTCTTATTCTTCATATTAATTGTTATTAACATTAACACTTTGTATTCCGTTTAATGATTTGAATTGTTAAATATAACAGATACATACTACATCATACTTTCCCAACTGTCGCATACGCTCATCACTTTGAAACAAGAATACACTAGAAAACAAGGAACCAAAACGAGATTAGACTTTGAGGTGGAATTTTGTTTTTGCTTTTCTAGAGAGAGAGAGAGAGACTTTGAACGAAAGGGGTAGACAATATGTTGGTAACAATCATTGCTTGAAGAGAAACTGTTATATTTATGTAGTGTCCAGACTGTCCATAGGCTCATGGTGGGCTTGACTTTTGAAAAGGCCCCAAGAATAATTACTGCTTGACAGTTAATTAATTAACGCGGGTCACAAAAAATTGCAAACCCTATTTATCTTGTTAAGAACTCTAACTTAAGATTAATGAGAATATTGCACAGATTCGACCTTTAATGAAGCATTAAATTAAGATTAGTGATTGATGAAAATGATAACGAACAGAGAGTTGATTTGATTTTCCTAAAGAAACTGGTACAGTTGGTCCAATTTAGATAAGATTGATGAAGGTGTATGGAGTGGTAAAATAACCCTCAGTGATTAGCAGAGTGAGTCAATGGACAAGCAAAACTTTCCTTCCACGTTAGGTGACAATATTGAACATAAAAAACGAAACAATGAACAATAGACTAAAGCAAATGAGTAATCAATACTTCTAGATTGAACTTTCAAAAGTAACCTGCTTAAGAAAGGAGGAAAATTGGAGGGATAAAAAGAATAAGGCACATCTGCCATAAATTCCATGAACTGCACTCCTAGGTTGATACATTTATGATGATACACAGAAATTAGTTTGGCTTGGGATATTTCAATGAAAGAATGTCTTGAAAAGAAACATACAAAGTGAAACTAAGGAGAATGAAAGCTACACGTCGCAGTCATCACCAATATTATTCGTTCTTTTACCATTGACCTAGCCACAGCCACGGGCAGCATAGGACTCATCTCTGGCTGGGGACTTCAATGGCGCACAAAACAAACGCAAAACACAAAGGGTGAAAAGAAAAAAGAAAAAAATGAGAAAAGATGTGGAAGAATCACAGCTTGAACTTGTCATTCATTTGTCTAATATGTCATCATTCCACACTCAAAATCTTTCAAACCCAAAAAAAGACTGGATCATTAAAAGAAAAAAGAGAAGCAATTGAAAAAGAAGAGCTAATTAAGAAGATGGGAAAAAGAGAGAGGAAAGAAAAAGACAAATCTGGTTCATGGAGAGCTACTTCCGGATCGATCAAAGTGAAGAAGTTGACCATTACATTTGGGGCAATCTTCAACTTGCTTGGGGACCATGAAATACATAAGACAGCTCTTGCAACCAGCTACAACCAAGACATTGTCTTTGTCTTTCTCTACCCGATGATGGTTGTTGTAATGCGCTCTCTCTCTTGAAGAAGGAGATGACTCCGATGATGACTCCTCACTGTCATAGGAGCTATCATCATCGTCTTCTTCTTCCTCTTCTTCTGAATAGAAATCTCCGCTGTACTCAGCTGCTGTCCTTGGATCTTCCTTTGCTTTCATTCCGTCCCTCCAGTTTATGTAGTAAATCTCCCCTGTCTGCCGTATACCAAAAAAAAAACCGAACCCCCATCAAAAAGTAACGCTGTAACATCAATAAACCAAAACAAAGTACAAAAATCTTTGCGTTTTGGAATGAGAAAAACTTAGCTGCAAACCTATAATGTGCTACTCTAGATATATTGCTATCACATGAATCAAGCCAACATAAAAGATGAGTCTTTTACTTCTTTTCATTTTGGTTTAGGACAAAAAGATACATGAACTTTTACAGTCAATCCCTTAACCGTTATGTCCTCAACTCCTTTCCCTTTCTGATTTAATACCATTCATCCCTTTCAAGAAAAAAAAAATTCTAGATTCCTTTCATCCAAAATGAATGGAATTTATCTGGGTTTCAAGTGTTACAAGGTGTTCCCGTTCTTTTATAATTCTAAACCCAACAAAGAAGGAATAAACAACCAAAGAGCTGCAAGAAATGGCAAAAGAAAAGAAGGGAGAAAGGTTATTCTCTTTTTTTTTAGGGTTGTGGTCTGAAACCCTACTCTTAGCATGTGTGTGGGAGAAAGGGAGACCATCAGGGAAGCAATAAATACAACAGTGAAGAAAAAGCCATTAAAGAACAAAAACCAAAAATACATAACAAAGGAAAGAGCAAGATCTGCCATGGGTTTCGCATTAAATGCGTCTGAAACACGAAAAGGACTAAAAACTGTTGTAACCATTTCAAAAGACAGATAGAGGAGATATAAACAAAACAACAACAAAAAAAATACTAACAAAAAGAAAACAAATAAAGAACGAACCTTTAGATCAAGGCATTGTTCCCAATGGTAAGGAAGAGAGAGATGGGAGTTGAGCTCCAAGCTAGTGTCAGAAACGGTGGTTGGAAGGTTGTTATCATCCGATGTCGAAGACCGCCGTATTATTCCTTGTTCACCGCCACCTCCGCTTCTGCTGCTTCTTCTTTCGTGGTTCAAAGAACAGTTCTGCAAAGACCTTTCCAAAGATGCTGTGATCGTTTCCATGTTTGGTGCTGTCATTACCAACGCAAAATCCCACCAAGAATAAAGGAAAGAAGACAACCCAGTAAAGAAGTAAAGACGAAAAATCCAAAGAAGGAAAAGGAAAAAGAGAGAAATTAGATTAGGAGCGGAGGGATTTTGAAGGGAATAAAATGGAGACCATAAAAAAAGGGAGTGGGGGGGCGAGAAGGAAGGGTGTGTTTGAGAAATGCTAATAAGAAATCTTTCTTGGGTGGGTAGAAACGCAAAGCCTCACGCTCGCAGTGATTGCGCGTGGGAATATAGTAAGTAAGCCCTGGGCGGGCCCACATCTGTCAACACCAGAGCACCACTGTGGGTTGCATTTTGGCTCACATCTGTGCATAGGGCATTTAAAAAGGTCACAGTCGCAGTGGAGGCGCGTGAGGAAAAGAAAGGTTTCCCTCTCCCCCACTCCCTGAGAATGAGATCACTGAACAAAGTTTAGGGCTGGGGAAATCTCTGGTAGGGTTAAAAACTTTGGAAAGCAAGATTTTTTTTTTAGAAAGAAGAGATCTGTAAGTTAAAAATGATGTTACCAAAAAGAATGCTGGAACGTTCTTTAGCAGTTTGTTGTTTTTGAATATGAAAAAAGAGAAAAAGGTGGGTGGAATTGTTCTGTTCCTCACTCGCTTTGCGGACGCGCATTGTCTCCTTTTGCTGTTGAGAAAAGACTCTGGCTCCAAACCCCTTTTATTTACAATTGGTGAAATACCCATACCCATTTTAGGATGAATTTTTTTGACAAAAGTAAGGGAAATACCTATCAACCTCAACAATCTAATTATCTTTTTCTCAATTTAGGCCATGGAAATTGGATTCCAGGTTCACATAAAGTTGACAATTTCATAATATGCTAACACTAATCACAGTTTTCTTATACTTATATAACATTCACCAAAAGTCAAACCATTTAAAAAGATTTTATTCAAAGTCCAATGGCCAATTTGCAAGAGCTGGCCTAAGGCGGCAATTATTTTCTTGTCACACAGCTTTTTGAGCCTATCATACATGGTACCCTGTGGTTAGGATTGAAGCACACGGCATAATATACAAATATATATATATATATATATATATATATATGTATATATAAAAATCCCTCAAATTTTAAAATATTTCATTCTCCACCATAGCCATTTTCATGCATACGAAAAGAAAGAGGTTGTATATTAGTCAACTTCGCCTGATTTGGTTGTTTTCAACTTCCTTTTTTTTTTTTTATTCCTTCGAATATGATTTTTTTTTATGAAATAATTTGCATTGACACAACATTTATTTATAACCATAAAGTATGTAACATGAATACATAGGCAAACTTGCGGTAATTTCTTTGATGTACTGCTAAGTGCTAAGGATGCCAATTGCCTGACTTGACACTTGCTTCTTTTTTATTAGTGAGTCAAATAATGGGCACGTGCATTTTATTTTTATTTTATTTTTGCTCCATAAAAACATCATTGTTTAGCAAGGAACTTTTCATGAAGTTACTTTATGATCCCCAATATTATACTATAAGATTGAAACAATATAGAAAACAAAGTCAAGCCATCAAGAGGGGAGAAGTGAAATTTTAACCATCATCTCAATCATAGACACAAGTAAAATGTACCAAAATGCAAGGCAAGAAGCACAAGTGAAGGAATGTTTCGAAAGGGCAAGAGTTACATAAATGGACAAGGAGAAACGGACGAGCATGTAAGTAAGAGTCGACAGGGCGAATGTATCGGGGTAGCCGCCCCTGCCGGTTGGGAGAGAGAGAGACGGACAGACGACTAATTTAATTACTAAACGTCTAGCATCAGTAGTTTTTACATTTGCAAATTGTAGATAGTGCTACTACTGATATAGAATAACTTCACGAGATGGGATGATGGAATTTGGATGGGGCCGTGCGCTGGCTGGCCGGTGCCGTGTTTGAATACTACTAGTAGAGGCCCATTATCGATCGGATTTTTCCTGATGTGGAATCTCTTCTGAACTCTCCTCTGTCCCTGACACCAATTGCCATTAGCCTTAGCCACCCCTTTTCTCTCTCTCTGCAGCCCTGCACTGCACAAATATTCCCTTCTTGTCTGGCAAACCCAGCTGTGGTTCTTGGGATTTATCACTCTTTTGCATTTCTACACATATTACTGTAGAATCAAACTTCAATTTTTCAAGACAATTATCCAACAAAATTTTAATTTTTCAAGGCAGTTGTACACTTGTACTTTGATTTCCTTCGTATTTTTAGAGGAGAAAAACAAAGGGTTCTTCTTGTTTTACTTACTATTATATTTGAAAAATTAAAAGAATGAGCTTATGTCTCTGCCTGATTACGAGTTTCCCAATTCATTCCCCTGCACGCTAATGTGATGATGCTGGGTCTAATTTAATCTTTTTCCAGAGCATGAAGGAAACATCCCTTAGTGGTCTCGGCGTGCTCCTTGCCATAGCCTCTGGCTACGCATTATCTTTTAATATTCTATTAACTCATTGTTTATTATTTGGAAGGAATGTCATGTAAAGCTTCCCTGCAACGTTGCACGGCAATTTTCGATCTTTTCTCTAGGATATAGATATATTTCATTATCACTTAATTGACTGTTTCTAAAAAAAAATGGAAATATGTACAAATGGGGATTATTTAAATTTATTTTACAACTATTTCCATCCAAAAAAACATTATTGTATTTATTAACTAGAAGCTTTGTTTTGCTCATTTCACTTGGCGTGCAAGCTCTAGCATCAAGAATGTCTTCAGCTTATTTATTAAGAATTAACGTGGGTCATGTGGGGAGCACCAAGTGCAACAAGTGTGAGCTAAACTAGAATCAGCTGCCTCAGTATTTGACTGAAAAGTAACTTAACAAAAGTTTAAGGTTAGGGGGAGTTGAGCCTGGAGCTTCGAAAGCATTAAGCTCTCGAATTTAGTGGAAAATTAAAATCAAATAACTTCACTTGCATGCAAACCTGGTGAAGAATACACCACGAACTAACTTTTTGAATGGAAGGGGCAGCACGTGAGCTTGAAGGTCCCAAATTCCAGTCTTTCCTCCTGGTTTTACTCAACAGATAAACAGTCTTGCCAAGAGCGTTGGGCCGCGCAGCAATGTCGGGCTACGAGATTCTTTGGTCCAATCCTCCTTATTCTTAATTAAGCACAGAAAATTTTTATAATGACAAAATCACACACTATAGGATCTCGTAATAACTCATGTTAATATTTTTTTTTAGACTTAAAAAAAAGAGATTTGAACCTTACTCTTTAAGCAGAGAAATCATAAACTAACTAATAAACCAAATAATTAAGTGACATGTTAATATTTTTACTAATCCCAAAATGGAAAACCTCTATCCTATCTCTATTTTCTTTTTTTCTTCCCTTTTTAAGTGAAAATGTTAGAAACAAGATTGGGCTTTCTGTAGATTTAATAAATGAAAAACTATATAAAGTGTTAAGTGTTTTGATAATTACTACTGTATGTATCTACATATCACATGGTGATTTGAATGCATAAAAGAAAAGCCAAAGACTTTAAATGAATGAAATCTCAAAATACACATGTATTCAGATTTTTTCAAACTTTATCAACAATTTGAGAGTATATGTAATCAATTTAATATTATAAATCTTGATAAGCTTTACGGATTGCGATGATATATAAAAAATTTCAAAGTAAAAATGTAGCAACTGCTTTTCAATACACAAGCAAACCTATGTTTATGTTGGACTTGAAATTATGGTAAAACATAAAAATAGATGAATGATGCCTTTAATGTTGAGTTATTTAAAAATCTAATATAGACATATAAAAAATAAAATTCCTAACAAAAAATTGAGATTGTCTTATGTGGATACTTTATGCTTATTTTTAAATTGGTATTTTATTTAGAGAAAGGCTAGAATGCGATAAAGACTCTTAAATTTCAGTGGTAAAAGACTCGTTTCGGCATAAGCACAGCTTAAAAAAGTATGAATTATACAATGACACAATACATCATAGCTGCTCAAAAAGATTTTGACAGCACCTACTCACAAAAATAGCCCCTAAACAAAAAGAAAAATTAGATTGAAACCATCAACACAAAAGCTAAAGAAAAGCAAGCCACAAAAAACAAAGGTTGCTGCTCCTTAGTCGACCTAAAGCCAAAACAGAGTGAACCTTTCCAAAACTAGGCACCAGAAAAAAAAAACTAGATGCTACAAAAATCAATGAGCGTCCTCGGAGTGCAATAACAGAAACCAGGGGCAACAAAGCCTCCTTAACTGCATTTTCCCTCAAAGAATCCTTTTGGAGAAGAACCCCTCCTTAAACAAGCATTGCTAACCCAAATCGTGGCACAAAAAACATAACATTACGAAAAGAGAGGCGAAGAAGCTGTTGTGTCACAAAAAAAAAATCCCCGAAGAAACTTAACATGGAACAAAGCAACCTTTCTCCAAGGAAAGAGGACCTCAAGCTTCATGAGCCCTCCTTATTCCATCAGCACACCACTCACAATCCCAGGAACATATGACCACCTACCTCTTGCCTTAAAAAAGTCAACCCCTTTTCCCCTCAACCCTTATACCAACAAAGCCTTCTTAACTCCTTTTTCCCTCAGAGAATCCTTTTGGAGAACCACTCCTTAAACAAACATTGGTGACCCACATCATGGCATAAAAAACATAACACTAAGAAAAGAGAGGCAAAGAAGTTGTTATGTCACAAAAAAGACAATCTCTAAAGAAACTCAACAGCATGGAACAAAGCAATCTTTCTCAAAAGGAAAAGGACCTCAAGCTTCATAAGCCCTCCTCGTTCCATCAACACACCACTCACAATCCCAAGAACATATGACCACCTCCCTATTGCCTTAAAAAAGTTAGCCTTTTTTCCCTTCGGCCCTTATACCAACCCTCACAACCAAAAGAAAGCCCACGTCCACATTCTACAGCTCACAAGTCCCTTCACCTCCACATACACTCATCCCATTTTCCCATAACCTAGAAGAAGCCCCTCAACAAAAGTTATCAAAGTAAAGAGAGGCGGTATTCCTCGTAACTAATGAAAACACTCAGCCACACCATAGGAAAAACCTCTAAGTTACACTAGATGAAGGGAAGTCAGCATGACCCTACACGAAGAGAAAACCCACAAGAGACTAAAAGCTTTGAACAATGAATGATGGATGATTTTTTCCTTTTTTCCTTTTTTTTTTTCTCTTTGAAGGCTAGACAACTATATAATTGAAACTAAAGACTCCACCCTTAGTAGCTCTCACCAAGATACTCTCCTCCCTAAAGAATAAATAGCCCATCAAATTTCATAAAACGAAAGATGGCTTTAGAAGAAAAAATTGAGAGAAACACCAAACACCATGCCAATCTTATACTATACCCCCCTAAGGAAGTAAAAACTAGCACAAGAACACACACTGCCCTTCCCAAACTCCCCCACCCAAAGAACGAAGGTAGAGACAAAGAACACCTTTAAAGACACCAACAGATCTCTAAGAATTACCTTTAAAAAGAATCAAGAAATAAGATGAAAAATCGAAAAATCCAAGTTGCTCATGAATAGAATGGCAACACCACTAGCAAAACCTATCCTTACAAAAAATTCTAACAAAACCTTAAAAACAAAACGCAAAGAGAGCAAACCAAAAGAAACAATTAGCAGCTCCTCCTTAATAGATCAAGAAACTATCAACCCTTAAAAACTAATAAACTCACTCTCTCTTAAACCCAACATTTGAACCAACCCCTCAAGCTAGTAAGTGTATATTTTGTTTTTTTGGTTTAATCTCTTTTTTTCTTTATTTTTTATTTTTATTTTTTTTACCTCATTTTACCTTTTTCTTCTTTTTCTCATTTTTTCCTCGTTTTTCCCTAACTTGTCTTTGTCTTTCATCTTCACATGCCTTGCTACCTACCTAACTACACTAAAAGAATCGTTAGTAGCAAAAAAATCCCACCACCTTGTGGACTTGCAAACATTAGGAAGTAAATCATTAATGTCACTAAAAGTCCAACAAAACAACAATGGTCATTGACAATGCCATAGTGACAAAGAAAAGGACACACCATTCTGATAGCACCATTAACCTCAAGACTTTTTTATAAGCATTATTGCTCACTGATAGTTAAAAAATCACCCTCTCTCAGTACTCTTGACTTGGAAAGATCATCAGCCAAACAATTTACTTTCTTAGGAATTTTCCTAATCTCTCATTCTCCAGTTTTTCTTTTAATTCCTTTTAAGCCTAGGATCTCCCTCTTTACCCTTTAGAGGGCTTTGCTCAGGTTAATGATCTAAATTACATTGTTGACCAAGTCACTTTCCATAAGCAAAAAGTGACTTGCCACCTATTTAGAAGCTCCAAACAATTTAAAAGCTTCTTTAATCGTTAACTACTCAACTGTGTTGATATCAACAACTTTTACTTACTTTGAGAATGAAATTTTAACACACCCCTCCTCGTCCATTAGGACTCCACCAATGGTTGCGGGGCTTGAGTTCCTTTTCACCGCTTTATCCACATTGAATTTTAGCCAACCGTTCCCTAGTGGTTCTCAGTTTGAGATCTTCTTCTTCGTGATCCTCAAAATCCGAATCCTACTCACTTTCAGGCTTCTAATGGTCTCATCCATCTGTTGAAATTCGTTTAGCCATTTGGCTCTTGCCCACTACGTAATCCTCACCCTAGCAATGTCGGAGCATTACTTACAATCTCATACTTTTTCTTAGAAGACAAGAGCATTACTTACAATCTCATATTTTTTCTTAGAAAACAAACTCATTCCTTATTAACCAAATGAACCACATGATAGAAAAGAACGCTAATTGACATAGTCTCTTGTCACCTTTGATCAACAGTTCGTTCCAATCCAAAAAGAACTATAAAGTAGAGGCATGGGACACCCAACAAAGACCCCATTGGTCAATCCGGCTTGACCAAAATTTCCAACTCTTCATGTAGCCAAAGAACAGATAGTCGACTGTCTTTTCCCTTACCTTGCATAGTGAACACATAGCTACTTCATGCTTAAGTAAGCCCCTATTAACTAATTCCACATTCACCATTACCTTACCCTTGATGATTCTCCAACAGAAGATTTCAACCTTCATTAGGACTATACTTGCCACAACTTCTCCTAGTAGCCACTCTTGATCTTGTTCTTTACTATTATCATTTTACAAAATAAGCTCACTGAATATGTACCATTAGGTCTCCATTTCCAAATCACCATGTCCTTATACTCTTTCACCATCAAGAACTTGCTAATGGTCTTAACCATATGCCTCTACTATTCTTCGTCCCATCTGAACAGATTACACCACAGTTCAACCTTGTATTGCCTCGCCTCTCTTACCCAATAACCATTCTCTTTCACTATTATTAATTGCTAAAACGTACACTCTTGGGTATTTTTGCCTCAAAGTAAGACGCTTGATCCATTCATCATTCTAGAAATTAAGGCATTCTCATTTCCCAAGATGTACCCTACATATTTTTGTACCCTTGAGTTGCCTTCGCAAATCTCTTTGATAGGTTTGATAATATTCTTCTAGATTAAATATTGGTGATTCATTATTCTTGACCCCAAAATAAGGTTTCTCAAATCACTTTCTTTTTTGTCCACTAAAATCCTTCTCCACAAACTATCTGTCACATTTTTATATCTCTTGATCCATTTATTAAGCAATGTTATGCTATTTGTTTGGAAATTAACCCACCATAATCCTCCATACTCTCTTTATATGTATATTGACTCCTAATCTACATAGTGAATCTTCATTTCATCAGTCGCTCCACTCCATAAAAATCTACATTGAATTTGCTCTAGTTCTTGACTCACACCAACTGGTATCCTCAACAATGATATGTAGAAAATTGACAAACTAGCAAAAACTGAACTAATAAGGGTAACTTTACCACCCATAGACAAAAACTTACCTTTCTATCCTGCCAATCTACTTTCGAACCAGTCCACCATCGACCGCCACATCTTTTTAAAGTTAATCCTAACCCTTAATGGGAGTCTTAAATACCTAGACGGAAACTTCTTCATCTTGCACCCAATCTTACAAGCCTATTGTTACACCTTTCCCTTCTCAAGGCTTACTCCAAAAAGGTCACTTTTTTTAAAGTTAATTCGTAGCCTTGAAATCAATTGGAAATATCTTAAAATTCTCCTCACATTCCAAAAAGATTCCCATTCTGGCTTGTACACTATAGCAATGTCATCAACGAATTGTAGGTGAGAGCTTGCGAGACTTCTATTACCTATCTCAATGCCTTTGCAAACACCTAACTCAATGCCTCACTCATTATAACACTGAAATCTTCAACAACACAATTACAGAGAAACAAAGATAATGAACATCTTTGTTTTAACCCCATCTTCATCTTGAATTGTCTTGATGGAACCCAATTGACAAGCACTGAGATCTTGACTGTTGAGATACAAGCCCTAATCCAACTCTTTCATTTCCCTCTAAAACCCATTTTTCTAAGCACAAAGTCCAAAAACTCCTAACTAAATGTGTCGTAAGCTTTCTCGAAATCCACTTTGAAAAATAGATACCCTTCCTATCTTTCCTCATGACAACCACCAATTCATTCCTTATAAGAGCGTAGTTCGTTAATTGTCTCCTTGATGAAAGTGAATTATCGATTGCTTATAACCTCTCCAATCATTGTCCTCATTCTATTTGCAAGCACCTTTTCGATAATCTTATAAATACTACCCATTAAGCTTATCGACCTATTATCTCTAATGTTCTCTAGAAAGCCACATTTGGGGATAAGGCTGATAAAAGTGGGGTTAATGTACTCGTCTATATTTCTAATTTGAACAAATTTCTCTATAAAGCGCATGAGTTCCCCCTTAATCACTTGCCACTGTTTTTTCAAGAAGTTAAGATTGAACCCATCCGACCCCGGGGCCTTGTCCCTATCACATGAATCTATAGGCTTCCAAACCTCTTACTTTGAAATCTCCCTCTTCAACTCCACTGCCCTATCCCTCTCAAGGACCCTGAAGTGCCTTTTTAAGTTTGTGACCTTAGCAACCCTATCCTCTCTATAAATCATCTTAAAATAATTCATAATGCTTTCCTTGATTTAATGAGCCTCTTCTAAAATTTGGTTCTTCATTTTGATACAAGGAATGAAATTTGACCTTCTTCTCGAGAAAGTAAATTAGTGAAAGAATCTGGTATGCTTATTAGACCTAGCAATTTTGGACACGACACGAGAAGATACGGGTTAAACAAGTTTTGGGTTTAGTTTTAACGTATTTCGTATCTAATTGTGTCTGACACATTAAGACACGAAAATTTTCATGTCTTAACGTGTCAGACACGATAAACACATTTAAAACATATTTAAATACGTTTATTTAATCGTGTTATTGTTTTTAAATGTATATACGTGACATGTTTATTAACTTATTAAAAATTAATAGTTAAATATTATTTTAACCTTATATAAAAAATTTTAAATAATTATTTTAATAAGGTTTTTTAATTTTATAAAGGTAATAATATAATTATTACGATTAAAAATTATGAATGATTTTTTATATTATTAGTATTTGAAGGTTAAATGTTAATGATATATTTTATCATATTATATGATAATGAATTTTATATATGTTATTTATATTAAAGTTTATTATATTTGATGTTATTATTATTTTTGTTTTGTTATAATTATTTTTATAATTATAGATTTTAAATTTAAATAATAAAATTATATTTAATTGTAAATATTATTTAATCATGTTAAACGTGTTATTAATCGTGTCATGTCGTATATTGACACATTTAATAAATGTGTTAATCATGTTGTGTTGTGTTACACATTTATTAAACGTATATGTATACGTGTTTTAAATTTAAGACACGAATATTAAACATGTCGTGTTCGTGTTTAGTCTTAACGTGTTTCATGTCTAATCATGTCTAACATGTTTACGATACGAAAACACAAATTGCCAAGTCTAATTCTTATCTCCTTCCACATGCCACTTCACTCTTAACTTTTAATGCCATTCTCTTTCCTCATCTCTATGAAGTTTCCACAACTGTCTTCTTTTTGTCCTAACTATACCTCTCCAATCATGAGATTCATCCCCTCTAATTATCACTCATTCTACTAATTGAATGGATCTCTCAACCTCTTCAATTTTTCTTTTTGAGGCACCCACTTCCTTATGTTGCCAATCTTTAATTGTTGACTTAACTTTCTTCAATCTCCCCCAAATTCCCCTTGTATTCGTACGTTTAGCCCTTACTTTCGCTTAGGCTTAACTAAACATAGGATCAAATGAACTCTCATGCATTTAATGATTTGAAGACCTTAAATGGGTTAGGACCCCAGTCCATGTCAGTGACTCCCAATACAACAGGATTATGGTTTGACAATGAAGTCAGTAATTGTTTCTAAACTAGCTCCTAAAATTTGTTCAAGATCTTTTCCCCCATTAAAAACCTATCTAACCAACTGAACACCTCATCTTCCCTGAAATTCTTATATGTGAACTCACCACCACTTTTTAGTAAATCAACCATGTCCATTTTCTTGATGAAATTCCTAAACTAATGGTTGTACTATTGTAGCCACTACCTATCCTCTCATTTTTACTTGCTGTAACATTAAAATCTCCTCTTAGACACTATGGCCCCCTATTGACCTTATTAGCCCTTGTAATTCTTCCTACAAAGCTTGCCTATCACTATCCACGTTTGGTGTATAGATGTTTTATATCCTATATCTAAAGTTTTACTTCTTAATAACCCCTACCATTAAAATAAACCATTTAGACTCAAAGCATTGTTCGATCTCAAAAAAATCTACATTCCACAAGATAAGTAGCCCTCCCAAAGCTCCCATTGATGCACTCACGCTAGATTAATGATTGCCTTTCCCCCAAATTGGCTTGACCACCTTATCCTCCACATTTTCTAATTTTGTTTCTTGGACGAAAAACATATTTAGTTTCTCTCTCTACACGAGCTGCCTAACCACTCTTGTTTTCTCACTCCCTCTTAAACCTCTAACATTTTAGGATAATATTTTATAAGGAAAGAAAAAACTCAAAACAAAAGGCTCAAACAAAAATTGACCTTATCGCTCTAAATTATTCTTGGAGTTGAGTTGTTTGGATATCTTCAGTTCACAACCTCTAGGTGAATAATCCTTTGAATCACTACTTCCTTATTCTCTTGGAAAACTAACCATAATTTCTTTGAGAGCTCTCAAATTTTTTCTACCTCATTTTTAATATTCAAGTTCTTGGTACAAATGTTAGAGTATAAGATTATGTCCTTATTTTGGTCCTATAACTCTACATCTTTGGCACCTTTTTCCTTTTCAAGTCTCTCATTAACCTTATACCTTTTTTTTTAATATTTGCTTACTTTAGGTGATCCCAATTTGATTTTGTTCACCTTCTTATCCTTCTTTGCTTTTTTACTCCCTTAGCCATTCACTAGTTCTAATGAGAACCTTTAGGTAATTATTTTACCTTTTTTGCTTTTTCTCATCATGATTTTACTCCATCTGTCATCTTTAGAGTTAAAACTTCCTAAATCTAATATGCCTTATTCCTTTCTATTTCTAAAATCAAGAGAAATGTTAGTGGCTTGGTTTCTGGAGCCTGATATAGGTGTCTCCATAGCCGTTTTCCCCATGACTAACTCCATTTCATTTTTTTGATACATCTCTTCAGCCTTGTCATATGGCTCAATGAAAAAAACCTTACCCGAATGTGAGGAAAAATTTGGCCCTGTTCCATTTTTTCTCTCTTTATATGGCTTATATATGGCTTTTGGTGGATCTAGAGTAAAAGGTTCATTTCTTAGGCTTTTATCCCTTCTTAGTCTACTTCTTTGGGCTTTGGTTTTGCCCTTTGGGCTTAGAGCTTTTTCTTTAGTTGCTTGAGTCCACTGCTCATCACTTTGGTTCTTTGGTTTGCTGTTTTGGCACCTTCACCCATAGCTTACACTACTCTCACTTAATGGCCCATAATCACCATAAGATTTTCGCATATTTGAGGCATTATTTTCCTCCTTATTTAACCCGTTGGTTTCAAGCCATGTTCTTCTTTTAAACATGGCTACTAAGGACTCTACCCTGTCACTTCTAATTCCCTTTTAGAGCTCCCTGTTCTTCCTGCAGATTTGGTGAATAGCCAATTCTACCTTTTTTGTCCAATCGAATCTTTCCTCCCCTAATATTGAGATCTTACATCTTTTTGTTTTAGCCTCTTTTCTTCTGACTTAACTAAACATTCCCTAACAAATTTTGTCTTTAATTTGAAATTTGTTAAACCACTTGTAAATCTCGTACCATCGCATCTCTCTAAACATGAAAGCTCACGTGTTATGAGTAATGACTCCGCCATAGTTGATCCTTCAATGGCTAGGCTTAGATTATCTTCACCTACATCTGTAAATGTTCCACTCT
The DNA here is from genome assembly GCF_053813885.1 of Theobroma cacao. NCBI lineage: Eukaryota > Viridiplantae > Streptophyta > Magnoliopsida > Malvales > Malvaceae > Theobroma > Theobroma cacao. Next base: position 13,861,270 of record NC_142640.1, read on the forward strand.
GTTAGGAACTTGAGAATATAAAGCCTTAAAAAGCAAGTATATTGTCATGTTCAATTCCATTTATTTTATTTGTAGTGAAAGTACATTTTGATAATAAGACGAAGAGTTTATTTTAAGTAAGCATTCATTATCTAGTTATAAATGTAACATGATGCTATTGAGATACTAAAATATATTTGTATAAAGAGTCATACATAGGAGACATGTATTTTAATTGAATCTAAAAATTGTTCACAATCATATAATAAAGCTAGTCACTTTATTGTGTTAAGGTTGTAGTGTCCAAATTACTTCCAATGAAATGAATGTGATTCACTTCAAGGGAATGATGAGTTTCAAATCATCAGAATGGTTGACTTCGAGTAATGACCTTACAAAATGAACTGAAATCACGTGAGAATCAAATTTAAGTTTAATCGTTACTTAAATCTTGATCTCACGCTTATGCATTTGCTTATAGTAGAACCGAAATATTGATGGATAGTGGACTTGTGTTTATCTCCTTATAATATTTGATATACCATGGGCATGATCATCATAAAGCGTTGATCTAAACTTTGTACGTTGGGATTATAATTACGGTGAACATCCGAGAACATATATCCAAACAGTGGAGTTCATAACATTAACATCACTTCTAGTGATTTCAAGAAGATTGGTGATTAATCTAGGCCCAGTGGATTGATGAATTAGCTACTTATTACTTCTTGATATTGAAAAGATTAGATCTAAAGTATTGGATCACTAATTAGATGAAATTTAAGACTAGGGGACAAAATTGACATGAGGGGAAAAATGGTAATTTTACCTTTTGTTATTGCATGGTTATGAGGGTTCACAATATAATATTTGCAATTGAACAACCAATATAGAAGATCAAGTATTGAATCATTTCTTGTAATTGTAGTTAATCCAAGAGTGCAACCATGAATCTATAGTTGAGTGATTTCATGGTTAGTAAACTTGAATTATCGTAATGAGAATAAAAGTAATTCTAAGTTTATTGGAGCTTGGAATATATATGTCCAAATAGATTCCACACTTAGCTTCATAGAATTTAACTTGTTTAAGTTGGAATGCATGTTTTATTTATTTAATTAAATTTGTGTACAAAAATGGCAGCTTTTACATTTTTGTCTTAATTTAGACAAGAAAACATGTTTTGTCTTAATTTAGACAAGAAACTATCTATGTCTCAATTTAGACAAGAAAATATGTTTTGTCTTAATTAAAGATAATTGTTGTTTTAAATTAAAATAGTGTTAAGAATTCTTGCAAAATGAATCTAAACATCCATGTTCATAAAAGGACACTCCATGTTTGACAAAGACTCTTTTATCTATTATTAATTCTTTTTAAATAAGGATAGATAATAATAAAATAAGAGTTATTATTTAACATGGAGTTTTTATTTTATCATGAACTCTAAATGATAAATAAATATTTGAATTCTTTATTCTTTAATTTTAATTTTGATAATTATGGAGCATGTATGATGCATCTATAACCCTAAATGGATGATCAAGATTAATTCAAAGGTATTTAATTTTGATTAAACATTTGGGGCAAGAGTTTTAATAAATAGAGAAGAGATTGGAAAAACATAAAAGAGGTGTCTCTCTTGAGAAACCCTCTGTTGCCCCTTCTCTCCTCTTTAAATCTTGGTTGTACCACTCTTTTGCTGTCTGATTCTTGGTCGTTTTCTTGAGTACTCTCCAAGAAAAAAAAAATAGCCATTAATCTTTAGGAAGAAAAAGATAGACAAAATCAATTTTCATTTTGCAGTCTAGCATTCCATGCTTTGTCCACTTAAGGTTCAAGTTAAAAAGCATTCTTAAAGAATAAGTAGTAAATTTGTTTGGTTGAGAAATTAAACATTGGTGTGGTGGTGAATTTACTACAATTCACTAGGTGTCTGAAAACAAAAATCTTGGAATCAAAGGTATGCTTATCTTACTTTAATACGTTATTGTTTCCTTGGATGTGATTATGTTACTTGCAATATGAATGATGTTTGTTTTCGCTTGTGTATTTGGATTGCTTGCTTTCTTTCTAAAAGAATTTTTTTTAGAATCCATGCTTTACACAAACACATTAATGCATTTAGATCCAACTCCATAGCACTCTCCTTGTGCACCTTTTTTCCAAGCGAGTACACGTCCATCTCATCACTTAGTTCACCATTGGAAGTGCTTACCACAATGAGATGCACTCGGTCCTTTGCTTTTAGCATGGCTTTAGATAAAATTGACAATTTGCTCTTGACCCTTACCAAAACCATAGCCCTATATAATCTCTTTCTTTGATAAGTGCTCTAATTAACACTAAGGAAGCGCCCCAACATTCTACGATTGCTTTGAAGGTATTAACGTGTCAGAGTTTAATTTGAATCTCCTTAAGCTTGATCCACAAGCACACTTCCTTTTCACTTCCAACTATGTCGACTGGGATAAGGGACTTAAACCATTGCTTAAAGGCTTCCCAATAATTTTCAAGGAGCACTACCATTTCATCATAGCTTTCAAAGGTAACAAGAGCCAGCAGCCCTTCCACCTCCCTGATCTGTAATTATATACCTTTGTCGATCAAGCTTTCTTGGATGGTGTGGTAGTTTGATATTTTGTGAAGTAGTCCAAGAGCACTAAACCTTACCCAATCCATGTCTTCATCAGGTATATTGGTATTGACTATGATGTTCTTGATGCCACGTTACAGTGAGAGTGTTTTCTCTATTTTGCTATGATATTTGTCTTGGCTGGAATCTACTTCCCTATTATGCTTGAGTTGATTAGAGCTAGTCTTGTGGATAATTGGCTTCCGTTAAGGATTAATAACACTTGCTTGTCCCTTGAAATGACCTCCGTATAAGTCTTCCCATCCCAATTCCCTATTATTAGGCCCTTCAAAGAATTCTTGTTGGATTCCTGGACCATACCTTTCCTTATCGGTTTCGCATGCCTAACTATGACTCTTCTCCCATCGATCCATTTATGGCTGCCCCATTTCAATGCTCATTCCATTTCTTCTCTATTCTTGTAGCTTATGAAAGCAAAATTAGCTCTTTTTTCCTTGTTTTCTATAGCTAAGAAGAAACACATCCAGTACCCATATTCCACAATATCCCCTTTAATGGTTGTCCGTGTGAGTCTTTATGTCACGACCTAAATCTGAGGTTATGATCGCTGCAAAGGTATCGATGGGAGTTACCCTTTTAACCAATGCAAGCCTAAAAGCAACAAGATAAAGCAAATACTCAAAATTACCTCATGGGACTCATCACCATTGAACCTTATCTCAAATATGTATGAATGTGTTAAATCACATAAAATTAAACCATATTAGTTTGCAAGCTCACGTGCTCAAAATGCGGAAGCATTACATATCAACTTAATAAGTATGGCCATCCTGTGGCAATTACAAAGTGTAGCCATCTTATGGCAACTCTCAAAATACATGTCATATAATACAAGGCATAAGCAAAATATTGTCCATAGTAGTTAGATATAACTGACCAACCTAAATAAGACTAGTGAAGTACGACTCAAAAACAAAAGGGCTGAAGCTTATTGGATGCCATAAGATTACTTACCAAAAACTGATCTGAGTGTTGGCTCTTCCCAAAGGACAACGAGCCAAGCAACTACTGATTTGCAAAGTAAGTGCATCTTACATGTGTGAGTTATAAATAACTCCGTGAGCAGATATGGGAAAGGGGAACAAGCTAAACAGAAGAGTGTTTATCAAAGATACCTTTTAAAAACAATGTAAGTAATCCATTTCAAAAAATAACCAAGTTACCTTTCAACCATATCAAACATTCAAAGGTTTGGAAATTTAATCCTAAGCAAAATCAAGCATCCCAAGGTATGAGTTATGTGCCAAGTATGACCACTTACCAAACAAAACTTCAATCCCATCGTCTCGACGAATACAAACTTATTAAAAAAGAATTTATAAAGTTTTGTTGAAAATCCATTCTTGAACCTTTGAAATAAGATCATAATTTGCAAAATGTTCAAGCATTCTCAAGAAAACGATTTATAAATATCGGGTTTTAAAGCTTTTGTAAAAGATGTTAGGGAAAACAAGGTTTGGTTTCAAAGAAAGTAAAATAATGTGGTTAGCCTTAAAAAACCTTCGAAGAAAACTAAGGATTATAAAAAATAACATAATTTGTAGTAATTTTCATAGTTCAAGTCTAATCAAGGTCAAGACAAATATCAAGTCTAAATGTCAACATCATACAAATATGAATCTTAAGTGCCAAACTCGAAGCAATATCAATACCAAATCCAAAGTTCAAAACAAATATCAGGTTCCAATTTTATAGAGTCAAATATCATTTCAAATAGATCATGGAGCATTAAGTAGCATGGACAACCAAATCAAAGTGTGCTGTAGCACCAAAGGGATTGGATACATGATAGTCATCGACCATATATTGAAAGTGGTAGGATCATATCAACTACTAAACGAAACCAAATCAAAGGGGTAGAACTTTGTCAACTACCCAATCAAAGCTAAGCATTGTGCACAATGGCTAGTGTTTACTGTCACCTAGTATAGGTCCATAACTCAAATAGGCTCCACTAAAATTTTTTTTGTACTATGTTTCCAAATATCCAAATACTCAATCCCACATGAAACGATGAAACCAATCACCATCCAAGAACAAAAAGTTCAATAGAATGAAGTCAAGTGTATAAAGTGCACTTCCAAGTAAGGTATATTCTTTATCATCAACAGAATAAATTATGAAGTAAAGAATAAATCAAATCATTTTAAATTTCCAAATTTGCAATCATTCAACTAGTCACAAACAAACATAATTTTTTTTTGAGGCATTAAACATTTCGAAAGGGTTGTTCCCATGCACAAAACTAGATACATAGTATCATATTTACGTAATACATCTAGATTTCAGTAAACCATCTTGAAACCATTATTCACATCGTAAAAGTCCATCAAAATACGTTTTGATGCGAGGTTATAGAATAGGCATGCTTAATTATATTAAAATAATTTAAAACGTCGTATCTACCCATCTCTTGAAATGTGCCCTTTTTCCTCTTGGCTCCTTTCATTGAAAGCTCGGCTTTTCTAACAACTCAAATTACCCCAATATCACCTAGAAATGATATTCAAACAAAAATACTCTCAAAGTCCCAACAAAATGATATTCAACCATCAATATCCTCCAAAACCCCAAAAATTTCGAAATACTTTGAATACCCATTTCTAACCCTATTTAATCCTCACTTATTTCCAATTATTTTCACTAAACTTTCATCCATACTTCATATCCAATAAATAGAGAACTTATTTTACCTATTTTTCCTCCTTAGTGAGCTTTTAATGGAAGGATCAAGTCAAATCTTGAAAACCTAAAAAATTTATAGCTTTTAGAGAGAGAATGAAGATATAGGAGAAAATGAAGGATTTTTCGATTTTAGGGCTTTGAAGCTCGATTTTACTGATTTGGCACCTTAAGATCGACTATGGGAGCTTGGTACTCAATCTTGGACCAAATTGTTTACCCCAAATCTCATTTCTTGCCCTAGGATCGACTACAAGGGTTTCGTACTCAATCCTGGGCCAGTGCTATTATTTACCCCTAAACTTTACTTTGCAGATTAGATCCTCCATGCACTAAGATCGACTTCGAAGATCTAGATTTGTAAAAATTGTTTCCTTTAAGGCCTAACCTCATTCTAAATCTCTCCCACAACCTTCATGACTTTTATTTATGAATTTTCAGGGATCACATTAAGGTTTTTAAGTCAACAAAGGTATTTTTTAAGCTCACCAAGTTAAGTGCCCAAGTGACAAAATTTACAGGTTTCACACTTTTGCTCAAATTATCTACAAAAACTGTGTGTAAGCTCTCGAGCCAACGCCTGCCACTATGATCCTATTTCTGATCTTGCCTGATGGCTCTCCCTTGTCTACGGTTTTCTCTCATCGGTGAAGTTCTTTGTAGATGTTCCATTACCCCTAATCTATGGGTTTTTTGTTCTTGTTCTTTTCTTTTTCTTTTATACTTCTTTGACATATGTAGAAGCAATTTGTGCTCTAATTAATATTCTTAATTTATTTGAAGTATTTGTAATTTAAAAAATAATTTATTCGTTATTCAAATTTCACTACTAAAATATAGGTTTGTTTGACAAATTTAAATCTATTGGAAATTTTCATTGAATTTTTGAGTGACCATCAACAAATTGCCATGGTTACCATTTTCAGCAAAATTCAATTGAATTTTTTATTAATATAACAACAGAAGAGAGATGGTAAAAAAAATTGTCGAAATCTTCATTGAGGTTAAAATATTACATATTATGTAAAAAATTAACGATGATTTATTTTGTTCATAATTAAAAATTTCGACAAAATCTTCAACAAAATAATCCGTTAGAAAATTTGGTCGCTACTTTTTTAAAATAAATACAATTTATGACTTCTTTCCCATTTCCTCGAAATCCTTAAAATCTCACTCTAAGCTCTACCGCACTTCACTTGCACCACCTTCCCCTCAAATCCCTTCCCATTTCCTCTCCCATTTTTGTTTAGGTGCAGTGAATGTTTATTTTTCTTTTGTAGTTCATTTTTTTTTCATTGCTAAGGTTTCATGCAGAAATTTTTTTTCTCTTGGATATTTTTCTGATAACAAAAATTTTATTATTACGAATTTTGAAAAAAAGCTTAGAAATTTCTAAATGCAAGTTGTAACAGCTAGGGTAAAAGAAAATAAGGAATTGCGTATGACTTAACAAAGAAAATAGAAAATAGTTACTACAAATAGGAATTTCACTGTTGTGTTTAAAGACTGAAATGGAATTAAAGAATATGCTATCTACCAAAGATTCCATTTTCTGCTAAAGAGGGCTACAAAAATTTATCATGCTGTACTGTTTTGGTCATGGTTTGAGCCATATTAATTGACGTTCCGAATAGAATGATCGGCGTTTCATAAACTGTTGTTTGCTCTTTTTCTACGACAAAGAATCATTTTTTTTTTTCCCACTCAATTCAGTTCGAAAACAAGGGGGAATCGTAAATACAATAGAGGGAAGTAACAGATGAGCTTTTCGGGTTTTAGCAATAAAAAATACAAAAAAGAATTGAAAAAGCAATTTTGGGTATCCTCTTCCTGTTTCCTTTCTTTCATACGTTCAATAAGGTTTGTCATCTTGAATCAAGTAGGCATAGAAAAGGAGACAATTGGCAAGCCTCGTTTCGCTATTCACTTTACCTACTTTCTTTACTGTCTTTTGAAAACGCACAAATTTTATGGATTATAGTATCTGCTACTGCTATTTTTTTTTATTTTAAAAAAAATAATTTGAATCTTATTCTTTAAATAAGAGATCATGTACAATTAATGAATCAAATGCTCAAGTATCTACTATTACTGTTGTTACTGCTTTTTCTTTCATTCTTTCATTTTTTTCCATCATCGTATTGTAGAAGGGCCTAATAAATCAAACAACTATATATATATATATTGATAATGATGTCAAATCATCATGTTCATTCGTTTTCACTGATAACGAAGTCCTTCATGCTAGTTCAATGAAATCATAAATTGTTTACTTCAATTTGAAAGTAAATAGTTTTACCTAAAAGAATAATGGTAAATCTAAATTTTTTGAACTTGTAAACCATGAAAAATTTCGGGGTTTGTTTGTTTTGATATAAAATATTTTTTGAAAAATGTTTTCCAAATTTATATTTGTTTGAAGACGAAAAATTTATTTCAAATGTAAAATATTTTACAAGTCATCAGGAAAAATATCTATTAATCACAAAAAATATCTTACACCCTTGAGAGAAATAAGACATTTTTCGGAAAAGAAAAAGAACACTATTGTACTAAACTTAGTAGTATAAGATTGATGAAAATTAATATTTAACTTAACAGATTAAAAAAATTAAAAAATATTAATATTTAACTAAAAAATGTTAACTTAAATATTAATATTTAAATTATTCAATACTATTATAATTAAAAAAATAGATTTTAATGAAATCATTCAATGCAATTAAAATTTTATTTTTAAATTGAAAAAATCTTACTAATAATTATAATAGAAAATATTTCAATGATCATCATTTGCTAAATACATATTTATAAATATAAGTTTTGAATGTTTTATACAATCGATGAATATTAATATTTTTATAGTGTTATGGTAAAAAAATGATAAAATGAATTTTTTTTTGAAAATTAGAGTTTACTTTCATTATAGATATGTGGTTAAATACTTTGAAAATTATTATTATTTATTTTGTTCATTTTTATTTTTAATTTTGATGGCAAATTAGTGAAAACTAAATGGAACCATTATTCATAATCAACTCCTATTTATCATTTTAACACCCAATTGTCTCCACTAATGATGGTGAAAAATATATTTCACAGATGATCCAAATAATATAAAATGTTTTCGACAGTTTATCCAAACAATAAATTTCGTTGTAAAATATTTTATATGAAAAAAAATTTCCAATAAATTAATTTCCGGTTAATAAATGAATTTCAGACAAATCCATTTCAATTAATTATTGAAGAAATAATTTAACTATTTCATAATTTTTGTAAATTGTGATTTCGAGCTATGACTGAGGAAAGAGCCCCAAACTAAGTCCATTAATTTCTTGGACTTTCCAGGAAACGGCGATCGGTGGGCCATAAATTAATTTCTTTGTGCTTGGTATTTAATTAATTGAATGATATATACATTTTTACAAGTAAATGAGTTAATAAATCAATTAATTAAAATAATTACTTAATTTTATAGTTAAATTAATTTAAAATACTGAGTTAATTAACTAATGAACTGAAGAATTGCACATGTTGATTTATATTCGTTAATTAATTTGTTAAATAGTTAACTAAATAAATAAATTAATCAATTAGTTAATTTAATTACTTTAAAAATAATTATTCAATTAATTAATTAACTAAGAATTGCATTTGTATAAATTAATTAATAATTGATTACTTAAATTAGTTTAAAATAATTAGTTAATTACATAATTAAATGAGATTAATTTCTGGTTTTATAAATTAAATTATTTAATTAAGTAATTAATGTGTTTAATTTATTATATTAAGGGCTTAATCATTTTACATATGCATTTTATAATTAAATTTAGTTATTTCTTTTTTGAAATATACGCTTTTATTATGGGCAAAAGCAAGAAGGTTAAAAGCTTGTTGAGTACATAAGGGAATAAAGAAAAAAGAACATAGAAGACACCATTATATTCAGAGTATGCCAGATTTAGGGATACCTAGCTCCTAAAAACTGGTCACGACAACTTTAAGACACTCACTATTATCGCCATGAGGGCAGTCCAAATCCAACGTGGAATCCTTATTGTCCGTTGCTGCAGGATGTCTGAATGATTTTGATTAAAAACAGACTTAGCCACAGCCCACTGCAACCCCTTAATGTGAAATATCACAGCTAACTTGGAGTGTCGCGTGCTTTAACTAAATTCCCTATTGACTTGGAGTGTCGAATGTGAAATATCCTTATTGGGTTGAATGTTTGCAATAGGTCTCATTCTCTACTAACACCAGCTTTTGCAAGTTGATCAACATCCGTATTTGCCTCTCGAAGTTTGCGTGACACCTTCTGCTCCGGTGTTTGAGCTTTGAGTCGTTCCAAATGAAGTATCCATTTGTGTGCTCTTCAGGGTGCATTGTTTGGTTTATTAGTCCATATTACTGCATTTGTAGAATCACTTGTAATTTGTAGTTTAAAACTCTAACTCGAGTCTGACGCTGCAAAGATTATGAATGCTTCTCTAATAGTTAATATTTCAGCTAAATCAGAATCATCAATCCTGATAGGTTTAGAGAACATGGCTTTAATTGTAATGCGTCGGCCTAGGTAAAAGAACTCAAGTATGAATCTAAGTTGCCTAGTAAGTTCAGTAAATAGATGTACATATCGTTGATGTTGTAATAGATTTGTTGAGATATTTATATAAGCACATATGGTAGAGGAAATGATGAATAAATGAACTAAGTATGATATATTGAATGTGCTGAATGCTATGTTGGATTAAAATAGGTTGATGAGATTGAAATAAGAGTGATAATGATGATGTTCAAGGCTGAATCTTGTAGGAAAATGGGATTTAGAGGAGAAAGAATAGAAGAGAAATTGGAAACAAAAGACTTAAATGTGAAATTTCCTTGAGAAGAATCAATTCTTTGAAAAGAAGATATCAATTCTCAGTTTCTAGAAGAAAAAGGAAACATACTATGTTGAGAAGAATCGATTCTTTGAAGAGAAAAAGTCGATTCTCCAGTAAGAAGAAGTTGATTCTGAGGTGCGAATAATCAACACCTTGTAGAGAAAGAATTGATTCTTAGATTTTAGAAAACATTATGCCTGAGAAGAACTAACACCTTGTAAAGAAAGAATTCAGTCTCAATTGAAAGGACTTAATTGTAAAGAAAGAAAAGTTTGAGGGAAGGACTAAATTGAAAAGAAAGAAAAGTTGCAGGACTAAATGGAAAAGAAAAATAAATATGTGGGTGACAAAATTGAAAAAAATAAAATAGATGGTGAATTTTGTTAATATAGAACAAAACAGGGACTAAGGAGCAATTAGCTTAATATATCCTTGAGTAAAGCAAAGAAAAAGGGGAATAAAAAGGGCTGAAGCCATGGGTTTTAAAGCAGCATTGGTTTTTCCACCCAACAACATTGGTTATTCCACTCATTTTATTTTTTTGAAGCGAGTTTTGAAATTTTCTCTCTTCTAGTCGAATGCATGTTGCTCCTCATGGATTTTGAGCTTCCAAATTGTTGATTTGAGGCTTAGGAATCTATAAACAAGGTGAGAATGAGCTTCCTTGTAGCTTAAGGTTAAATTTAATCAATTGTAATGCTTGTTTTGGTAATGTTCCAACCACTATCACCCTTCTCAAGTTTGAAGGTTTTGGAGATTTTGATGGCTTTAAGCTAGCCATTAAGGTAAGGATTTAATGTTTTAATGAGAAAGGTATTTGAGGTTATTATTTGAGGTATGGAAAAGGAACTAAGTGCTTAGCTAGTGAGCTAGAAATTTACAAATGCATGTTTATAAATGCTAGAAAGCTTGAGGAATTTTATTTAAAGCTCTTGTGAGTATTCAATTCAAAGATCAAGATAAATTCAATCAAGCAAGGTTTTCTAAGAGCTGTTGAGCTAGAAATGGGTTGATTAAAGGTGAGTTTATCTAACTTACCTCAAATTCAAGTAAGTTGACTAGAATTATGGCAGTAATGAATTGGAGAATGCTAGGTAGAAATTTAGTTAGAAAGAATGAAATAAATTAAGCACAATATTAATATTTATGCATGGGCTCAATGTTAAACTATCTTTGGAGCACTAAACCTTATGGACAAAGGTCTTATCATCCATGCTAGTTGAGCCATAATATCAGCTATTGTCACGGTGAGTGGATATTGCATCCAAATGGTTTTGGAAAAGCATGAAATAAGGTTTTAAAAGTATGATGCGATGTAAATGATGTTTTAGAAAAGTGCATGGGAACAAGCTTTTTTGAAATGAATTCTATGATATTATGTGAACCCTAGGTTAAGGTGAATGTTGATACAAATAAGTAAATGTGTCAAGATATGAAAGGATTATGACTTGATAAATGTATATACTGTGTTAAGGTATGAATATATTATGATTGGGTGCAATGTTATGCTCATAAGTATGTGTTAAGCTATGAATGGTTTATGACTTGATGTACGCTAAGGGGCATGCTAGCTAAGCTAGATTTCATGTGGATATATATACATAAAGATGCATAACTAGATGCTAAGTTATGTAGGTATAATGTTATGCTTAGTGTGAGATTTCTTATGATGTTGTTTAAGCCCTAGGATAGGGTGAGATTCTTATGATATTTCAGTGCATGTTTTAAGCTGTAAATGTCTTGTGATTGAATGAAATGTTATGTGATTGTTATGTATGATAATCCATTGCATAGTCGACAGTGAGGTAGAAAATATCACTAGGATTATGTAGCTGATAGTGGGGCAGGGAATACCACTAGAATTATGTAGCCAATAGTGGGGCATTGAAAGATACTACTGGTGTGCAAAAAGGTCAAAGTACTCAAGTAAAGTAAGGGTCAAAGCACCCTAAATTCACATTTACTGTCCATGAGGCTACAAATCCACTAGAGATATGTGCACGATGATTAATGATAAGTATGCATTCTGCTATGAACTTGCCAATAATGTTTGTAAGGTTTATCTATGCTAGGATGGGTAAAACCCAATCGTTTTAAGGTTTATGTACTGAAATAGAGAACCAAGAAAGGTAAACAACAACTAAAGCCATAGGTGTAGAAACTAAGTATAGGGAAGGCTTTAATGGCCCTGAAATGGAAATTTGTGCATAAGATTTTGCACATTAGACTGAAGTATCAAGATAAGTAACGTAAGATTCAAAGTTTTTTAGGCAATCTACCCATTTCCTCTTTTGGCATTTCATAGTGTACTATTTTAAATTTTTAAATAAGTTATGAGTATAGCAAGATGCCAAAGTTTATGAATGACACCAATGGGTGATTTTAAGATAAATAAGTAAGTTTTATTCGGTGAAATCCCAAATGTATCACGGATTTGCATAGGTAAACGTGCATGTTTTTAGGAAAATGAGCATGGTTTATAAAGTTTCTAAAGTTGTTTCTTATTCCCTTCTATATCCCTCACTGAGTAATTGTACTCAAGTTTTTAACTCTCATGTTTTGTAGTTTTGAAGCTACTCGAGATATAGACTCGTAAAGGATCTACGTGCATATTATGATAAGTTTAAGGACCAAGGCATTCTGTAGTATCTTCCATACTCCCTGGTGGTCAATTGTTAGTTATGCTATATAGTCGGCCATGTGGCCTAGTATGTACAAATGTATGTGGGTTATGGAACATTAATAAATTGTCTAGTACAAGTTGATGTAGCCACGCGTTGGCAAACAATAGATAAGTTAATGAATTGTCGATTCTAAGCAACAATAGATGTTTTCACACAATATAGTACTTGTGCATATGTTTAAGAGTGTTATGCATGCCAAGTAAGACTTATGAATCAGTGTTAAAGGTTTCAATGATGGACTAAGATATGATAACTGAAAGAGGCTTACATGGGCTTGATGGTTTACCTCCATCAGGTCCTCGGGATGGTCACGGCCAAGGATAGGGTCGTGACATTAATATCTCCTTTGTGAGCTTTACAATTGATCCCAAGTTTTGAAATGACTAAATCAAATGAGCAAAATTGTTTAAGTAATGTTTCTAAACAAGCATAAGAACCCTTAGACTTTTTAAATTGAAATGGTTAACTGTTTAAGCCCAAAAACAAGTTCAAACACTTTGAAATCCAATTTTTATGTTGAAAGTATCGATACCATTGAATAAGGTATTGATACATGTTTTTTAAAAAGTCAAGAGTCAAAGTGTTGAACTTTAAGTATTGAGAAATTTTTGACAAAATTCTTAAACAACCAAGATGAGTTGCAAGTATCGATACATTTTGGATAGAATGCTATCATCTTGAAAAGTATTGATACTTCCCAAGTAAGGGATTTGAATTTCTCATAAAGACTGTTAGCTTTAAAAGTGATCTTTATTTTGAAATGACAAAATTAAATGCTCAAAATCACTTTAACAAGTTTTGAAATGAAATTAAGGTAGTGAAAATATCCCTTAAAGGTTTTGAAAGATTTTGGCCCAGTATTTGTGCATGAAAGAAGCTAAAAAAACTATATTTTTTAAAGTTCAGTTGTAGGGATTGACCCCTCAAAGTCAAAAGATCGATCCTTGAAAACAAAGAGCAAAATGTCCATCACTAGAAGCAAAGAATCGACTCCCTTGTTTAAAAGGTCGATTTCTAGAAGACAAAAAGCAAAAATTCCCTCAAGCAAGTATGGGGATCAACCTATCTCATTTAAAAGGTCAATCCTTTCAAAATAGAGAGGTTTTTGTCTTGTGCTACATGGAAGGGATTGACCTTTCAGTTTTAAAAGGTTGATCCTTCTAAAACAGAATGCTATTAATCTCATCCTGCTTGGAAGGGATCGACCTACCCTTATAAAAGGTCAATCCCTCTATCATTTAATAAAGGAATTGTGCAACAAGGGATTGACATTTCTAGAAAAGGGTAGATCCCTAGAACACAGGAGGTGCACATTTAAAGCTTCTAATGACTAGTTTTTGCATTAAATGTCTTCCAACGACCCAATAGACTTCCTTGGTATAAATTGAAGCTTCTTACCACATTTATGAATAGAGAAGACTCTAAAAAACACATTTAAACTAAAGAGGAACACCAAATTTTGAAGATTATAAATTTCTCTCTTTACATTCAAGTCTTCATTGTAAAAAAGCTGTGAGTTAAATTTCTTCAATCCTCATTTATTGCTTCTGAAATTTATTATATGTATTAAGCACATTTACCTTAGAGGGGCTTTCTAGCTATTCTTCTTCTTGTTCTTGTGACATTGTGAAAGGTTATACCTTAACCATTAAAAGGTAGTGTTGGTTATACCTTAACCATAAAAAGGTAGAGAGGTTAAACTTGATCTTTGAAATGATTGTTGTAATGGTTATGTTTGAACTTTAAAAAGGTATTTTTATATTTAGTGAATTTACAAACTCCTTAGTCAATTAAGGGAGAGGGCATAACCAAGAGGCTGAACCTTTATAAAATTCTTTGTGCAAAGCTCTTCTTCTTCTCTTTTAATTTTGCATTTATCAAAATTTGATTAAGATTGTGTGTGATTTATCTCTGAAGTTTTAATTTTTAAATTCTTACTTGTTTATTAAATTGAAATTGCAAAAAGTTTCAAGGACTTCCAATTCATCCCCTCTTGAAAGCTCATTATTATTTGAGCTTTCACTCTAACAAAGACAAGTATCGATACCTAGAGACAAATATTGATACCTAGTGACCGTTGGACATGTTTTTCAAGCAACAAATGGCTAGTTCTTGCATTTAATGCTTCCTAACGACTCCAAAAGGCTTCCCAAGTATAAATTGAAGGTTTCCACCCAATTTATGAAGTGGGAAAACTCTGAAGAACACAAGATCAAGAAAGAAACAAGTTTCACCAAAGGATGTTGAACCTCTATAAAATACTTGTGTAAGCTTTTTGTTGTTCTCAAACTCTTACTTTGCTAAAGATAAAATTTTCCCAAGATTTTGTTGTGCTATAAAAGTTTCAAAAAGGGTTCCAATCTTGAAAATACTTGTTACCTTCAAAATTGCAAACAATTTTAAAAGTTTGAATTCGCCCCATATTGGAATTTCACTCTTATTTCATTGTCACTTGAGCTAACATCGTTTGTTGTCTGGTTGCAAACTACTAATTCAAGCTTTACCTGTTCCACTAAAGGCAGTACCATAGAGAATAAATTTCAAACAACCATTAGGAGGAGGTTGCCAAAACGTATTTGGCCGAAGTACTTTACTCCTTTTTATAACAAATTTATTAGATGGACTACGATATATATTAGTAGTATATACATTAATTCCAAACAAGCCATTTAGCTCTAGCCCGTGTTGCAATTTGCATCTAAGCTAACTTGAACACTTGTCGCATATCCCAATTTTTTTTCTTGAAAGACCATTTCATTTCGAAACAACTATGATGATCAAATTATTGCCAAAAAAGGCCATCTTCCAAACCTGTTTTTGCCCCCATTGTAATTATACAGCAATCCATGATATGAAAAAAGATGAAGATTCGTTGCGTGCAACCCATATGTAGTTTCATTATTAACACCATAAATTCCAAATTCGCATGATTCACAAGATGTAAAGAATAAATGATTTACAGTTTCCTGTTCAAGTTTGCATAACAAACAAATTTGCTTATCATCACAAACAAGACCCCTCTTTGCTAGTTCACTCTTCACTACTACCTTACCCAACATGAATTGCAATGAAAAAATATCTACCTAAATCTGCCCAGATTCCTTTTTCTCATTTAAGACTGTCCTAGGCTCTTTAATTAAATAAATAAATTATTTGCTTAAATTAGTTTAAAATAATTTGTAAATTACTTAATTAAATGAGATTTAGGGTTTTGAATTCAATTAGTTAATTAAGTAATGAATTATTTAAAATTTTAAATTAAGAGCTTAATTATTTTACATATTTATTTTTTACTAAGACCTGGCGAAAGTTATGTAAAACATTTTCTCTTTCAACAAAACATGACAAAATTAAAATTACATATTCTTTGCTTGTTTTCTGAATTTTAAAAAAAAAAGATTTAAATTTTCTATGTTTTAGAAGATGGTGCAAAATATGAGAAAATGAAATTTTCTTAGTTGTCCATGTCAAACTCCTAACCATGTCTGCATACATACAAACTTAAATGTCAAACTCAGTTACGCCTGGTTTGCACATTGTCTGCACACACACTTACTAGAACGGAAACTTAGATTTTGATACAAGTTCTAATTTATTTATAAGTCTCTTTCGATGTTTTTATAAAATTATCTTCCTTAACCAATTTACTATATTCCTATACAAGTTGAAATCAAGAAAGACTCATTAAGATTAGGCTCTAATTATGGCTACATATGATATGTAAGTGTATTCCTATCCTACATGCGAATCAAATCAATGATCTCATGCAATTCATATTGACCATATGCTATTTAAAGGATTTTGGAAGCTAGTCTTTTGGAGGCTATTTAAGGGGCCTTTTTTAGAGGTTTCTGAGAGAGGTAACAAGCAATTTCTCTAAAGACAAAAAGCCAAAAACAAAGGAAGAAAGTAAGAGAATTGGGGGGAGAATCAAGATCACAAAGCTTCAACTATTAGTTTTCTCTCCCTACTTTTGTGTTTTTCTTATTTTCTTTGACTTGGATTAATGGCTAATTTTCTTTGGATAAAGTTTTTATTAGATATTATGAACTAAACTATTTTTCTAAGATTGCAATTGAACTCACATATAATATAAATTTTTAATCTCTTTCTTACTTATTTTCAATGGAAGTGAATTGTTTATTCCAATTTGTTCTTAATGCTTTTAATTGCTTGGCCCCCAATTAAATTGATCTAAGAACCTAAACAAACTTAGGAAAGGGAGTTAAGTGTAAACTAAAATTGGGATAGCATATGATCATATTAATTGATATATGTATAGGATAAAGATATACTTATATGTCATAAGTAGCTAGAATTAGAGCCTGAACTTAATGAATCTGTTTTAATTTCAATTCACATAGAGATATAGTGTTTTGGTTAAAATAAATATTTTTTTAAGATGAGTCGGAAGACCCTTATAAATAATTGAGGACTCTAGGTTAGCAATTCAACCCATTTGAAATGAGTTAAGGAAGAGAGGTAAGATTTAGATGAAATATGAGGGATATTGCAATCCTAGGCTTGGTTGATTTGATTTTTACACAAGTTATTATTACTTTGATTTTTCTTTTTAGTTTAAATTTTGGTTATTTAGTTTTAGTTAATTCATTAATTTTGATTGTTTGGATAGGATTAAATTGTTTTAATTTTAGTACTTGATAAAATTTTAAATTAATTCTCTATGGGATCGATACTCTGCTTTATTATATACTATCTATTCGATATGTATACTTGCGTAAGTAAAAAAATAACTGACACTTTCCTTGTTTTCTTACTAGCTTGTATGCCTCTTTTTCTTAAGAAAAACCTTACTTAATTGTTGCTTTATTGTACTTCAAAAGGTCACTTAAATAGGCTTTAAGACTGAGTTAAAATAGAAGTCGAAAGGCACATAAATTCCTACTTCTTGTTGGGGGCCGTGGCCATGATGATAGGGTGTTGCGGCCACGAGTCCTTGTTTTATTTTTTTGCAATTTCCTTGTCGATGGCCATGGCCATGGGTAGGTGCTGGCTACGACTATGAGCCTCTTAGACTCCTAAAGTCTCTTTAAATGATCGGGGCACTACAATCATGAAATGGTGAAGGCCATGACCACCAAATGCGTACTTTGAATTTTCGAGTTGTACTGCACTACTTCAACTTCCAATGTGATTTTCTCCTCCTTTGAGGGTGAACTGAGCAAAGTGGTAACATGAAGTTGTAGTTTGGCCTCTTAGCGTTTCAATGGTTTAAGAATCACGTCATTTAGAATTCTGAGTGGGAGATATGCTAGAAATACCATAACAAATGTAGTGGAAATATGCATCTAGAATGTACTCTCCTACTTCAATTAAAAGTCTTTCAACATAACACACCTACAAAAGCATAATTTAATTAATATTAGCCATACTTAGGCAAATCAACAACTAACTTAGCCTAGAATAATGTAAATTCAATTGGCCAAACATAATTTACTTAAATTTAAATAAAAAGCTAAAAATACTTAAAAATTTAAGATAAAAACTCAAGGACATAGCAAATTATTAACCAAAATTAAGACCAAATAACTCTATATCATAGAGTTATCACGCCTTCAAACTTAAAATTTTGTTAGTCCTTGAGCAAAACATAAAAGAAAAACTAAAACGAGAGCAACTTAAATGATGAAAGCAAGTTAAATAAATAAACCAACTAGAGACAACTAGCACCAAATCAATTATCTCCATAATTTTCTCAAAAGTATATCTATAAATCTCTAGCTTAAGAGAAAATATAGATATCATTTAAGTCCATGTTTCAACTCAAATGCAAGTTTATTCTCAAATAGATTTCTGTGTGTGTCCATAATCTTTTACAAAGAACATCATACTTATTCGGATAAGTTTATACCAATGCAAAATTTTGAATTAGTACTAGAACTCCATATATTTGTTTTTCATCTCTTTCTCCACTAATGTAGACTAATGCTAAGTCAGGGATCATGAAGTCTTTACTAAGCTTGTAATGTATGATTAGGGTCAAGATAAGATAAAGGTCATTAATGGCGCTCAATTCACCCTAAGCATATAATCATTTTAGGACTTCTATTAAACTCTTATTCTCATTCTCCAAACACAACCTTTTCTTCAACTTTACACTTTTCTTCTATTTAACACTTTATTTTCTCTTTTTTTTTTCATAACAATTTTACACTGCCAAACTTATTTCCTTCTATGATGATAGTGGGGTGAATACTATGTTGGGATGAGCCCTGCAGACTATTGGGATTGGTTAAGGCTTGATTCCAATTATGCAACAATGTCATTCATATTGAATGATTAGAGGTTTTCATTCATCAATAAGATATAAATTATAATGAGTTATAAGTCTAATTGGATGACATCCATTTGATTAATATTCCTTGCAAAGGAATTGTAATAGATTGCAAGTATGAGATCCTTGTGCATCAAAGCATAATCTCAAAATGTTCCTGGTCAATGTATCATTGAGACTAGACATTAATGATGCTCAGAGACTGATATTGTCACGACCCGGTACTCCCCTCGAGCCCATGACAACCGTCGCGGTATCCCGGTAGACACTCATTGCCCGGAATGTCAACCTGAAATCCCGCAAGGCTTTACTGTCAGTTTCTCTGTTCCCTTGTGAGCAACCATTGTCAAATATCGTGTTCTAAAAGATTTTAAGCTATTTCCAACTTTAAACAAATAAAATATTAATTTTTCATCTCACAGGGGTATTTTGGTCATTTTTCTCAAAAATTTTGAAACTAGCTAAAACGTAATATACAAGTACAAAACACATAATTCATATTCAAAATGAGTTTAAAAGTCTAAAATCTTCATTTAAAACGAAATTATGGTTATTTGAATATAATAAGAAAATAAAAGAAATATTAAGTTAAATATTCTATTTTCTTATAAAACAATATTTATAGAGTTATACGTGAATAATTTTTATAGCGTAAAAGCTAAATAAATTTATACATACTTAAATACAGTAAGCCAAAATATTTAATTTAATTTACAATAACAAGAGGGCCCCCGAATAAACAAAAGTAAAGAGGATTGTGAACCTACGGTTTGAAAAAATGCAGATCCAACGGTAGTCCTCGATGAGATCAGCTATCTACAGTCTATACTGAACCTGAAATGGGTGGAAATGAGGGTGGTGAGATTATAAAATCCCAATGAGTAAACAGACATCATCATAAACATCTAGAGTTGAGTACATGGAGACAATAAAGTAAATCATCATAAACTGGGTTATAGTATTAGAACACATTTTGTTCAAAACACGTAAAGAGGTTTATGAATCTCATAAAAATCTAGGCTTATGCCATAAATCCATTCTCGGGGACACCTTGGCCGAGGCATCCTACCGAGACCGCTAAGGCTATTAAAATTCACATTTCACATAAATCATGTTTTTGTTTTGAAAACATAGCCGTTCCTTGGCGTTGGCTGAGTTCCCCCTCACGTGGTGGTTTAGCGTGAAGTGAACCCTAAACTTTACCTCAGGAGATACCCTACGCGCCTCTCCGTTCGAGGTAAGAATATAATGGGATTTACCGTGCCCCTCTAAAAGGCTGGCCCACAGAAACCCCCTACTGCAGTGATTAATTAATATATAATCCACCATATAATAAAACTCAATAACATGATATGGCAATTTTGTAATTCGCAGTTTTTCAAGGCAACCAAACAATTCGCATTTTAATATAATTACCAACTAGCCAATCATGCTCGATTTATCATAAGCCAGTCAATTTAAACAATCAAATTGTCACAATTAACAGTCTCCGTGTACTCTATTTTTCAAAATCATTATTAATTTCAAAACAATTTATAAATTAATTTCATTGAAACTCATTTATTCATAAAACATGAAAATTTACCTTTTTAAATTCCTTTTTCCATAGAATTCATGAAAGCATCTAAAAACCACCCTCGATAATTAAAATGATATTAAGTTTACTCACAATGTTTAGAATGCAGACTTTCGAAGCACTTTGTCTATTGGTCCTCGGATGCAATTTCCTTGCCTTTATCGGAGGACTCACCACCTTGACACAATACAAAATCGAGAATTTCACCAAGTTGGTACTAAATCAAAATTAAACTAATTTTGACTACCAATGCATGATATGGAATGCAAAAATGCACTGGTAACTATCTAAACTCAGCATTGGCTTAATTCGTCGTATCACCCGATTAAATTCCTAACGCGTCCGTTTAAACTCCAATTTAATTCTTTTCAGTTTCTATACCTCAATTGCACCCAAATTAACTTAATGTCCCTCAGTGTGGTGCAAATTATCAGTCTCGATAGTAAATTATGAAAATACCCCTAGTGGGTAAAAATTCATATTTTTGCTCCGAAAATTCTCATTATTTTTCTAGGCTCATAATTTATCATTTCTTAACCAATTCTACTAGAATAAAAAATCAAACTCATCCTCACTCTCTACATGGTAAATTCAGCCATTAATGGTTGTGGGAGAAAATAAATTCTTTTCTTGTTGTTTTGTTTCTAAATATGCTAAACTAACTAAAAACACTAACATAAATTAAAATCAAATAAATCCAACAACTTTCTCTCTCCTAACCCATTTTGATCAGCCAACAATTCATCATAAAAACATGCAATTTGAGCATGGAAAATGAAGAGAAATGCTTAAAGAAAATAGATTTCAAGCTTAAGTTGAAAAATCCTACCTTTTTCACTTGTTTTCCTTGATTTTCCACACTTTTTCTCTTGAAATTCCTCACCTAGGTTTTGTTTTTCCTTTCTTTCCCTCTCTTCCTTGCTTGGCCGAATGTTTGGGGAATAATGGGCTGATTTGTGCTGATTTTTAAGTTAAATAATAAAATATCCTAAGCTTGACACATGACATTTTCTAATTAGTCCATTTTTAAAATTTTAAAAATTTAAACATTTTATCTCCACCACATGTTTAGTCAAGGGTCAAAGATGAAGATAAAGGAAGACCATGTGCTGGAAAAAATATCCTGGTGGTGGAAAATTACAATTTTGCCCCTGAGGTGGCAAAATTACCATTTTACCCATATACTCCAAAATATACCGAAATTAAAATTTTTCACTTCTAAACCTCAAATCATACTCCAATAAGTCAAATTATACTCCAATAAGTCAAATGGGGCCAAAAAATTCTTTTCTAAAATTTCCATTTTATCCTCAGGTGGCAAATGACCATTTTGCCCCTAGTCAGTGAAAATTTTGATTTGACTCCAAATTGATCCTCAAACTCCAAATTACCATTTTAAGTCATCCATGAATTGTGAAACTCTTAATCTCACCTTAAAATTCCTATTTGATCTAGTTCGAGGATTAAATAAACTTTATTGTACCTCTAGGTACAATACCGACTTTTGTAAAATTTTTGAAACTTTCCTAGCATGCAATCATGCTATCATCACATGTATGTCATGAATAATATTTTATAAGGTCGGGCTTTACAGATATATTCTATATTTCTTACTTTAGAAGTAAGTAATCGATCTTATAGACTAAAGTATAAAGATAACTAGAACTAGGATACAAGTGCTTGCCTAGGAGAGCAAGATCACTGAACATGACATGCCATGAGAAGTGCATTTGGTAATACACTCCAGTGTCTATACAACACTTTGCATGGGTCAGTCGTATAAATACTTCCTAGACCAAAGACACCACGTTGTCTTATATATAGAGTGTTATGCTCTAATTTTATCCCTACTTGTGCCTAACCAAGGATGCCTAAACAGGATGTTTTTGGGTATAGTATGAAGCATGCGAAGGCAAATAAGTGGTCAAGATAGGAATCATCACCTCAAGTGTTTCAGAGGATATATCCTATCAGTTCTTGGTTAACATTAACTTATTGAAGTCATTGGCCAAGACGACATTGAGATTATGAAAAAGTTTCATAAGTCTCTATAAAGCTAATGCTATGATTGCAGGAACGAGTAAGGAGGTCAATAAGAGTAGACATTGTACCAAGCTCTTATCATCTTTAGATATATGGTGAGGGAATGAATTACAATAATAGATTGTACATTGAAAAGTTGTCAAAGAATCTTTTTACTCTTCCAACAATTGGGTGGCCATGATAAATTGTTAAATACCAATCTTGGTCTATAGAATTGATTATAAATTAATTGATTGAAATTTATATTAATCAATTAAGTCATTAATCAATTCCATTCCCAACATATCAAGAACCTAATGGGTCACACACAATTATTGCATTTGAATTAACTTGGGAGAGTGATGAATTAAGTTAGACTTAAATCACATGCTAAGTAATTAACTTCTATAAACTTAATCAAAATAGTTTAATTAAGTTTTAGGCATAATTATAAATAGTTATAAGTATAAGGCCTTGATTGCAAAATATAAAGGAAATTAATTTTGATTTTAATTTTCAAGGACTTAATTAAAAGAGTTTAATTAAGTAATGAGCCCAATATTATAATATGCTATAATATTAAGAGATTAATTGTAAAATTGAAGTTATTTTAACCTAATTATTTAAGTCACCTTTTAACTATTTTCGATATGAGAGATTTTCACAATTGAAGAAAACTTAATTTTTGTCAAAAAAAGAAAAAAACGTTTTCTCTCTTTGCCACCACTCCCTTTGTGTGAAAGAGAAAATTGCTTATGAAGCAATTTTCAAGATAAGTTCGGCTAAGCTTATGACAAAGAAAAGGACAATTGTTTTCCTCTTTATTAGCACAAAATATAATTAAAAACTCCCTTCTTTGTTGAAGGTTCGTGTGAAATCGTGTGTACTACCGTTGGAGGCCAAACACTTGATTAGCTAGGGTTTTTGCTTCTTGTGGTGTTCGTGAGATTGCTTCAGGAAATGTCATTGTGATTACGAAATTACTTGGCAAGGTAACTTTCTAAAGAATAATTAATTTTACGCTTTTATGTGTTAAATATCACCAAGGTGATCCATGGGTGGAGGTATGTTTTGGTTGTTTAGTTCTAAAGTTTTAATTTTCTTTTTGCTGCGTATTTTTGAACATGTCGTCCATAGCCATACCCATCATACTAAGCTTTTTTGAACTTTTTCATTGACTCCACATTCTACCTTATTCAACATCTAGCTCAACACATCCTAAAATGATATACACGCTTAGAAGTGATGGATGCAAAATTGGAAATTTATTTAAAAGGCTAGGCTAAACAATTATGTGTTTGACAAAGAAAAGGTAAAATTAGGCTTAACGGGGTATACTAGGGATAAAATTTAACAAGGTTAGCTTGAAAGGCTCAAATAGTCCAAAGATGACTCAAATCATCTCCTTAACTAAATATTGCCTAGGATTTCAACTCAAGAGAAAATCAAGCACATTCTAGAATTCATGACATAATTTAAAAATTCATATCAAAATAACCTTCTCTAAATGTGCATAATAATTCAAAGTAAAAGAAAAAGTACTCAATATGTGAAAATCACATTCTAACAATAATACACAGCAAAAAAATTTAGCACAAACTCAAACAATATCCTTATTTACTGAAAGCTAAAGATACATGACAACTAAGTTCTTATCATTAGATAAGGAAATCATTAAAAAATTTGGCACAACTTACTATATCCTAAAAACTTCAAACAAACATAATGAAAAGTAAATGATAAACTAACATAAAACATGCATGCAAATAAATAAATAAAATCTCCACTTTCACAGAAACATCAAACTTCCAAAAAAAATAATTCTCTCCCTCAAACTTAAACTCAACATTGTCTTAAATGTTAGAAATAGACAAAGAAAAGGTGAAAGATACTACCTTGGTAGTTGGAAGATTCTAGAGAGGCTTTACCCCTCTTCTTCATTTTCATCATTATCGCCAATGCTTGTGGGAGGCTTTTTCTTTTTTACTGCAAAAAGAAAATAAATAGAGATTAATGTAGAAATATAAATAAGTAAAATAAAAATAACAGAAAAGAGAAAATATGAGTTTTGAAAGTTTAGGTTACCTCTCAATAAACGCTTCTTTATAGTCAATAGCTTGACTATGGCGAGTCTTTATTGTTGTTTACTAGAGTGATTGAGGATTTTTGACTATCCAATTCACCTCCCAAATGATGTTGGAGATGCTGTCCCTTGTTGTTCAATTTTCTACCCATGCAGTATATGTATAGCAACGATAATATAGTAACGAGTAAAGTGTCGATCCCACAGATAATTGAATTAATTCTTACTGTTAACTATTAAAATTGTAACACCTTAATCTGATCTAAATAATTAAAATTAAAATTATTAAAAAAATTAAAACTAACAAACTGAAACAAAAATTAAATAATAAATTTATTTTATAAAACTCGCTTAACTACTAGACCTAAGATTATGATGTCCCTCAATGCTTCATCTGATTATTGTCTGTCTCTCTCAACTTAGTTTAATGGATTAAGTTGATAACCTAGAGTCCTCAATTATTTACAAGACTTTGTCTAGTTTCTCATAAAAATACCTCTCTCAATTAATTTACTATATATCTATGAAAATTATATTGAAGAAATTTTCATTAAGTTCGTACTCTAATTTAGGCTACGTATGACTTATAGGTGTATGTTTACCCTATATGTAAATCAAACCACCTAATTAACTAAGTGCATTCGATCATACGCTATTCTATTTAAGATCTACCTAAATCTCCTTTATCAAGATTTAACTTAGGTTTCCAATTCAATCTAATTGGTGATCAGACAACTAGAAGCATTAAGAACGGAATGAAATAAATAACTTAAATCCATCAAACATAAGTAAAGAGAGATAAATAATTCAGACTACATATTGAGTTTAATTATAATCTTAGATAAAAAGTTTAGTTCCCCATCAAGTCACAGTCATCGTTAAATAAAGTTTAAACATTAAAAATAGAACCAAGAGAATAAAAGAATAAAAAAAGATAGAAAAACTCAAGAATTGTATTCTTGATCTCCAAATCTCCTTGAATCCTTCAGATTCTTCTTAGCTTCAATGATTTTGTGGCTTGACTATCAATCTGGTGCTTCATTTTTTTCTCCTTTTAAAAGTCCTCTGAAAGATTGTTTTTATAGGCTTTGAAGTTAAGCCAAGGTTGATGAAGAAAGAAGTCAATTGCAGTTGGGATTTCCTCATCAAACTATGCGGGCCGCAGCCTTGCCCAATTAATTAACAAAAATCATATTTGCTTTAGAACTACTGCAGTATGTTAACTTTGATAAGATTTTTGACCACCTTCCAACCCAAACTAGACAAAGTGTTAAACATCAAAGTTGTATTTTTTTCTCTTATCTTTCCAATGGTCTAATAATCGCTTCATTTGAACCTCTGTATAGAAAGTTATAGCCAAAATACCGAAATATGTGCAGTGTAAGTCAGCACCTTAAAATTGCTCTCTTTTTTTCACTAAAATTCTTCTTTCATCAAACACCATCAAAACCACAAATAAATTAGTAACAACCTATCTTAATCAATTTAACACCAATTTAAGCATAAAATTAACTAATATTAGATTGACTCACCTAAATTAACTAATTTAAAATAATTTAAATAAAACCTACTATTTCTATGCATTACTACACAAACTAAGCTAAATTACTATCAAAATTAACCTCAAATAACTCTATATCATGGAGTTATCACCCACTCACTCGGAATGTTTCGGTAGCCTCACTACAAATGTCTATTGCACCACAAAGATAGACCTTAACCACCTAGTTAGGACCTGACCACTTTGATTTTTGTTTCCATGAAAAGTGCTTGACTAATTTGGTTAGTAACACTTGTTGTCCAACCTTAAAATCAAAATGATTTAAAAGCGGTGGAATCTACTTACTTTTCCCCAAATAAGCTTTAAGGGGTTTCTTTGGATATTTCTTATCGAAAACCTCCTTAGCCAACAAATCAACTGAATCAAATCTATAGCAACTATCTGTGTAAAGACATTTAATTGCATTGAACAAATTAAACTCAACTTCCTACTCTTCAACCTTGAATTTATCTTGTCATTCTTCACATTGATTATTACTCTTGCTGCAGCTAAGAATGGTTGTCCCAAAATAAGAGGAATTTCAACGTCCTCTTCCATTTCAAGCATAATAAAGTCTATTAGAATGTAGAGCTTCCCCAATTTAACCAAAACATCTTCAATAATCCCCACATAGTACCTGATTGATTTGTCTGCTAATTGCAAGGTAACTGTAGTAGGTTGTATCTCCTTAAGTCCTAGTTTCTTGACAATAGACAAGAGCATAATTGAAATACTAGCACCCAAATCACACAAAGCTTTAGAAAAGTTAAAACTACCAATAATACAAGGAATAGAAAAACTCCTTGGATCCTTAAGCTTTAGTGGAAGCTTATTTTGGATTATAGCACTGCACTCCTCAGTAAATGCAACTGTCTCAAAATTTTTCAATTTCCTTTTTATGGATATAATCTCTTTAAGGAACTTTGCATAAGAAGGTATTTATGCCAAAGCATCTGCAAAAAGAATGTTAACATGAAGTTGCTTGAAAACATTCAAAAACTTTTCAAATTACTTAGTTATTTTCTTTGGCTTCAATGTTTGAGGAAAAGGAACAGAAAGCACATATGGCTTGACTTGTGGTGGTGTGGATACTTCCCACCCCCTTACTTATCTCCATCAACTTGTGGTGGTATGGCTTGCTTGCTAGAAATATCCTCTTGATCAACTCTATCTCCACCATCTACCATTTCCTTACCTTTTACCTTATCAAGATGCTTACCATTCCTTAAAGTAATCTCATTACATTCCTCATTTCTTTCTCTACTAGGATTTGGTTCAATTTCCCTTAGTAAAGTTCCTTGAGGCCTGTTATTGATGGAATTGGCCAGTTGACTGTGAGACTTTAACCTCTATAGGCTCGTAACTAGGCATAGACGTAATAACACGGGCTAGGGGTAATTTCGTCATTTCCTTAGTAAGCCCCTAAAAGTAAGTTTTAAACAATATTATGGCCTAAATACGTCTAAGGCATAAATGGATGATTAAATAAGGGTAAAATGACAAAGGAAACAAAAATTTTGATGATTTCCATGATAGGGGCAAAATGGTCATTTTTCACCTCGGGTCAAAATTTTTAAGTTTTCATGAACCCAAACATTTCTAGACCATTATGGACCTTGTCCTAGTGTCAAAAGAGTAAAAAGATTTCACATAAGGGTGGAAAAAGACAAGCTAACTTACTAAGGGCATTTTCGTAATTTTTAAGGGAGTGAATAAGCTTGGGCTATAAATATCTTCTCCTTCCAACAGCTTCTTAAATTTCCAGTAGCTTCTTCTTCTTCTTCTCTTCCCATCTCACGTTGCTTCCATCCTCCATGGAAGCTTGATATAGAGCTTGCATAATTTTCTCTCTCTAACTTTAATTTTCATACCTTTATGCCCTTTTAACTATAATCCTTGTATTCTTTCACTCTCTCACTTCAAAACCCTTGATATATCTTATTTTCATGCTTTCTCTCACTAGCTAGGCATTCTAGAAAGAGAAAGAGAGAATTATCCCATTTGTTTAGAAGCTATTGGAAGAGAATTCAACTACAAAGAAATCTTAGGGTGAGTGATGAACTAAGCTTGGTTTTTAGCTATGGATAATATCTAGTAATTGGGATTATGAGATGTTTTATTGTTGAGGATGTTCATTCATTTTATAGTGATTAAGATAGTGAACATAGATAGCCATTTAAAGTAGCAATTGAAAGCTTGCTAAGGGATAGCTTTTAGGGTTTATAAGTATGAATTGACACTAAGGTAATGTTAATTTGATGGTAGGTTCTAACGAAGCCCCATCACCCCAATTGGATCATTAAGGGAATTAGAGTCAGCTAAAGGCTCAACAATATACCAGTGAGTGAACTGCATTTCAAATTCGTTTTGGGGAATGTGATTGTTTGTACAAAGTATTTGAATGATTTTATACAACTTTTCTTAAAAATGAGTGCCTTGGGAACAAGCTTTTGAGAAATGGGTTATGTTGTGATATGTGGCTATTATGGATTCCTATACTGCTACATTAGGTTGATATATGTATATACGTACGAATCTATTGTTGTGTAATTATATGGACTCAGTTATGTGCGAGTAAGGAGTGCGTATAAGCCGATGATGACCTGATTATGTGTGAGTAGGGAGTGCACATAAACCGGTGATGACCTAGCCATGTGCGAGTAGGGAGTGTGCATGAGCTGGTGATGATGGGATGGTGTGCATGATGATGATGGGTATATGTATATATATATACATACGTAAACATGTGTGTTATAAGAAATTTATGAGTAATGGTATATGGTTGTAATGTATGTGAAATTCGGTATGTTAAACTTTGGAAAGTTGTTATGTGTCTCTTATTGGTTTTGGACATTTCAGTAGGGTGGTTTTCTTTGGGAGGAAGGGAAATTTTTCATTGGTGCCCTGTTTCTCGCTGATTCTCGCTGTAGCGAGAAACTCTCGAGTTTTTTGGAGGGTGGCTGGCCGAAAACTCGCTACAGCAAAAATGTTTCTGTCTTGGGGCAGAAATTTCGCTGCAGCGAAAAACTTTCTGTTTTGTCTCACATCTTGATCAATTGTTGCCCTATTTTCCACTTCTTTGCTACCATATTTGAGCATGGATCTCCAACATTACGGAATAAATGATTTAAGTTTAAAACGAGGAGGTTTGATGAGAAACCCTCGTTTGGCTAATAATTTAAATCCCAACGCTGCAGCGAGAATGCCTTTCCGCTGCAACGAAGATTCGTTGTCGCATTTGACTTGTTTGTGTATCACTGAAGCCTTCATTTTTCAAATTTTTTGTTATGTATGGGTTCATCATTACCAAGTGATTAATCATTTAAGGGTTTAATGAGGGGTTTTTAATATGAATAAAATTAAATTGCATTATTTTAAAACAAGTGCATCATGATTTTAAATTCCTCCTTATTATTGCTTGTTCCCTTCCTTGTTCACTCATTGGGTTTATACTCACTGTTTTTAACTTCATGTTTTCAGATCATGAGGCAGCCGGTAACTAGGACGAGGTGTCCTTGTAGACTTGTATCCATCTTTTGGTAGGTGTCTCGGCATTCAGTAGTAGTACATTCGTTCGAGTCTCTCCGTTGGAAATCGAGTCTTCTTTTTGAGATGTATAGACAAACTTGATGTAAATTATTAAGATACATATTGTAGGCAATGTACACTTGTTTGGTATGCCAGTATGAGGTGGCAATGTTTAATATTATTTTGATCCTAAGTTATGAAATGTGACTTAGTAGTTTATGATGGAATGATGAACATGTCAGATTAATAGACTTGCTTGGGCTTAGTGGTCTACGTCCATTGGGCCCATGCGCCGATCATGGCCTGAAATTTGGGTTGTGACATTGACCTGCTTGTGTCTCAAGGTTTTCGAGTGATGCCACCTGACTTTGAAAGAGAGAATCAGTCATTGTTATGTATTGCATGAATAACTCTTCCACAAATGGCTTTTTCTTAGGCGTAAGAGGTCTAGCTCGAGGTGGAAATCCATGAGGAAAGTTTGGCTTATTTTTTGATGAAGATTTTTGGTTGTTGCTCCAAGAGAAATTATTATGATTCCTCTAATCAAGACTATAGTTGTTAAGATATGGATTATTTTGTTGTTTATTAAAATTCCCAACAAATTATACAAATTTAGCATTAATAGGACACGTATCACTAGAATGTCTATCTCCACAATACTCACATGTCACAAAAGGACTCTAAACACCATGAACACCTAGAGTATCAATTTTCTTGGTGAGAGTAGCCAATTGTGCAGTTAAGGCATTAATTGCATCAAGCTCATGAACATTAGCAACTTTCCTTGGACCCTATCTCTTGGATGGCCATTGATAATTGTTGGAAGCTATCTCCTTTAACAAGTCATAAGTCTTATCAATGGATTTACTCATAAGTGCACCTCTAACTACTACATCAATGGTGGTTCTAATTGGTTCCATTAAACCATTATAGAAAGTTTGAACTTGCGGCCATTTAGGTAACCCATGGTGAGGACATGTCAAACCCTGCTTTGTAAAATAATTATAATGTTATTCACATGCTCGATAGAATGTTTGTATATTTAGGAAGTTCGAAAAATAGTTAAAAGACGATATTGCCCCTAATGGTACCATTGAGTCGATTAAGCCTCGAACTAGTTCAATTAGGAATTTTAAGGTGAAATTAAGAGTTTCACAGTTCAGGGATGACTCAAAATGGTAATTCGGAGTTCGAGGATCAATTTGGAGTCAAACTGAAATTTTCACTATCTAGGGGCAAAATCGTAATATTTTTCACTCGCGGATAAAATTTGAGATTTTGAGAGAATTTAGATCACATTTGACAAATTGGAGAATGGTATGAGTATAAGGGATGAAAAATATGTCTATGGACAATTTTTCAGTTTTTGGGGTAAAAATGTAATTTTTCACTTTACGGGGGTAAAAGTGTAATTTTTAAAAATTTCCTCCACCAAAACTTTGGAAAAGTCTAAAAATTTCATGGAAGACATGGATAAGTGAAGAGGATTGAGTGGTAGAAAAAGAAAGTAAAAAAAATGGCTAGAAAAAATAAAATAATAAAATATTCAAAAAGTAAATAAAATAATAATATTTTATTAAGCCTATTAAAAGGCTTGAAATTTCCAGAATTCTTCATTGGGAGGGTCAGCCAAAACCAGCAGGAGAGAGAGAGAGAAATAAGAACAAACCCTAGAGTAAGAAAATTCAAAGAAAAAGTGTGATTTTTCAAGGAATCAAGTGTTTAAAGGTATCATTTTTCAAGCTTAGCTTAAGATTTATCCTTTCCATGCATTTCTCCTTATTTTCCATGGTTAAATTATGTGTTTTGATGATGGATTCAAATCTGATCATATGGGTTTAGAGAGAGAAAGTTGTTAGATTAATTTGATTTTAAACTATGTTAGTGTTTAGTGTTAGTTTAGCATGTTTATGAGTAAAACAACAAGAAAAATATTCATTTTCTCCATGAATTTCTCTAGGCCGAATCTAGCCAATGGTGTGTGAGGATGAGGTTGACTTTATTTTAAGAGAATTAGATGGAAAAATGATGAATTATGAGGTTGGAAATTAAATGGGAATTTTTTGTGCAAAAAAATTAAAATTTTTACCCACTAGGGGTAAAAGCGTAATTTGTGATCCGAACTGATAAATTGGACCACATTCACAGTCATTGAGGTATTGTGGATATAATTGGATAATTGAAATTGAAATGGATGGAATTGGAGTTGAATTGGAGATTTTAGAAATTTACACCGTGTATAGGCGAGTTAGGTCGGACACTGTGATTAAATGATTGTCCAAACATTTCACACCCTATCTAGTGCATACGCATGGATAAGAGCCTGAAATAATATATATTGATTTGACACAAATTATTGAATTTTTTTGTGTCATGTATTGTGGATAGGTGGTGAGCTATCTGATACGGGTAAAAGACTACACCCGAGGATCGAGAATAAGAATATATCTACTCCTAGTATAGTGAGTAAACTTACTATCGTCTTAATTATCTAGAGTAGATTTATTTAATTGTGTGATTTTATGGAAAAATGGTTTAATTGAAAAATTATTGTGTTTTATGGGAAAATGGGATTTTATAAAATAATTTTATAAATTTTTGAAAATTTAATAATGATTTCAAAAATAGAGTAATTGGAAACCTATACTATGATTGTGTTGTTTATCCATGATTTTACATTAAATGGCTTATGATAAATGTGGGTATGACTGGTTATTTTTATGATTTTAAGAATATGTGAACTGCTTTGATTTGCCTTGAATGTGTTAAGTGAGCCATGTCATACTATTGTGATTTTATTGGTTGGTGGATTATAAAGTGGGCACTGCAATGACGGGGGTTCCGTGGGCCAGCCTAATTAGAGGGGCACGGTTCCCAATTATTGAGCTTACCTCGATTGGAGAGGCGCGTAGGATAACTCCCGAGGTAGGATTTGAGTACACTTCACGTTGGCCACCACGTGAAACTGAGACTCAGCCAACGCCAAGGAACGGCTGTGTTGTCAGAGGTGAAATGTGTTTGTGTGTGTGACAATAAACAGCCTTGACGGTCTCGGTAAGATGCCTTCGCGGGGTATCCCCGAGAATGAATTTTTGGCAAGGGCTAAGTTTTTGAAAAGTACATAAGCCACGTTGAGTAGTTGGATGAAATCCAATTATTTATATGGGTTAGGATGAATTATTTTAATTGTCTCCTATTACTCGGCTTTGGATTATTTTGATGATGTCTGTCTACTCACTTGGATTTTATAATCTCACCCCTTCTTCCTATACATTTTTTAGGCTCAGAATAGGCAGTAGACTGTCAATTGCATCGAGAAGTAAATTTTGGAATTGCATCCTAGAAAGTAAGGTTATAAACTTAAACCTTCTCAGTTATTTGGGGGCCCACGTGTCATTGTAATTTAAATTGCATACTCCAATTTTCTATATTACAGTATGTATAAATTTATTTTGTTTTTATGTGCAAAAAATTAATTTTTGATGTTTCGAAAATATATATATATATATTGTTTTACATTAAAATAGATTATTTTAATTAATATTTTTATTTTATTTTATTATTCAAAAAAAAAGAAAAAAAAGAGAGGAATGGAAAAACTGGTACAAAAGCCTTGCGAGGTCTCGAAAGGCATTCAGGGGAAGAATGTTTGTCGAGGCTTCGCGACGGTTGTCACGAGCTCGATGGGAGTTCCGGGTCGTGACAGGACATCTCCTAAGCAGATCCTTATACTTCTCCTAAGCCTCACATAGTGATTCAGAATAAAATTGGGTAAAGGAGGTGATATCATTCCACATCTTAGCTATTTTAACTGGTGGAAATAACTTAGCTAAGAATTCCAAATCATCCCAAGTACTAATTGAACTAGTTGGAAGCAAATTTAACCAACTCTTTACCTTGTCTCTTAGTGAAAATGGGAAAAGCTTCAATCTAATGGCATCATCAGAAACACCATTGGTCTTGAATGTATTGCAAATTTCTAGGAAATTCACAATATGTGCATTAAGATCATCATTCAGCAATCTCTTAAATTGAACTGAAGTCTAAATAATCTGAATGATTGTTGGCTTAATTTTAAAGTTACTGACTTAGATGGTAGGTCTACGAATGCTAGAATGAAGGCCTTGAATGAGAGGTACAACATATTATCGCATGGACTTGTTCCTTTTTTATTGATCAGCCATTGTTTTGAATTGAGTTGAAACTTGTGAATTTCCTTTTGAAGTTTTCGAAGAGTCTTTTCAATTTTTGGATAAAAAAGAACAATCTCTAAACTTCTTACCCTTTGCATACAATGACCAAAAGTACTTGAAAACAAAGAAAAAGAAAGTTTGAATTAAGACTAAAATTGCTTGGTATTAATATTAACAAAGAAAATTTGACACAACTCCTCGGCAACGACACCAAAAACTTATTGTCAAATTTACCACGCAAGTGCATATATTATTAACATGTAATATAATAGAAAGTAAAGTTTGTTCCCACAGAGAATTGCCCAAATCTTTTGCTAAATACTAAAATTGAAACAACTCAATCTTATCCAAGCAACCAAATTTAAAACTATTGAAAATTAAAGAAACTAAAACTAAAACTAAAAGTAAAAATATTAATTTAACTAATTAATTAATCAACCAAAAGTCTAAAACCACAATATCCCTTCAATGTTTCATCTGAATTTCTTCTATTCCATTTTTACTTACTGTATAAGCTTGAGTTGTTAACCTCGAGTTCTAATTTATTTATAAGTCTTTTCTAATGTTCTTATAAAAATATCTTCCTTAACCAATTTACCATATTCTTATGCAAATTGAAATCAAGAAAGACTTGTTAAGCTTAGACTCTAATTATGGCTACATATGACATGTAAGTGTATTCCTATCCTACATGCGAATCAAATCAATCATCTCATGCAATTGATATTGAACATATGCTATTTCATCTATGGCTTACTCTAAACTCTTTCTTCTAGTTTCGTTTACAATTCCGAATCAATCTAATTGGTGGCTAATCAATTAAACGTGTTAAGAACAAGATTGAAATAAACAACTCAGACACTATCAATCATAAGTAAGAAAGTATCAAAAATTCAAACTAAGCATTGGGTTCAATTACAATTTTAGATTAAAAAATTTAATTCCACATAACTACTAAAAACATCATCCAAAAATGAAATTTAACTATCAAAACTAAACAAAGAAAGCATAAAGATAACAAGAAAAGAAAGAACTCCAATATTTATCAAGTCTTCAACCCACAATCTTTCTTGCTTTCCTCACTTTCTTGCTAGCTTGAATACCTCTTTTTCTTTAGAAAAGCTTTACTTAATTTTTGCTTTATCATGCTCCAAAAGGTCACTTAAATAGGCTTTAAGACTGAGTTAAAATAGAAGTCAAAGGGCACATAAATTCCTACTTCTCTTTGGAGTCCACGGCCACGAGTCCTTGTTTTATTTTTTTCTGCGGTTTCCTTGTCAGTGGCCTCGACCATGGGCAGGTTTCAGCAGTGAACATGAGCCTCCTGGACTCCTAAAGCATCTTTAAGTGATTAGGGTGCCGCGGCCATGAAGTGGTGAAGGTCGCGGCCACCATATGCATACTTTGAATTTTTAGGCTCTACTGCGCTACTTTAACTTACAATGAGATTTTCTCTTGATTCAATGCTGAACTGGGTAAAGTGGTAATATAAAAGTTGTAGCTCTATCTCTTATCTTTTCAATGGTTCAAGAATCATGCCATTTGGACTTCTGTAATGGGAGATATACTAGAAATACTGCAACATGTGTAGTGGAAGTCTGCACCTAAAATGCATCTCTTACTTGAATTAAAAGTCCTTTAATGTACCACACGTACAAAAGCACAATTTAATCAATAGCAGCCATACTTAGACAAATCAATAACTAACTTAGCCTAAAGTAATCTAAATTCAATTGACCCAACATAATTTACTTAAATTAAAATAAATAGCTAAAAACACCTAAAAATTTAAGATAAAACTCAAGAACATAGCAAATTATTAACCAAAATTTAGACCAAATAACTCTATATCATAGAGTTATCACTCATCGACTATAGAATATCTTTTACATGTTAATGAGGGTTCAAAATTTTTTTAGTGTAAACTGAAATTCCCATTGTGTAGAACATGCCATTTTGCAAAATAAAAGATGTTTGGTCCTTCAATAGCTGGGTAATTAGCTGGACATGTCTCAGTGGTTACAGAGTTAGTTATGCCTTTTTTGTAGCCAAGCTGTCACAATTAAGAGCTAAAACCTTCCTTTTAACAGACAAAGCTGTATTATGATCTCATTATACTGTGCATGAAGATCAGAGGATGTATTTTCCTGTATGTCTTAGTTATGTCCTTTTAATCCTGCTAGTTTTGACAATTTCAATCCATCTTGTGCACAAGTAACTTTTCAAACCATATAACGTCCTTTTCTGATTCTTATGGGCATTCTAGTGATATTTGGACTCTCATTCAGGGTGATTGTATGAAAAATGTTGG
Organism: Theobroma cacao; assembly: GCF_053813885.1. Taxonomy (NCBI): domain Eukaryota; kingdom Viridiplantae; phylum Streptophyta; class Magnoliopsida; order Malvales; family Malvaceae; genus Theobroma; species Theobroma cacao. Next base: position 13,897,714 of record NC_142640.1, read on the forward strand.
TGTGGTTGATGTTGAGTACATAGTTCATTTAGGTCTTTCTACACTTGGTGTTATGACTGAATATAAGGTAAGTCTATAACAAATCCATGTAAATGTTACTATTAAGTCTCTGACTGCCTGTCATTTTTCGTGATGATGTAGTTAAATTCTACACAAGTTAACATTACTTAGAGGGAATAATTCTCTAACTCGAAAACATTGGTATGTTTTTTCTGAACTTGAATTTGCCTAAGTGCCTCTTAATCATTTATAACAATACTCACCTTCTTTGAAATTGCAGGCACCATCTGAATCTCATAAAGTTGACAATAGACTTGAAGTAAGGGCCACGTAGACATTGCTTTGTAAGTTGTTTAACGAATTCCACTTTATCCATTTTATAAGTTGTTTAACGAATTCCATTTTGTCTTATAGTTCAGTATAGACACATACATATACATATGTATGGAACCATTTTAAATTACAACATGCTTGCAGGTGAAAGGACAATCCTTCCTTGAAATACAAATGTTCCACAAAAGATAGGAAAATGTTGCCAAGGAGGATAAAATGTTGGATTGATCCTTATCAACAATCGGTTAACAAAAGCACCAACTAATTATTTCTACGGCTTTTGTCAATACTCAACTCCTTTCATACAACTTCAAGTAATTTCATACATTCATGTAATTTTTTTTCCAAAGTAAAGGAGTGTGAATTTGTGAGAGGTAACTGAGGTGAGTAGGCAAAAAGCTTCATCTATGAAATCACTAACTTCGGAACACAGCAACTAAAGGAGCAGGTCAAGGAGCCCTTTTGTTATTGGATGTAAGAGCTCCATTGAGTTTTTATTTTATTTTTGCTTGTAATATTGGGTTTGGTTGTTATTTATTATTCATTGAATGAGAATATAAATATGTTTTGTTGATGCGAAATGTTGTATCGTTTTGCAATTGTATTCTGCAAACTTTTGTCATGCATTTTCTTATTTTACAACATTATTTTATAAGGAGTATTGTTGATCATATATATTTGAAATTTGGTAAAACTTAAAAAAAAAAAAATTAGATTTGCTTATAACATGTGATTGGATATATTTATTTTAGTTATATCATAAAATTTGAATGTTTTTACATGCTCATATTTAACTAGGTAAGACTTGGAGTACTACTCAAAATGAAGTTATTGCCATATTCACAACTTTTTTTCCTTTTTTTTCCCAATCAAAATATATAGTATTAATTTAAAATATATTTTCTCTCAAATTATTATAAAAACGAAAGATTAATTACAAAAAAAGAAAACATTGGATGATGTAAGTTAATTATAAACTATTCTCATTTTGTAGATAAACATATAAACATATATATTCCCAAAATAAAGTGTGATTTCTAATAATATGTCCATACACAGTTTGGGAAGTATAAAAAAATGAAAGCAGTCTTCTAGAGGTTTTGAGAAGTTTGATTCACAGATTGAATTGAAAATTGCTATAAAATCCACATTTGTTTTGATAGGGTCATTAGCCTTGAAATTGGCATTCTAGAATGTGCTCTTTGTCAAACATTAATCATATTTATCTGTCTTCAATGGCAGACTATTCTTTTCTTCTTGCATTTTCAAAGTAGATTATTTATTATGCCTTCTACTTTTGTTTTTTCTTAACAAACGCGTGATGAGGATCGGGGCAACCCGCGGATTCCAGGTTGGATCCAGTCATCGCGTTAACCCAAAAACTAAAGAAAACGGACCAAATCCGTTATTGGGTCCATCTGGAAATGCAATCCATGGAGCTGCCGTGGTTAGTGACCTTGCTTTCCCCAGCCTTCCAAGCAATTTCGCTTCACCGAACAAAAAACTCAATCAAATCCCCCAGTCCCACCGCAGCCTCAAAGGGCGTTTCAGTCCTTTTAAAATACGCGTCACCTTTATTTTTGCTTTCGTCATAATTTTCCAAACTCTCTCTTCCTAGAATTCGAACAAGTTCTGTTCCTGAGATCGGCGATCAGAAGCCAAAACCAAAAAATAAAATAAATAAATAAATAAATAAAACAAACAGAATGTCCAAGGCGGAGCAGCCGGTGGTTGGAGTTCCATACTATGTGGGGATGAATCCGTACCAGGCGGGAATGGTACCGCCCAACGCCATTTACGCTGATCCAAAGGGAATTCCGATTCAGCAAACCATGTATCGAGATACTCCTGCTCCTTTTAACTGCCCTTTCTGTGGTAATTCCGGACTCACCGTCGTCAGGTATTTACCTTTAACCCCCTTCCTTGCTTTTTATTCCTTACCTATTCCTACGATCCGCTTTCTCAAATTGGGAAACTTTGTGTTGATTGATATGAGGATCTTGTCGGTAATCTCTTTGTTGGGCTTTATGTCATGCGCCTTAAAAAAGGGAAAGAAACTTTTGGGTTTTGGTCTTGCAGTGTCAATTGAATGATTGTTTTGCTTCTAGTTGCTTGGGCATATCGAAATACTAATGTCTTTCTTATGATTTAATAATTTAATTGTATTGTTTTGGTGTGGCATGTGGCTTGTTGCTGTCGAGTTTTCTTGCTCATCATGCGTCTCTGTCTGTTTCTGGGAGTGTTTAACTGATAGTCTTGTTTATGCATATTGTGAGGACCAATTCTAATGAGAAGAACCTTCTCTTGCGTTCCAATCTTAGTTCTGAATTAGTGCAATTTGTTGTATAACTCGATGCAATGGCTTTGTTCTTCCGTTATTCCTTCTTGGGATATGGTGGACCATTTAATGTAATGTGATTATAATTATTTTACTGTCTTCATTAAACTTTAAATTTCATGTGCAAATTCAGATCTAAACCTAGTCTGGCAGCAGTTGTTGGTTGCATGATGCCTTTTATGCTTGGAATCTGCTTCCTTTGCCCATCAATGGACTGCCTTTGGCATAAGTATCATTATTGCCCAAAATGCACTGAAAAGGTCAGTCTAATTTGTTTTCTTTCTCTTTTTTTTTTTAAAAAAAAAACTACTCTTTTTTCTGGGTACATATGGAAGTAAATTAAATTGAGCTATACAAAAGAAGGTAGCTTGCACCCATGTTGTTGACTCGACCTCTTCTCCCCAAGATCACACCTGATTCTCCAAGTTAAATTTTCCAAATCCTTAATGGGTGAGAAGTTGCCGTGGGGGCTTTATCCACTCAATCACTTTTCGCCTTCATTTTAATAATTTTCTTTCTTTGCTGGTTTTCTTGCAGGTTGCTAGTTTTGAGAAATCAGATCCATGTGCAGTGGTGGATGTGCCCCAGTGGAAGCAGGAGAGTTTTGCTGTGCCTGCATGATATGTCTAGTCAAAGCATTTTGCTATGCTGTTTAATGCTTTCTATTTTTGCTTTGCTGAAAACTATTGTCTATACTAGAAACCATGAACAAAAGGTATTAGTGCATATGTCTTGAAATGGTATTTAGACTAAGCTCTTCTCTATATGTTATCATACTGCTTACTTGCAGTATTAGACTCAGTTGCAACCCTGTTGTGAATAATTTTTCCTATAAGACCACAATACAATTGTTATGCAACATAGATGATGCTTCTGAACCTTTTACGTTCCTCCTTCTCTGGAGTCTAAGAGAAACCTTGTAGATGGATAGATGGTTGACCATATTTACTCCTATCTTCAGCGTAAAACCTGCGGATATATATATGTTCCTTGGATTCTCATTTTGGTCAGTATATTCCTCTCATTTTTAAGTTTTCAGGAAATGTTAGCACATTTGTTATATGGACAATGGTGGGCCAAATGACCCACTGAGCTTGATACAATCTAATTATGTCCTGCTTAGTCCAAAACCAGGCTGATGAGCTGTATTATATTTTCCTTTCGAGAGTGATTATATGAGTGTGGTTCAGCTTATTCATAATTGAGGAACTAAAAATTGCCTTATTATTCTGTGTTGGTCTTCAAACATGACTATTTACTCAGACAACTGAAATCCTAATTTCTAAGCTTGCACTGAATGGGGCACTTGCTTGATGCATCAGCAAAGGTTGTTTTGTTTAGCACTTGCTAGTGTCCTCATTCATGGTATCATATGATTGCATTTGCTGTCATAGTATCCCTATAGTATGGCACCAGTAACTACTTGGAAAAATCTGTTCGGGTTGTTCACGCAAGAGTGCAGTACTGGTCGGCATGGGTTGTTTTCCCAATCTTTTTAATGCATAGAAGTATTATTTAAACAGCTGACCATCTATAACCCTATTGGTCGGCATGCTTTCTTCGATGACTGCATCGATATGCATCTTGGAAAAAGCTTAACAGATATCAAATATGAGTTTCAGTATTTAGATCAAGCCTGAAATGACTGATATACTTGGTTTGAAAGCTGAAGATTCTTTTCCTTGTTGCGAATACAAATTTATCAATGACATAGCCTTGCATGTCAAGAGTAATCTAATAATTTACGCCAGAAGGGATGGTAAAATTGGCACTAGGAATATGCTCATTTATTTGTAGTTGTACTGGTGACAGTCAGATGTGATTTTTACAACGAATCTTGATTTACGGTTGAATGCTCTTCTTAGAAATTAATGGTGGAAATGAAAACGACCACAGAATGCAGTACATAATTATGCTTTCTCGTACTGATATTGAAAAAAGAAAAAAATTCTCAGTTATAGATAACAATGTTAACCTCTTGCACAAGATTCTTTTATCTGATTGGCTTCATTGTCAAAGAAACTAAACCTCCCTGGCTTAGGGTATGAACTTCATCTCCGCCCTTATACTAGACATCTCAGCGGCAGTATTCTTCCAATTTCTAGATGGGAATAAGCATTATGGTACTAGGGTGCATGACTTTCAAGTTTAGGTGATGAATATCTGCCTTGTGTCAGTCAGTGACAAATAGAGAATATCAGTCCACTGAAAGTGTTATATATATATATTACTGTTCCTATAATAACACATTTGTTATCTGCCATGTGTTACTTTAGATTCCACCGATGACAAGCTGTTACTTTATGCATGCGACCAATGCCAATTAGAAGGGCATCAAACCCTTGCATGCTTTAGTCTGCAGTAACGTGCTGAAGAGAGGTACAGAATAGAAATGCAGATCATTTACCTGTACAAGTATCAGGTTCTTGCAATAGCTTATTCAGGGTCACAAAGTTAGGCCTCCTTGACCAGCAGCGGAAGAAGAGAAAGTCCAGCATGAATGATAGGATCCTGTCTCGTTAGCCAAGGAGACTGCCTGTGTACCATTCAAGGATTCAAGAGCCTTTTGTCACTTTTCATGATTGTGTGCAGTATTTGGTACTCACCAATCATCAGTTGGCCTTCTTGATCCCAGAAGAGAGTCAGTCGTCTCTCCTTTTCTATTGGTATTTCAGTTTTTGGAGCTCCTGCCAGGCCGCAGGCAAGTCATCCTTGGCTACAAAACGAAGACTCCAGACTTCATGTAGGACCTCTCTTCCTCATGAGATCTTGTTTCTCCACTGGGATGGGACGCCTCAATGCACTGCTCTGGGGCCTCTATTTATAGCCAATGACGAGGCTCTGGACTGTAGATTCGGATCATCTCGTAAAATTAGCACCTCCATCGTTTTCGCATGATCCAATCAATCTAGGTTCCTGTCATGGAATATATTCTGCTTTTTGCATGGCCCAGAGTATGCCACCCATCTTCAGTAAATGCTCTGTTTGATGATAATCGAATTTTCAAACTCCAAAAAATACTTGTACTAGATTAGAAACCTAAATCACCGCTCTCATTCGTTGCATTATTGCCCATCACTCTTGACTCTGGGCGATTTCCATAGGGTTATGGGAAATGGGTTTATACCATTCTATGTCTTTTGAATTTTGCATTATTAATATTACCATTTTTGAAAGCCGTTCTCTGTGAACTACTACAGCGTTTTCCTTTAGAATTCTGTTTCCTCTTTTATTTTTCTTCCAATGGTACTGTTTTTCTGGTTCTCTCAGTATTCGTGGATAATAATCGTTTTGACTTTAATTTGCCTGACACTTAGAAGCGAAGGGCGACAGAGTAGAACAAAATCATTAAAGCAATATCTGATTTCTGGTCAAGTTGGCTTTCCACTCATTAATGGAAGGCCTAATGAGGTGACACCTCTTCCATCTTTTTCCTCCTCCTCCTTCCCTTTTATCATCTCGTTATTCCAATTCCAGCATCAACCCAACCCAAGGCCAAATCTCCATTGACAACTCTGCCATAAGTCAATTCTTCAACCTTTACCAACTGAAAAACTTGAGAGGCACCTCCTTTGCAGGGTTCCTCTAAAGGGCCACTTGTCATTTTGCAATTACAGTTGACGATTATGTTATTCTTTTTGACTTGTGTGATTTGGAGGTCTCAATTAAGGATTTTAAATCATAAAGGAGTGAACGTCAAACCCTTATACCAAGCTTCTTCAATAAAGATCGAACATAACAGATAATTGGCGTGCATGTGTTTTTATACTTTTTCTCATCTTTTCCTCTGCGGTCCTTGGAATCAGAGGAAAAGTTCATTACATGGGAGAGGAGAGGTGGATGTGTCAACCATACGTCTCACTTAGCATTTTTAGGCCCGCTTGATGAATCCTCCTTCACAGTCATATGCAGCATTTCGAATTATTCCTTGGGTTTTGTTGTCCCCCGGTTTCGCCTGAGCTGAAACTTTCATGTCCATGATTTACGAGCAGATCATCGTGTCGTGTTGGAATTCTTTTGTTGAGCGCTGGAATTTTGACGCATTAACCGTTTTGGGAGGGTAGAGACACCCTCCCAAGTCTTTATACTATAGTGCAATTGAATTTTTATGTAAATGATTATTATCAAGCCAAATGCATTCAGGAATATGTTCATCGCTGGAAGCGTGGAAAGTGTTTTCCTTAACTTTTAGCTCAGTGCAAGATGGTTTATTAGTTTTCTTTTAACCCCTTGTATTGTTTCTTATAGTTAGTGAAGACTCCTCTTTACTGTAATCTCTGTTCTATTTTCTTGGAACTCAAACTATCCATTCTGATACAGGAAAAAAAGAGTTACTCAAACCAAGCAGTAAACTTTTTGATGCACCGAAAAGAGAAAAAAGGCTTTTCAAACTGAGTTTGATTTGCTTCAGTTCAAGTCATCCCATAAACATTGCTTCCTTTTTGAGTGCATACATATGGAATCCGCTTCTAAGGTTTTGATGATTTGGTCTTGAACAAATTCACTTCTTCAAAGCTTGAAACTTGCAACTTTTGCGAAATTGAGTCTTCAAAGTTTTCTTCTTCTTCTTCTACCCAACGTGTCAAATTGTTTGGAGAAGCACCGTATTTATAGCGCTAAATGAGTGACTCCCATGAAAACTTGTTCTCTTTGATTTTATCTCTAATTTTTATTAAATTTAATAAAGATAAAACATGATAACTCATAGATGATTTTTTAGATTGATCAAACTTTGTGTTTTTGAATTTTGATTAATCGAATTTGAGTCTTATTTCTAAATTTTCTTAATTTATTTAAAGATAAATTAGATGACTTAATTAAATTTTAATTTGTCAAATTTATTATTTCTAAATTATTTCAATTTATTTAGAAATAAAATAGGGTGAATTTTAATTGGTCAAACCATGTCTTCTTGAGATAATTAGCCAAGAAATTATATTTTTTTGCAATTAATTATATGGCTAGCTTAAATGGTGTCATCAAGTTCATATAGGGATACATGTTTTGTTCTGAAAAATTCTTCAATTTACTAATTCTAAAAGACATGTGACACATTGCAATTGGATAAAATTTTTCATCTTCTACAAATTCTCCCTCAAGACTTGTTCACACGCAATTTTGAATGTGACAAATGAATAAGTCTTGAAATTCAATTTTGCTCTCGCACCATATTTGCTTGTATTCTTGACTTGAGGAGAATTTTTGCATATACACTAAACATGTTGCCAATGTATGACATTTTCAACAATAGAAATGGAAGAATGAAAAGAAAAAAGTCATAGTTGTTCAAGAGTTATTCTCAAATAATTATGTTAGAATACAAACAATTATGTTTATCATAACGTGTGAGTCCGTAAACTCAACCGTTCGACATGAAAGAGGAGATGCCACTAATCTTTTTTATTTATGTGTGATTGGTCATCTAAGTGAATTTATATTTTTTAATGAGATTCTAAACTTGACTTAGATTCATTTAAAAGGATAGGTTCCAGTTTACAAAACAAGCTAATTAGTTCAGAAATACAGTTATGTGTAAGGAAGGTATTAGTACCTCACAATGCTTACACAACATAATACCTAATTAATTATATGTTATCTTTTTAGCTTTAATAATAAACTTTATTTTGATATTTTAATTTATTTTCCTTAACTATTCTTCCATTTTATTATATTTCTATATAAATAAAAACTCTTCAATATTGAAATTTCTCCTAAATTCTCCAATCTTTTTGGTAGAATTTAAGAAAATTTCCTTTCTTAGAAATTTTCAACAAAATTATCCCTTCTAACATACTTGAAATTTTGAGAATTTTTATGCACTCACTTATTTTGTTTATTTATTTATATTAAACTTATCTTATTTATCTTAAATTTATTTTTTATTTTTATTTTCAAATCAAAATCCTGTGATATTGAAATTTCTCTTAATTCTCCAACCCCATTGGGTAGAATTTAAAAAAAAAAAAACCTTCCTCATCTAAAAAATTTCAAGAAGATTATCCCTTATAATATTCTTGAAGTTCCATCATTGGAGGACTTCCATTTATTTATTCATGGACAAGTTATTATGACTTTATATTTACAAAATTTTAATTCTTTATTTAATTATGTTTTTATTTATAATAATTATTTGTAAATAAACCTTTTTTATAAAAATAATATATAGGATTACCCTCAACCCTTATGGTAAGGTCACATAATTATTTTTACTCTGAAATATTCAAGGAAAATTATCAGTTTGTAACTTTCTTAAAAATTTCATTAAAAAATTATTTTAAATAATTACAAATTTTACTAAAATTTATGTTTTATAATTTAAAGCTACTATATTCTATTGCCTTTAATATTTCTATATCTTTCACTAATTTTTAAAACCACATATTTTGTGAAAGTAATTTATAAGAATCAAAATTTTATTATTAATATTTTTTAATTTAATTGTTCTTTCTAATTTATTTTTGTTTTTTTCTATTCCAAACAAGCATAACTAGATGAATTTCAGTCTAAAATAATACCTAAAATCTTTATTTCTATTTTTATTATATTTTCTTTACATTTTTAATACTAGAAGTAAAATAATAAAAAAAGAAAATAAATAATAAAAATAATATAAAACATCAAGCCCATACCTAGTGAGTGGGCCAATGACTAAAACAAATGGGCCTAGTCAAACTTGGCCAGCGGCAGTCCACCTCCCAATATCAATGTGATGTTGTTTCGCTAATAGTAAAGCCACATCGTTTTACTTTATGCTTATGCTCATTCCAATATGATGTCGTTTTACCTAAGAATATAAATGGATTAAACCTTTCTTTCTCCTATTTTTTCACTTCCACCCTCTAAACCTTCTTTCTCAATTTTCCTAGATTCCAATTGTCGAAACATTATCGATAATCATTCCCTCCGTAGCCAATCGCCGTTAGAGATGTCGAAATTGTTTCAAATTTTACCCAAAAACTCTTCTTGGGCAGATCTAATGCTTAATTGGAACCGTTTCTTCAAAATCAACCCAAATTTTCCTAAATCTAACTTTGAAATCTCAAAACTCAAAAACCAAAAAACAAAAAAAAAAAAAATCTCTTTGTTGATTTTTTATCTTTTCCTCTCAATTCTCTCCCTGTTGATTTTTCGCTGATTAATGGGCATTTATACTCATTTTTGTATCAATCTTATCTTAGATTAAGATTTTCCTTTTAAAAGTTAAATTTTGAAATTAGTAGATTAGGATCTTAATCTTGTTATGTTCGATTTTTTTTTGGTTTTATTCATTATCTTTTTCTCTTTTTTTTAGATTTTTTATTATTATTTTTTTATTTTAGTGAGACATCTTAGACAAAATGGGGTGTCTACAATTGTCCCTCTTTGTGCATTTTTTGAAAATTAGGAATTATGCAAAGATGTAGACATCATTTTGGCCGGACCAAGAAAAAACTCATCATCTTTAAATAAGGCTAGCAACTTTTGAAATAATTAGAAAAGTTCCTCATCGTTAAATGAGGGTACACAATTTGAAAAAAATTCCTCATATCTAAACGAGGCAAAAGAAATTGGCAAAGCTCTTCATATTTAAATGAAGCTACACAACTTTGGAAAAAACTTTTCATCTTTAAATGTGGCTACACAACTTAAAATAATTGGAAAAGCTTTTCAGCTCTAAATGAGGCTATAAAACTTAAAATGATTGGAAAAGCTCCTTAACTCTAAATGAGGCTATGCAATTTAAAATAATTGGAAAAGCTCATCATCTTAAAATGAAGCTACGCAACTTAAAAATGCTTGGAAAAACTCCTCATCTTTAAATGAGACTATACAACTTTTTTTCTTCAATGATTTGAAAAGCTCTTTATCTCTAAAGGAGGCTATATAACTTAAAATGATTAGAAAATCTCCTCATCTCTAAATGAGGTTATGCAACTTAAAATGATTGGAAAAACTCATCATTTCTAAACGAGGCTACGTACCTTTAAAAAGAAAGAGGTCCTCATCTTTAAATAAGGCTCCATAACTTTAAAAAGGAAATAAAAACTCTTACATCAAGGCTTTGCAATTTAGCAAGAATTAAAGAACTTCTCAATAGATATCATTTTCCATATGATGCAAATTGCTATGCAAACATTTAACTTCTAGGATGATGTCATGCATCCATGTTAATGGTTTTTCAAAGGTTTTTAGAATTCCATGATCTTCGACCTCTTGTCAACTCCTTTTGGCTTGGATCAAAATTTATTTTCACATTATTCGATGATATAATCTTCTCCTCAATACATTTATTTTGTTTGTCATTCTAGAAATTTCATAAGTCTTTTCTGGATTCAATTTTGAAACTCTTTATCACCCTTATATCCCATTCAAAGTAATATGAGAGTCTTTTATGTTTGTTATGGTCTATTTATTCATTATCATTCAAATTTTCATGACAAATATGATGCACTACACATTTTCTTGGTTTATGATGAGGAGATAAAGAGATGATAAAATAAGGATTATTGAGGAAGGCATGATTTTATTCAGTATAGTGGAGAAATCAACATGGAGAGTATGAAATAGTAAAATGATTCCAAAAGGGTATCATATACAAGTATTGAATATTTGAACAATTATGAGCAAACAAAATTTGGAAGTCTTTTAAAGTAAATATTTGTTGATGTACTTGGTTCCTTTTGAATATTTCTAATTGGCCATTGCCACTATCTTGTAGCATTTGAGCATCACGTTGCCACCATGCTATCAATCTCTATACCTAAGTTGCCTTTTTATGTTTTCAACTTAGATATCTCTTTTGGGTTGAAATTGCACTTTCAAATTTTCACCTTGAATTTTCCTTTTTTTTCTTCTTTTTTTTTAATTAGAATTTCATTGATTGTTCCATCATGTATTTAAAGAATTTGAAACTTTATCTAAAATATAACTTTAGCAAGGAAAAGAGGCCAAAGCCATGATGTCTATTTGACAATTTTCTAAGAGAAAGCCTTTGAACATGAGTACCCATACTTGATTGAAATGGACTTTGTAAGTACATAATGTAGGCCAAGGTTAAAGATTCTGAAAGAATGGATTAATAGGCCCAAAATGTGTTTTTGAAGGTATTCAAATCAAGGATCATTTATTGTGATGTGAAGGATTCTCTTTAAGACATCAATCAATCTTGTTTATTTTTTTTAAGTCACATCTTCCCATTTTGATGGGTTGAGTTCAAGATTCTTTTTTTGTAGAACTCTAATGTCTTCACTTTTAACCTCTTAATATAGGATATTCTTTCTTTGTCCTTAAAGTAAGACTAGATTCATGCCTCTCGAAGGTCTTCCTTTGTAACCGCCCCCTAATGTCGAGGGTAATCCTTGGTTAAGGTACATTAAAAAAAAATTCAATAGGCTCAAAGAGATAGCAAATTAATAATTTCTCATTTATGAAGGAAAATTGAAATATGACCATTTCTCATCTCAAACATGATTACTTACATTGAAAAGCAAACTCTAGAGGAGATAAATATGAGACAAAGAATGATTTTTTTTTTGTTAAATTATGCATTAATCCCTACACTCTACAAAAAGAATGGATTTAGTCCCTGTACAATAATTTGTCTAAATTGGATCCTCACACTTTGTGAATTTGTTAATTATAGTCCCACAACTCTAACATCGTGATAACTCTAGTATATAGAGTTATTTTGACACATTTTGAAAGCTTAAGTAGCTAGGTCTTTAAGATTTTAGGTTTGAATTTTAATATCTTAGGTGTTTTCCTTAATTATGTTTGATTACATGTTGAGTAGTTTAACTTAAGTTATGTTAATTTAATATTATGTTATTTTGTTTTTAAATTACTTTAATTATTGATTTCTCTTATTGCTTTTGTAGAAAATTTGATGAGAAAAGCTCATTTGATGAAAAACCGCATAAGTATGGTGATGGCTTTATTCGTACATGCTGTAATATTTTGAGGATAACTTGAGCTAAAGAAGTCCGATTGATGTGATTCTTAAATCATTTAAAATTTAAGAGATATGGATATAACTTTCATGTTTACTAATTTGCCCAACTCGAATTAGATTGAGATAAAATCACATTGAAAGATGTTGGATTGTTGTAATTCTGCACAAGGTAGCACATGAAATGAAGGCCACGGTCTTGAGTTGCTCAAAGATATGATGCCAAAGTGGCGAATGCTACAACATTGAGGAAAGTGTGGTCACGGTGCTAGTTGAATATGCATCCCCATAGTGCCACCCCGAGAGCACACAATCGCAACTCTGAGTAAGTAGTGTTGCAGCACCACAAGACAAAAAGTATCATATATTAGCTCAAGGCTATAGGGTCGTGGTGCCAGACTATCTACCACAATTATGCTTTTTGCTAGAATTTAGAAATTAAGTTTTTTGGAGCTTATTTAAGGAGCCTTTTTTAGAGGTTTTCAGGGGAGGACGACAAGAAATTATTTTATAGAAAATGAGTAGAAAAACAATGCAAAAAAGCAAGAGAATTGAAATCACCAAGTTTCAAGAATTAGTTTCTTTCTCTACTTTTGTGTTTCTCTAGTTTTCTTTGACTTGAATTAATGGCTAATTTTCTTTGGATGATTTTTTATTTAAATATTATGAACTAATTTGCTTTTCTAGCATTGTGGTGGATATCAACATGCAATTTGAATATTTGTTTCTTTTTTATTTTCTATGAATGGGTCTAGTTTTGTTTATTCAAATATGTTCTTAATACTTCTAATTGTCTGGCCAACAATTTACTAGTTTATGAATCAAATTGAGACTTGACAGAGATATTTTAGATTGGACTAAAGTTTGAATAGTATATGTTCGCGTCACTTATGTGATCTGATTCACAATTAGGGTAGACATACACCTAAATGTTTTATATAGCCAAATTAGAACACTAGCTTAATAAACCTTATTTAATTGGTTACTATAGACATATAGTGAGCCAATTAAGTTAGGTATTTGTATAAGTATCTCGATGGAGACTTGCGCGTAGTTTTGGATTTGAAGTTACCAAAACCACCCATGAATGTAAATAATAAAAGAAATTGTTATCAAATGAATTGTTGAATGAACCTATAATCCTAGGTTTTAATCTACTGACTTTCTTAGGTGAATTTTTAGTTTTTGTTAATTAATTTAGTGTTAGATTGAATTTAGCTTTAATTTGTTTTCATAAAATCGAGTTACTTGAATAAGATTAGTTCGTCATAATTTTAGTACTTAGCGAAAAATTAGGAGCAAATCTCTATGGGATACGATTTTAGACTTATTGTTTATATTACTTGTTCGATACGTATACTTACGTGTGCAAAACCAACAACAACTTTTCAGCGTCATTATCGAGGATTTGTTTTCCTATTTATTTAGCTAATATTAAAAGTCAATAGATTAGTCTTTATTTGGGTTTTTCTTTCTTTGTTCTTAAAGTTCGTTCCATCGTTGTATGAGAAGAGCAAAAAGCTTGGAGATTATACCTTGTGATCTAGAGATTGACAGAACATTTCGAAGACTTCAAGAAGAAAATCAACAAGGTTTTGCTCAAATTGATACAATTGTTGACTGAAAGGGTGAGCAGCAAATCCAAGAACAAGTCGTGGAAGAAAATTATTGTTTAATGGATTATGTTGTTTTGTTGGTATAACGGGCTTTATCGAGCATTTGAAGGCCAGTTATCCAAGCCAACAACTTTGAGATTAAGCCGGTCATCATCACCATGATCCAAACTTCAGTTCAATTTGGGGGTTTTCCAAATTATGATGCAAAATGCCCACATTTCAAATTTCGTAGAGATATGTGACACCTTTAAACATAATGGAGTCATAGATGATACAATTCATTTGAGGCTTTTCCTTTTTTCATTAAGGGATAAAGCTAAAGTGTGGGTAAATGCGTTCCCTACTGGATCTATCACAACATGGGATGACCTTGCTTTGAATTTTCTTGCTAAGTTCTTTCTTTTGGCTAAGACAATGAAATTGAGGAATGATATTACATCATTCATATAGCTAGATTTTGAATCGTTGTACGAGGCTTGGGAAAGATACACGGATCTTCTTAGGCATTGTCTTCATCATGGTCTTCCATAGTGGCTTCAAGTGTAGACGTTCTACAATGGATTGAGTGCTCATGTTTAAAGCACTATTGATGCCGCTATGGGAAGAGCTCTCATGGCAAAATCAATCAATAAGGCATACGACCTGTTAGAAGAGATGGCATTGAACAACTATCAGTGGCCACCAGAACGATCAATGCATAGGAGAGTAGATGGAGCTCATGATGCGGATGCCATTTCAACATTAACAGCATAAGTAGCAGTTCTAACTAAAAAACTTGATTTTTTTTTTGTGCTAACTCAATTCAAAATCTTTTTGCAGTTTATGAGTATTGTGGAGATTAGAATGTGAGTAATTAGTGTCTAGTTAGTAAAGAGACAATTTAGTTTATGGGGAACAGACAATAGAACAACCCTTACTTTAACACTTATAACTTAGGTGGAAAAACTATCTAAACTTCTCTTAGGATAATAATTAGAGATCATCTTCGACTCCAAGGTTGAACATGCCTTTTGGGTTCCAATAGTAGGCAAAAGCTCGTATTCTAGAATAAAAATAATTTATGGAAGAATTATTTATACGGTTTATGGCAAAGAATGATGCCATCATTCAAAATCAAGTAGCTATTACCCACAGTTAAGTGGCATCAATTTGAAATCTTGAGACACAGGTGGGTCAACTTGCTAATGCCATCAATAATATACCTCAAGGGACCTTACCTGGTGATACTGAACCCAATCTCAGAAGAGAAGAAAATGAGCATTGCAATGCAATCTCTCTTAGGAGTGAAAAAGAGGTTAAAAGTAGTAGTAAGCAAACTGAACATCAAGAGAAAGATACAAAAGCAAGCCCATCACTATCACTTTTTCCTCAACTTTTCCAGAAACAAAGTTGGACAATCAATTTCTAGAATTTTTAGAAGTGTTTAAGAAGCCTCACATCAACAGATCTTTTATAGAAGCTTTAGAGAAAATTCTCTTTTATGTGAAGTTTCTAAGAGACATCCTAACCAAGAAAAGGAAACTGAAAGACTTTGAAATAGTAGCACTTACTGAGAAGTGTAGTGCTATAATCCAAAATAAGCTTCCACCAAAGCTTAAGGAGCCAGAGAGTTTTTCTATCCCTTGTAGTATTGATAATTTTAAATTTTATAAAGCTTTTTGTGATCTTGGTGCTTGTGTTTCAATTATGCCTTTATCAATTGCTAGGAAACTTGAACTTAATGAGATTCAACCTACTACAGTTTCTTTGCAATTAGCAAATAGAACCATCAGATACCCGGTTGGGGTTATAGAGGACGTGTTGCTTAAAGTTGGTTATCTCTACATTCCGATGGATTTCATTATGCTTGAAATGGAAGAGGATGTGGAAATTCCTTTAATTTTGGGATGTCCATTCTTGGCTATTGCAGGCATAATCATCGATGTAAAGAAACGAAAAATAATGTTTAGAGTTGGAGATGAGGTAGTTGAATTTGCTATTTTCAGTGCAACTAGGTACCCTTCACTCATAGATCATTGCTAAATGGACTTAACTGATGAAGGTAAAGGTAATCCCACACCACCACCTACAACTAAGCAAGCACCAACTCTTGAGTTAGAGCCTCCACCACCACATCTCAAAACTAAACAGTGTTATGATGAGTATGATCTACCACCTTTAATTAATCTTAATTTTAAGGTGGGACAACAAGTGTCACTATCCAAATTAGCCAAGCTTTTTCCATGGAAACACAAATCAAAGTGGTCAAGTCCTTACAAGTTGGTAAAGGTTTATCTGTGTCCTGTAATAGATATTTATAGTGACGATATCGGAACATCCGAAGTGAATGGGCAGCGTTCCAACATTATTTGGGAGGTGAATTAGATCGCCAAAGATCCTTAAGTACTTTAGTAGACAACAATAGAAGGGTACCATGGTCAAGCTAGTGATTATAAAGAAACACTTTTTGAGAGGCAACTCTAGCTTTCGAAACTCATATTTTTTTTTAGTTATTTTTATTTTATTTACTTATCTTTGTACATTAATCTTTATTTATTTCCTTTTTGAAGTAAAAAAAAGCTCTTAACCATGGAAAACCAAGATGAAGATGAGGAAAGGGATGGTTTGTAAAGCTCGTTCACAAGTCAGGGGGTAATCTTTTTCTTTCCTTTTAGTAACATTGGGGACAATTTTAACTTTAAGTTTGGGTGGGGGGGGGGGGAATTTCCAGTTTTTAAACTTTTTTTTCTCATATTGCATGTATGTTTAAGCTTAGTTGTTTATCATTTAATTTGATGCATGTTTTAAAAATTAAGTTAGTTGCTCTAACTTTTTTTTTTTTATTTTCCTATCCAATGATGAACACCTAGTTATATTCTTATCTAAATTCTTTGAAACATGTGAATATTGTTTGAGTGTTATGTAAATTCTTATGCTAAGCTTCATTGTTAGAATGAGATTTCTATAATTTGAGCACTATGTTTTTTGCTTAGATTCATTATACATATCTAAAGAAGGTTTATGTGAGTGTAAAATTTTGAGTTGTGTTAAGTTTTAAAATTTGTTTGAATTTCTCTTGAGGTAAAATCCTAGGTTATACATAATTAAGGAGATGATTTAGACCATCTTTGGATTGATTGAGCCTTTTTAGCCTACCTTCACATATTTTATCCTTAGTTTACCCTTTTGAGCCTAATGTAACTTTTTTTTTTGTTTAAACACTTAATTGTTATGCTAGATCCTTGCATAAAAAAAACTCCAATTATTGTATTCCTTATTCTTAAGTGTATAAGTCAATTCAGGAAATATTATGAGCTGAATAGTGAAAAAGGTAGTAAAGATGAAAACTGATTTAAAGCTAAAAAATATGATTGTATTCATCTCAAAATCCAATAAAAGAAAAAATTGGAAGTGTGAAATTGAGAAAAAGAAAAAGGGAAAGAAAGAAAAGA
The DNA here is from genome assembly GCF_053813885.1 of Theobroma cacao. NCBI lineage: Eukaryota > Viridiplantae > Streptophyta > Magnoliopsida > Malvales > Malvaceae > Theobroma > Theobroma cacao. The sequence continues at coordinate 13,915,360 of NC_142640.1, forward strand.
ATAAAGTGCTTAAAACAAGAAAAATTTGATGAAAAAGGAGTATATTTGGTGAAGGAAAATAAAGCTCAAAATAGGTCCTAGAATGACTATGTGCTTAAGGTGATTTTAGCTACATAATATTCCATATCCTACCTTAACCTTAGCCATACATTACAAGTTTAATAAAGTCATATTGATCCTTAACTTAGTATTAGTCTACATTAGTGGAGAGAGATGAAAAGAAACATATGGAATGTTAATGATAATTTGAATTTTGCATGCATATAAACTTATTTGGATTGTATAATGTTCTAGGTGAAAAGATTATGCACACACACACAGAGAAATCCACTTAACGATAAGTTTGCATTTGAATTGAAAAATGAACTTGAATAATATTTGTGTGTTGCTTAGAGTTGAGAATATGGATTAACTTTTGAGGATATTAAAGGTGATTAATAAGTTGATGCAATTGATTTCTAGTTAAATAGTTTTCTTCATTTATGTTAGTGCATTTTAGTTTATGTTTTTCTTGAGGACTAACAAAGTCTTAAGTTTGTGGTTGTGATAACTTTAGTATATAAAGTTATTTTGACACATTTTGAGAGCTTAAGTAACAAGGTCTTTGAGATTTTAGGTTCCAATTTTAGTATTTTAGGTGTTTTTTTAAATTAAGTTTGATTATATGTTGAGCAGTTTATTAAAAGTTATTTAAGTTTAATATTATACGATTTTGTTTTAAATTCCTTAAAGAATTGTTATTGTTGATTTCTCTTATTGCTTTTGTAGGAAATTTGATGAGAAAGGCTCATTTGATGAAAAATCGTACAAGTATGGTGATGGCTTCATTCATATATGCTGCAGTATTTTGAGGATAACTTGAGCTACAGAAGTCCAATTGAAGTGATTATTGATCTACTGGAAAGCTAAGAGATATGGATACAACTTTTATGTTTACCACTTTTCCCAATTTGGATCCGATCAAGATGAAAAACATGTTGGAAAATGTTGGACTGCTGTAGTTCTACACAAAGCAACACAAGGAATGAAGGTTGTGGCCTTGAGTTGGTCAAGGCTACGGTGTTGAGTAGGCCAAGGTTACAACACTAAAGAGAGTGTGGTCATGGTGCTGGTTGAATGTGCATCCCCATAGTGCCACCTAAGAGTGCACTACATGACGTTAAAAAAGTAGCGCTGCAGCTTGTGAAACCTCGACCTCCATAGACACGTAACTAGAAGTAGACGCGATAACACTGAACTAGGGGTAATTTCATCATTTTCCTTAATGAGCTCCTAGAAGTGGGTTTTCTAATATTATTAAGGCCTAAGTAGGCCTAAGAAATACATGAATGATGTATATAATAATGAAATAAATGAAGAAAATAGAAATAATGATATTTTCATAGTAACGGCAAAATGGTCATTTTGGACTTCGAGTCTAAATTTCTAAGTTTTCACAAACTCAAGTGCCCCTAATCTATTATGGACCTTTTCTTAGTATCAAAAGAGTAAAAAACTGCACAAAGGAAAGGAGGAAGACAAAATCACCTTGTTAAGGGCATTTTTGTAAATTACGTGAGACTTGGATTAACTTTAGATATAAATATCTAAAGTTCTAGCACCTTCTTCATCTTCCTCTCATTTCTTCTCTCCTTTTTGTAGAATTCTTCATCTTCCATGGGAAGACACCTTGAATCCTCCATAACTTTCTCATAGAAAGTGCAAATTTCATGTTTTTGCCCACTTTTTCATAGGGTTTTTCATGATCTTTCAATTTTCCACCTCAAAAACCCTCAAAAAGTCTTTCCTTTACAGTTTCTCTCATTAGCTGAAAGTTTTAGAGAGAGAAAGACTCTTCAAAGTAGCTTGAAAGCTTTTCAAATAGTTTTCCCCTCTTTAATCTTTATCGAGCAATTCAAGTACAAGCCCACCAATGTGAGTAATGAATTAAGGTTAATTTTTAAGTTGATGATGAAGGTCAATGATTAGATTTATGGGCTATTCTAGTGTTGAGGGTTGTTTATTTATTTCTATTGTGACCAGAATAGTACAAATAAATGGCTAGTCAAATAGCAATTGGAAACTAGTTAAGGATAACTAGTAAAGTTTGGATTAGGAAATAGCTTTTGGAATAACATTTATGTAAATTGAGTTGGTTGTGATGCTATTGTGTATGATAGGTTCCAATGAGGCCCCACACCTCCACACAGAGCATTAGTCGAAGTTGGAGTCGATCCACAAGCATTAACAAAGACATGTAAGTGAACTTGCATTAAAATGTTTTAGGATAAATGCATATGTATTTGGTTGAATCACTTGAAATATTTTACTGAACCTTTCTCAAAATATGCATGGGAACAAGCCCTTGATGAAACGTTGTACGTTGTGAATGTGTAATATGATGAATCCTTGTGCTACTATATTATGTTGATATATATATGTTATGTATTGATAGTTAATATTGTGTGATAATTATAACCGCACATGTGCAGTGTGGGAGTGCACATGCCGATGATGACGGGGTACGGGAGTGTGAATGATGATATTGCCTGTGTGTGATGTGGGGGGTGCACACGATGACTCCAGCTATGAGCGATGTGGGAGTGCACATGAGCTGGGTGAAGCGGTGGTGGTATACATGTTTATATATATATATATTTACTATATAGAGAGGTTTGGAATTAATATGTGATTGCATTGACTGTTAAAACTTGATTATTGTCAAATGTGTTTAACCTGATTTTCGTTGCAACAGGATTAGATTTTTATAACAGTGAAAATTTCCCTAATTTCATCTGCCTAGAAATTTTGCTTTAGCGAAAATGCCTTCTTGCTGCAGCGAGAAACTCTCGGGTGGATGGCCTTAACCCTTGCTCTGGATTTTACTGCAGCGAGAATACCTTTTCGCTGCAGCAAGATTCACCTTGTCATGCTTGCCTTGCTTGGATTCTGTTGTAGTTTACGCTCCTTTCAACTTCATGGTTGATCATGGATTTTATACATTAAGGGACCAAACAATCAAAGTTTGAATAAGGGGTTTCTTAACAAGAAATTAAAGTATATTGCATTGTTTTTAACTTAAGTGCATTATGATTTCTAAACTTTCCTTATCGTTTGCTTGCTCCCTTCTTATGTTCACTCACTGAGTTTATACTCACCCTTTTCAACTTCATATTTTTCAGATCCGGAGATAGTTAAAACCTAGAGTGAGGGGTCCACGTATATTCGCCCTTTTGGCAAGTACCACGACATTTAGTAGTTGTACCTTCACTTAAGGTCACTCCACTGAAAGTCAAGTCTTTTGCCTGTGTATATGTACACATGATGTAAATCACTAAGATACATGTCACAAACAGTATGTGTTCATTTTGATTAATATTGCCACTATAAGTTGGCAATGGTTGACATCGTTTGGGTTAATATAAATGCAAGTATTTGGTTGTCATAGCACATTACTAAAGTATTTATAGTTAAGAATTAAGAAATGTAACTTTAGAAATGTCTAATGGAATGATGAACAGGTTGAATAAATGGCTTGCTTGGGTTTGGTGGGCTGTGCCCATTTGGCCCATACGCTAGTCATGGCCCAAAAATTGGGTTGTGACACGGCCCCACAAGACAAAGAGCATCATTTATTGGCCTGAGGCCATGGTGTAGAGGTGTTAAGAAGGGTAGCATTGTGGCGCTAGGCTACTTCTTGGCTCTTAGCAGCTAATGAATTCATATCTAGGTTGACGATTGAAATTTCCTTGGCTGCCATTATATATTAATTTAATTAAAGTAGCTTTCTCCCTAAAACTGAAATATTTTAAAAAAAATGAGAAAAATCAATAGTTTAAATAATATCTGATTTAGAAGAAGATATAATAGCTACTACGGAATTAAGGAATAGGTTGCTATAGAATCCAATCTGGTCTTAGTCTTTTGGGCATTAGGAGCAAGGCTTGGCCTAGGGAAAGGCTTTTTTCTCTCTACTATAGAATGATTGGTTGCTTGTAGTGAAAAAAAAATATCCCATGTAGTTAGCTTTCTAGGGGAGCAACTCCCATGAGTTAGATGGGTGTTACTTTATTCTTTTCTTGTTGATTTTTGTGCTAGTGTAACTAAATAAGTAGTTGATTCTAGCTCCAAGTAAATGAATTTATGAATGATCAAAGCAAGCGCCATCTCCATCTTAAATGATCGTAGAATATATAATGTTCCACGATCAATAACGATAAATAAGAGAAGCAAAAAAAAAAGGGCTAAAATTGGTTCTCACCCACTTTGAATGGATGCTTAGCTTAGTAAAAGTAAATTCATGAATGCTCACAGCTACAACTTCTATGACTGTGCTTTTTGTGGTTAGAGAGAGAGATTCTGATCCAAGTTATCAAAATCCCTGCATTGGAACATTTGGCTCATTGGTTGATGCATGATCCTCTTACCTAAAGAGCAAGATTCGAATCCTCCTTCCCATAATTAAAAAAAAATTATCAAAATCCCTATAGGAAAAGCTTGATGGCAACTATAGGGCTAGCTTTATTGATGCAAGATCAGGATTCCTCTTTCGGAGGGGGGGATAGGAATAAGAAAAGCAAAATCTCTTGTCTGATAAGGGTTTTCTAATAGGTATCATTCTAAGGTGGCTTTTTTATAGCACATGTTCCATGTATTACACTTTTTCGTTCTTACATATTCCACTTTAGTGCTCGTTCCTCGGTAAATGGTATAGAGATCCATAAGCCAAAAGGCAATCAAGAGTAGAAGAGACTAGACTTGTAGACCCTCTCTATTTCTCCTAAAGATCTGAATCTGCCTATAGTTCTTGAATCTATATATCATTATGAGGAAAAGATCGGAAAGAAAGCCTACTGTAGAAAGTTCTCTATCTTTCTGTTCTTTTTATCTCACTTCCCCGAAGTGTTAAGAGGTCGTAACCTTGCTTAGTTCAACTTCCATTCCTTTAATGAAAGCTTAGATTCTGACTTACTATTATATTTATTTTTAATTATCTTTTCTAAAAACTAAACTAAAAAGGAAAAATGTGATCCCATATTAAGTTGATGAAAAAGTGTATCAAGATGATAAAGTTTCCTTCAATTCACGATTTGATCATACGTCGATTGACCTTGATAATAATACAGTTCTTGTTAGTGCTGAATATGAAGAGTTTAATAGATTTGTAATGTTAAACATAATGAAGAAGATGGTTAAGATGAGGAAGATGATAAAGTTGAAGGAGAATACGGCGAGCCAAAGGAAGAATCAGACAAACAAGATGAAAATGATATCAATGATGAAGAAGACGAGAACCAAGAAAGTGAGTTTCCTTGTTCTAATGATGATTGATGGATGCTTTTTCGTTGGTTTAAAAAATGTACGAATTTATTTTTTACACAAAGAAATTAAAACTTTATGAAGTTCATTCACAATTAAATTAATGTTTATATGCATTATAAATTTTCAGTCGTTATACTAATAGTTCTACTCAATTCTTCTTATTGGCCAAACATGGTTTTGTTGAAGAAAAAGTTGAAGGAAGGCATTCGAGGACGTGCCATTAGCCATAGTAGTTTAACTGACCGACCTCATTTGTTGCTGCCTTCGTTGCAATGTAAGCCACATCTTCCCACCAAATGACGGACTCCCACTCTAACGGCAGATACTGAGGTACAGCTAGAGAAGGTATCGATGTTGAGTCCAACTGCTTCAGTTGGAACCACCACTACTCTGGATACTGTTATTGCATCCAACAACATGTCATAGGCTAAAGGCCGAGGGTCGAGTCTCAGCTTGCCAACTCTGACTCATCTGGACTAGATACATCTATATCTTTTTAGAGAGAGGTAATTTCTTCTACTCCAATTTATATCATTATTTATATTCAGTCAATTTAGTTAACGAAGTATTGCATTTTACTAACCAATAAATCCTTTCTCTAGTACTTTTGAGGAGACTGATAATTTTATTTTATATAATTATTTTATTCTAATTTTGTTATTAAATATTAGCTAAGTCCTCAATTTTCAATTATAATTTACTTATTTTTAGTTGTTTTTATAATTAGGTTCCTTTTAAGTTAGTTATTTTAATTTTATGTTATTCCTTTTAATTTGGTTATTATTTATTAGTTTTTATATTTTTTTTGTAGGATTAAAAGTGATTGGGCTTAATTTTGAAAAGTAAGGTGTAGACAGACCCAGAATTTGCTTGCATATGCTTTAGTATTTTGGCCATATATCGAGCTACAGAACTTCAAATGATACAATTTTTAAACCAGTGGAAAGCTACGAGATAGAGCTACAACTTTTATGAAGATCACTTTACCCAGTTCTACTTTAAAGATAGAGAAAATCGCATCAGAAAATGGACAATTGATTTTTGGGCCTCTCATTACACTTTTAAGCCCAATTAAACCCTAGTTGAAGGAATTTTAGATTTAGTCTATTAGTATAAATAAGATATGTTTAATAACATTAGAGAAACCTTTGAGAGATTCAAGAAACTAGAAGTTGAGGCTGAAACTTAGAAATCAAGTCAGCAATAATTGTTTTGTGTTCTTCCTTAGCTTTTAATTTTCTTGTTACTTTCAATGGTTAAATTTATTATAATTTTATTTGTTTTTGCAATTATGAGTGGCTAACTTTTCTTTTTCCAAGATTGCAATTGAACTCACATGTAGTCTAAATTTTTAAATCTCTTTCTTACTTATTTTAATGGGATTTGAATTGTTTATTCTAATTTGTTCTTACTGCTTTTAATTGCCTGATCATCAATTAAATTGATTAGGAACCTAAACAAACTTGGAAAAGGGAGTTTAGAGTAAACTAAAATTGGGATAGCATATGATCAAATTAATTGATTTGCGTATAGGATAAGGATATACCTATAAGTCGTATGTAGCCAGATTAAAACTTGAACTTAATGAGTCTGTTTTAATTTCAAATCACATAGGGATATAGTGTTTTGGTTAAAATAGATATTTTTATAGGTTGAGACCCTTATAAATAATTTAGGACTCTAGGTTAGTAATTCAACCCATTGAAATAAGTTAAGTAAGAGAGGTAAGATTTAGATGAAGTGTGAGGGATATTGTGATCTTAGGCTTGTTTGATTTGATATTTTATCAAGTTATTATTACTTCAATTTTTCTTGTTGGTTTTAATTTTAGTTAATTAGTTTTAGTTAATTAATAAATTTTGATTGTTTGGATAAAATTGAATTGTTTAAATTTTAGTAATTAGTAAAGTTTTAGATCAATTCCCTATGGGATCGATACTCTGCTTGCTAATATACTATCTATTCGATACGTATACTTGCGTAGTAGGATTTTAATTGACAAGTTTTTGGCGCCGTTGTCGGAGAATTATTTCTAGATTTATTACTAATACTAATACCAAGCAATTTAGTCTTAATTCAAATTTTATTTTCCTTGTTTTAATTTTAGCTTTTGTTTTCTTGCAAATATCTTTGGTCATTGTATGCAAAGAAGAGACAACTTGAATCTTGTTCCTTTTGATCCTGAGATAAAAAGAACTTTCAGAAAACGTCGAAGGGAGAATTTACAAGTTGCAGCTTTAAATCAGATAATGGCCGATGATAACATTAATAATGGTAATAATGCCATTAATGTGGTTCCTGAAGAAAATAGAGCATGGCGAGATTATGCAGTTCCTCTGTTGCAAGGTTTGCACCAAAGCATTAGGAGACCTTCCATTAATGCGAATAATTTTGAAATTAAACCAGCCTATATTCAGATGATTCAATCTTTAGTCCAGTTTAGTGGGTTACCCAATGATAAGCCTAATGCTCATTTAGTAAATTTCCTGGAGATTTGCGATACTTTTAAATACAATGGAGTAATTGATGATGCTATTAGATTGAGACTGTTTCCATTCTCTACATGGGAGGAATTGGCTCAAAAGTTTCTCGCAAAGTTCTTTCTGCTTGCAAAGACTACAAAGTTGAGAAACGATATCACCTCATTCACACAATTTGATGGTGAGGCCTTGTATGAAGCTTGGGAGAGGTTTAAAGAACTACTACGAAGATGCCCACATCATGGGCTTCCTGATTGGCTACAAGTTCTACAATGGGCTGATTGGGTCAATTAAAACCACAATTGATGCCATTGCTGGTAGGGCATTGATGAGTAAGAATGCAGCAGATGCTTATAATTTGTTGGAAGAGATGGCTTCAAATAATTATCAATGGCCTTCAGAAAGGTCAGGTTCGAGAAAAGCTGTTGGAGCCTATGAAATTGATGCAATGAGCAACTTAGCCATGCAAGTGGCTACATTGTCCAAGAAGATTGACACAATGGGAGTTCATGCAGTTCAAAATTCAATTTATGAGATGTGTGGGGATGGCATTCAAATGATCAATGTCCATACAATTCTGAATCAGTCCAATTTGTGGGGAACTTTAACAGACAACAGAACAACCCATATTCCAATACTTATAATCCTGGTTGGAGAAACCATCCCAATTTTTCATGGAATAACAATGCAGGGCCTTCCAATCCAAAACTCAACATGCCTCTGGGATTTCAACAACAAGTTAGACCACCAATTCTTGAAAAGAAGCCTCAAGTGGAAGAACTTCTCTTACAGTATATATCCAAGAATGATGCGATAATTCAAAGCTTTGGAGCATCCTTGAGAAATCTTGAAACCCAAATGGGACGGCTTGCAAATTCCATCAACAATTGACCTCAAGGTTCTCTGCCTAGTGACACACAAATCAATCCTAATGGTAAGGAGCAATGCCAAGCAATCACTTTAAGGAGTGGAAAAGAGATTGAAGGGGTGAATGAAAAAATAGATGAACTTGAGAATGAAGTTGTTGATAGGGAAGGAATGTGTGAAAAAAAGAGTGAAGTCAAACAGAAAGAAGATGTCAAGGCTGAAAATCATGGAACTTCTCAAGTCATCCATCCTCCACCACCTTTTCCCCAAAGGCTCCAAAAGCGAAAGCTTGAAAAGCAATTTCAGAAGTTCATCAATGTCTTCAAGAAATTACACATAAATATCCCTTTGCCTGAAGCTTTGGAATAAATGCCCAGTTATGTCAAGTTTTTGAAGGACATCCTTTCTAAAAAGAGAAAGCTAAGTGAGTTTGAAACTATCTCCCTTACAGAAGAGTGTAGTGTAATTCTCCAAAACAAGCTGTCACCAAAACTCAAAGATCCAGATAGTTTCACAATCCCTTGCACTATTGGTAATTTATTTTTTGCAAAATCTTTGAGTGATTTAAGTGCAAGTATCAATTTAATGCCTTGGTCAATTTTTTAGAAACTTGGTTTGGGGGAATGCAAACCCACTTCTATAACTTTGCAACTGGCTGATCGTTCTTATGTGTACCCAAGGGGAATTACTGAAGATGTTCTTGTCAAGGTAGATAAATTTATTTGTCCAGTTGATTTTATAATTCTTGACATGGAAGAAGATAGGCAAATTCCAATCATTCTTGGGAGGCCATTCTTAGCAACTGCTAGAGATTTGATTGATGTTGAAAAATGTGAGCTCACTTTGAGAGTTCAAGACCAACAAGTAACATTTAATATTTTCAAAGCTTTAAAATTACCTGTAACATCTGAAGACTGTTTTTCTGTGAGTGTAGTGAACAATTTGACACATGATGTTTTCTTAGAAGAAAATCCCAATGATCCTCTTGAAACATGTTTAGTTGTTAACTTTGATAGGGATGATGATGAGTTTATTGAATATTCAAATTTGTTGAATGCTCACTCCAGATTTAGAACTAATCATCAATTTGAGTCTTTAGATATTTCAGCTTCTTTGGTGCCAACTTTTAAGCCTTCCATTGAGGAGCCACCTACTTTGGAACTCAAACCTCTGCCAGCACACTTGGGGTATGCCTTTATTGGAAAATCTTCCACTATTTCGGTTATTATTTTTGATGCTCTTACTAGCTTGCAAGAGGAGAAGTTATTGAGAACACTTAAAGAATTCAAGAAAGTAATAGGGTGGACCATAGCTAATATTAAGGGAATTAGCCCTTCTATTTGCATGCATAAAATTCTTCTTGAGGAATATCACAAAGCCACAATTGAACAACAAAGAAGATTGAATCCCATCATGAAGGAAGTGGTCAAGAAGGAAATCATCAAGTAGTTGGATGCCAGAATAATTTACCTTATCTCTGATAGCTCATGGGTAAGTCTAGTTCAATGTGTTCCTAAGAAAGGAGGAATGACTGTGGTGGCCAATGACAATAATGAGCTCATTCCAACAAGAACGGTGACTGGATGGAGAGTGTGCATGGACTACCGCAAGCTCAACAAAGCTACAAGAAAAGATCACTTATCTCTTCCATTCATTGATTAAATGTTAGATCGTTTGGCTGGTAAGGAATAGTATTATTTTCTAGATGGTTATTCTGGCTATAACCAAATTGCTATTGCTCCTGAAGATCAGGGAAAGACTAAATTTACATGTCCTTATGGCACTTTTGCTTTTAGAAGAATGCCATTTGGATTATGTAATGCACCTGCCACCTTTGAACGATGCATGATGGCCATATTCACTAACATGGTGGAAAAATGCTTGGAGGTATTTATGGATGATTTCTCAGTCTTTGGAAATAATTTTGATGATTGTCTTTTAAATCTTGCTAGGGTACTCAAGAGGTGTGAAAAGACAAATTTGGTGCTCAATTGGGAGAAATCTCACTTCATGGTGCAAGAATGTATTGTTCTTGGGCACAAGATCTCTAGTAATGGCATTGAGGTAGATAAAGCAAAAATTGAAGCAATTGAGAAATTACCACCTCTAATAAATGTCAAAGGTATTAGAAGTTTTCTTGGTCATGCTGGTTTTTATAGAAGATTTATTAAGGACTTTTCAAAAATTTCTAAACCACTTTGCAATTTATTGGAGAAAGATGTGCCATTTAAGTTTGATAATGAATGTCTTGTTGCTTTTGATGAATTGAAGAAAAGATTAATATCTGCGCCTATCATAATTAGTCCTGATTGGACTCTTCCTTTTGAGCTAATGTGTGATGTGAGTGATTATGTGGTGGGAGCTATTTTGGGACAAAGGAAGGATAAAATCTTCCATTCCATCTATTATGCTAGCAAGACTTTGAACAAGGCTCAGAAAAATTATACCACGACAGAAAAGGAGCTCTTGGCTGTGGTTTTTGCTTTTGAAAAATTTCGCTCCTATCTCGTGGAGACAAAGGTGATAGTGTATACTGATCACTCAACTATCAAGTATTTGATTGCCAAGAAGGATACTAAACCAAGATTGATAAGGTGGATCCTCTTACTTCAAGAATTTGATCTTGAGATTCGTGATAGAAAAGGAACAGAAAATCAAGTTGCAGACCACCTCTCAAGATTAGAAATTGAAGCTCAAGGTAAGGATTCGACCTTAATCAAAGAAACGTTTCCTAATGAACAAATCCTTCAAGTTGGTAAGAAATCACTTCCTTGGTATGCTGATTTTGTAAACTATTTGGTAAGCAATATTATCCCCCCTTATTTAAATTTTCATCAGAAAAAGAAATTTTTGCATGATGTTAAAGTTTATTTTTGGGATGAGCCTTACTTGTTCAAACAGTGTAAAGACCAGATGTTCAGAAAATGTGTCTTGGAAGAAGAGATTCAAAGTGTGCTTCACCATTGCCATTCTTCAGATTATGGAGGACACTTTGGAGGAACAAGGATTGCTGCTAAAGTCCTCCAATAAGGTTTGTATTGGCCTACATTATTTAAGGATGCCTATAATTTTGTCTTGCATTGTGACAGTTGCCAACGGGTGGGAAATACCTCAAGGCAACATGAGATGCCTCTCAACAACATCATGGAGATAGAAATTTTTGATTTATGGGGTATCAACTTCATGGGTCCGTTCATATCCTCATATAACAACAAATACATTTTGCTTGCTGTGGATTATATCTCCAAGTGGGTTGAAGCGGCAGCCTTTCCTCATAATGATTCGAATGTGGTAATGAATTTCATCAAAAAGAATACTTTCACTCGATTTGGCACTCCAATGGCAATTATTAGTGATGAGGGAAGTCACTTTTGTAACAAGTACTTTGATGCACTTCTGGCAAAATATGGAGTTAAACACAAGGTTGCCACTGCGTGCCATCCTCAAACTAGTGGCCAAGCAGAAGTTTCGAATCGCGAAATCAAGAGGATTTTGGAGAAAATAGTGTGTCCCACAAGAAAAGATTGGGCAAAGAGATTGGATGATGCACTGTGGGCATATAGGACTGCTTACAATACCCCAATTGGTATGTCTCCATATAAGTTGGTCTTTGGCAAAGCTTGTCACTTACCGGTGGAACTTGAACACAATGCTTATTGGGCTGTCAAGAAGTTAAATTTTGATTTACAAGCAGCAGGTGAGCAAAGGTTGTTGCAGTTAAATGAACTTGATGAATTTCACCTTCAAGCTTATGAGAATGCCAAACTCTACAAAGAGAAAACAAAGCAATGGCATGATAAGAAGATATTGGTAAGAAGCTTTGAGCTAGGACAAGCAGTGTTTCTCTATAATTCTCGCTTGCAATTATTTATGGGAAAGCTCAAATCAAGGTGGTCTGATCCTTTTATTGTCAATGAGGTATCCCCACATGGAGCGATCGAAGTCAGAGGGACAGATGGTCAAAAATTTAAAGTCAATGGACAAAGATTAAAGCATTATTGGGGAGGCGAAATTAATCATCAAAAGTCCTTAATTCGCTTGCTTGATACGGCCTAAGTCTAAGTCAGTCCAACCGAAGACTATAAATGAAACGCTTTTTGGGAGGCAACTCAAGCTTCTTAACCTTACTCGTTTTTAGTTTATTTTATTTTATTTCCTTTTTTTTACTTTATTATGATTATTATTATTATTATTATTATTTTAATATATTCTTTTCCCTTTTTGCAGGTCATTGAAAAAAAAAAAAAGGTTTAGAGCCGCGACCCTCAAATTGAGAGCTACGACCCTGAAATGTGTTACAAAATGGAGCTGAAACAAAAAGCTTCAGCGTCGCGGCCCTCAAATTGAGTGTCGCGGCGTTGGATAAAGCATTCAAATATGCAGAAACAGAGAGCTTCAGCGTCGTGACCCTCACCTTGAGCATTGTGGTGCTGAACAAATCTAAGAAACTGGCCGAGAGGTTGAGCGCTGCGACGTTCAAACCTGAAGCGTGATGCTTCGGGACAGAAAGGTTGAGCGCCACGCCCCTCACAAGTGAGGACCGTGGCGCTGGGTCGGGGCTCGGCCCCAACCCTTTAAAAACCCTTTGTTTTTTTTTTGTTCTTTCACTTTCCTCTGCTCCTGTCGCCAAACATCCTCCCCCATTCCTCAACTCCTTTCAACTCTCCTGTATCTTTCTTTCTCTTGCACTCAAAATTTCTGCACATATTTCTATTCGATTTTTTTTTTATTTTTTTCACTTTAAATCCTGCATTTTCTGTCAAGCATTTTTTTTCTGCACTTCTTGCATTCTCAAGGTAAGCATTCCGCCTCCCTTCCTTCAAACATTTGGATTGCAATTATTTGTTGTAGAATAGGGATGAGGCTGGTGTTAACTTTTCTTAATTTTTGCACCTTAAATGAGTTCATTGTGCCTGCTTTTTTATGGGTCTTTTCATACTTCCTCATGTATAATGCTTAAAGTGCAGAAAATTTAATGATTAGTGCTTAATTTATGTTACCCATCTAATGGATCCATGGAATTTTTTATTGCTGACAATAGACTTGATACAATTTTTGTTGATGTGAGTACATGATGGGTTTGATTAATTTTTTTTATGCTTGGTTGAATAAGTAGAAATAAATTTTGGAATTGTGGTGCAACACATGTCATATCTAGTAAGTTTAGATGAGTACATTGTCATAGAATTTGTTATTTTATTTTGTGAATTGTGGCATTGTGAAAACTATGATTATGAGAAGGCTATCTTAATGTTGTGAGGCATAGGGACTTTAGGCTGCATCTCAAGAAGTAAGATTGTCAATGGAAATCTTGAATTTGATTTGTTACATTAGACAGACACTAATTAAGCTCATGCTTATAAATCTTTCATACTTTCATGCTTGTTGATACAATACTACTTGCATATTTTTCCTCTAAATTTGTTCTGATAATTAACTTTCTTTTGTAGGAATGGCACCAAAATGATCCAAGCCAAGTTCCAGTGGATCTTTTGATAGATCAAAGTTTATATTTGCCGAAGCTTCTGCACGCTATCATACATCCTTGATCAACAAAGTGCTCATTCCTGAACGAGGAATAAAAATGCCCATTCTGCCTTACACGGAGATTAATGATATGATTCATGACAGATATTGGCGTCAATTTTGTCACCAACCTAATGTAGCAGTGGTTCTTGTAGTACGAGAGTTTTATGCGAATGTGGTTGAGCATGTTGATGGTGTGGCATTTGTTCGTGGTAAATGTGTTCCTTTTCATAGCCAAGCTATCAACGAATTTTTTAGAACTCCAAATATTGAAAATGATGAATGTGGGTAGTATTTGGGCGATCATCAGAATTGCAATGAGATTATATCAACGTTGTGCGTTGAAGGAGCCCAATGGAAGACATCGCATGGTGAACCAGTTTCATTCAAACGGAGTGTCATGAAAAAGGAGTTGAAAGTGTGGTTACATTTTGTAGCGGCACGGTTACTCCCTTCCACTCATATCAGTGATGTCACGAAAGACCGTGCAGTGCTTATTTATGCCATTGTCACACATAAATCCATTGATGTTGGTAAGGTTATCTCTCATGCCATCCTACATACGGGTCGCACTAAACGAGATGGTATCGTTTTTCCTTCCCTCATCACTACCTTATGTGTGCGAGTTGGTGTGCAATGGAGTGATAAAGAAGAGCTTCAACAACCAAAACTTCCTATCACCATGGGCATTCTGCAGAGATTAGAGGAATCTACACAAGTTGCTGGTAGTTCTTCCCAAGCCGCTCTCCCACCTCCACAGGCAACGCCCACATGTAGTGTTGCTTAATGGATGAAGCGCATCAATCGTCGTTTAGATCGTCAGGAAAGGTAGAATCGGGCAATTGAATAGATGATGCGACCCTATGCTACACATGTTGGGATGGATATGTCTACTTTTCCTTCGTTACCTACGAATTTTGACTCTGAAGGTGATTTTGGTGGTGCTGATGCGGCGGACTTGTAGACTACCGATTCGGAGTGAGGGGAGTATTCTTCTCCCTTGACTTTTATTTTTGTTATCACATTGAGGGCAATGTCCATTTCAAGTTTGGGGGAGTAGTTTAGACTTTTGTTAGTTTATTTTTTGTTGCTTGCTTTTATTTGCATGTTTTGTTGTGTTTTCGAAAATAATAATAATAATAATAATAATATTTTGAGATAGTTGTACCTCATTCATGATTGTCCCAATCCTAGGATGATATTTTAATTATTTTTTGATTCTTAGCTTTTGGGAAGCATATAGTTATGATTTATCTTCATGTGATATTTTTGTGTTAACTTTATTTTAGAATATGACTTCCAATAATTTGAGCACTACACTCCTTTACTTAGAATTTTTGTGTGATTTAGAGAAAGTTTGTGTTGAATAAAAAGTATAGTGAAGTCAAGAATTCTAGAATTTGTTTGATTCTCTCTCTCGACAAAATCTTAGATAACACTTAGGATAGGAAGTGATTTAGGCCATCTTTGGATCGTTTAAGCCTTTTTGAGCCCACCTTGTTATAATTTATCCTTAGTCACCCTTTTTGAGCCAATTTACCTTTTCTTTGTAATTACACAGTTATATTAACCTTGACTTGTTTATTTAATCCCAACAATTTGAACCTTTCACCCTCTAAGTATGTTTATCTTTCTAAAGAATGGTTTGAGCTTAAAGATAAATTGAGGGAGAAAGTTGAAAAAAAAAATTACCCTTAGTTTATAATTGTCAAAAAAAAAATAAGTTTGGGGGTTTAAAAAAAAAAGTGAAATAAAATGAGTGGTACAAAGAAAAATTTACTTCAAGTTTGAGGGTGCTATAAAAAATTTTTGAGCTCTTTATAGGATTTAAATTGATTAAGTGCTTAGGGTGAATTTGAGCTTAAATAGATCCTTTATCATACCTTGACCCTAGCCTTACATTACAAGCTTGATAAAGACCTATTGATCCTTGAATAAGCATTCATCTACATTAGTGGAGAGAGAGATGAAAAGCAAACTTATGGGATCTTACTACTAATCTATGCTTAGATTTGACATAAATTGATTTGAATTGCGTGATATTCTTTGCAAGAGAGCATTCACACACACACGGAAGTCCATTCAAAAAATAAGTTTTCACTTGAATTGATGCATGAATTTAAGGATTAGCTATATGTTACCTTAAGTTGGAATTGGAGTTAATTTCTAAGGAAAAATTGGGAAATCATGATTTGGTATTTCTATCTCTTGTTTAAAGATTTTTTTTTTATGATTCAGTTTTCTTTTTGTGATTTTCCTTTGCTCGAGGACTAGCAAAATCTTAAATTTGGAGGTGTGATAATTCTATTTTATAGAATTTTTTATTCCAATTTTGTTATTAAATATTAGCTAAGTTCTTAATTTTCAATTATAATTTACTTGTTTTTAGTTGTTTTTATAATTAGGTTACTTTTAAGTTAGTTATTTTAATTTTATGTTATTCCTTATTAGTTTTTATATTTTTTTTGTAAGATTAAAAGTGATTGGGCTTAATTTTGAAAAGTAAGGTGTAGACAGACCTAGAATCTGCTTGCATATGCTTTAGTATTTTGGCCATATCTCAAGATATAAAACTCCAAATAATGTGATTCTTAGACCAGTGAAAAGATAAGAGACAAAGATACAACTTTCATGAAGATTAGTTTGCTCAGTTCTACGTCTAAGATAGAGAAATCGCGTCAGAAAATGACTAAATGTATTGTATTGGGAATGGAAATTTGTAAAGATGGACAATTGATTTTTGGGCCTCTCATTACACTTTTAAGCCCAATTAAACCCTAGTTGAAGGAATTTTAGGTTTAGTCTATTAGAATAAATAAGATATGTTTAACAACATTAGAGACAACCTTTGAGAGATTCAAGAAACTAGAAGTTGAGGCTGAAACTTGGAGATCAAGTCGGGAATAATTGTTTTGTGTTCTTCCTTAGCTTTTAATTTTCTTGTTACTTTCAATGGTTAAATTTATTATAATGTTATTTGTTTTTGCAATTATGAGTGGCTAAATTTTCTTTTTCTAGGATTGCAATTGAACTCACATGTAGTCTAAATTTTTAAATCTCTTTCTTACTTATTTTATTGGGATTTGAATTGTTTATTCCAATTTGTTCTTATTGCTTTTAATTACCTGATCATCAATTAAATTGATCTAGGAACCTAAACAAACTTGGGAAAGAGAGTTTAGAGTAGACTAAAATTGGGATAGTATATGATCAAATTAATTGATTTGCGTATAGGATAGAGATACACCTATAGGCTGTATGTAGCCAGATTAGAGCCTGAACTTAATGAGTCTGTTTTAATTTTAAATCACATAGGGATATAGTGTTTGGTTAAAATAAATAATTTTATAGGTTGAGTCGGGAGACCCTTATAAATAATTTAGAACTCTAGGTTAGCAATTCAACCCATTGAAATAAGTTAAGTAAGAGAGGTAAGATTTAGATGAAGTGTGAGGGATATTGTGATCCTAGGCTTGTTTGATTTGATATTTTCTCAAGTTATTAGTACTTCAATTTTTCTTGTTGGTTTTAATTTTAGTTAATTAGTTTTAGTTAATTAATAAATTTTGATTGTTTGGGTAAGATTAAATTGTTCTAATTTAAGTAATTAGTAAAGTTTTAGATCAATTCCCTGTGGGATCGATACCCTGCTTGCTAATATACTATTTATTCGATACGTATACTTACGTAGTAGGATTTTAACTGATAGAGACTAGCGTTACTCCCACGATTACGAAGATTATCAAAAGTAACTTTAGTGGGCCTTGGCTGACATGGAGGCAGGTTACTCCAAAGCATAAGGATAACATGAGGCGAAAATTTGAGGTGACGTAAAGATATATTATTACTATATATCTATCATAAGTTTTCATACTAAATTTTTTTTTGATATAGGAATCTTTCACATCAGTTGCTATAGATGTAACGAATGTCTCGTCCATATAAGAGATAAAACACCCCTAACTTCGATATTGAACTATATGTGGTGTTGACTAAGCTAATTTGAAACTTAATGTGTATACCTATGATTATGCTATGGTCTATAGAGATGACCTTGAATTTTGAAAATGTTTGAGGATATTTGACATATGAGATATATATATATATATAAATGCTAAGTCATTAAAAGTATGAACGATGACACATAGCAACAATTTTATGAGAAATGATGAATGAATCTTAAGGTTTGAGATTTTGAAATTTGATGATATATTTGGATATTTATAGGAAGATTTCATGTTATGTGAATTATTTGAAGCGTGTTGTGAAAAGAAGTGGATTAAGGAACTTATAAGAAGTGATTTTTAGGTGATAGACCTAGATTTTTGAAGTTAAAAAAAGCTAAAAATCAACCTATAAGGGAAAATGTATCGACACATTGCCAAATGTATTGATACATTCTTGGGTATTTGTAAAAATAAAAAAAAGTTTTGGGCATTCTGCCTATTTT
Source organism: Theobroma cacao (assembly GCF_053813885.1). Lineage (NCBI taxonomy): Eukaryota > Viridiplantae > Streptophyta > Magnoliopsida > Malvales > Malvaceae > Theobroma > Theobroma cacao. Next base: position 13,933,984 of record NC_142640.1, read on the forward strand.
AAAAGAAAACCCTCTCTCTTTTTCTCTCTTTGCCCCCTTTTAAAACCTTAAGCCCCCAAATGCTATTAAAAGCCATTTGGAGCAGATTGGAGCTTAGGAAACTCCTCCAAAGGTAAAATTATACCTTTTTACCTATTAATTTTCAACTTAATCAATTAATAACTTAGATTCAAATTGATTCCAACTTTGGTGAGATTTTCTCCCTTAAGTTTGATGGGGACTTGGAGCGGAGATTTAGCCAACCCAACAACTAAGGTAAGATTAAACCATTTATGAAGGAATTATAAGGATTTAAAATGGTTGATATAAATAGCTAGAATTTGTGTTAGTTGGAAAGCTGGAAACGCTCTGAAAGCTAGGATTTGGTTTTGGAGTAATGAATAAATGTATGAATATTAATGGTTATGTAATAGTAGAATGTTAAACTACAATGGGAGTAGGAATCCTACCTAATTGCCAGACAATGAATTGAGTGAGTTATAGCTAAGACACTAGTGAGGAGCAAACACAGAGTTAAGCTATGAAAGTGCCTAATTGTCAATATGTGTGAGATTTATTGTTTGAGTAAAATGCATGTAATGCATGACGCATTGGTAAATGTGCTGCCATGGTACCTAAATGCTATGTGAATGCCTAAATGAGTATGCCTAGGCTAGATAACTATATATTTATATATATATATATATAATTGCATAGATGAATGTGCCTAGGCTAGAGAACAATATATATATATATATATATATATATATATCTGTGTGTGTGTGAATTGTATGTGCTATGTTGTGTGCCTTAGTGCGAGCCACATAGTTGCCTATGTTGTGTGAGCTTAAACTAGGAAGTCTAGTGACTATGATGGATGTTTAGAAGTAGTTTACTCTAGACACTAAACCTCATGGAGGAGTATGATCATTTGATACCTTAGGGATTTAAGGGCGCTTGGAATCATATCGAGTTTATAAGTGATTGAATCTCATCAAATATGATTTGTGGTTTATGTGGAAATATGGAATCGTTGAAGGCACGATAGCCTTGTTTGTGAATTATGAGGCAAAACTGTCTAAGCATGTGAGGCTACTGAGCCATGATATTTGATGTAAGTTGTTTAAGTATATGAGGTTAAAGAGCTAGATTAATATGTAAATTATGACTTGTGAACTATAGACCTATGATTGCCCATGAGTTTGATGAAGTTTTGTCCGATGGGTGAATTATGGACATTGATCTGATTTGAGATTGAGTGGTGTCTTACCCTTATGACTATAGGTGTGCCTGTAGGGATGGTGGTAAGTAGGGATGGTGGTGTTAGTCTCACTTGTGATTCTCACCTGTAGTGCTTTGATGCCATTCGTTTGAAATTACTCCTAGTGATGCCATCCGTTGGGAGATTACTCCGGATGATGATTATGTATATGATGCCACCCATTTGAGATTACTTCGAGTGCTACCATCCATTGGGAAATTACTCCAGATGATGATTTGATTCTCCGCTCGTTACTTAACCACGTACGTGATTCAATTCTCCATTAGCGACTTAGCCCCTAAGCATGATTTGACTCAACTAGATAGCCACCATACATGATTTGATTATGTCAAGGGAGGACCACTCAATGCTTGTGATTTGATTTGCGAGTTATATGACATAGCCTCGGATAGGCTTAACTGAATGTGATTTGAAATCGATATGATGCCTTGGCAACTAGTGTCTGCCTATGGATAATTACTTTGATACTGCTTTGAGGATAAGCATAGTGATATCTATACCAATATGGAGACTTTTAGGGATGATTGATGTGCCCACAACATGGGAAAAATATGATTAGAATATGGTTGATACTTGATGAAACTCTTCGAGGTAAGCGAATCATATGTTGAGTGTTGTGATTATGCTAAACTATTAGGGTGAGCCAAGGGAGCCTAACTGGTGATGGCTTTGAAAGGTGAAGCTTAATTGATACATCTGTCATGGAGACATGGATATGAGTAACCATGAATGTGGATAATGCCATTAAGATGTTGTCATGGTCAAGCATAGAGTGATGAGATGTGCGTGTGGGATATTAGGATGATTCTCACACCTCTGAATTGGAAATGTTTGATTATGATTGTCTTATGGCTAGATATGCCAAGTATATTTATATATGAATTATTATGCTATGCTAGTCTTTCCCTTCACTCAGTATTAGATAACTCACCCCTCTGTTGTACAATGTGCAGAGAAGCAAAGTTATGTGACTGTGTGGCTGACTTCACCCTAGATAGATTCCTTTGGCATCCTATAAGTTCCCTATCCGATAAGTCCACTTTGTTGAGTCCGAACTATGTTAGCTGCCACTTGTGGTATTGGTTTCCCAACCATGTGTATTTGGGATCTGTGCGAGCACGATGTTGCTATTTATATTTATATAAGGGTTGTATGATATGAACCCATTATGATGGCCAATCTATGGCCTTGTAGGACATATATTAAATATTATGTACAAATTATGTGCCAAGGGTAATACTTATATATTTGAAGTTGAATATTAAATGAATAGTTGTGTTATGAAACCCTTGGCTATGTGTATATGTTTAGGAGAAAATTTGAGGCTTACTCGAGTCTTGTGAACGTCACTTGTCAAGCTCGTGCGTTAGTCACGGACCCTCAAGTTTACGTCGTGAGAAGAGAAAATTTGCAAGGACCACCTTAAAGATCTATTAGGGGATGAGTGCGGTAAGGCCAAGAAGGAAGTGAGCGGCCCCGACGTCGATCTCGTATTGACAAAGGGTAAGGCACAATGCTGGATCATTATTGAGGAATAGAACTAGCTTATTGATAACATATGGTCCAAGCTAGAGTGGTAGTCACGCTTACGCAAGGTGAAGTAGAACCACCTAACAGAGAAAGACAAAAATGTTGCAAAACATAAAGGCAGTTCTTTACCTTTCGCCTTACACCAGAAAATGATGGTACATGTTTTTATTTTAATATGCATTACATAAATCATTCAATTTAATAATACAATTCTTTATGTTGTTAACAATTGTGATATGTTTAATGATGTGTTTTTTATTTTTATTCACTTTCTATGATTACAGGAAGAGGAACAGCAGCACCAAGTGACATTCTTCGAGCTCTTCAAACGCACTTACAAATGGTAAAAGGGTATTGGAGAATTTGGGAACAACAATTCCAAGATTATCAATGTAAGTAATTCGTGTGTTTATATATATTTATATTCGATATATATGTTGCTTACCAATTAAATAACTTTATCATTTTAATTGATTTTCTATTTGTAGGAATTATACGCTTCGGTTATATGGTAGAAGTACCGTCATGACCCGTCGACCTAATTGGAGTTTAATTCAGAGGCATGGATTGATGCCATTGAAGGGCCCAACACTACTCGGACCCACGATTATGGATTTGGCACCAGTGTCCCCACTTCAAGACTTTTAGCTTTAACCATGACGTTTGACTGTACTTGTGGCCGTAACAATGCACCACCTCCTCTGCCTGGTCCTATGTCTGAGCTCGAGGGATATCAACAATGGTTACCAATGTCAGGTCCTTAAAAACATCTTTCGATAGACTTAATCACTTTTTGTTGGAGATAATTGGATCGAACATATCGCCAGACGTCGTCGAGGCTTCCTCATTAGAGCAATCGTATTTGTAGCCTCCACCATAATCGTAGCAACAACCACCTCTACCCCTCAGTGAGATTTGTATTTATATTGGATATTTACATTTAGATTATTATCATATGTGTTTACATTGAAATTTTTTTATTAATAATGATTTGTATTAGATTTTCATATTTTTTATATGCTTATATATGTTTGCTACATATTTACTTTATCAATAACAACATCATATAATAATTTTATTACAAACAGGACAAAATTTAATCCCCAAACAAAAAAAAAATTCTTTGTAGGTATTACAACGAAGTTGCCAATGGATTTCATCCATTAACGAAGGAAATCATTAGTTATCGATAGAATCATTGAAGAAGTTCATAGCAAATACCGATGAAATACTAACGAAATTATTGCCATTACCAACAAAAATGGCTTGTAACCTTCAAAATCGTATTCGTCGGCTATCCGTTGGTAACTAACTATGGAATTACCAATGAACTAATCTTGATGAGTGACACGACTCGGTACTCCCCTCGAGCCCATGATAATCGTCGCGGTGTCCTGATAGATACTCATCACCCGGAATGCCAACCGGAACCTCGCAAGGCTTTAATATCAGTTTCTCATTCCCCTTGTGAGTAACCATTGCTAAATATCATGTTCTAAAAGATTTTAAGTTATTTCCAACTTAAAACAATAAAAAAAATAATTTTTGTCTCATAGGGGCATTTTGGTCATTTTTTCCTAAAAATTTCAAAATCCGCTAAAAATGTAGTATGCAAGTACAAAACACATAATTCATAATAAAAACTAAGTTTAAACATCTAAAACCTTTATTTAGAATGAAATTATGATTATTTAAATATATATATAAAAAAATAAAAGAAATATTCAATAAAATATTCTATTTTCTTATTAAACACTATTTTTAGAGTTATACGTAAATAATTTTTGTAGTGTAAAAACAAAATAAGTTCATACATATTGTAATACAGTAAGCCAGAGTATTTAATTTAATTTATAATAACCAGTGGGCCCTCGAATAACCAAAAATAAGGGAGACTGTAAACCTACAGTTTGGAGGATGCAAATCCAATAGTAGCCTCGATGGAATCAGCTATCTACAACCTATTCTGAGCCTGAAATGGATGGAAAGGAGGGTGGTGAGATTATATAATCCCAGTGAGTAAACAAACATCATCCAAAATATCTAAAGTAGAGTAAATGGAGACGATTAAAATATTCCATCTCAATATGTATTGCATAACATAAATATTCATTTCATTTAAATAATCAACATGGCTTATGAGTATCTTAAAAGGTTGGCTCCTGCCAAAATCATTCTCGAGAATACCTTGGTCGAGGCATTTAACCGAGTCCGCCAAGGCTGTTAAAAATTTCGTGTACACATAAACATATTTTTAATTTGAGAAACACAGTCGTTCCTTAGCGTTAGCGGAGTTCATCATCACGAGGTGGTTTTGCGTGACGTGAACTCTAACCATACCTCAAGAGATACCCTACGCATCTCTTTGACCGAGGTACATATATAACCGGATTTCGTGCCCCTCTAATAGGCTGGTCCACAGAACCCGCCCATTGCAGCAAGCTAAATCCACCATACAATAAATTTTTGACAGAATGACATGACTAATATTATACTACCTAGTCTGTAAATGTAAAACATAACAATTCATACAGTTCACAAACCACAATTCCAGCCAGTCATGCCAACACATTATCATAAGCCATCAATTATAACCATAAATTTACAACACATCAAGTGGTCTCCAGTTACTCTATTTTCAAAGCCATCATTCAATTTCAAGTCAATTTATAAAATCTTTTCATTAAATCACATTTTGTTTATAAAACCTAAAAATTAACCATTTAAACTCATTTTTCATAAAATTCACAAAAATCGAATAAAACATACTTTAGATAATTAAAATGATGATAAGGTTACTCACTATTTCGGAAGTCGAATTTTCAGAGTACTCCGACTATCGATCTTCGGGTACAATTTTTTTGCCTTTATCGGAGGATTCACCACCTAGACATAATGCAAAATCAAGCAATTTACCACATTGGTGCTAAATCGTTATAAAACTATATGGATGCATGAAATGGAATGCAAATTGTTCGGATTATTGTTTAAACACGGTGTTCTACACAAATTCAATTATGTACCTAAATAAAACGGTATTGGCCTAATTCGATCTATCACTCGATTAATTGGCCAATATGTCCAATTCAACTCCAATTAACTCCATTTTTCTTCCAATTCTTCAAACCATCAAACACAAGTCAAATAGCATAAAATTTAGCAAAATTATCTTCACATTTTCTCTTGGAAATTTCAACCATGGTGGGTGCATCAACACTATGAGTTTTCCTACTCGATTTTCTCACCATAATTCATCATTTCCTCATCAATTCACTTGAAATAAAATCAAAATCATGATCAATATTCCACATGGAGAATTTGGCCAATGATGGGTGATGGGAGAAAATGAATTTTTCTTGTTGGTTTTTCATGTTACACATCACTAACTAACTAAAAACACTAAAATATATTAAAATCTAACCAAATCAAGCATCAAAACTCCTCCCCCCATGTCCGGCTAGCAAGGGACCCATTATGAAACCATGTGATTCAACCATGGAAAATGCAAAAGAATGCATAGGAAAGGTAGATCACAAGTCAAAATCAAGAAATTTTACCTTTGATTGCTTGATTACTTGAAATCCACAAATTTTCTCTTAAATTTTCACTCTAGGGTTCTTGTTCTTTCTTTTATTCCTTTGTTCTTCCTTTGGCCAGCCATAATGAAGAGAAATAGGCTGATTTTGTGCTGATGTTAAAGCTAAATAATAAATGGATATAAACTTGACACATGTCACCATTCCATTGGTCCATATGTCATACTTACCCATTAAGCAATCTCTCTCCACCACTTAAATTTCCTCAATTATCCATGATAATATTGGGTAAAATCCATGTGCTGGACAAGTGTTGGGTGGTGTAAAACTACAATTTTGCCCCTGAGGTGGTAAAATGACTATTTTACCCCTATGTTCGAAAAAAAGTCAGAATTAAAATTTTTCACTTCTCAAACTCAAATTATGTTCTAAATAGTCAATCTTGATCAAAAACTTCTTCCAACATTCACATCTTAACCTCGGGTGGCAAAATGACCATTTTGCCCCTAGATCATGAAAATTCCAACTTGACTCCAAATCGGTCCTCGAACTTTGAATCACCATTTTAAGTCATTTTGGGATTTTAAAATTCTCAATTTCATCTTAAAATCTTTATTTGGTCTAGTTCGAGGCTTAATTCAACTTAGTTGCACAATTAGGTACACTACCGACTTTTGATAATTTTTTCAAGTATGCAAGCATATTGTCAATCACATGAATGACATGGCAAGTATTTTATAAGGTCAAGCTTGATAATGGGAGTCACCAACGAAAATTAGTTCATTGGTAAGTTTCCCTACAGATTTTAACCAATATTGACGACTATCCCACCAATAGATCCGAGTTTTGGCTAATGGAATTGCTGATGAAAACTTTGGTCAGTAAACTACTAACAAAATAATCAATCACCAATAGATTTGCCATTACCAACAACATCATTTTTGACCGACTATCAACAAAATTTTTCATCATTATTTTTGTCAGTAATATAACATACTGATGGAATTTTATCTTTTACTGACAAAAAACTCTATCCGTAATACTGTGTTTTTTTTTTTAGTGGTTGATGGCATGTGAAGTGGCTAATGTGATTAATATATTGATTTACATAATTGCCTATTCTAGTAGTATAAACAAGGAAAATTGAGTTTGAATATTTGACTTTGTAATTTCCTTGTGTCTAAGATAATTTGACCACTTGAACAACTTTGCCATTTAAGACTTATTTGAATGTTTCAAGTTGGTTAAAATTGAACATGATAGCTTTGACTACTTGAATTGGTAACAAGCTTATATGTGAAAATAGTTTACCATCCTTAAGTTTATAATGATATATGACTTGGGCAAGTTTGTTTCATGATGAAAATACTTATTGACTTGTTCTTATTAGATGTGCATATGCTTGCTTGTAAGCTTGAAAGATAATAAGGGGATTTTGGCACATGATTGTGAGATATTTGAAAATGACCCTTGACATGTATAAACATGATTTATTGTGCTCATTGCATATTTCATAAATCGTTAAGAGCGCAACTAAACAAAATTAAGTGACATTGAGCTCGTGATTTTACACAAAGCATGTCTAACTCAAATCTTATGTGTTTTAAGTGCAAAAATTTTGAAGAAAGAGATTAAATCTTTATCAAATGATTTTCTTCCAAAACCTTTTTACTCTCTTTGATTGAATTGTTTTGAATATGTTTTTGATGAATTCCTCTACCAAATATGCTTTAATCTCTTGTTTTGCTCGATTAAAAGTTGTTTCATGTGCTTAGAATGGGGTTTTAATTAGTTAAAATCATGGTTTAATAGATTAAAGTGGTTTTAGAAACCTGGAAAATAAATTTTAACTGATTAAATTGGAGTTTTAACTGATTAAAATGTTTTGAAATTATGATGTGCAAAAGGTTTTAAGGTGCAAAAAATTAAGCATTTCTCAATGATGATTCTTGGCCCTTAAAAATGTGCATGATGAACACTCTCATAATCATTTTGTGCAAACACATGTTCTTAAAATTGCAAAATTTGTTGAAAAATGGGAAAACTCTCATGAATGCTTGTATTTGGTTATTCCATACATAAAACTCATATTGATTTTATAAATTCTCATGTGTTTACAATAATAAGACTGAAGTATGAGAAATTGTTCATAAATGCTTTAATTTCTTGAATTTATTATTTCTCATATGCTTACATTGAAAAATCATTTCTTGAAAATTGTAATGTTTAAATGTTTAGTCTAGGAACAATTCTTAAAATATACTTTATATTTGTACTTCAATGATTATTTCAAGATTGATTTCTTGATTATGCATATGAATTTGATTAGGATAAACTCATTAAACTAAATGAAGATATTTTTGGTTCATATACTATATATTTTGGTCAAGTCACATGCTTACATGATATTTAATCTTGCTTGACCTTAATGATTGAAGTTTAAAACTTGACTTAAGTAATAGAATTACTTATGGTACTTAATTGCATAACTTAAGTCAAGTTTGATCATGACATATATTGTGAGCCTTGATGTTTACATGATCTAAAGATTTTGTGTGCATTTAACTTTAGCTTATAGGTTACCATAAATAACTAGACATGTCAAATGAAATATGACCTATAGGTTTAGTTAGCAATCAATGTCTAATGTGCTTTAATCGAATACCTCTTTCTTGAATCTTGGCAATTGGTATTCATTGATGATTGAATGTTCACTTTTAACATATTCATGATTTGAGTGATTTAATTTCAATATTCCATAACAATTGATATCACTCAAGAATCTTAAATTATTGAGAAATAGCTTGTACCTTGAATTTCAATGCTTGTATATTTTTTATTGGTATATGTCTATACAATTTATATTCATGCTTGTATTTCGTAAAATAAATTAGATTCGTGATTAATGAAGATAGCCAATTTATTTCTTATAATAATGCTTGTACTTACTTGATCTTAATATTCTTTTACATGATTGCAATAAGTATAAATGCTTTGGTAATACTTCATTAATAATGATATTTTCTTAATGTAAAAATTTTCTTTCAATTGCTAGTCTCATACATTATTTGGAGAACATTTCTTGGAATGCTTGCTAAATGAATAGTTGATGATGATTAAGAGTGCTAAATGATGATATTCTTTTGATATGGAATTTCTCCTTGAGTTGCCATTTTTTTGAATTAGAGAATTCCTTGAAAATGTTTAGTTGATACTACTTGGTATTGCTTGATGATGCTTAATGATTGATAATGCTTGGTAATTCTTGATGATGCTTAATGAATGATAATGCTTGATGATGCTTAATGATTGATAATGCTTCAAGAAAATTGAAGAATGTTTAATGATTCTTGATAATGTTTGAGAATGATGCAAGATGACAAGCTTAAGAACTACTTTGCATATATTTCTTGAAAATATGAGTATTTGATGCACATGTTGAACATCTACTTAAATGCTCATACTTAGCCAGTTCTATGAATACTTGAGTATTACATGAACATGTTGAATATATGCTTAAATACTCATTTATTCTAGGCTCATGATTTCTCTCCTAATAATTGGTCTTTTACTAATTGGTAACTTATTGGTTTCATGATTTCTCTAAAGGGGAGTAAGATTATGCTTTAAAGTGATTATTGTCCATGTCCCTTCTCCTTTTGTTTCATGATTTCCTTTACTAACAATTGATATTAACCTAATGATTTTTTAAAAAGGAGTTAATCATTGGCATATATGTTTGCATGAATTCTTTCAATCAAAATTTGTGTCATTAGCACTTGGTATCTTCAACAATAAGTTTTGATGAGAATCCAATATTTGGTGTCTTTCATTATTGGTAATATCCTTGAACACCAAATTGATATTGTGCTTTACATAGATACTATGCTTTTCACTTATGCTTGAATGTTGAAATCAATAATTGATATCAGGTTTTTGAGTTCATTCCAAATATTTATTCTAGGCTCATGATTTCTCTCCTAACAATTGGAAACTTATTGGTTTTTGGATTTCTTTGAGGGAGAGTAAGATTATGCTTTAAAGTGATTAGTTTCCTTTTCCCTTCTCCTTTTGTTTCATGATTTCCTTTACTAACAATTGATATTGACCTAATGATTTCTTAAGGGGGAGTCAATCATTGACATATTTGCATGAATTCTTTTAATCAAAATTTGTGTCATTATCACTTGGTATCTTCAACAAAAAATTTTGATGAAAATTTAACATTTGGTGTCTTTCATTATTGATAATATCCTTGAACACTAAATTGATATTGTGCTTTACATAGATACTATGCTTCTTACTTATGCTTGAATGTTGAAATCAATAATTGATATCAATTTTCTTAGTTCATTCCAAATATTGATATCAAGCTTTAAGTTCATTCAATTCACATCTAACTTTAAATTACTATCAAGCCTTATATTGTGTCTTATCACTTGAGCTTTATAATGTGTGCATCAAACACATATATTTAATGGGAGATTAAATGCCTAATTAGGCTAAGTTAGACTAAATTTAAGATCGAAATTAGGTGTTTTTAGTTATTTTATTAGTGTAGTTTAATTTTTGTTTAAATGTTTATTTTAAATTAATAATGTTAGTTTTACGTTATTTATGCTTATTTTTATGTTTTTGTAGAAGTAGGATCGAAAATAACTTCAATTGGTGAAGAAAGGTGCACAATAGACTAGTGCTTTGTCTGCACATGTTTCGATTTTTGGCTCATAACTCTCACAACATAAGTCTAAATGACATGATTCTTAGACCACTTGAAATCTAAGAGGTAGAGCTACAACTTTGATGCACCATTTTGCCCATTTTTTTTCAGAAGATGGTCAAAATCTTTATCGAAGTGGGAGTGCTACACCAAGAGAGTGAAAATCAAGACAGAACCTTTGAAAGCCGTAACTCTGAAGCATGAGACTCGCAGCTCTAGAGGAATTTTCTAAAAATAAACATCTTATGGAATTTGGAAGTTAGAGCTTTTGAAGGCTATTTAAGAGGCCTTTTCAAAGGTTTTTGGGAAGAGGACGACAAGCAACTCTTTTGGAGAATTGGAGCTAAAAACAAAACAAGAAAGCAAGAGAAATTGAGGGAGAATCAAGATCAAAAGCTTCAACTATTAATTTTATCTCTATACTTCTATGTTTTACTTAGTTTTCTTAACTTGGATTAATGGATAATTTTCTTCAGATGAAGTTTTTAATAGATATTATGAACTAATTTACTTTTCTAGGATTGTGGTGGATTTCAACATATAGTTTGAATATTTGTTTCTCTTTTATTTACTATGAATGGGCATAGTTTTACTTATTGAAATATGTTCTTAATGCTTTTGATTGTCTAGCCAACAATTAATTGATTTGTGAATCTAATTGAAACTCGACTGAAATTTTAGACTGGACTAAGATTTAAATAGTGTATGTTCACGTCACTTAGGTGTTCTGATTCACAATTCAGGTAGACATACACCAATTGTCATACATAGCCAAATTAGAACACTAGCTTAATGAACCATGTTTAATTGATTCCTATAGACATATATTGACCCAATTAAGTTAGATATTTATGCAAGCATCTCAATGGAGACTTGTACATAGCATTGGATACTAGGTTAGTAAAACTACCCATGAATGTAAATAATAAGAGAAGTTGGTATCAGATGAAGTATTGAATGAACCCATAATCCTAGGTTTTAGTTTATTGCCTTTCTCAAGTGAATTTTTAGTTTTTGTTAATTAATTTAGTGTTTTCCTTAATTTAGTTTTAATTAATTTTCTAAAACATTAAGTTACTTGAATAAGATTAGTTTGTTATAATTTTAGTACTTAGTAAAGATTTAGGAACAAATCTCTGTGGGATACGATTCTAGTCTTATTGTCTATATTACTTGTTCGATACTTATACTTGCATGTACAAAATCGACAAGACTTTAAAATTGATTAAATCTTTCTTAAATGAGTTTTGCAATTAACAAATTAATATGCTTAGTACGCTTAATGTCTTTTCAAAAAAGGGAGCCTTTACTAGTGTTTCGCCAATCAGTATAATGAATTTCAAAATGATTTTATACTTCACAATTGATTTTGTGCTTATTTGTTTTTATAAAAGGGGAGCTTTTATTTATATATATCAATTGTTTATTAAGCCTAATATTGATTTCTAATAGTTGGTATTTCCTTGTTGTCCCTATTGTGGTTTGCAAATTGTTGTATTGATTATGCTTCTATCTTCTTTTTTGATATAACAAAAAAGAGTAGAGAAATTGAGAAAATTTGCATCTTCAAAAAGGAATATTTGACCTCATAGTTGTAATCAAGTTTTGAACCTTGTAGCTATCGAAAGGGAGTTTTTCAAATCCTTAAATACTTTATCATCTCTCATAGTCTTTATATAAGCTTAACTTTCAAATCAAAGTACTTCATGATTAAACTTAGCGAGTGTAGTTTTACAAGCAAAATTTGCTCAAAGTTTTTGTCATATAAAAAAAGGGTGGTGTTTGAATATTTTGTGAACCTTATATCTTTTTTATAATGACAAAAAAGGGGAGAAAAAAAAAATAACTGTTGTGTTTGCTTCTATGTTCATTGTAAAGAACTGTTGTACTTAAATGCTTAATTTTCTTGAAATGCTTGTGGTATTTGTGCTTGTAAAATTTACTTGCATTATTCTTGCAAATTTTCTCTAAATGCAAAAGGGATAGCCCAAATGATAAGGAGAACCTCTTGCAAATTTTTTTCAAAAAATTAGATGTAATTATCAATTTGCATAAAGATATGCTTAAATTAGTCATACCGTCAAGCCTAGCTCTACAATATGTTTATTATGTCATTTTTACATAAGAATGCATGTTTGCTTACTTGGGTACCTCGGAAATCGTTAAAGGACGGTAATGTATCAAATGGTACAATTAAGTTGAATTAAGCCTCGAACTAGACCAAATAGAGATTTTAAGATGAAATTGAGAATTTTAAAACCCCATAATGACTTAAAATGGTGATTCGGAGTTCGAGGACCGATTTAAAGTTAAATTAGAATTTTCATGACCTAAGGGCAAAATGGTCATTTTGCCACCTGAGGTTAAGATGTGAATGTTGGATGAAATTTTTGACTAAGATTGATCATTTGGAGTATAATTTGAGTTTGAGAAGTGAAGAATTTTAATTCCGACATTTTTCCGAGCATAAAAGGCAAAATAGTCATTTTGTCGCTTAGGGGCAAATTTGTAATTTTACAGCACCCAACAATTGTCCAGCACATGGATTTTACCCAATATTATCATGGATAATTGAGGAAATTTAAGTGGTGGAGAGAGATTGCTTAATGGCTAAGTATGACACATGGACCAATGGAATGGTGACATGTGTCAAAATCTCATCCATTTATTATTTTCCTTATAAATTAGCACAAAATCAGCCCATTTCTCTTCATTATGGCCGGCCAAAGCAAGAACAAAGGAAGAAAAAGGAAGAACAAACCCTAGGTACACAAATTCAAGGGAAAAGTGTGAAAATTCAAGGAAACAAGTTAAAAAAAGTAAGATTTTTTTCAATTAAGCTTGAGATCTATCTTTCTTAAGCATTTTTTTCTTATTTTTCATGGTTGAATCACATGAAAGCATGGTGAATCCCTTGCTAGCCGAACACTTAGAGAGAGATTTTGATGCTTGATTTGGTTAGATTTCAATGTATTTTAGTGTTTTTAGTTAGTTAGTAATGTGTAGCATGAAAATCAAGCAAGAAAAATTCATTTTCTCCCATCACCCATCATTGGCCGAATTTTCCATGTAGAGTGTGGATGATGATTTTGATTTTATTTCAAGTGAATTGGTTCGGAAATGATGAATTACGGTGAGAAAATCAAGTAGGAAAAATCATAGTATTGATGCACCCACTATGGCCGAAATTCCCAAGAGAAAATGTGAGAATGATTTTTGCCATATTTCAAGTTATTTAATTTGTGTTTGATGATTTGGAGTATTGGGAGAAAAATGAAATTACTTAGAGTTAAATTGGACATATTGACTAATTAATCGAGTGATAGATCGAATTAGGCCAATACCATTTAATTTAAGTACACAATTGAATTTGTGTAGAACATCGTGTTTAGACGATAATCCAAACAATTTGCATTCCATTTCATGCATTAGTAAAGAGCCTGAAATAGATTTATAATGGTATGACACAGTATATTGAATTATGTGTCATGTATTGTATATAGGTGGTGAGCCCTCTAACAAGGGTAAAGACGTTGTATCAGAAGACTGAGAATAGGAGTATTTCAAACTCCTGATACTGTGAGTAACCTTACTATCGTCTTAATTATCTAAAGTGGTTTTTATCCGATTTTATGATTTTATGGAAAATGAGTTAAATGGTAAATCTTTGTGTTTTATAACTAAAATGTGATTTAAATGAAATGATTTTATAAAATCGTCTTGAATTTGAATGATGGTTTTGAAAATGGAGTAAATAAAGACTAATTGCTGTGTTATAAATCATGATTTGAATTGAATGGCTTATGATAATATTGGCATGAATGGTTGATTTGGTAAATGTGTTAAAAATGTATGAACTGTTAATTTTCCTTGAGAGGCTGTAAAATAAAATAATTGCCATGTCATGCTATTACAAATTTTATTATATGGTGGGTTATAAATTAGTCGCTACAGTGGACGGGTTCCGTGGACCAGCCTATTAGAGAGGCACGATAATCCTATTATATTCATACCTCAATATGAGAGGCGCGGTTGGATAACTCTTGAGGGTAACACTTTAGAGTTCACTTCACATCAAACCACCATGTAAGGGTGAACTCAGCCAACGCCAAGGAACGACTATGTTTTCAAAATAAAAACATGATTTATGCGTACATAACTTTTTAACAGCCTTGGCGGACTCAGTTGGGATAGCCCTCGATCAAGGTATCCCTAATAACTGAGTATGAGAATGATTTTGGCACGAGCCAAAGTTTTAAGAAATTCATAAGCTGTCACGACCCAAATTTTCAACCCATGACCGGCGCAAGGGCCCAATAAACGTAGTCTATTAAGCCCAAGCAAGCCTATTGATTTATCCTACTCATCATTCCATCAAATATCGCTAAGTCATATTTCATACTTTTGAATCAAAATAGTGATATACATTGCCAACTCGTACTGGCATTACTCCTTAAAAATTTACATACAATGTCTACAACATTGATTCTAATAATTTACATTAAGTTTTTCTATATAAAACAAAATAACCCTCGACTTCCAACGGAGGGACTCGAATGAATGTACAGCTACTGAATGCCGAGACACCTACCAAAAGATGGACACAGGTCTACAAGGACATCTCGTCCTAGTTACCAGCTGCCTCATGATCTGAAAACATGAATTTAAAAATGGTGATTATAAACCCAGTGAGTGAACAAGGAAGGGAACAAGCATACCATAGGGAATCTTTAATGAAATCATGATACATTCTTTTTCAAAACAATGCAATTTGTTTCCATTCTTATTAAAAACCCCTCATCAAGCCTTTAAATGATTAATCATTTGAAAATCATTAACCCATACATAGCGAACCATTTAAAGAATAAAAGCTTCAATATTACACAAGTAAGTCAAATACGACAACGAATCTTCGCTGCAGCGGAAAGGCATTCTCGCTCCAGCATAGCTGCAACGAGAATGAATTTTCGTTGCAGCACGTTGGGATTTAATTATTAACCAAACGAGGGTTTCTCAACTGGCCGAGGATTTCTCATTAAACCTCCTCATTTTAAACTTAACTCATTTAATCCTTAATGTTGGAAGTCCATGCTCTGATATGGTAGCAATGAAGTGAAAGATAGGATAGCAATTGAACAAGATAGGAGACCAAAACAGAAAGTTTTTCGCTGAATCTCGTTGCAACGAAATTGTAACCCAGAAATAGAATGTTTCTCACTGCAGCGAAATTCAATCTCCCTGCAGCGAAATTGCAACCCAAAAACAAAAAGTTTCTCGCTGTAGCAAGAAGCTACAGTGTCATTCTCGCTGCAGCGAAAATGCATCCTTGTTGCAACGAGTTTCTGGCCAACCTACCCTTTCAAAACTCGAGAGTTTCTCGCTGCAGCGAGAATCATTCTCGCTACAGCGAAATATAAGGCATCAAATGAAAATTTCCCTTTCTCCAAAAGAAAACTGTCCTGCTTGAAATGTTCAAAACCAATATGAAACACATAACAATTTCTCAAGGTTTAACATGTCAAGTTTCACATGCATTACAACCATAAACCATTATCCATCAATTTCCTATAGCACACATATTTACATATGTATATATATATATATATAAATATATACGCATATACCCATCATCATCATCACCAGCTCATGCGCACTCCCTACTCGCACATGGCTAGGTCATCACCAGGTTATGCGCACTCCCTACTCGCACATAACTGGGTCATTCTAGACTTATGCGCACTCCTTACTCGCACATAGCTTAGTCAATATAATTACACAACATTATATTCAAGCATATATGTATATCAACATAATGCAGCCACATAGAAATCCATAATAACCACATATCATAACATAAATCATTTCCCAATAGCTTGTTCCCAAAACATTCATTTTCATGAAAAATCGTACAAAATCATTCAAACGTTTGTCAAATACATTATATTCCCAAAATAAGTTTTGAAGGCAGTCCACTCACCAAATGATTGTAGAGCCTTTAGATGACCTCAATTCCCTTAATTGTCCAAATGGGATGATGGGGCTTCCTTAAAACCTAGGATCACATTAACATAAACAATAGATCAATTTACACACTATGAACTCTAAAAGCTATCTCTTAGCTAGTTTTCAATTGCCACATTAAACGGCTATCTATGTTCACTATCTTAATCACTAAAAAGTAATGAACATAGTCAACAATAAAACAGCTCATAAATCCCAATTACTAGCCATTTTCTGCAGCTAAAAATCGAGCTTAGTTCATTACTTACCCTAGGGCTCCTTTGTAGTCAAATTCTCTTCCAATTGCTTCCAAATCAATGAAGTAATTCTCTCTTTCTCTCTCTAGAATGCCCAACTAGTGAGAGAAAGTCTGGAAATAAGCTTTATCAAGGATTTTGAAGTGAGAGGATAAAAGAATTCAAAGGTTCTAGTTAAAAGGGTTTAAAGGTGTGAAAACTAAAGCTAGAGAGAGAAAATCATTCAAGCTTCAAATCAAGCTTCCATGGAGTTTTGAAGAAACGTGAGAGAGAAGAAGAAGAAGAAGAAGACCAGCTGTTAGAAAATCTCTAGAAGCTGTTAGAAATTCAAGATATTTATAGGCAATCTTATCCTTTCCTTTAAAATTACGAAAATGCCCTTCCACCAATTAACTTATTCTCCTCCAATCTTTTATGTAATCTTTTTGCTCTTTTAACACTGAGACAAGATCCATAATGGTCTAGACATGTTCGGGTTCATAAAAACTTAAAATTTTAACTTGATGTGAAAAATAACCATTTTGCCCCTGTTATGAAAATTGTTGAAACTTATACTTTTCTTTGTGTTTTCATCAGCACACATCATTTATGTAGTCTTATACCCATTTAAGCCTTAAAATATCATAAAACTTTCTTCTGGAAGCTTATTAGAGAAAATGACAAAACTACCCTTAGCTCATATTATTACATCTATACTTAATTACAAGCCTATAGAGGTTGAGGTCTCACATAAGCCATGTTGATTACTCAATTTATATGAATTGATTTAGTTTGGTTGAAATGAGTTGAAAGGTGATGAATTACAGTATGTTAAACTATTTTATCTCTCTATTTACTCAGCTTTAGATATTTTAGATGGTATTTGTTTACTCATTGGGATTATATAATCTCACCACCCTCCTTTCCACCCATTTCAAGCTCAAGATAGTCAGTAGATAGCTCATTTCATTGAGGGCTACAGTTGGATTTGCATCCTCCAAACTGGAGGTTCATAGTTTTCCTTACTTTAAGTTATTCGGGAGCCTACTGGTTATTGTAAATTAAATTAAATACTCTGACTTACTGTATTACAGCATGTATGAATTTATTTTGCTTTTACGTTGCAAAAAAATTATTTACGTATAACTCTAAAAATATTATTTTATAAGAAAATAGAATATTTTATTGAATATTTTTTTATTTTTTTATTATATCCAAATAATCATAATTTCATTTTAAATGAAGGTTTTAGATGTTTAAACTTATTTTTTATTATGAATTATGTGTTTTGTTCTTGTATATTACATTTTAACGGATTTCGAGATTTTTGAGAAAAAATGATCAAAATGCCCATGAGAAAAAAATTATTTTTTTATTGTTTCGATTTGAAAATAGTTTATAATCTCTCAAAACATAATTTTAGTGACTAATACTCACAAGGGAAGCGAGAAAAACTGATGTTAAGCCTTGACAGGTTTCGATTGACATTTCGGGTAATGAATGTTTATCGGGACGTCGCGGAGGTTGTCACAGGCTCGATGGGAGTTCTGAGTCGTGACACATACTTAACATAATTTGAAAGACATTACACTCTTAAATCTAGAGATCTTTTGTCATCACAAAAGAAAAGAAGGAGATTGTTGACTTCATATGTTTTTTATGATAACAAAACATTACTCATTCTTTAGGTCTAACAATGTTACTTGAGTGTGCAGGGGTAAAATTGATATATTGTTGTTTGTCTCACACCCTAAATGCCCTAGGATAAGTCTCAAGTCCCAAAAAAGTGATTCAAGCAAGTTAGAAGGCATTTTGTGAAATTTAATCGATTAACATTTTAGTTTAATCAATCAATCAAGTCTAAAAGGAAGATTTTAAAACTTCAGAAAAGACGTTAACTGATTAACACAAAGATTAATCAATTAAAGTAATGTTGGAAGGGACATTGAGACAAACAAAAAGATTTTAATAGATTAACATAAGGTTTAATAAATTAAAATATCGATTAAAGAAGTACTGGAAGAAATACTATAACAAAATTAATCGATTCACAATAGGCTTTAATCGATTAAAATTCAAACAAAAGGTATTTCAGTAACTTAAAGTGAAAATTCAAATTCAAGTTGACCATTGGAGGGTATCAATTGAAGAAATTTGAAGTCAAGAAGATTTTAATTAGTTAAAGATTAGATTAATCGATTAAAGAGGAAACAAAGAGCTTTTAATCAATTAAAGTCAAGTTTAGTTGATTAACCTAGAGCACATGGAGACAGATAGAATGGTTTTAATCAGTTAACGCTAAGATTAATCGATTAAAGCAAAGCATAGGAAGACAGATAGAAAGTTTTAATCGATTAAAATTTATTTTAATCGATTAAACAGGGCAACTGATTTGAATTTAAATACTACTACAAGATCAAACAATAGGCAGATTCTTCCCAAATTGTCTTTAACTGCAGATTTTCACTCTCCAAGTATAAAAAATGGTTCAAATGGTCCTAAATGAAAGAAAGAACCATCCAAAAGAAAGGTTGAGCTAAGAAGTATCCAAAAGTTCTTTTTTCCAGTATGTTTCACTCTTATCTTTGTAAAAAAACTTTAAGCTTAACTTTGTATATCTTAAATTAGCTAGGTGATCAATTGTACTATATCTTTTCTTTATTCTTTGTTTACTTTGACTGTGAGAGACACCTTAAGAGGTAACTAAGCTTAGGAAAGCTTGGGAATCTTATAGGGGTTTTGAGCTTAGGTTAGAAGCTCACTTTTTAAAAGTTTGGTGGAAGTTGTCAATTCCACTAGTTTAGTGAAATTGGGTTGAAAAATCCTTGACTAAGAGATCAAGGTAGTAGATGTAGGTCAAGGAGACCAAACCATAATAAATACTTGTGTTTGGTCCACTTCTCTTTACCATCTCTTTACGTGGTGCCTTTTAGTCTTGACAAGTTTTAAACTCTCCTTTTCAAAATCATTCAAAGGCTTTTCAAACTTAAGAATTTCCTTTAGAAATATTTTTTAGTGCTATTCACCCTTTTCCAGCACTCAATTAGGACCAACATACAATCAACTAACAACATATATCCTATCATAAGTTCCTAGCTTCGGACAAAAACCTATCTTCGAAACTAGTAGATTTATCAAATAACCTTCCTTGAAGTTCTAATAAATTTCTAAGCTTCAAACCCAATCCATAAAATAAATAACATTAACTTTCCTTACCTTCACAACCTCCTTGAAGAGCAAAACCCCAAAATTCATTGCTCAAAAACAAGTTAAATAAGTTGAAATTTAGAAAATCCTAGAGTTAAGTCATACGCATGAGATTTAAACTCAAAACACCAAATCTTACCTTATAATCAATTTGAAAGGTTAAACCCTTGCTAAATGGGGTTTGAAGAGGCTGGGAAAGGGTTTCGATGCTATTGGGGGCAAGTTGGGGGCTAGAAAAGTGAAAAATAAATTTTAAGGCTCAAGCTGGGTTTTATATTTTTTCCACGCTCGAGCTTGGGAATCAACACCTTAACTCCTAGGTGTCGATTCCTTATGCTTATTTTTCTACCCAAACTTGCTAGAATCAACACCTTGACCTTAAGGTGTCGATTCTTGAAGGTTCCAATAACTTATTTTGAAATTCTAACTTATAAGAATCAACCCTTTAACTATTGGGGATCGATTCTTGAGTTTCCAAAAGCTATTCTAAGTATTCCATCTTCTAAGGATCAACCCTTCCTTGCTTGGGGTCGATTCTTGACACTTCCAAAAGCTATCTAAGGATCTTGTACACATTGAGATTGACCTTTCAAGCTCAGACTTGGAAAAATCCACGTCTTTCATTTCCATTTTCACCCATTCTTGCAACCATCATTCTTCCATGAATGTATTCAACAATATAGAGAGATTGAACATCAAATGACAAGAAATTTTCAGCAGTAATCATCACCAATTATAATTCATAAAAAGTTCAAATTTTAACAATCTCCATAATATGAAAAATTGAGGTTTCACAGTTATGTTGTTCATGTTATGAAGAACATGCATTTGAATATTTGTTCTTAGATACCATATAGTCAAATGATGACTTTATTGAATTTTGTGTTATTTGTTGTTGAATTTTTTGTTAAGTATGCAAATTATGCATATCATATTCCATTCCATACTTTTATAGTTCTAGTTTTTCATATGAAAAGCCATCTAACTTTAAGATAGTACAAATTAGACTATTTTAAGAAGTAAAGGAGCTCAATTTGCTTTTCATGATTCTTATGTTCTAAGTTGAAAAATACACTTGCATTAGTCCAAAATAATGTTTTCAAATGGGTTTTGTATCAAATTATAATATCACTTTTGGTTAAAAAACAATTTTAGACCATCACATGTGTTTTGAAAAGACAGAAATATGCATTTTAAAGCTACAGGAGTGAAAGCATTGACACTATAAGTATCAATACTTCATTCATCACATGAATAAGGCATTGGTATCAATACTTCATTCATCACATGAATAAGGTATTGAGACCCTTGGACCATGTATCGATACTTCATTCATCAAGTATTGAGACCTTTAAGCCATGTGTCGATAATTTCCAAATAGTAGCCCAAAATAAAAATTCCTGTCAAAAGTATCAATACTTTCCATAAAAGTATCGATACTTTTGAATGGTCTTCAAATATTGTGGCTGTTTTTATTTCAAACAAAATGTTCCCTCTTCAAAATTTTTTTAATTTTTGTAGTACCCCATATTTTGATATGGTGGCTAATAAAGTTTATGGATATCAATTTAGGTTGATTACTGAGTTAAAAGGGTAATTCAGAAGTGAACCTGTGAAATCTCGATCTCCATAGACACATAACTAGAAGTAGACACGATAATGTGGACTAGGGGTAATTTTGTAATTTCTCTTAGTAAGCTCCTACGAATGGGTTTTTTTGATGCTATTAAGGTCTAAATAGGCCTAAGGAATGAATAAATGATGTTTATGATGGTAAATAAATGAGGAAGATAAAAATAATGATAATTTCCACGGTAGGGGCAAAATGGTCATTTTGCATCTCGAGTCTAAATTTTTAAGTTTCGTGAACCTGAGTACCTTTAGACTATTATGGACTTTGTTTCAGAGTCAAAAGAGCAAAAAAGTTGCACAAAGGATGGGAGGAATACAAAACCACCATGTTAAAGGCATTTTGGTAATTTCAGTCGAAATTTGGATTAACTTGAAGCATAAATATCTATGCTCTAGCAGCTTCTCCTTCTTCATCCCAGCCCTTCTCTTGATTTCACATTTTCTTCATTCTCCATTGGAGGAAAACCTTGAATCCTCCATAAATCCCTCATGGAAAGTCCAAATTTCATGCTTTTGCCCACTCTTTCATAGGGTTTTTCATGCCCTTCAACTTTTACACCTCAACAGCCTCCAAAAGTCTTTGTTCATCATTTTCTCTCACTAGTTGGAAGTTTTAGAGAGAGAAAGAGAGACTTGCCATAGTAGCTTGAAAACTGTTGAAAAAGAGTTCAACTACAAGTCCACAAGGTGAGAAATGAGTTAGAATTTGATTTTAAGATGTTAGAGATGGCTAGAAATTAGATTTATGGGTTGTTATATTTTTTATAGTTATGTTGTGGGTGATAGGTTCCAACAAGGCCTCACATGTCTGTTTGAAGCAATAATCGAAGTTAGAGTCAAGTAAAGATTCATCAACTATCGGTGAGTGAACTTGCATTTCAAATTTTGTTTTAGGAATGTGAATCTATTTGCACAAACATTGATTGATTTTATCCAACTTTTCTTAAAAACGTGTGCCTTGGGAACAAGCCTTTGATAAATTGTCTCTATGTTGTGACATGTGGCTGTTATGGATTCATGCACTACTGCATTATGTTGATATATATATATATATATATATATATATATATATATATGTTGTGCATTGATAGTTGATATTGTGTGATAATTTGATCGAGCGTGTACACGATGTGGGGGGATGCACATGCCAGTGATGACTGTGGTGAGGGAGATAAATGATGATAGTGCCCGTGTGCACGATGTTGGGGGAAGTACACAATGGCACTGATTGTGCACGATATGGGGGGATGCACACCATGACTCCGGCTATCTGCAAGATGTGGGGGGATTCACATGAGCTGGGTGAGATGATGGTGGTATTGGTGTTTATTTATGTATATATGTATATGTCACGACCCAAATTTCGGGCCATGACCGGCGCAAGAGCCCAATAGACGTAGTCCATTAAGCCCAAGCAAACTTATCTATTTATCCTACTCCTTATTCCATCAAATATTGCTAAGTTAAAAATTATAACTTTAAATCAAAATAGTAATAGACATTGCCAACTCGTATTGGCATTACTCATTTATTATATACATACATTGTCTACAACATGTATTCTAATAATTTACATTAGGTTCATCTAAACAAAACAAAAGAAAACTCGACTTCCAGCAGAGGGACTCGGATGAATATACAGCTACTGAATGCCGAGACACCTACCAAAAGATAGATACAAGTCTACAAGGACTCCTCGTCCTAGTTACCGACTGCCTCGTGATTTGAAAATATGAAGTTGAAAACGGTGAGTATAAACCTAGTGAGTGAACAAGGAAGGGAACAAGCATACCATAAGAAATCTTTAATGAAATCATGATGCATTCTTTTTCAAAATAATGCAATTTGTTTCTATTCTTATTCAAAACCCCTCACTAAGCCCTAAATGATTAATCATTTGAAAATCAAGGACCCATACATAACAAACCATTTAAAGAATGAAAACTTCAATATTACACAAGCAAGTCAAATACGACAATGAATCTTCGCTGCAGCGGAAAGGCATTCTCGATGCAGCTACGCTGCAACGAGAATGGATTTTCATTGCAGCGACGTTGGGATTTAGTTACTAGCCGAACGAAGGTTTCTCAACTGGTCAGGGTTTCTCACTAAACCTCCCCATTTTAAACTTAACTCATCTAATCTTTAGTGTTGGAAGTCCATGCTCCGATATGGTAGCAAAGAAGTGAAAGATAGGGCAATAATTGGACAAGATAGGAGACCAAAACAGAAGGTTTTTCGCTGCTGCGAGATTGAATCTCGTTGCAGCGAAATTGTAACCCAGAAATAGAAAGTTTCTCACTGCAGCAAAATTTAACTAATGAAACAGAGAGTTTTTCGTTGCAGCGAGATTCCTTTTTGCTGCAGTGAGAAGCTACAGTGACTATCTCGCTGCAACGAAATACATTTTCGCTACAGTGAGAACCAGTTCTGGTGAAGGTTCTCAAACCCGAGAGTTTCTCGTTGCAGCGAGAATGAATTTCACTGCAGCGAAAACCGAGCAATAAGAGAAAAGTTTTCCCTCACTCAACAAAAAAGCCATCCTGTTAAACCAACAAAACCAATATACAGCACATAAAATTCCCAAAGTGTAATGTATCAAATTTCTCATATATGTTAATCATATATCACATTCATAAGTTTTCATTTCATAAGTCTAGATATGCATAATTACGTAGATAAACATCAACATCATCATAATCACACTCGGCTCATGTACATCCCCCCACATCGTGCACATAGCCGGCACCATCGTGTGCATCCCCCCACATCGTGCACAATCAGTGCCATCGTGTACATCCCCCCCACATCGTGCACATAGGCACTATCATCATCCACCTCTCATGCCACCAACATCACCGGCATGTGCATCCCCCTACATCGTGCACACACACGGTTACAGTTATTATACACGATATCATTCATCATGCACAACACACACATTTATATATCATTATACTACAATAGTGCATGAATCCATAGCAATCACATATCACCACATAAAACCATTTTGCAAAAGCTTGTTCCCAAGGCACTTGTTTTTATAAAAAGCTTGATAATTCATTCAAATGGGCGGCAAATACATTATATTTCCCAAAACAAGTTTTGAAGGTAGTCCACTCACCAATTAATTGTAGAGCTTTTAGATGACTCCAATTCCCCTAATTGTCCAAATGAGATGATAGGGCTTCCTTAGAACCTAGGATCACATTAGCATAATCAATAGGTCAATTTACACACTATGAACCCTAAAAGCTATCTCTTAGCTAGCTTTTAATTGCCACATTAAATGGCCATCTATGTTCACTATATCAATCAGTAAAAGTAATGAACATACTCAACAATAAAACAACTCATAAATCCCAATTACTAGTCATTTTCTGCAGCTAAAAATTGAGCTTAGTTCATCACTTATCCTAGAGCTCCTTTGTAGTCAAATTCTCTTTCAATAGTTTCCAAATAAATGATATAATTTTCTTTTTATCTCTCTAGAATGACCAACTAGTGAGAAAAAGTATAGAAATGAGATTTATCAAGGGTTTTGAAGTGAGAGGATGAAAGAGCATAAGGGTTTATGGAAGGGTGCACCAAAAGCATGAAAATTGAAACTAGAGAGAGAAAGTTATGGAAGCTTGAAGAAACTCCCATGGAGGAATTGAAGAAACATGAGAGAAGAGAAAGGAAAAAGAAGACCAGTTGCTAGAAAATCTCTAGAAGCTGCTGAAAATTCAAGATATTTATAGCCAATCTTATCCTTTCCCTTAAAATTACGAAAATGCCCTCTCACCAATTTACTTACTCTCTTCTAATCTTTTATACAATCTTTTTATTCTTTTAACATTGGGACAAGATCCATAATGGTCTAGACATGTTCGGGTTCATACAAACTTAAAATTTTAACTCGAGGTGAAAAATGACCATTTTGCCTCTGTTATGAAAATTATTGAAACTTCTAGTTTTCTTCATGTTTTCATCAGCACACATCATTTATGCAGTCTTATACCCATTTTGACCTTAAAATATCATAAAACTTTCTTTTGGAAGCTTATTAGAGAAAATGACAAAACTACCCCTAGCTCATATTATTACATCTATGCTTAGTTACAAGCTTATAGAGGTTGGGGTCTCACAGTATATATATGTTTGTGAAATAAAAGTTCATGAATATAGTATATGGTTGTAATGCATGTGAAATTTTGGCATGTTGAACTTTGGAAATTTTTTAGTATTTCATGTTGAAATTGACATGATGAATCTTGAGAATGTCCCATTTTATTGCAAATTGAGTTTATTGCGGCACCAAATGGATTTTTAGTGCAAAGGAGGTCATTTTACATTTAGGTGCCCTGCTTCTCGCTGCAGCGAGAAACATTCTGTTTTGGCAACCAACAAACTCGCTGTAGCGAGAAACTCTCAGATTCTGATGCAGTGCTTTCACTTCGATGAAGATTTTGACTATCTTCTCGTCCGAATTGGGAAAAGTGGTAAACATAAAAGTTGTAGCAATGTCTCTTATCTTTCTAATGATCTAAAAATCAGGTTATTTGGAGTTCTGTATTGGGAGATATAATAGAAAAAATGAAACATATACAAACTGACACTATTTCTCGCTACAACGAGAAACTTTCGATTTTGGCCTCCTAAATCTCGCTATAGCGAGAATAAACTTCGTTGCAGTGAGAAACTTGTTGCCATAATTGCTACCTTGCTTAATTTTGACCTTCTTTTCACCCATTTAACTTCATGGATTGATCATGGATTTGTGAAACACTATGAAGGTATTAATCAAGGTTTGAAATGAGGGGTTTTAGTAAGAAATTAAATCAAGTGCATTGTTTTTGAAACAAGTGCATCATGATTTCCAAACTCTTCCTATCGATTGCTTGTTCCCTTCTTATGTTCACTCACTGAGTTTTATACTCACGTTTTTAAACTTCATGTTTTTAGATTCGAAGGCAAGTTGGGACTTAGATGGAGTCGCACACATATGCTCGCCTTCTTGGTAGGTACTATGGCATCTCAGTAGCGATACCTTCACTTAAAGTCACTTCGCTGACGGTCAAGAGTCTTGTGCTTGTGTACATGTATAAGTAATGAAGACCACTAAGATTCATGTTAAAAATCAAATATGCATATTTGATTACTAATGCCACTATAAGGTGGCAAATGAGTGATACTATGTTAGCATAATACAAATGTGAATATTGGATTGCTATAAAATGTTACTGAAATATTTATAATTGAGAATTGAAATATGTGGTTTTAGAAATGACGGTTGAGAATGATGATTGGGATTGCATAAAAAAAAAGGCTTGCTTAGGCTTAGTGGGCTATGCCCATTGGGCCCATACACAGATCATGGCCCGAGAGTTGGGCTGTGACCATTTTCTCTCAAAACCATAACTCCACCATCCTATTATCCTCATTTTCAGGCCAACTCTCATTTAATAAAAACCATAAGCCACATGCCCAAGCCTTAAAACATGATTTCGCTGATTGATTTTTCTTGAAACACTCAAAATCTCACATATTCGAGAATCACCATGTCTCGCACCAAAAATACAGCAAATCAACAGTATGGTGGTGACAGCGACGCTAGCCCTTCCATTTTTCGTGGTTCCTCGCACCCTTTGTCACAGCCTAAATTTTTGGGCCATGACCGGCGTAAGCGCTTAATGGGTTCAGCCCACAAAGCCCAAGCAAGCCTATTTATATAATCTTATACACTAATCCATGTTTTTTTAAAATCCAAAATTTGTAGTGTTCAAATATAGTTCCTTTAAAAACAACTCACAAAACCAATCATACATTCATAATGGCATCATCAACCATTATATACATATATAGACTAACAAATGAATCTTAACATTTCACATCAAGTATTCATATATACATAATTGGACCTTGACCATCAGCGGAGTGACTCTGGGCACGGTTGCTAACATCTAATGTCAGAGTAAACCTACCGAGCAATGGATAGGGAGGAACACCTCGTCCTAGGATCCAATCACCTTTGACTTAAAAAAACCTAAAACATGAAGTTTAAAAATGTGAATACAAACTCAGTGAGTGAACATAGGAAGGGAACAAGCAGCGTTAAGGAAGGTTTAGAAATCATGATGCACTTGTTTTGAAAATAATGTAATTTAGTTTAATTTTTTTCTTAAACCCCTTGTTTCGAATATTGATTAGTAAACTCTTAGTGTTGCAAAGAACGATGCTCAATCATGAAGATAGAGGAGTGAAAAAAAATTATATCAGAACCCAAGCAAGGTAGCAACATGACAGCACATTTCTCGCTACAATAAACATCAATTTGAAATTACTTAGCAACTTTCAATGTTCAACATGCAAGATTCCACATACATTACAACCACATACTATATTCACAAACCTTCTATTACACATGTACATATATATATATATGTAAACATGAATACCACCACCTCACTCAGCCAACGTGCACTCCCTACATGCACATCATAGTCGGCATGTGCACTGCCCACTCCGCACATGCACGGTTGTAATTGTCACAACGTTGTCATTCAATTGGCATATGCACTGCCCACTCCGCACATGCATGGTCATAATAGTCACAACATTGTCATTCAACCGACATGTGTACTGCCCACTCCGCACATGCACGGTTACATCAATTACACAAAATTACTTAACAATACACATCATATATTACTATTTTTTTTATATATACATATCAGTATCATATAAAGGTACATAGATTCATCACAATCATGTTCCACATCACAAAAACATTTCACTAAGGGCTTGTTCCCATGCATTTTTATAGAAAAACAATTAAAATATCTCAATCAACCACATGTGCCTTACTCCCAAAACATTTTATGCAAGTTCACTCACCTTACGATAGCAAGATATTACATCGTTATTTGATAAGAGGTGTCCTTGATTATTTTCACTGGCCAGTTGCTCGATGTTTACTCCGACACGCCACCACAATACTCTAACCTTATCTTTGCACTTCCTAACAATAATACGAACTCAATATATTTAATTATATACGTATACGGGCAACACTTTAATCAATTAATCGTTACTCAAATTTATATTTTTCATCCTATCATGAAACTATCTTTAATTAACTCACATCTTAATACATTTTTGCTAAAATTACTTATATCCATTGCTTACGTAATTCCTTAAATTATATCACCGGTAACTTAATTATGATGTCATGTGTCTACTTCAACCCTTCTAAATAATTTCCACACATAATCCACATATATGGCAGCAACAATCATTCTCACTTTCACTCGATTATTTCCTAGTTTACATGCATCGTTATCTATCTAACTTTCAATACTTTGTTTCTCAATCCTCTATCCACAATATTCCTTTTTCATTTCTTTCAAACAACATGCCATACAATCTTAATAATTTTCAACTAGCTTAGGTAAATAGATCATTTCAACAACCATAATTCCTTACAATATTCAACTAACCGTAGGCTTTAAAACATAGTGTTCAGCTTACCGTTTTCCTTTTTTACTTTGAGTCTTTCATGTACCCACAAGTTTATTGGCTTATATGTTACCAAATTTTCTCCAATCAAGCCAATCTTTGCTGCCACAAGACATTTCTCTAAGTCACTAACTCATTTTCAAAGACTACTCAAACCAAAAACAAAAATCCTAACCTTTCCTTGCTTGAATCACCAAAACCAAGCTTTTTCTTCCTTTCTCTCTTTTTCTTTCTTCTTCTCCTAGGGTTTAGATGTGCTGGAAATTGGGATTAAAAGCTTCAGGTTTAGTGCCCAAGAAGTTTGGAGAAGAAAGAATTAAGAAAAGAAGGGAAATGAGAAGAAACAAGGAAAATCACATGAAAAAATATTGATTTTCATGAACTTGACATGAAAATGGCATTGGAAGCTTCAAGAAGGAGAAGAAAATGTCTTGCTAGAGGAGATAAGGACGATTTTGGGCTGATAAGGATGAGAGTCAAAGCTTCATTTGGAAGCTTTGACCCAACTTTGTGTAAAATTATCGTTTTACCCTTCAAGTTTCTTTCCTTTTTAATTTAGTCCTCCCAACACTCATCTAACTCCAATTTCCTTCTATTATCTTTTTCTACACATGTACAAACAAAGTATAAAGTTTGTACTCTAACGCGGTGTCCCTATAATATTTAAAATATTTATTTACCCGCACTATCTTTACTTAATAAAGACACGCAGCCCCATTAACATCATTTTTCTCCAAAATTTTTCTCATTCTTCTTCTCGCCCACTTAGATTGACCATATACTCCTTCCTAGAAAATTTCGATACTGAATAAAATATTAATATTTTAATATTATTTTATTTCAAAAATTTTCTCTTGTCTCCTTTTATCCCCTTGGTAGCCAAAATACGTTATTATGCCTTAATTGACTTTCGAATCACTTTTTATCTCGTAATTTCTTCTCCAATTAAAATATTATTATTTTATTATTATTTCCTTGCGTGCGGAATATTTTATCCCAAACTATTTCTTTCATCTTTCATCACTTTTAAACATTATATTTAACCTCGATTGGCATCCGATAATCTTTATTAGTCACCATATCAAAGTACGGGGTATAACAGTCTCCCCCACTTAAATAAAAGTCGTCCTCGAATTCACGTCGGTGTTAAGTTATTAATCTCATTTTATGATCTTATTCAATTTCTCCTTTTATAGGGAATTTCGATTTATTCACCTCGTTCACCTCCAGTTCAACTTGAATACTTCACTTATATCTATTATTTTCCTTTAGAATCAGATCAGTAGTACCCTTCACAATCATGATCTTTTATATTGAGACTCTAAGCATGCCTCTATCATTATCATTAAATTTGAACCATAACTTCATCTCAATCATACCGATTTTGATCACATATTATACTTACTTATGTATACTTAATCACCATTTTATTATTCCGCTCCTTGCCAAACTTCTCAACATTGATTCATTCATCTTATCCCCATACGCTATTATGTAGCCTACAACATTATAAACATGCCATATTTATTTATGTACATAGTCTCAACGTTGAGGAAGGTTAATGCCTTCACTTATTCCCACATACTTTAGGTTTATCTTGCATTTACGCTACATACTTCAATAATTCCCATGTTATGGATTACATTTCTTTAATCTCATTTCTCTGACTATATTTTCCAAAATTTCTTATATTATCATAGTTCAACTTCTAATAGTACTTCTTGCCGTTGTACCATATATACAACTCATCAAATACATAAAGTTCAAATC
Organism: Theobroma cacao; assembly: GCF_053813885.1. Lineage (NCBI taxonomy): Eukaryota > Viridiplantae > Streptophyta > Magnoliopsida > Malvales > Malvaceae > Theobroma > Theobroma cacao. Next base: position 13,965,376 of record NC_142640.1, read on the forward strand.
TTAAATTATTGAGAACAATTCTTCACCTCAGTTGGTCAAGTCATCAATTTCACATATACATATGTACATGCATTTCTAAATGTCAACATTCCTCGTTACGCATAGGGATCCATGTGTTCGTGTGCCTTGGACTACATTCCCCTTTATTCATCCCCATCCCTATCCAAGATTCAATATAATAATCCTCATAGTGCATGTCAACATTCTTGTTATGCCTATGCATAACTTCATATCGTTTATATCATTTCCAATTATATGCTTGAGTTTCATCGTACTATATATCCTTGCATCAGAATGTCATTAATCACATCTCACTTGCTAAATGTCACTTGCATTAAATTGCAATCCGGTATTCGTATATGATTTATAATCTCGTTGATCTCTCAAAGGTTTATCTTTATTGGATCATTGCATCTTATGCAATACCACTATCCCTAAAAGTCATCCTTATTTCTCAATTATTCTTCATACCTCTAACATATATATATATATTATCCTTGTTGCATTTCGACTTTAATGAGGCACTTAAAACTTAGACTCATTCAAATCGTGCATGCCTTAAGCATTTTCAAATTCCAATTTCCATACTACATCAAGAAGTTTTCATTATCAGATTTCATTATCCAGATTATCTTCAATCATCCTTTGTTCTATTCTTCCATACTAATGTGACATCATTCTCTCTAGACCAATCGACAGTTTGTACTTAAATTGCAAAACTTAAAACAAGGTCCTCCTTAAGTACTTTTCAATGTCAATACGAATCTCATTTTCAGCTTACGGCTTCCTTTTTATAACCACATAACTTCATGCTTGCTTTCACAAGATCCGCAGTAGAACTCTTATTGAGTATTTCCTTGGGGATACCTATCTTAAACTTATGTCTCACCGCATGTGATCATTTAACCCGCGACTTAGCCGTTAGGCTCTATGGCAAGTTTTTAAAAATCCCACATTTTATGCTTGCTGTGTTTGATTAGTAATTCCTTCTCAAAGATGTTTGTGCATTCCTGAAACACTTAGTCTCTTATTTGCTCCTTAACATCCCGAGCATATCGTTCTATAGACATGCACTTATTCTTAAAGATATATAAATACATTGTGAGACCTTGACCTTTATAGACTTGTAGATAGAAATATACGCGATATCCCTAATCAGGGATAATTTCGTCATTTTTTCAATAAGCCCATGAAAGTAAGTTTTAAACAATATTATGGCTTAAATAGGCATAAAGCATAAATGAATGATGAAAGTATGGGTGAAATGACAAGGAAATAAAAATTTTGATGATTTTCATGTTCTAGGGGCAAAATGGTAATTTTATCACCCGATGACAAAATGAGAATTTTTGGAATTTTACACCACCAAACACTTGTCATGCCCATGGATTTCAGCCATTAACATTTTACATTGTGGATAATTAAAACATTTTATTTAGTGGAGAGAGATTACTTAATGGATAAATATTACACATGGACCAATGGAAACATGCCATGTGTCAAGCTTGGATTATTCTATAATTTCCTTGTCAAATCTATTTAAAACTCTCTTAGTCTCACCCATATGGTTGACCAAAGCATGAAGTGAAGAGGAGAGGAAAGAACACAAACCCTAGATGGAAAAATTAAAGAAAAAGTGTGGGATTTCAAGGATTAAGCTAATTTATGGAAGGGCATTTTAGTAATTTCCAAAGTAGTGGATAAGCTTAGGCCATAAATATCCTCTCCTTCTAACAGCTTCTTGGGATTTTTAGCAGCTTCCTCTTCTTGTTCTCTTCCCTCTCACGTTTTTTCAATTTCTCCATGGAAGCTTGATGTGAAGCTTTCATAACTTTCTCTCTCTAGCTCTAATTTTCAAACCCTGGTGCCCTTTTAACTAGAACTCTTGTATTCTTTCACTCTCTCACTTTAAAACCCTTGAAAATGATGAAAATTTTGTTTTCATAATCTCTCACTAGTTAGGTGTTTTAAAGAGAGAAAGAGGAAGCTTTATTAATAGCTTGAGAGCTTTGGGAAAGAAGTTCAAAGTTACAAAGCTATCAAGGTGAGTAGTAAACTAGTATTGGGTTTTAAGTGTTGAGAATGACTAGAGATTTTATTTGTGAATATTTTGTAGTTGAGATTGTTAATTCACTTTGGAGTGATAGGAAAGTGAAAATGGATGGCCATTTAAATGGCAATTGAAAGCTAGCTAAAAGATAGCTTTTAGGGTTTATAGTATGTAAATTGACATTATGGAAATGTTAATTTGATGGTAGGTGCTAACGAAGCCCCATCACCCCAATTGGATCATTAGGGGAATTAAGAGTCGGCTAAAGGCTCAACGAATACCGGTGAGTGGACTTGCATTTCAAACTTGTTTTGGGGAATATGAAAGATTCTATCCAACTTGTCTTAGAAAATGTACCTTGGGAACAAGCTTTTAGTAAAATGATTTTATATTGTGAAAATGTGTTATACAATGGTTTATGTGTTATCATAATATGATAAAATGCATGATATGCATTGGATGCTTCTTTGCATGTTGATGTGGACCCGGCTATGTGCGAGTAGGAGTGCACATAAGCCGTTGCTGACCCGGCTATGTGCGAGTATGAGTGCACATAAGCCATTGCTGACCCGACTATGTGTGAGTGGAAGTGCACATAAGCCGTTGCTAACCCAGCTATATGCAAGTAGGAGTACGCATAAGCCGTTGCATATGAGATGATGATGATGGGAAGGTGTACATGATGATTGATATATATATATATACATATATGGTATATGGTTGTAAATGCAAATATGTGAGCATTTGATTTGTTGAAATTTAGGAGAGTACATGTGTTACATGTTGTTATTGTTATGTTAGCAAGATGACTTGTTTTAAAGGAAAATGAGACTTTTTTCTTGATGTTCTGACTCTTGCTACAGTGAGAAACTCTCAGGTTTGAGGGCCTTCACCAGACCTAGTTCTCGCTGCAGAGAGAAACTTTTTGTCCATTTTGGCTAACTTGTGGGTTTTGCTATATTTTTCGATTCTTTGGTACCATAGTTAAGTATGGATCTTTTAAGTGATTTACTCATAAGGGGTTTACATGAGGGGTTCTATTAAGAACTAGAACAAATTGCATTGTTTTAAGAAAATGAGTGCATCATGATTTCGATAAACATTCCTTATGGTATGCTTGTTCTCTTCTTGTTCACTCACTGAATTTATGCTCACCGCTTTCAACTTCAAGTTTTCAGATTAAGAGATAGCCGGTAACTAGGACGAGGTGTCCTCGTGGACTTGTATCCATCTTTTGGTTGGTGTCTCGGCATTTAGTAGCTGTACATTCGTCTGAGTCTCTCCGCTAGACATCGAGTCTTCTTTTGTTGTGTATAGACGAACCTAATGTGAATTATTAAGATACATGTGTAGACAGTGTATATAAACTTGTTTGGTTTGCTAGTATGAAGTGGCAATGCTTAATATTATTTTGATTCTAAGTTATGATATATGACTTAGTAGTTTATGATGGAATGATGAACATGTCAGATTAATAGGCTTGCTTGGGCTTAGTGGACTACGTCCATTGGGCCCATGCGTCGGTTATGGCCCGAAATTTGGGTCATGACATACATACTCATCCATTCAATCCTCAATCCATCTTCATAGGTTTCTAGTGTGCCATACAATTGGCCTTGTGTTGTTACTAACCCTTTTCATTTAGCTGAGTCAAGACAAGAATTGTAAATTCTTATAACGATATTCTGGATAAACCCATTTGCTATACCACTCTTGTAGTCCTTCATTCACACTTCCATCACTTGGTATTGACATCCCTTATCAATATCTCATATATTCATCTAACTCTTCACTCCCTTTTTCCTTAGCCTTTGACAAGGCTTAATCTCTCGTCTCCCTTATTTCTTAGGACTTGACTTTGGTCAACATATTATTCATCTTAATATTTCACATGGTATCTTATCTCAATGTAGCCATCTCAAGAATCTTTCAACCTCTCTTTTGATTACATGCCCACATAAAAGGCTCAATGACCAATGACCATAATTCTGCTTGTAAGCTCATTATCGTGCCACTCCCATCTTGCTCATGCATCATAAACATGAGGTATTCGTAGCACTGCGACACTAAAAAGTCAGTGCAGCAACATTGCTGCTGCTGGATATGGGATAGTTTCAACGCTGTAGCGCAAAAGAGTTAGTACTGTAGCATTGTGGTTGCTGAAAATTTCTTCCATGAATAAGTTATTCCATCTTTAAAGTTACTATAGGGATCATGCTCAACCATTTGGCTTTCCTCCAAGCCTATCCCACAATTTTCATGACCATGTGTATCTTCTCTTTTGCTTATCATATGCACTAAGCCAAGTCAATATTTTCAAACTCATTTTATCCTTTAACATTTATCTTCAACCAATAAGTCTCACCTTAGGACAATCTTGCCATATTGTGCAACAAATTCTCAATATATAATACCAAACACAAAATTATTCACCATTTATGACATTCCATGATTCCTTAACATTCACAATTAATTGTCTTTCTTGTCATGTAACTCAAATAATTTTGTTGACTTTCAACACAAATGGCCATGAAAATAGTTCACCTTTCTCCACGCTCTACATTCACAATCTTTATCAAATCAAGGATTCACCTTCTCCCAAGTTCCATAATTTGGCTCCCTTAGTTTATATTTATGCCAAATTATCATCTTATAATGTCATGGCATCATTTTGTAGTTCCTTCCATATCTACATTTTTACAATCCTTGACTTAATCACATCATCCATTCTAAGTGTCACCTATAACCTCAATTGATTTCTCCCATATCCTTTCGAATTGTAACTGCAACTAATATTTCAAATTTCACCTTTCCACGATTAATTAGTAATCATTTGTTAGGTCTCGTAGTTGTTTGTACCATTAATGACTTTCTACGTCGATCCTTAATAATTATCTAAGGCGACCAACCATGCCACTAAGGTGAATATCCTCCCTCAATCAGTATATCGTTAATCTATCTCTATCATATCGAAGGACTCTAATACGCATCAAGTCATTAAAACAGTCGTTTCATAATCCATTTGAGTCATACAAAATAAAAGCCGACTCTTAACTCTTTTGTACAAGTAACTACTACTACTTCCTTTACACCGCATTTGCCTAGACTTAAAGTGGTACGAACTTCAACAAAAATATTAAGTGTCTTTAGGGTCGTTGTGGCCTTAATCCGAGCACATCGACGGATTTTCTTTGGAGTCCTCCTCTTCCTCTTGAGATTTTCTAATTTTTTATTCTCAATCCAAGCTTGTTGCTACCTCTCAAATTCCTCATTAATAGCAGGTACATCACCTCTCCCACAACCAGGAGGAACATGTCAGACAACGGGTACAGATACCTTCTTGGGACAATAATTACTGATAGTCCTTTTTCCCATCTTATTCGTGTTCTTTTTCCTCGGATTGATCTCATTATGCACTAGTCTTGCGAGACTTTTCAAGCTCTTAAATAGTGGTTTACCTCTCGGGGGATCCGATCCACTCAAAAATCAAGTCGGGTTACTTGTTACGCCTTCCCCCTTGAGCACATATCAGCTCCCAGCAATGGAATCTAGCGATCCCTCACTAGTACTATAAAGGGTATAAGGACTACCATTTTTTCTAGACATGATGCGTGCAATAGACGCGTGCAATAGGCGTACCTTCAAACCTATATGCAACCAAGCATTGATTACCTATCCATTTATACATCATAAGAACAGGTAAGTTTCTAATGAAGTAGGGGCCTATGTAGCCTCTGGTCCTTAACCTGCCTTGTGCACCCACAATCCAAGGACAAGACTCTACACAGACTTTAACAACTCCGCTAACCACACAAGAATCCCTAGAACTCAACTAAATATAGAGCTCTGATACCAAGTTTGTCACAGCCCAAATTTTCAAGCCATGACTGGTGCAAGGGCCTAATGGGCTCAGCCCACAAAGCCCAAGCAAGCCTATTTATATAATGTTATACACTGATCCACGTTACTTTAAAATCCAAAATTCGTAGTGTTCAAATATAGTTCCTTTGAAAACAACTCACAAAACCAATCATACATTCATAATAGCATCATCAACCATTATATACATATATAGATTAACAAATGATTCTTAACATTTCACATCAAGTATTCATATACACATAATTGGACCTTGACCGTCAACAGAGTGACTCTGGGCACGGTTGCTAACATCTAATGTCAGGATAAACTTACCGAGCAATGGATAGAGAGGAACACCTCATCCTAGGATCCAATCACCTTTGACTCAAAAAAACCTAAAACATGAAATTTAAAAACGTGAATACAAACTCAATGAGTGAACATAGGAACGGAACAATCAGCGTTAAGAAAGGTTTAGAAATAATGATGCACTTGTTTTGAAAACAATGCAATTTAGTTTAATTTCTTTCTTCACCCTTGTTTTGAACATTGATTAGTAAACTCTTAGTGTTGCAAAGACCCATTCTCAATCATGAAGATAGAGGAGTGAAAAAAAATTATATCAGAACCCAAGCAAGCTAGCAACGTGACAGCACATTTCTCGCTGCAATAAACATCAATTTGAAAATACTTAGCAACTTTCAATGTTCAACATGCAAGATTCCACATACATTACAACCACGTACTATATTCATAAACCTTCTATTACACATGTACATATATATATATATATATAAACATGAATAGCACCACCTCACTCAGCTAACTTGCACTCCCTACAAGCACATCATAGTCGGCATGTGTACTGCCCACTCCACACATGCACGGTTGTAATTGTCACAACATTGTCATTCAATCGGCATGTGCATTGTCCACTCCGCACATGAATGGTCGTAATTGTCACAACATTGTCATTCAACCGGCATGTGCACTGCTCACTCCGCACATGCACGGTTATATCAATTACACAAAATTACTTAACAATACACATCATATATTACTATTTTTTTATATATACATATCAGTATCATATAAAGGTACATAGATTCATCACAATCATGTTCCACATCACAAAAGCATTTCACTAAAGGCTTGTTCCCATGCATTTTTATAGAAAAATAATTAAAATGTCTCAATCAACCACATGTACCTTTCCCCTAAAACATTTTATGCAAGTTCACTCACTTTACGATAGCGAGATATTACATCGCTATTTGATCGGAGGTGTCTTTGATTATTTTCACTGGCCATTCGTTCGATGTTTACTTTGGCACGCCACCACAATACTCTAACCTTATCTTTGCACTTCCTAACAATAATATGAACTCAATATATTTAATCATATACGTATACGGGCAGCACTTCAATCAATTAATCATTACTCAAATTTATATATTTCATCCTATCATGAAACCATCTTCAATTAACTCACATCTTAAACATTTTTGCTAAAATTACTTATATCTTTTGATTACGTAATTCCTTAAATTATATCACCGACAACTTAATTATGATGTCACGTGTCTACTTCAACCTTTCTAAATAATTTCCACCCAAATCCATCTAATATTTTCACACATAATCCACATATATGGAAGCAATAATCATTCTCACTTTCACTTGATTATTTCCTAGTTTACATGCATCGTTATCTATCTAACTTTCAATACTTTGTTTCTCAATCCTCCATCCACAATATTCCTTTTTCATTTCTTTCAAACAACATGCCATACAATCTTAATAATTTTTAACTATATTAGGCAAGTAGATCCTTTCAACAACCATAATTCCTCACAATATTCAACTAACCGTAGGCTTTAAAACATAGTATTAAGCTTATCGTTTTCCTTTTCCACTTTGAGTCCTTCATATACCCATGGGTTTATTGGCTTATATGTTACCAATTTTTCTCCAATCAAGCAAATCTTTTCTGCCACAAGACATTTCTCTAAGTCACTAACTCATTTTTAAAGACTACTCAAACCAAAAACAAGAATCCTTACCTCTCCTTGCTTCAATCACCAAAACCAAGCTTTTTCTTCCTTTCTCTCTTTTTCTTTCTTCTTCTCCTAGGGTTTAGATGTGCTAGAAATTGGGGTTAAAAGCTTCAGGTTTAGTGCCCAAGAAGTTTGGAGAAGAAAGAATTAAGAAAAGAAGGGAAATGAGAAGAAACAAGGAAAATCACATGAAAAAAATTGATTTCCATGAACTTGACATGAAAATGGCGTTGGAAGCTTCAAGAAAGAGAAGAAAATATCTTGCTTGATGAGAGAAGGACGGTTTTGGGTTGATAAGGATGAGAGTCAAAGCTTCCTTTGGAAACTTTAACCAAACTTTGTGTAAAATTACTATTTTACCCTCCAAGTTTCTTCCCTTTTTAATTTAGTCCTCCCAACACTCATTTAACTCCAATTTTCTTCTATTATCTTCTTCTACACATGTACAAACAAAGTATAAAGTTTGTACTCCAACGCGGTGTCCCCATAATATTTAAAATATTTATTTACCCGCGCTATCTTTACTTAATAAAACACGCGGCCCCATTAACGTCATTTTTCTTCAAAATTTTTTTCATTCTTCTTCTCCCCCACTTAGATTAACCATATACTCCTTCTTCATGGAAAATTTCGATACTGAATAAAATATTAATATTTTAATATTATTTTATTCCAAAAATTTCCTCTTGTCTCCTTTTGTCCTCTTAGTACCCAAAATACCTTATTATGCCTTAATTGACTTTCGAATCATTTTTTATCTTGTAATTTCTTCTTTGAAAAAAATATTATTATTTTATTATTATTTTCTCGCGTGCGAAATATTTTATCCCAAACTATTCCTTTCATCTTTCATCACTTTTAAACATTATAATTAACCTTAATTTGCATTCGATAATCTTTATTAGTCACCATATCAAGGTATGGGGTATTACACCCTTCAAGTAGAGACCTTAGCCAAAATTTTATAAACTTGGTTCTTGAAAAAGGATTTTGACAAGATTTAGCACATAGGAAGGTATTTCTTTGTAGAGTTATTGATTTTGGATATCTTGAAGAAATAACCTTCCCTTACATAGAGAACTTCAAACAATTAGGGTGGTTTGAATATCTAAGTTTATATAGGAATTTTTATAAGAATTTGGTGAAAATATTTTATTGCAATGGTACCCATAAGTTCAGAGATGATGATGCTGAAGAGGTAGCCTATACTAATAAGTTTATAACCTATGTTATGAGGCAAAGAATCATTATTATTGCTCACACCTTGCCTAAATCCTTAAGTTGAATGAATTAGAAACTAGAAGTTATGTTCAAACTAACCTAAGTGAGGAAGACTTAGCTTGAGACATTTTTACCTACTCTCCACCCACTCCCAAAACCACCACTAGTGTTATGAGACTTACCTTATTTGATAAGATTCTCCATATAATTGTAGCACACACTATTCAACTCATAGGAAATAAATGTTCTTCTGTATAGAGTAAGGAAATGTGGTTCATGTACCGCATTAGGCGAAACACCAAAATCAAGTTAGAAAAGTACATATTCACTAATATGTGTCAAGCGGTCACTTGTGCTAGGAAAGAGTTAATTTAAGGGATGGTGAATAGTGAGATACCTTACTTTCATATGCTGGACACTAGGTGTGATTGTCCTGTTCCTCACCATTTGCACTACAAATTAGATAGCCACACTATAAAGAAACTGGACTATGAAAACAAAAATGGTGTATGGGTTTTAAAAGGGTTTGTGCAAGAGGGAAATGATAAGGAAGAAGAGCAAGAAGAAAAGGAATAAGCAGAAGCTATTAACCAACAAGCTGAGTATAATGAGGCTCCCGATACTAGTTATTATCATAAATCCAACATTTAGTGAACCTTGACTAATCTTTTTGGTTATGTACAATCCATGAACAGTCATTTGATGGGCCAAACGACTGCATTGAAAATTCATATGCTTGCACTGGATACTCATATGGATGGCTTGGACACTCATATGGTAACATTGGAGAATGGTTTTCACTATACTTTTGCACCACTACTGTAACACCCTTACTTTTTCATGTAAATTATATTAATTGAGAACGAATTATGAAATATATAGTACCTTGAGGACTTTGGGGATATGTTATATGTACCAAGTGTTTAAGGGTATATACAAAGACACTTAGGCAAATTTTTTAGAAAATATAAGATAGATCCTATGATTTAGAGTTTTGATTTGTATTCGATGTGATAATTAAGGATGTGTATCTATGACATTGAGTTATATGAATAATTTGAGATGTTTTGGTTGAAGGGAAATGAATTAGAAGCCTTAGGAATGAATTTGGAGGCTTAAAAAAGTGGAAATGTGCCTTCTCAGCAAGATCTATCGATAAATGTTCTACATTTATTGATAGATACAAAGATAGAAGGCTTGAAAACATAAGCTAGATGAACATCTATCGATAGATTGCCTTATCTATTGATAGATGACCACCCAAGAACTTTGTCAATAAATGACCACTCGAGAACGCTGTAAAGCAAAGAGGCCCGAAAACTATCAATAGATTTGTGAATCTATTGATTAATGGCCAAACGGGGAACAACAAAAACACGACTAGGGCACAATCTATCAAAAAATTTGAGGAATCTATCGATGAATGAAGGTCAATGGAAACATAATTTAATGGCATTTATCGATTAGTTTAGAAATGCAAAAATAAAAAGAGGTTTTCTAGCCATTTGAGTTATTTTCACCCAAAACTCTCCTTCTTTCTCTATAACCCGAAACCTTAACCTTCGAAATTGATTTTTGGAGCTGTTTAGAGTAGATTGGAGCTTGGGAAACACTTTTGAAGGTAAGATTGAGCATTTTTACAGATTGATTTTCAATATAATCGATTAGTACCTTAAAATTGATTTAGTCCAGCTTTGGTGAGATTTTCTGCCTTAAGTTTGCTAGAGATTTGAAACTAGGAATTGAGCAACCTAACACCCAAGGTAAGAATTTAGCTCATTTGTTGAAGGATTGAGCTTATATATTGAAGTTGGTTATTTTGAAAAGCTGGCATTTTTTGAAAGCTAGGATTTAATTAATATTTTGATGTTCTGATGTGTTTGAAAAGGGAACATAGTCAAATCAACTCATTGGTGAGCTGAAAGACAATTGGAGGCTGAGGATTGAAGCTTAACTAGAAGTACCTCCAATTTGTCATTATGAGTGGGCTTAATTAAAAATGCATCTGATGCATGATGCCTTGATAGAGGCATTGCCATGGTATTAAAATAGAATGTGTTTATGTATATATATGTTTGCCTAGATGTAAGTGACTAGGTTAGAGAACCAAAATACAGATTGAGTATTTTTGTGCTAGGATGTGAGCCACATGGGTGGCCTATGTTGTGTGTGCCTATATTAGTAAGTCTAAAGGCCATGATGAACCTTTAGGAGTATATTACCCTAGGCGAATGAGATGTTAAGAGGATTTGATCTAGTGATGCCTTGGAAACATAAAGGCACTTAAAACCCCAAACGAGCTTAAGGATGATTAAAGCTCGATGAGTGTGATTTTGTGGTTTGATGAAGAACCTCTAATTTGTCACTATAAGTAGGCTTAATTAAAAATGCATATGATGCATGATGCCTTGATAGAGGTATTGCCATGGTATTAAATAGAATGTGTTTATGTATATATATGTTTGCCTAGATGTAAGTGCCTAGGTTAGAGAACCAAAATGTAGATTGAGTGTTTATGTGCTATGATGTGAGCCACATGAGTAGCGTATGTTGTGTGTGCCTAGATTAGTAAGTCTAAAGGCCATGATGAACCTTTAAGAGTATATTACCCTAGGCGAATGAGATGTTAAAAGCATTTGATCCAATGATGCCTTGGAGACATAAAGGCACTTAGAACCCTAATCGAGCTTAAGGATGATTAGAGCTTGATGAGTGTGATTTTGTGGTTTGATGAAGAAATGTGAATGATAAAGGCACAATGGCTTTATTTTGGGATTTGTGTTCCATTTGAGGAATGCATTTTTTAACATTGATTTAACTTCTAGTTGAGTGGAGTTCTATTCCTCTGTGACTGTGTGTGTGTGCTTACAGGGATGGTGGTAAGCAAGGACAGTGGTATTAGTCCCGCTTCTAGTTCTTTAATGCCACCCATTTGAGATTACTCCAAGTCATGTCGACCGTCCGATGATTATTCTGGTCAATGACGTCAATTTTTTATCAATTGCTTTGGTGTTATACGTGATTTGTTTTCTGCCAACGGCTTTGCCCTAAGCATGATTTGATTCTTCGTCGGTAGGCAATGATTTGACTATGTTGAGGGGACAACCACTTGTTGATTTAATTTGCATATGACGTGAGATAGCTCTGAAGAGGCTTAGATAAATATGATATAAATCTGATGTGATACTCTAGTGATTAGAGTGTGCCGTGGAGAATAATTTAAATAACTTTGATTGACTTCAAGAGTAAGTCTAATGATGTGTGATAATCTTAAAGACATTGAGGATGGTGATATGCCCTCACATTGGAGACTTTAAGGATAATGATACACCCTATATTTGGAAATGTTTGATAAAACATCTAGATGCACGAATGCTGCATATATTTTATATATGTGTTTGATATATATGACTTTGTTTATCTGCACCACTCACTGAGTATTGAGTACTCACCCATTTGTATACCATGTCCAAGTAAATAGGCCATAATGCTGTGTGGTGAAAGTAATCTAACGACAGATCAATCTTGGCACTCGGTAGGTCTCCACCCATTGTGTCACTCCGTTGTGTCAATCATGAGCTTCCACTCCGTACTTAATGTATTGGGTATGTAGGCACGTTGTGCTATAAGGACTTGTGTAAGGGTTGTTATGTACAAACCCACCTTGGATGGCCAATATATGGCTTTATGAATATGTGTGTGGATTGTGAGCCAAAAATAATGTATCATATTTGAATTTTATTATGAATATTTGATTATTAAATCCCTTAGCATTTATATTTTATGATTTTGGACTTTGAGGCTTGCTCAAGTCTAGTGGGCTTACTTGCTAATTCGTACGTTAGTCACGAACCCCTAGGTTGGGTCATGAAAACTACCACTTTCAACTTCCAGACCATCCTCTCCACCTCCACCTTCATGAGCTCATAGGAAAACATTTTTACTTCAAATCTTCTAGTTTGTAAAGTCTTTAGTTAGATGGCCTTTACATTGTCATGACATTTGCATTCATATCATGTTTAGATATTTTAGTTATGTTTTAGGTTGGATGTTTGGATATTCTACCATTTATGAATTATTGGATGTTTTGGGTATTTTCTTTTAGATACTTTGGTTATCTCATGAATATTTTTCTATGCTTCTCTCGGTATATTGATGAGCATAGCTATGTATAAAATTTTGTGGATAGTTGCAGAATATTGCTCAATTGGTATATTGATCATTGCCTTTAAGGTTGTAACTTTGTCTATTGATGAGGACACAAAGCTTTACATTGCTCCTTTGAACATGACTTTTACAAAACAAATAGACCAAGTTAAATTTACGCGATCGATCAATTTTAGAATGACTTTGCAGTAATAGGTGTTTTTCGTTCTTGATACCTAATTTTCTTTTTGATATCACAAAAAAAAGGGAGAAAACTTTAGGAGACAAGCTTGCAAATTAAATTTATAGCTTCGATACTTAGCCTTGAAATTAACATTTAAATTGTTTTTGGAACCAAACACTTAGTGAAAGGGAGTTAACTATTTTTAAAATCTTCATATCCTCTCAAAAACAAACCTTAGCAAATTTCGAAAGGGAACTTAAACTCATAAATTCAAAGGGAGTTTTACTTAAAGTTCTGCAAATTTTGCTCATTAGTTATGTCATATCAAAAAGGATGAGATTGTTAGCTTTACAATTGATCCTACTTTGAAATGACCAAAACAAATTATCAAAAATGCAAACTCAAGACATTGAAACACTTCAAAAACTCCTTGAATATTAAAATGAAAATGGCTAATTATTTGATCAAGTGTAAAGTTCAAAATGGTTCAAAAACATACTTTTAAGGTATAAGTATCAAGGCTTTTGAGTAAAGTCTCGATACATCATTCATACTCAATAACAAATATCAAGACCTTCACATAAAGTATTGATACTTTGTTGATAGAAAGCAAAAACTTGAAATGCTGAATTGAAAGTATCGAGACTTAGTTTATAATAAGCATTGAGAATTTTCAACCCAGGAGCAAAAATTTTGAAATGGGAGAGCAAAAGTATCAAGACATAGAAGAAGAGTATCGAGACATTCAAGACAGAAGCATTCTATCTTGAAAGTGTCGAGACCTACAATACAAGTCTCAAAATCTTGTTCGAGCCACGAAAATAAGTATCCATGTAAGTATTGAGACCTACCATAGAAGTCTCGATACCTATTTAAACCTAGAAGAAAAGTATCAAGACATTGGCAAGAAGTATCAATACTTCAAGTCTAACAGGTGCAAAAAAGATAGATACAACGGCTAGGGTTTGTATTAAATGCTTTGCAATGGCTCCAAAAGACTTCCTTGGTATAAAATGAAGCTTCCCACCTCATTTATAAAGTAAAAAGACCTTGAAAAACATATTCTAACAAGAGCAACATTAAAATCCATAAATTATAAATTTCTTTCTCTACATTTAAGTCTTCCTTGTAAAATTAGAGCCTTGAGCCAAAATTTCTTCAATCCTTATTTATTGCTTTTGAAAGTTGTTGTTCTCATTAAAGCACATTTGCCTTAGAGAGGCTTTCTAGCTATTCCTCATTTTACTCTTGTATCGTTGTGAAAGGTTATACCTTAACAACTAAAAAGTAGTGTTTGGTTAGACCTTAACCATTGAAAAGGTAGAGAGGTTAAATTTTAATCTTGAAAAGGTTTTGTAAAGGTTGTACTTGAACCTCAAAAGGCATTTTCATTTAGTGAATCCAAAATTCCTTAGCTTGCTAATTGAGAGGACGTAGGCAAAGAAGTCAAACCTTTATAAAATCGATTGTCTTCCTCTCTATTTATTTTTCAAAAACATTTGATTTACTTGAAGCTAGTTTTGAAGTGTTGATTGTGTTCGAGAAATTTTAAAAAGAATTGTGAAAGCAATTTTATTTTCGCCAATTTCCAATGCAATTTGAAAAGTGTTGTGAAAACAATTTGGATTCCAAGAATTTCAAAATTTTCCAATTCATCTCTCTCTTGGAAAAAATATAGTTATTTGACCTAACAATATGGATTTCTTGTGGATAGGAACGCCATACTTAGGAATGATGAGCCTACATAGATGTGAAGGAAATTATGTGGCAGAGTTTTTACAAGAATTTTTTAAATATATATGTTTTATACTGTTTGGTTGTTGGAAAAGCATAGGAAAGTGATTTTGCATATCTAAAGCTTTAATATTTAGGTAAATTTGATATTGACATTCAATTTCTTGTTTTTTTTTTTTCATTTCTTAGAAATCCAACTAGAACTTTGAGTTGTTACCTCTCTACAGCTATAAGTTGTATATATCTTTGAACATTTGAAAGCAAATTTTGATGATTTTGTGAAATGTGCATTATCTAATATCCTGATTGCCAAGAATACCCTATTCTATATCCAAAATATGAGGCCCTATTTTTGGCATTTGACATTTTTTAATGACTTGAAATGTTGTATTTAATGTTGTTTATGATTAGATCAGCGATACAAACATGATATACTATTATCACCAAAAAATCATCTCATATGCTTGTCATTCTGTAATCCACCTCAGCTAGGACTGCAAGCCTTTTGGTATATATACATATATTTGTACAGTATTGTCGTTTTTATCTAATTAAATGGTGAAAACTTTATGCTTTCAAAAGCATAGACTTGAAGGTGGAGGCTTCTTTCAAAAGCTTAGCATTGAAGGCCGAAGCATAATCATTACTTCTGGAAATGCATTGGAGTAAACATGCATCTTCTCCTATATCTGCAACATGATCTGATCAACGGTTTTTTAGGTGTTGATGCGCATAGAAACTATATTTGCATGCCTGGCATACAAATGAAAAGATTAAATGGATTTTTGTCTAATCGAGTCAAATATGTTATTCTTTTGAAACCCTAGTTTTAGAAGCCAAAATATGATCTAAGGTTGTTATTATTATCACTATCACATATAAAGGTGTCTCACAGAAATTATATTGACCACCATACATTTTCTTTACATGCAAATATGAATGCTCATGGTACTTAACCCTTGCTTCTTTTAAAAGATTATTGAAATTTTTTGTTTAGTCATGGATAACCCTAATAAGGTGATTACTACTTTTCTAATTCCAGTTTTCTGACTTTATATTTCACCCATCCTGCTAGTGATAAGGAAGCGAAGGAATGAAACCTTCTTTTCACAACTAGGCAAGACATAATTTACAGCACATGACTTTTCCAGTAAAGTTGGTTGTTTTCTTAACTATTTTACAAGTTTATTACATCCTGTTATATCAATCCATAATGCACTTTTGGATATTCATTATTGCTATCGATCTACCAAATTTTAGTAAATATGATCATTTTGTCTGTGCTAAACTAATTAAAAGCTATATAATTGGGTCCATAGTTTGGTGGGAACTACACATTAAATGCATTTATGGTCGAAAATAATCCATGTATTGATATTCAGTGGCCGATTTTTCAAAATGCTTTCATCTATTCTGATTATAATTTTTTACTCTTACTACAGAAAAGTCTTTGAGAATTTGTGTCTGAACATTTCTTTACGAAAATACAGACCTAAGTAATTTTGCACAATCGCTGTGCATGAGGAAGAAACAAGGTCTTTTTTCAATAAGTATCGTTATTTTTAATTTGTGATTGTGCAAATACAGTCTACATATAAATTTATGATTGACTTACAATGTTTGTTGCACTTATTCTAAATCTAAATATATGGTCATTTTTTGTGCTTTAAATATCTGTTTTTTTTTATTCTGTACTAAATTTACATAATTAGTTATTACTAAACTTGCTCAAACTTAGTACTATGTGACTGTTATCATGAGAACTTTCTGGATCCCTCTATAGTTTAGATTTATTTTCATTGGTACATTAAGGGAAATTTGAGGGAAAGGAAAACCAAAACTCATAGAAACCATTTTCTCATGTTTGGTTTAACAGAAAAAAGTTGGGGACACCAACCCTAGGGTACAAATCTGTCGATCTCCTACCTTATAAAGGGAATTACATTTTGATAGCATCTACAAAAAACAACGCCATACTCAAACTCGAGATTTCTTATTGTCAAAGTGAACAATCTGATTGATTGAACGGACCCCTCCAATGCACCTATTATGGATGTTTGGTTGCCTATGAAATTTTCACTTGCCCACGTTTAATACATGCGTCCTTGGCTTTATTTCTCCTCCCACAGCTATGGCTATTCTATACTTTGGCATCTGGGGATAGTATTCAGTAAATGGGGCACTGAGACATAATAACTGCGTTAGCTAAAAATATATATTTGCTCTAACAAGCGAGGTAGGTTATTGAAGGGATTGGCTCAGCAAGAAACTGAATTCAACGCCATTGAATTAACGTGCGTGAGGCCGACCGAGAAAAAGGCTACTGAAAACATCAATAGCTTTGTAAAGCGTGTGTAAGTGTTTTCAACTGCAAAAATGTATTCAAAACGACATGATAACATAACACCGTCCAAATTTATCGTGGATTTTGTTGATCATTCGTACATTCCTTGGAATTGAAAGTGGCCCAAGTCAAGGGAGGCACACCATCTGCATCAACGAATTCCCAACGTGTCATTGGTGCCTACTTGAAATGAAAGATTAGATTGCGAAGAGAATTAATTTTTTACATAATATAGATTAACTCATAAAATTTAGATGATAAATGTTTCTACGTACCCTTATTTTATCTCTAAAACTTAACTAAGCGCGTGTACGTCTCTTTTTTATACTTGTTAATCCTATATGCTTTTGTGATCAATGTAAAAAATCATCCAATCTTGCATACACGAAGCATGATATAGAATAAAAATCATTTTAAATAATAATAGTTCAATACCACTCATGCCAAATCCAAAATTTATTACCATAAAAATACCTAAATGCAATTAGCATAGATAAATAGAACATGAAATCCTAGGACGGTGGGAGTTCAGTTAGCTTAAAAAAAATGAAATTATGAGGAATAGTCTTTTTCGAGGACATTTTAAAAATAACTATCAAAATAAATTTAACTGTTTTTAGTCATATTTAGCCATGACTTGATAAAAATCCCTTTGAAACTATTTCAAATAAATTAAACCATTCATCACAATTTCTCGCCATTTGTATTTCGATTTCTCTCTCTCACCATCCCAATCTCTCAAATTTTATCGATTTCTCTCTTTGATATTCGTCTATTATGCTTCCGATTTCTCTCTCCTTGCATTTTCAGATTTTTTTTTCTTGCATTTTCAAGACACCAAGCAATGATTTTGATGTGCTTGGGTGGGTGGTTATTTGGAAAATTTGATTTTTAGGTATTTTGAGTAAAACTAAAACGGCAAAAATGATCACAGGTGTTTGAAATAACTTTTAATTGAATCAATTCGGGACGTAAACACCAATAAATTCAAAAAATTGAAATTTATAAACCTAGATTTTTAAAGAAAAAATTTTTTTTAAGTTGAAATAGCTGTTTTAGATAAGAAAATTTATATTTTGATTTATGAAAATATGTTAAAAACACTTCAATCGGTACCAAATTATCAAAAAAATAAAAAGAAATAAAGAGAGTTGAGAGGATTTGAAGTTTTGGTTCGTAAGTAACAACAACATTTCAAACATTAAAGTGTAACAAAATGTTTTCGAATATAGCGTGTAACAATAATATTTTTTTAACATAGCGTGTAACAACAGTATTTTTTTTTCAACATAGCATGTAACAACTTTTTTTAATAATGACGTGTAATATGTTTTTGTATATGGCGTGTAATAACAGTATTTTTTTCAATATGACGTGTAACAACCTAACCATGACATGTTACATGTTTTTGTACGTGGTGTGTCATATGTTATTGTACATGGTGTGTAACAACCTAACCATGACGTATCATATATTTTTACACATGACGTGTAATAACTTAATCATGACGTGTAACATCATAGCGTGTAATTTCATTAAAAATAATTTTATCTAACTTAATTAAAAATAGTTAAAATTATAAAAAATATTATTTTTAAAAATATCTTATCTTTAAAAGTTATTTTTAAAAATACTCCCTTAAAAAATGTGAATAGGGCTAAAAGAAAAACAAGTCATGGATGACGCCGTGTTGATCTCTTGACCTTGGGAGCCGCAAATCTCTTTGGTATAGCATAGGTTGATTTGGCTCAGCTCAGCTCTCTATGCCTTGCACGTGATTTTTGTACATTTTCCTTGATCGAGAGAAATGGTCCGAGCTCCCAGCCTTTGTTTAACTTTGACCTGTCTTCTTAAGTCTCAGCGAAAAGGGGATAATCCGGGGCTTTGGGCTTTGTGCTTTGTGGGTAGTGTCGATTTGCCATGGAATTGTTTTAGAAAAAAGGTTCAAATCAAGGGGTTATAATAATTGAGTCTTTGATGTGGGCAGTGACTTGTTTTTCAAGAATATAATCATAATTTGGTTCCATCTAAGAAAACAAGATTTTGAATTGTGGAATTCTACTACTTGTCATCATAATCTTTGATTGTATTTGTTCGTTGGATGACCCCTTCAATTATTTCAATTATGCTTGCATTTAATGTTACTGATTATGAGATGTCATCCTCTTCCATTTGCCCACTTGCCTTCTCTGTTTTCCCAATTGAAACTTAATTGTTTGTGTTTATACCAGATATTTTGGCAAACCCACACGTGGCCGAAAAGGTGACTAACAACCCAAGAATCTTAGCAAGGCAAATTACTCCACACCCAACAGACCTATGGCATGAACAAGTTTCGGTTGCTATACACCTAAGAGATCACCTGGCAAATTACATAGCATCCAACTGATAAAAACGGTTGCTGCCAAAGGTAGGATGACCAAGTCAAACGCACACAGAGCCTAAACATTAGCTGCAAATCTGGAGAAATTGGTAGTCGTTGCCATTTCGGAGCATCAGTTGCAATATTAAAGGAGCAAGTATGTTTTCTTGCGCTCAACTTTACAAGACAATTGCTAAAAAGTACAAACTTACTGTTGGCAGATTGTCTCGATTAAGGGAGGCGCCATTCAGCAAGAGGACACAAACACTCACATTTTTAACACAACAAAGCATTGCTCAAATTTCAAGCCCTTGTCTTCTCATACATCTATGCTTTCTTAGCTTTTTAGCTACTTTTGTTCATGCTCTTTTGAGATCTATTCTTGTTGCGTTCTGTCTGTTACAAACTTTGTTATTTGATATTATTTGTAAGCTCCTTGACCACTTACTCAATCAAGCCCAACACATTGGCTTTTAAGTTTGTGCAAATCTCAAGTTCCAAACCTCATTCATTTGAGCAATTGGTTTATTTTAGTTGCATTTTTGTCTTTCAGATTTGTTACTTTGTTTTTCTAACTAATATTATGGCATTTTAAATTGATTACTTTTGATGTTTTAAACTTCATTACAGTTGCAAAAGGAGCCCTAGGTTGAATTGTCCTCCTAAAGCTGAAATCATTTCATCTAATCGCCTGAAGGTGCCCTTCAATCAGGCCACTCCTCCCAGCCTTCTTTCTTTAAAGGTAGAGGTCTTTAAGGTCATCCTTTGTTATTTTCTATCCAAAAATAGCTAGCTCACTTGATAGAATTTAATTGTAATAGAAGAGAAATCAACATCTTTTTTTTTTTTTACATACTTGGTGTGACCTAATCGAAAATGCCACCAAAGAGAAACACAAGAAATAATCCATAAGCACCTGAGATGGAAGCATCTGACACTCATGTTTTTAACAACCTTCTCTACTAGAGGTATAGCTCTAGTGGCTCGACTAGTAGGTCTCATAATCGCAAGTGTAATAGATTGATAAGATCGATGAAGTGACCTAATCTTTTAGAGAAAACATGAAGGACATGGTAGAATCTCTCAATAAGAGTACGTACTGATGTACTCAAAAATGAGATGGCTACTATCAAGGAAAGTTTTGGGGAATCCATTTACAGATTGTTCAACAACCATGTCAGAGGAAGATAACATAGAAGTCAGAAATAATGAGTGAAAGGCTAAATCTTGAGCTTGTTCAAGTAGACAAACATCAAATAATCGATATTGTACAAGAAGTATATGGACTTGGCCTTCACCAAATTGGTCGTGCAATGTATCATAAACCTTACCTTGAGTGGATTGAGAAAATCCACCAATACCTTAAAGGGTTTAAGTTTCTTGAATTTATTTAATTTTTTGTGGAAGCCAATTAGTCTAAAAGAAATTATGAGAAATAACCCTCCTTATAAGGTGATTTCAAAAATAGTCTTTCATATAAAGTTAACTATTTTTACCCAATTTTAGCATGAGTAGACAAAAATGCCCTTGAATACATTTTTGGCAAATTAATCTACTAATATCTCCCTCCCACCATATAGAAATTAAATGCTCAGCTATCTCAACTCCCTCAACTCTCTCAGTTATCTCTTGCCAGCTAGTTGTCTATTGGGCACCATTGTCATCGTGCTATGGTCTATCTCTCAACATCTAGTCATATCGTCGTCAATATAAAGACCCTAGAGCAGAGATGACATTAAGGTATGTTATTGGGTTTATTACTGCAACCCATTAATTTTTGAAAATTTATTTGTAAATTAGAACATTGCCCAAAGTTGTTACACGACATGCATGTAAAACACATGGCTTGTCACATAAATTTGTCTTTACATGAGGTGTAGTGTAGTAAACATGGTGTGCAGCAAAATCATTTCAACATTGCCAAAGTTGTTATACGCCATGCATGTAACATCTCTAATGCATATGGTGCTAACAAAATCATTAGAACATTACCTAGAGTTGTTACACGCCATGCATGTAACATCTCTAATGCACATGGCGTGTAAAAAATATATTGAAATAACATGTTTTAATACATGGCGTGTAACATTTTTTTTGAACATGGCATGTAACATGTTGTCAACATGGCGTGTAACAATTTTTTTGAACATGGCATGTAACAAAAATTTTTCAACATGGTGTGTTGTGTAACCACATGTTTTCGACAAGGCGTGTATAAAAATTTTAAAGCACGGCATATAATGTGTAAATTAACTAATATTTTTTTTCAAAATTTCAGTGGCGTTCCAATTGTGCGACTTGTGATAAGACATGGTGATTAATGAGTCGATGGCACTTACAAGGGTGGTGAGTCACGAATGCGGGGGTTTAAGAGTGATTTGTCATTTGCGGGCTTGATTAAGGTGGTTGAAGATGTTGTTAGGGTCAACTCACAAATTCACGAAATTGAGTTACATGCATTGATCAATACACCCGAAGAACTATCACACCCAATTATCAACGATGACGAAGATGTTGCATTTAGTCTACTAGAACTGAGGTGTTGATGTAGGAGATTTCAATGTGATGACCCCATATACAATAGCCCCATCGCTGGTGACAACGGGATATGTTTGCTATAGTCATTGTTCGATGATAATTATCAAGAAAAGGAAAATGCAGGGATATCTCGTACATGTCTTATTCCAAGTGCAGGGATATCTCGTACATGTCTTATTCCAAGTGCAGAAAGGTTCTCCTACCAAACATTTACCATTGAGGAGTCGACATGTGCCGATGATCATTTATACAAAGGATGAATGTTTTCCTCTAAGGCTGAGTTGAAACAAGCTTTGAACATGTTGGCACTAAAAAAGCAGTTTAAGATAAGAGTAAAAAGGTCATGTAAATGTCGTTTTGAGGTTGCTTGTAAGGACAAGTTATACAAGTTCAATGTGTGTGCAATGAAGTTACATGAAGGAGAATATTGGCAAGTTCAAATGTTCCACAAAGTACACACATGCACTGTCGAAGGTTTGTAAGTGCTATTTCGAACAGCGAGTGCGAAGATAATTGGTGAACTTATGTCACGCAAACATCAAGCTAATATCACAGCCCAAATTTCGGGCTATGACCGACGCATGGGCTCAATGGGCAGAGCCCACTAAGCCAAAGCAAGCCTATTTAAGCAATTTCGATCATTAATCCCAACCATCATTTCTAAAACCACATATTGAAATTTTGAACTAGAAATATTTCAGTAATATTCTATAGTGACCCAAAACTCACAATTTTATTATGTCAAAATAATGTCACCCGTTTGCCAACTCATAGTGGCATCAGTAATCAAATATACATAATTGACTTATAATATGGATCCTAGTAGATTACATTACATATACGCATTCACAAGTAATAAACCCTTGACCGTCAGCAGAGTGACCATGGGTGAAGGTACAGCTACTGAGATGCCATAGTACATACCAAGAGGGCGAGCATATGTGGACACTCAATCTAGGTCCCAACTGTCTGAAAACATGAAGTTTAAAAACGTGAGTATAAAACTTAGCGAGCAAACATAAGAAGGGAACAAGCAATCGATAGGAAGAATTTGGAAATCATGATGCATTTGTTTAAAAAACAATGCACTTGATTTAATTTCTTACTAAAAACCCCTCATTTCAAACTTTGATCAATAACCTCATAGTTTTTCAAAAACCCATGATCAATCCATGAAGTTAAATGGGTGAAAAATAGGTCAAAATCAATCAAGGTAGCAAGCATGGCAGCAAGTTTCTCGTTGCAGCGAGAAACAATCTCAGTTTGCATATGTTTCAGTTTTTCTATTTCCCACTACAAAAGTCCAATTGATCTGATTTTTGACCATTAGAAAGATAAGAGGCATGGATAAAACTTTTATGTTTACCACTTTTCCCAGTTCAGATGGGAAGCAGGTCAAAATCTTCATCAAAGTGAAAGCACTTCACCAAAACCCGAGAGTTTCTTGCTGCAGCAAGATTTATTCTCGCTGCAGCGAGAATCAGGCCAGTGTGACCCCCAAAACCCGAGAGTTTCTCGCTGCAGTGAAAATGAATCTTGCTATAGTGAGAAACAGAGCATTTTAAGTGAAATGGGTCTTGTTACATCAAAAGCCATTTTTTTGTTGAAATGAAAAGCAATTTGGGAGCAATTAACAATACCAACACACAACATAATCACAATTATTTTTATAAACTTTATATAACATATATATTTGTATATACATACATCATCATGCATACCATCCCACCACACTCAACTCAATGCAATATCTTCATCATGTGTGCACTCCCTACTCGCACACTGTATCATCATCATGTGTACACTCCCTACTCTCACTCTTCAACATCATCACACAACATTATTCATCACTACAAAACATATATTCATATATATATACCTACCAATATAATATAGAAGCACATGGATTCATCCTTTTACACATTTCACATTTTTCACAGCATCAAAACATTTTATCAAGGGCTTGTTCCCTAGCACACATTTTTAAGAAAAAGTTGGATAAAATCATTTAAATGTTCATTCAAATACATTACATTTCCTAAAGAAATTTTGAAATGCAGGTTCACTCACCGGTCTTGTTGATTCTTTTACTTGACTCTAACCTCAACTAATACTCCAAATGGACATGTGAGGCCTTGTTGGAACCTATACACACACAACATCACAACCAATCCAAATTGGCATTAATATAATCCGAAAGCTCTTTCCTAATCAAGTTCCACTAGTTATTCCTAACTAGCTTCAAATTGCCATTAAATGGCTAGTTATTCACACTACTCTAGTCACCCTAAGAGTGAATAAACAACCTCAATGATAAAACACTCACAAACCCCATTGTTAGCCATTATCAACAACTAAAGCAATTTAACCCTAACTTATACTCACCTTGATGCTCTTTGTAGTTGAATTCTCTTTCAAAATTGTTCAAGCTAATAAGGAAAATCACACACTCTCTCTCTCTCTCTACATGTCCAGCTAGTGAGAAGAAGATGGAAGTACAATTTTTTTAAGGGTTTTAAAGGTGAGAGAGTGAAAAAGCACAAAAAGTTATATGAAAAAGTGCTCAAAAGCATGAAATTAAAGCTATAAAGAGAAAGTTATGGAAGCTTTAAGGGAGGCTCCCATGGAGATGAAGAAATGTGAGAGGGGAAACAAAGAAGAAATGGCTGGAAGCTGTTGGAAATTGCTGGAGCTTTAGATATTTATATCTAAAGTTTATCCATTTCTCACTTAAATTACCAAAATGCCCTTAACATGGTGACTTTATCTTCCTCTCATCCTTTGTGCAACCTTTTACTCTTTTGACACTAAGGCAAGGTCCATAATAGTTTAGAAATATTCGGGTTCACGAAAACATAAAAATTTAGACTCGACATGCAAAATGACCATTTTGCCCTTACTATGGAAATTATGATTATTTTTATCTTCTTCATTTATTTACCATCATAAACATCATTTATTCATTCCTTAGGCCTATTTAGACCTTAATAGCATCAAAAAAACCCACTCGTAGGAGCTCACCAAGAGAAATTACGAAATTACCCGTGGTCCGCATTATCTCATCTACTTCTAGTTATGTGTCTATGGAGATCGAGATTTCACAAGTTCACTTCTGAATTACCCTTTTTAACTCGGTAATTAACCTCAATTGGTATCCGTAAACTTTATTAGCTACCGTATCAAAATAGAGAGTATTACACTAATAGAGTAGCATTGAGACCTAAAGACATAATTGGTGAGATGAGGGTTCAACAGGGATTGGAATACTTCTATGATAAGGCCTGGCAAGCGAAGGACTATGCGAAGAGGCTTGTTTTCAGTCCCCCGAAGGAGTCATTTCAACTACTACCCTTATTTTTTTATATGTTGGAAAGAGAAAATCTCGGTACACTCACTGTAGTGGCTACTAATGAGACACAACAATTCAAATATTGTTTCTGGTCATACAAGGCTTGTATTTGGGGGTTTAGGGATGTAATACATCCTGTAGTTGCAATTAATGCGACACATCTACAAGGCAAGTTCAAGGGTGTTCTGTTTGTCACTGTATGCCAAGATGTAATGAGTGCGTATATCTAGTTGCATTTGGCATAGGCCTTGTTGAGGATGAAGACTCATGGATGTGGTTTCTTAACAAGCTACATGATGTGATTGGTTGTCTTAAAAACACTATTAATTTTTTATTAGAATCTTGGCATTAAGAAAGTAATCCAAAATACATACCCAAAAGCGCACCACGGTTTATGCGGTTACCACTCAAAGAAAAACTTTAAAAACAAGTTCAAGTGCGATAACATTGCAGTGATTTTCACCTTTACTCAAGATTGCTATAAGATTTCTGATTTCAACATACATATGATCCAACTTAAGCATATTCACGCGAGAGCCCCTTTTAACCTTATGAGTTCTAAACATATTTACTGCCATGCAACCATGCCATTGCGGCAATAAGGTACGGATATCTTTATTTCTTATTTGATTACTAATTAATGTAGCTTTTACATTGTGCTTCAACATTGAGTTAATTAGATTTTTTATTAAGTGCAAATGTAAAGTTGTTGAATTCTATGCAGATTACTACAAGACAACCTTTTTGGTGGAGGGTTATGCAGGGTCCATTCGCCTAGTTGGACATCTTAATGACTAGGACATCTCTTTTGATTTGAAACAAATCGTCGTTTTGCCACCACCTTGGCAAGGCCAAGTGGGAAGACCTAGAAGGAAAAAAATTCTATAAACTGGTCAAGGCAATCAACCACGAAAATGTTCACAATACAAGAGGTAGGACAAACAAAATTTCCCATCCCCGTTTGCAGTTCCATTTATAAATCTGGCACCATCATCAAGTCAATCGGCACCTCCACGAAGACAATGACCGAAAGCATGTTCAACTTGTAGACAATTGATCACACACGCAACACATGTCGAATACGAAGGACAATGTTTGAGAACACAAGGTGTCTTGTAAATGAAAACAGTGTGTCGGCCTAACCAAATGTGTGAGCTATGTCCAGTACCTTTCTCACAATTTCCTCTTAAAGTTTCTTACATTCATATTTTGTGTTTGTTATTTAATAATGGACTGAGTTGATATTTAAACATCCTGTTATTCTAGCTTGTTATTCTAGTTTGTAATGCTAAAATATTTCACTCTCTCAAACAACTTATCTAGGCTTCAATTGTAAGTAATTTTCAATTAAAATTAAGTTTTTAAATACTTCATGTCTAAATATTGTTTCAGTAATTTGATAATTGGGTTCATAATTATAATCTAGTTAATTAAAAATAGTATTGCATGTCAAATAATATCTTGAAATTATAAGTTTTTCCTTTTTTTCATTTATTTTGTCGATATATTATTTGATTATTTGAATTTTGTATTTAACTTTATGTGGTTTGTGAATGCTTATATTTAGTTTTGATCAATGAATAGAAAATTGTCATATTGTTTGTTACTGAACCTGATAATTTGCTAAACCATATTTAATTCTAATATTTTAATTTACGTCAATGAATAAAATTTTTAACAAGTTTTATAACTTTAGATAAATAAGTCATGGAAAGATATTTAAAAAAAATTATCTCACAATACTCAGATTTCGGGCAACAACAAAATTCTACTAATTGTCATATTATATTGTTACACGCTCCGCTTATTAGATGTCATTGACATCGTATTGTGACACGCCATGTTGTTGAAGTATTATAGGGTTACACACTGCGTTTGTTAGATGTCTTTTACATATTGTCGTGATACGCCATGTCGTTGTAGCATTATAGGGTTACACGCCACACTCGAATTGTTAGATGTTGTTTACATCTTGTGGTGTCACGCCATGTCATTGACGTATTATATTGTTACACACCATGCTCCAATTGTTAGATGTCCTTTACATCTTGTCGGGACACGTTGAGTCGTTGTAGTATTACAAGGTGAAATGTCACGCTTCAATTGTTAGGTGTCATTTACATTTTGTCGTGACACTCCATGTCGTTGATGTATTATATTGTTACATGCCACGCTCGAATTGTTAGATGTCGTTTACATCTTATGGTGACACGCCATGTCGTTACAGTATTATAGGATTACACGCCACACTCGAATTGTTAGATGTCATTTACATCTTGTGGTGACACGCCATGTCATTGTAGTATTATATTGTTACACGCCATGCTCCAATTGTTAGATGTCATTTACATCTTGCCGTGACATATTGAGTCGTTACTCTATTATAGGGTGACACACAACACTCCAATTGTTAGATGTCATTTTCATCTTGTGGTGATACGCCATGTCGTTGACATATTATATTGTTACGCGCCATGTTCAAATTGTTAGATGTCGTTTACATTTTATGGTGACACATCATGTCATTGTAGTATTATAGGGTTACACGTCATACTCAAATTGTTAGATGTCATTTACATCTTGTGGTGACACATCATGTCGTTGACGTATTATATTGTTACACACCATGCTCAAATTGTTAGATGTTGTTTACATCTTGTGGTGACACGTCATGTCATTGCAGTATTATAGGGTTACACACCACGCTCCAATTGTTAGATGCCGTTTACATCTTGTCGTGACACACTGATTCATTGCAGTATTATAAGTTGACATGCCACGCTTATTAGATGTCGTTTACATCTTGTTGAGACATGCCAATAGTAAAAAAGCCACAGGTTAAAGGTAAAACAACTAATTAATTTACATCTTGAGATCATTATAGGCACTGTGTCTGAAATGAAAAATTAATTTATTAAATGTATATATATTAAAATTAATTGTATCTACAAAAAATGTACATACAACTTCCCACATGTTCAAGGCACAAGGTTTAGGGTTCGCTTTCACAACTGTTGTTAAAAATTTCTAAAGCGTATTGGTGATGCATATTGCAATCATTTTCTAATAAACTCTAATCGGTCCCGATTGCAAAATATCTTTAATGTACCCTACTATAAACATAACGTAGTTGATGCTATCATTCTGTTGATGCACTGATGATTTTGACAAAAGAATTTTTTGATGATTTTGACAAATGAATTTCCAATGGCATCTGCATGGAATCTCGTGTCTTGTGGTGCATTTTGTAGAAATAACCAGACTGTTAGTAAATTATGGGCATCATCGTCATACGGGATGTTATTTGAGTTACATGCAATCCAGTTTCCTTAACAGCAAAAGTTCTTGCAGAGTCCACCACCTTTATCTTCCACTTCACCAAGTCGATCTTCTCAACAACCTAGTGCCCAGCCACATTGCAAGGAGCGATGATGAAATCGACATTTTCCCATTTTTTCTCGTATGTCAGCCTATCACCCTTCGCTTACATCTGCAACTCAAGTGGAATTTTCATACTCGACCGTACCTTTTCAGTTGGATATGCGGTGTAGAACATACGTATGGTGTCCTATGAAATATGCTTACGTCAGCTTACATGTCATGCAGTCCAAAACACACATGTAGTCTCGTAATTGAAAAATGTTCAAATAAACTTACAAAGAATATCGTATCAACCACGCATGTACGGGTGTTCTATAATTTGGACTTTGACCTTGTAAGTCACTTGTCATTTCATCTAGACTATCCTCTAATGACATGAAAAAGTCAGGCCCTTGGTCTCTTAAGATCCTGACGTTACGCTTGCACATGTAACATAATGAATTTCAAAAGGATGAGTGAATTAATATTTCATACTGAACAGTATTTGCAATTTTATTTTTTAGCTTAGCTTACACGTTCGTCTTTCTTGAACATTTCATATGCTTCCACCATCGAGTTTTTGACATCCCGACGGTTCACCAATGGGTCGATGTACGAGCTTGTGATGTATTTATTAGTCATTGTGACCCGTGCTTCTTCAGTCGTGTCTGAATTGCTTCACAATGCTGGACATCAGACAACTCCGATAACAACAACCGTGACACGCTGCCTACAGAAGTGCTTTAAGGTATATGGTCTCCTTCAGCCTTAACTGACTCAAAGTTCCCATCCCCTCCCATACCTGCATCGACAACAACATCGACATGAAGTACATGGTCTCCTTTAGCATCAACTGATTCAAGGTTCTCATCCCCTCCCACAACTGCATCGACAACCACATCGACATGAGGTACATGGTCTTCTTCAGCATCAACTGATTGACAGTGCACATCCCCTCCCACAACTTCATCGACAATGTCATCGACATGAGTTACATTTTCTCCTTTAGCACCAACCACGTTATGGTCAATGTCTCGATTGTCAACACCAAGTTCATCATCCTACCCATCATCAGCATCATCGTGTTACTCACTATCATGGTGAGATGAAGCACCACCCTACAAAATGAGACAAATGAAAAAATCAATTAACTTATAACATATGTTAAACACTAAACCAAAAGTTAAAAATAAGAATACACTCGCTAACCTTAAACCATATATAGATGAACGAAGCTAGAAAAACGTACTTATAATTTCTTGTCATCTAGAATTTGACCAATAATACAGTCCTTGAACGTCTGCATTGCGTCCTTCAATGACAGAATGGAAACCTTCAGCTCCAACATGTCTCATCTATGCTTTCGCATAACTTGTCGCAACTGACAGATTCTGACTACACTATTATTGACTTTTATCGTATTGGTCAACTATAATAACAAATACTACTATATTATTCAATAATCAAATATGGAATTGTTAAACTTAAACCATCAGAATTGTCCTTACTAGTGGATCGTTACCACTGTGCGTATGAGCAGGTCCTATCAATCGTTGAGGAAGTGGATGCGTATGGGTCTACTCATTGGCATGGGAGGAATACAGTTCACTGACATTGCCACGGTCATCCCCTTCCTCCATCAACTCAGGATTAGAGTGCTCCCTATTTCCAACAGCGGCGATGCACTTCCGCTTAACCGAACCAACGATTCATTTCTCCTTTAAATTTCTCCTCTTTACCCTCACATCGATACCCCATTTTGCTCGATCCTCCATGTGGCTTATTGGCACGTATTGGTAGGGTGAGCAAATGTAAACCGAACTAAATCGAAATGAATTCAATTTTTTCGGTTCGGTTAGTTCAGTTTTTTGGATAGTTTAGTTAGGATAGTTCAGTTATTCAAATTAATTCGGTTTGGTTTTAGTTAGGAAAATTTCTAATTGAATTAACCAAACTTAAGGAAGGGTATTATGAGGATTTTGCATGAAAAATAAATCCTAAACCTAATATCTTCTCCTTTTTAGTTCCTCTTTAATTATATGAGTATCCATCTTATTTATTATAATTTTTTATTATCATTTTTAATATTTTATAGTATTGATTTATTAAAAAAATAAGCATAAATAAATACAAACAAAAAAAATTTGTCAAGTTCGATTTTTGGAAATCAAACCATACTAACCGAATTAAATCAGTTTTGATTAACTCGATTAGGTTTGGTTATTTTTAAATATGAGTTTGGTTAGTTCAGTTATTAGATATCCAAAACCGAACTAACCGAAATAACCATTTGCACACCCTATGTATTGGCACCCCTCAGATTGAGGGACATCGATGTCCATCTAATATTCCCGTGTGTCCTCATTCTGGGTAAGCTCCAAGGTTTCACGTGCCCTTAACTACAAAATACATACATTACTATTATTTTAATAAATAGTTTACAAATTCATAAGACAAATTAATAGCTGTTGACTCGTTTGCTAAGATGACTCCAACTTTTCAACCGCCTTGTAGAAGTCTTTCGACTTCTGATTGCACTGCCATATGCACATGCATGGATAGACATCATCCTTCGGAGCGAATGAGGCAATTAATTTGTGAAAAATAGGAATCACCTCCAATGCCCATAACTACAAGTCAATTGTAACCATTATCATACCATAAATGATAAATGACTGCAACCATAAATTTTTATGTCAAAAGGAAGCTGGAAAATGTTATGTGACAACACTTATATCACCCACGCAAATTCGTAAATGTTGTAGCGTAAACAATTATCCTTCTGCAAGTTTACGATAGGAACTTCAAACCCCTTCAATAGGTAGTCTTTAGTCAACCTTCAAACATAGTGACCCCAAGGGAAGACATTCCAAGTGTTGATGTCCTCTACCAATGACAAGAGCCAAAGTGTCACCCGTCTATGGTAATCTTGACCAAATAAAATATTATTCGCAATCAAAACGAGTGCCATCATGGTTGCATCTCCTAGTCGTTGAAAGTTGCCTACTTGGAACATATAAAGCAACTCTTGCAGCTTAATACTCTGCTGCCCATTCCAGTATCTCACATGAATTCCATTGAGAATGACCTCGTACAGTCATATGAATATATCGGGCAGTGGGCCAAACTTCAGTCCGATTATAAACCAGAACTCTTGCTTGGATAAATGCGCCTTGCTCTTGCCAATGGCAAACCATAACTCATGGTTCGTTGCCTCTATATTAGTGATTCGATGAACCATGATGTTCTGCATGAGACCAGTGTAAAAGTAGCCTTGTAGATAGACGTCCAGTAGCATACCAAAGCACGTACGCTTGACTACATCATACTCCCTTTTCTCTTGGAGTGTCTTTTTTATGTAATGCAGTTGCAACCACCTACAGTGAGTGTTAATGGAGACCTTGAAATCCTAATTCTCCCTTAGCACAATAAGCAAAGTGTTAAGGTTATTATACTCTCTGAACTCCATCTACAAAACATAACAACCATGCATGTGTGAGATAGACCAAAAAACAGTTAACCCATAATGTGCAGCATGCTAAATTGAAGAAATTTACGTTGTTACACGCTAAGCAAACCAAGTAAAATGTTGTTATATGCCAACCTTGCCATGTCGTGACACGTCAACTATAATTACTGATTTGTTAGATGATATGCGAAGCCAACTATGCTATTTACCCACTACATGCTATATTAAATAAATTCATTGTTGTTGCACGCTATGCAAACCAAGAAAAATGTTGTAACACGTCATTTTTTTTGTTCTTACACGTCAAAAATAATAACTTATTTGTTACACACCCTACCTTAAAATACCTACTTTGCTTACACACTCGGGAATATGGAGACTATGCTGTTTACACACAACACACCAGACAAAAGTTATTCCCCAAAAGTTTATGTAAACCCCCTAAAAACTTTTGGTACGACCCTAAACCATGTAAGTAAAAATGTTGTAGTTTTTTCCATAATTTAGGCAAAAACCATAAAATCAAAAAGAAAACAATAAAAACATATCAAAGACAAAAACACAAACATTTCATTGAGCAACCCAAGAAAAAATTACAAAACAAAAGAAAATTTTAATTGACAACTGACTGACCTTTGCACACATAACTGACATTGTTGTTGTGATGTCATTAACTTTGCTCAGAACAAAGTTGAACACTCTGGTCCCTTTGGGAATGACAAATGAATCAAACTCCCTTACTTCACACAATCGTTTACGAATGATGGAAATAAAATAAAATAAGATGGCGTTTTAAACACCTCTACTGCTAATATGCATGCCGTGAAATTTTAAACAGTTTTCTTATTTGTTCACATTTTTTTCTATTTAAATTTATGTCGTGTCACATATTCAATCCATGGCGTGTCATATATTCCATCCATGGTGTGTCAGGTGTGTCATATATTTCCTTTATGTTGTCTCACATATTCTCACCATACTGTGTCACATATTTTCACCTTGGCGTGTCACGTATTCTCACCATGTCATCTCACATATTCTCACCCTGTTGCGTCATTCTAACCCTATCGCGACACATATTCTCACCCTGTCGTGTCACATACTCTCACCATGCCATGTCACATATTCCCTTCTTGCCGTATCACATACTTTCACATGCCATGTCACATATTCCCTCTATGGCTTATCACATATTCTCACCATGCCATGTCATATATTCCCACCTTACCGTGTCATAAACCTTACACCCGCCATGTCACATATTCTCACCTTGCTGTGTCACATATTCTCACCATGTCGTGTCATATATTCTCAACATGTCGTGTCACAAATCCCAAACCCTATCGTGTCACATATTCTCACCATGAGGTGTCACATATTTCATCCATGTCGTCTCACATATTCCCTTCATGGCGTGTCATATTTATCACCTTGTCGTATCACATATTCTCACCATGGCGTTTCCCATATTCTCAACATGCCATGTCACATTTTCCCTCCATGATGTCTCACATATTCTCACCATATCGTGTCAAATATAGTTCTTACATGCCATGCATAACAAGTGACAGATGGCCTACTATAGCACAACCAGTTCATGCTTTGGTTTCACGTTTTCCTCCTTTCGATTCACCACAGTATCAGGGACTTCTGGTTTCACATCATTCTCGACCCTTTGGATTCATCACAATCGATTTCTCCTTTAGTTTAACATCAACCTTCTCGTACTATCTAAAACCCATTTTCAACAGAATACAGCAATGCATATTTAACAACAAAACACTGAACCACATTCTCAATCAATAAGGCATTCAAATCACTAAACCCACAAAAAAATCGACATTCACTCACTGACTTACTGTGTAATAATTATAAACTTGTTCAACCACTTTCTTATCCTTGACCTTGAATCAAAGATGGTTTAATAGACCTGCTGTGTAATATGCACAGCCTTTATGTTTACTGTAATGTCCAAAATATAAAAAAAAAAACCATCTCTTGCAACATGAGGATGTTTTGCAAAAGCTTCTCAAAAAGAAATAGATGTTTTGCACAAAATTAAAAGAAACAAATTTTGTGCAGATTTATTTTCCTCAATATGAATGTGAATGAGGGTGCGCGTCAATGAAGAGGTCTCATTAAGGGTATTTTTGTCCCAAAATCTCATCTCTTGGTTGAAAATAGTTAAAATTATCTAAAGAGCTATTTCCAAAAACACCTTATATTTCAGGGCTAAAAAAAAAAATTACCCTTAGTCTACTATGGAATAGATTTGCAAATTTACTATCCAATGTGTAGAAGTTTCCACAACTAATTATTTGAAACTAAGAATGTTTTCTAATTCTTTGATAAGTACATCTTCAATATAATTGATTAGTCTACTTGCCAATTGTGTCCAAATTTGGTAAGATATGGAACAATATTTCATAGCTAATTCTATCATCTTTAGCCAAAGTGACCAAGACAAATCTTTCTAAACTAATGCAAGTATTAAAAGAAATAGTCAAGGTTTGTAGTGCTCGAGTTAAAAAGGTCAAGAGTAGAGGCAAAGGGGCTCTACTTAAACAAGATTTTGTCGAATTGGCACAAAACAATCTACATATAGAGTTTAGAAAAAGGTTTGAAGAATGAAGTTCACAAAATTCTTTAAGCTATTTACCAAAGTAGCCACATATGAGAATCTATGAAAAAAATAAGCTTAAAGAAAGAATTTGACATATAGTAGCTACTACCAAGATCTTGATTTCAAACTCAAAGTGGAAAAACTAGTAGGAAAAAGTCATTGATCTACCTAGAATTAGTGAAAGTCACCCACCCAAAAAATTTATTTGTTAAAAGATACCTCTATGAGAGTGGTGACAGTAAACATTCGATGTTTCCAAAGTGACTAAGATTTTCGATTACTTATTGAATTCAAGAAATATCAAACTTCACTTGATCACCAGCAACTTACCTAAAAAGAGGTTAAAGAAAAAATTTCATGATGCATGGAACCATTAAACTAATAACTGCATTGTGTTTAAAAATGTTTTACAAAGGCCAGATAAAGAAAAGAGTGTTAGCATTTCTAGATTTAACAAAGCCAGAAACAAGAATAAATGACAATTGTTTTACTGCAACAATAATGAACTGAATGTAACAAATCTATCTACTTAACTCAAGGTATCTAAACAGACTCATAGGCAAGAAGACCATATATGGTTGAAGACCTTAGGCTATTATTGATCAAGATGAAAAAAACAAGTTGATTGAAAAACAAGCTTAGGTTTATTAGAAAAAAGCTACCCATAAAGAAGGCATGTGACAAATTTTGACAGAGATAAATTGCTCTATATTATAAAACTCCCTAAAGGTATTAGTCTTATATGGTAAAACTAAAGGGGATTCGAATCATGCTAAGACAGATCATGTATAGTGGACTATTCAAATTTTAATACCCTAAGCCATGGATCACTTTAATTGAAACTGATCTAGAAAAACTACAAGAGAAAGATTTCAACATACTTGAAAGTTTGATGTTTGCTTTCTTTGGTGGAGTCCTCCCTAGTTTTCGTTTTTGACTTTTGTATACCAACTAGGACTTACCAAACCATAGTAACGCAATTGCCCTACCTTTAATGGTGATCCACACAGTGATTAGTCGAAATCTCTTCACTAAAAGTGTGTGAATCCTTAAGCCAAAGTTTGTGCTAGCAAACTCTCAACTTTGAGCTCACTTGTGTTTCTTTCTTTTTCGCTATGATCCTATCTCAGCACATGAGAAAATAAAAACAAAACTTTTCTGTACATTCAAGAGGCGGCTAAAGAATTCTTTTATGGAGTGGATTGACCTACTTCATATCCAACAATGATTAGAAAATGTCTTAAGCTAATTGGGCATTTGTTTAATACCCCATCAAATCATATTTGATTTCGCCCAATACTTAATCGAATTAAGTCTTTATAAAATCAATTAGATCATATCCAATTAAACTCAAATTAATTTCGACAATTCACCTTATGTGTGTGATCCATCAAGTGCCCAACATGTTGGAAATAAATATAAATTAAGTCAATTAAGAATTTATATTATATTTATATTTACAAATCATGAGCGACATCTAACAATACATCATGACCACCCAAATGTCAAGAGAGTCAATATGGTTTGACTAACCTTTCAGTGTACAGTATTTTAGTCTAATTCGATCCTTTCATCATATATCCTAAATAGGTATAAAGCCTAGCTCGGTGTTTACTTTCTAACTTATCCAAATTAGTCCTGTAGCTTCCATATTGATCTATCAAGAATGCCTTGACCAATGACTTTTAGTCAACATAAGCTAAGAGCAAATGAGATATGTCCACTTCAAATCACTTGGGGTGATGAATCCTCTCTGAACTACTTATTCATCTACGCATGCTTTATGCCACACCTAAAAACACCTTATTTAAGCATCTGGCCACCTCCAAACTCGTAGACGTGCAATAAAAGCATGGCAATTCACATATAAGATGACTTAATATCACAAGTCTAAGGACTACTTACACAATTGACACATGAGAGTATTTTCATAGACACTTGAGTGAAATACCAAATGGAACTCTTATAGCAGGTCATGTTCAATGAACTTGTTCCTCAACAAGCACCCAAATACTATCCCCAAGTATCTTACATACTTCAAGCTATGAGATTAGTTGTTTACTTCCAAAGTAAAGAGGCTTAAAATATACTAGTCTTTGAGCATTATCAATGTCCTTATTCTTAACAATACAATGATCGAGAACATATTTAGGAACAAGGCTTTGATGCATAAGAATCTCCCGAATATAACCTTTATAATTTCTTTGGAAGGCCATTTGTTCTAAGGACTTTATCTACATATGTCTCTCATAACTCTTTATAAATAAACTCATAGATAATAGGAATACTGTCACAGCCCAATTCCCGGGCCATGACTGGCACAAGGACCCAATGGGCTCAGCCCACTAAGCCCAAGCAAGCCTACTAAATTGATCTTATACATAAATCCCTATTCCTTTAGAATCCTAAATTCGTAATGTTCAAATACCGTTCCTCTGAAAACAATTCATAAAACCCAATCATGCATTCATAATGGTATCATCAACCATTATATTCATATATAGATTCACAAATTATTCTTAGTATTTCACACCAAGTATTCATATACACATGATTAAACCTTGACCATCAGCGGAGTGACTCTAGGCATGGTTGCTAACATTTAGTGCCACGTTAAACTTACTAAGCAATAGATAGGGAGGAGCACCTCATCCTAGGATCCAATCACCTTTAACTCAGGAAACCTAAAACATGAATTTTAAAAATGTGAGTATAAACTCAGTGAGTGAACATAATAAGGGAACACGCAGCGTTAAGGAAGGTTTAGAAATCATGATGCATTTGTTTTGAAAACAATGCAATTTAGTTTAATTTCTTTCTTAAACCCTTTGTTTCGAACATTGATTAGTAAACTCTTAGTGTTGCAAAGACCCATGCTCAATCGTGAAGATAGAGGAGTGAAAAAAATTTATATCAGAACCTAAGCAAGGTAGCAACGTGACCGCATGTTTCTCGCTGCAATAAACATCAATTTGAAAATACTTAGTAACATTCAATGTTCAACATGCAAGATTCCACATACATTACAACCACGTACTATATTCATAAACCTTCTATTACACATGTACATATATATATATAAACATGAATACCACCACCTCACTCAGTCAACGTGCACTCCCTACACACACATCATAGTCGGCATGTGCACTGCCCACTCCACACATGCACAGTTGTAATTGTCACAACATTTTCATTCAACCGGCATGTGCACTGCTCACTCTGCACATGCACGGTTACATCAATTACACAAAATTACTTAACAATACATATCATACATTACTATTTTTTTATATATACATGTCAGTATCATATAGAGGTACATAGATTCATCACAATCATGTTCCACATCATAAAAACATTTCACTAAAGGCTTGTTCCCATGCATTTTTATAGAAAAACAATTAAAATGTCTCAATCAACCACATGTGCCTTACTCCCAAAACATTTTATGCAAGTTCACTCACCTTACAATAGCAAGATATTACATCGCTATTTGATTGGAGGTGTCTCTGATTATTTTCACTGGACGGTCACTCGATGTTTACTCTGGCACGCCACCACAGTACTCTAACTTTATCTTTGCACTTCCTAACAATAATACGAACTCAATATATTTAATTATATACGTACACGGGTAGCACTTCAATCAATTAATCCTTACTCAAATTTATATTTTTCATTCTATCATGAAACCATCTTCAATTAACTCACATCTTAATACATTTTTACTAAAATTACTTATATCCATTGCTTACGTAATTCCTTAAATTATATCACCAGTAACTTAATTATGATGTCACGTGTCTACTTCAACCTTTCTAAATAATTTTCACCCAAATCCATCTTATATTTCCACACATAATCCACATATATGGCAGCAACAATCATTCTCACTTTCACTCGATTATTTTCTAGTTTACACGCATAGTTATCTATCTAACTTTCAATACTTTGTTTCTCAATCCTCCATCCACAATATTCCTTTTTCGTTTCTTGCAAACAACATGCCATACAATCTTAATAATTTTCAATTAGCTTATGCAAGTAGATCCTTTCAACAACCATAATTCCTCACAATATTCAACTAACCGTAAGCTTTAAAACATAGTGTTAAGCTTACCGTTTTCCTTTTTCACTTTGAGTCTTTAATATACCCATGGGCTTATTGGCTTACATGTTATCAATTTTTCTCCAATCAAGCCAATCTTTGCGTCACAGCCCAAATATCGGGCCATGACCGACGCATGGGCCCAATGGGCATAGCCCATTAAGCCCAAGCAAACCTATTTATGCAATTCTGATTATCATTCCCATCCATTATCATTAAAATGAAGTGCTGTAACTCTTCAAAGTAAATGTTCCAGTAATATTTTATAACATCTGAATATTCATATTTATATTATATCAAAGTACTGTCATCATCAATCCAACATATACATATTTCATTTATAACATGACTCTTAGTGGTTTACATTTCATATACATGTTCACAAGCAATAGACTTGAGACCGTCAATGGAGTGACTCTGGGTGAAGATACAGCTACTGAGATGCCATAGTACCTACCAAGAAGACGAGCATATGTGTGCGACTCAATCTAGGTCCCAACTGCCTCCAAATCTAAAAACATGAATTTTAAAAAACGTGAGTACGAAACTCAGTGAGTGAACATAAGAAGGGAACAAGCAATCAATAAGAAGAATTTATAAATCATGATGCATTTGTTTCAAAAACAATGCACTTGATTTAATTTCTTACTAAAAACCTCTCATTTCAAACCTTGATTAATACCCTCATAGTGTTTCATAAACCCATAATCAATCCATGAAGTTAAATGGGTGAAAAGTAGGTCAAAATCAAGCAAGGTAGCAAGTATGGCAGCAAGTTTCTCGCTGGAGTGAAATTCATTCTCACTGCAGCGAGATTAGGGCGACCAAAACAGAAAGTTTCTCACTGTAGCGAGAAATAGTGTTAGTTTGCATATATTTCAGTTTTTCTAGTATATCTCCCTCTACAGAAGTCCAATTGACTTGATTTTTCTACCATTAGAAATATAAGAGGCAGGGCTACAACTTTTATGTTCACTGCTTTTCCCAGTTCGGACGAAAAAGTGGTCAAAATCTTCATCAAAGTGAAGGTACTGCATTAGAACCTGAGAGTTTCTCGCTGCAGCGAGATTTATTCTCACAGCAGCGAGTTTTTGGCTACCAAAACATAATGTTTCTTTCTCGCTGCAGCGAGAAGCAGGGCACCTAAGTGTAAAAAGGACTTCCTTTGCACTAAAAATCCATTTGGTGTTGCAATGAACTCAATTTGCAAGAAAATGGGACATTCTCAAGATTCATCATGCCAATTTCAACATGAAATGCTCAAAAATTTCCAAAGTTCAACATGCCAAAATTTCACATGCATTACAACCATATACCATATATGTATATATAAATATATCAATCATCATGCACACCCTCCCATCATCATCAGCTCATATGCAACGGCTTATGCGCACTCCTACTCGCACATAGCCGGGTCAACAACGGCTTATGCGCACTCCCACTCGCACATAACCGAGTCAGCAACAGCTTATGCGCACTCCTACTTGCACATAGCCGAGTCAATATTATTACATAACATTATTCGTATATATATATAGATATATATATATATATATATCAACATAATGTAATAGTACAACAATCCATAACAGCCACATGTCACATATAGAAACAATTTATCAAAGGCTTATTCCCAAGGCACCAATTTTGAAGATAAAACAAATAAAACACTTTAGGATTCAATCAAACATACTTGTATACACATCCCAAAACCTTTTTAATGCAAGTTCACTCACCGGGATTGTTGAACCTCTAATCGACTCTAACTTTGATTATTACTTCAAACGGATATGTAAGGCCTTGTTGGAACCTATCACCCACAATATAACTATCAAAAATATAACAGCCCATAAATCAAATTTCTAGTCATCTCTAACATCTTAAAATCAAATTCTAACCCATTTCTCACCTTGGTGGTTTTTTTTTTGTAGTTGAATTGCTTTTCAAAAGCTTCCAAGCTACTATGGCAAGTCTCTCTTTTTCTCTCTAAAACTTTCAACTAGTGAGAGAAAATGTTGAACAAAGACTTTTTTGAGGGTTTTAAGGTGTAAAAGTGGAAAAGCATGAAAAATCGTATGAAAGAGTGGGCACAAGCATGAAATTTGGAGCTAGAGAGAGAAAGTTATGGAAGTTGCAAAGCAAGCTTCCATGGAGGATGGAAGCAACGTGAAATGGAAGAAGAAGAAGGAGATGAAGCTGCTAGAGAATGAAGAAGCTGTTGGAATAAAATGATATTTATAGCTCAAGCTTATCCATTCCACTTGAAATTACGAAAATGCCCTTAGCACATTAACTTGTTCTCCTTAAATCTTGGGTGCAATCATTTTACTTTTTTTATACCAAGACAAGGTCCATAATAGTCTAAACATGCTCGGGTCTGCGAAAACTTAAAAATTTTGACTCGGGGTGTAAAATGACCATTTTGCCTTTATTGTGAAAATTATTATCACTTCTAGTTTTCTTCGTGTTTTCATCATTACATATCATTTATTCATTCCTTAGGCCTATTTAGACCTTAATAGCATCAAAAACCCCACTCGTAGGAACTCACCAAGAGAAATTATGAAATTACCCTTGGTCCGCATTATCGCGTCTACTTCTAGTTGCGTGTTTATAGAGGTCGAGATTTCACGGGTTCACTTCTTAATTACCCTTTTAACTCAGTAATCAACCTCAATTGGTATCCGTAAACTTTATTAGCCACTGTATCAAAATATAGGGTAGTACACTTTGCTACCACAAGACATTTCTCTAAGTCACTAACTCATTTTCAAAGACTACTCAAGCCAAAAACAAGAATTCTTACTGTTCCTTGCTTGAATCACCAAACCCAAGCTTTTTCTTCCTTTCTCTCTTTTTCTTTCTTCTCCTCCTAGGGTTTAGATATGCTAGAAATTGGGGTTAAAGGTTGTAAATTTAGTGCTCAAGAAGTTTGGAGAATAAAGGAAAAGAAAACATGGAAAGGAAAGTGAAGAAAACTTGATTTCGTGGTGGATAAAGAGAAAATGGCATGGAAACTTCAAGAATGGCATGGAACATGGATGAAGAAGAAGAAAAATCTGGTGGGGGAAAGGATAAGATCGGTCTTGGCCTAAAAAAATCAGAGTAAGGAAGCTTTGACCAAACTTCACATAAAATTACTGTTTTGTCCTTTTTGTTTCCTTCCATTTTAATTTAGTCCTCCCAACACTCATTTAACTCCAATTTCCTTCTATTACCTTCTTCTACACATGTACAAACAAAGTATGAAGTTTGTACTCCAACGCGATGTCCTCATAATATTTAAAATATTTATTTGTCCGCGCTATCTTTACTTAATAAAGACACGCGGCCCCATTAACATCATTTTTCTCCAAAATTCTCTCATTCTTCTTCTCCTCCACTTAGATTGACCATATACTCATTCTTCATGAAAATTTTTTGACACTGAATAAAATATTAATATTTTAATATTATTTTATTAACAAAATATTACTTTATTTCAAAAATTTCCTCGTCTCCTCTTGTCCCCTTGGTACCCGAAATACCTTATTATGCCTCAATTGACTTCCAAATCACTTTTATCTCACAAATTCTTCTCCGATAAAAAAATTATTATTTTATTATTATTTTCTTGTGTGCGGAATATTTTATCCCAAACTATTTCTTTCATCCTTCATCATTTCGAAACATTATAATTAACCTCAATTGGCATCCAATAAGCTTTATTAGTCACCATATCAAAGTACAGGGTATTATAAATATCTCATACATTATATAAAATATCCATAATGTATTTACCATGAAATATGATTAATTCATGTAGTA
Source organism: Theobroma cacao (assembly GCF_053813885.1). NCBI lineage: Eukaryota > Viridiplantae > Streptophyta > Magnoliopsida > Malvales > Malvaceae > Theobroma > Theobroma cacao. Next base: position 14,008,595 of record NC_142640.1, read on the forward strand.
TTTTACAAGCATAAATCGATTGGCTTGTAGGGCTTACACTAACAATATCTCGCTAACACTAAAATCAATCCCCAATGTATCTAATACCAAAGCCCTCCAAGTGATGATCATGTTTTTTCTGGGATAGAACTTTAGTGAGAAGGTCAACTAAGTTGTCTTCTATGGGTGCTCACCCTATATTAGTATCACTTCTCTCGATGATCTCCCTAATCAAGTGATAATGCCACAATACATGTTTGGACTGCTGATGAGACCTTGGTTCCTTTTCTTGTGCAATGGCTCCATTATTGTCATAGTACAAAGTTACAGAATCAACAATGCTAGGAACCACACCAAGTTCAATTATGAACTTCTTGATCCATACTCCCTCCTTCGCTGCCTCAGACTTAAAGATGTATTCAACCTCTATTATAGAATCTACAATAGTTGTTTGCTTGGTGTTGGCTCCATTAATTTTTGATGATAATAAAACATTCTCATTTCATTCATGTCTAACATTTCTATCTAAGTGTGCAGGAAAAAAGTCATATGGAAATAATGAATCAACCCTTCAAATATGTATATCTAAAATCATAAAAATAAAGAAGAATGGTTGATCAACAAGAAGAAAGATATTTGGCTGAATAATGAAGAATGTTGGTTGACTAAAGTTTAAATTGGAGAAATGGTAGGCTGAAGAATATTGAGAGACAAAACCAACTTAGTCGACCAAGAAATGGGTTAGTCGACTAAGTGCACACTGCCAAAACTTCTAGAGACACGGAGCAGAAAATAGAGATGACTTAGTCGACTAAGATATCAATTAGTCGACTAAGAGCATTCTGCCTGCAAGTTTGAAATCTGCACTAAAACACAGAGTAACGGCTAGAACCGACTCCCAACTATCTCCAATGGCTAAAAAACTGTCAAACTCCTTTCAAAGATGTTTCTCCAAGTATAAAAAGGTCTCCCAACATTTAGAAACTAGTTTTCTATAGTGAAAAGGAGATTTGAGTCACATGAGAGCTAAAAAACTAGAAAAACTCTCTTGTACCCTGCTGCACCTTAATGCCCATTCTTTGTACTTGTATTCTGCACTCAACCTTGTACCATTTAGATCAACTTGTGATCATAGTTACTTTTTTTTACTTCTCTTCTTGTATTCTTAGAGTGAGGGAGTCACTCTAAGTGATTGTTTCAAGCTAGGATTGCTTGAAAGTGTTAAGGTTCTAACTTGGCCTTCAAAAGTTAAGTGTTGGGTTTTAGTTTAGCCCGTGAAAAACTAGTGTAAAAGGTTTTGGTTGAGCTTGGTAAAAGCCATTATAAAGCTTGGTGAAAGCTTATTAATTTTACCGATTCTTATTAGATTGATTGAAAAATCATTGTGTTATCTACTCTGTTTTTGTTCTTATTTTCATTCTTTCTTTTCACTTGCATTTGTTCTCACTTAGAGCTAATTTTTGAAAAAGTCAAATTGTGTTATTCACCCCCCTCTAGCACATTTACTTGGGACCAACACTTGGAATTTTTCCACCTAACTGCATTGCCATTTAAGGTAAATATGAACCCATTTTGTGATTTGCTATCATCTTTATTGGTTTGGAATGCATCATTTCCATATCTTTTAACTTGGCGTTCAGCCCCTCCATAGACCAAGAAAACATCATTAGTTCTTTGTAAGTACTTAAGGATAATTTTCATAGCAATCGAGTGATTCTCACTTGGATTTGATTTTCATTTGCTTGTGACACTCAGAGCATGTGCCACATCTAGTCTAGTACAAAACATGGCATACATGATGGATCCAATAGCCAAAGCATATGTAAGAAATCCCATCCTAATGTGGGATTGCTAAGTTAGAAATCCTTACATGAGCAAGTTAAATTTGTGTTTTAAACACTTGAAACTTAGTTTTATGCATAGAAAACCTATGTTTAAATGTTTTGAAATGCTATACAAGGTTTTGGTTTGAAATGGAGTCCAATTAGACCAGGTTTTGCCTTAAGTTTTAGCTACTGGAGTTTATCTATCGATAGATGCTCATCATCTATCAATAGATGGTCTTCTTTTGAACCCAGAACCGATTTTGATGCATAGCCATCAATAGATATTCATTATTTATCGATAGATGAAAATTCGAGAGCTTTTTAAAATGGTTCTAGGGCCTATCTATTAATAGATGCCCTCAATCTATCGATAGATGGCACTATTATCAGAAAAATAAAAAAGGCAAAATGGTATTTTTTTTTCATCTAAAGCTATAAATATGGCACATTTTTCGAAGGTTAGCAACCCTGAACTACATTTTTACAAGGTAAGCCTCCTTTAAAACCTTCTCAACTCATTTTTGAGCAAAAATCATTCCTTTTAATGATTCTAAGCTTGGTTTTAAGATCTAATGGTAAAAATCATATTTTTAAGCTTTGACAACCTTAAAGCTTGTCTTTTTTATTATGGAAATTTTGTTTCTTGGCCCATAAATTCTATTGGAAGATTAAAGTTAAAGGTTTTGTGACTTTTCAAGCCATCTGAGCTCATTTAAGGTAAGAGTAAAAGATTCATTGATTTTAGAATGAGTTTAATAAGAGAAAATAGACTTAATTAAAAGTGAGTAATTTTCGAAATTCTTTGGTGTAAGGGTTTAAGGGTACCTTTAAAAGTCTCAATGACTTTGTTAGTGCAAGTTCGAATCCTACTAGTTTCATTTTCTTTCTCCATGTTTTTCTTGTTTTACTGCCATCCATAAGGTGCCATGTGGCCATAGACCAATGCACCTATTTGCATTGTGTACACCTTCAAGCAAAACAAATTTGCAATATAATATTTTTTATGATATATATAAATACATATATTATACTGTTAGAAAGCTAATAAAAAATAGAAACATATCTATTGTAATTTTCTTGTGATGTATATATAAATATATATTATATCATTAGAAAGCTAACAAAAAATAGAACATATCTATTGCAGATTTATACATAATAAATCATAAATTGGTAATTTAAATAAAACAAAATCATAATTATAACATGCTTTCAAAATAAGCATGAATTAAAAGTTAAATCATTTACTGGTAATTTAAATTAAATAAAGTCATGATCAAAACATGCTTTCAAAATGTGCCCAAATTAAAAAGATGAAAGTAAGCCAAAACTTGCTTTAATACCATTGTTGGGAGGTGGGTCCACCTTTTCAGATGAATATTCCACTCCCTTTATTATCGAAGAAGCTTGCCTTATGAATCCTCCTTCATGTACTCAATGATCTCTTCATTCTCGTTGTTATGGAGCAACTATTAGAGTCCTCCATAAGAAATTACATATTTCAAAACCTTTTAGTCTTGATGGTGCCTCAAGAATGAAGAGAAAAAGAGAGAAAATAGTTTTTTTTTTTTTGTTTTACTGACTTATAGAACAACTCACATTGACTCTTGGTTGTGTGAAAAAGCAATACGTCTATTCACTATTTATAAACGTGTTAGGCATATAGAGATAGGATATTTCCTTTAAATTAAATTTAAATGTAATTAATCCTTATTTAAATTTATAAAAATTAAATTTAAATTTATATCCTATCCAAATGTTTTGAATTATTCAATTATGAAATATCATCAAAATATCCAATATTAATTAATTAAATATTTATTAATTATTCACAAATAATTAAGAAAGTTGCATGCCATGTGGATGCACCACATTTGAATGCAACAAAATTGAAACACCTTGGCAAGTTAAAATACTTTTGGGACTTGAGGTTGCAAGATCACTTGAAGGGATTTCAATATGTTAGAGAAAGAACACTCTTGATCTCTTGGAGGAGCATGGATTACTAAGGACACAACCTATCACCACTCCTATAGATTATAATCATAAGTTGAGTAAGCTAGTAGATAAAGAAAGAATTAGTGATCCAACTGTTTATAGACAATTAATTAGAAAGTTGATATATTTGACTTTCACATTGTTGGTGCAAAGGGGGGTTTATACAGTATTCAAGAATAGGCAAAATTGACTTCAAGGTGAGCCTTTCAATAGACGTTATCTTTAAGATTTATTTCGTCCCCACCACTCGGTATGCAAAGGGGAATAATGCGAATAGTCTCAAGGATACAATAAAGCCAACGTTTAACTTTCATATTGCACTTACAAACTAGACTGCTACATACGCTTGAGGGTTTGCAAAGTTGTTGGCCTTACAACCTACTTTCTGCAGCAAGTAGATTATAATGAATTCGGAATATCTTGTAGATGATGGGAACTTAAGTGTTTATGTTATTAAAACACAACACTTATCTTGCTCTTGACTTTTCTGCTCTTGTCTTTTCTTTAAATTTTTAGTGTGTCAAAATGGTTGGCAACAAGCCCTTTATATAGGCTTCCAAGTGTCTCTTCTTCAAGGACACAATCCTTTCATAAAGACACCTCTTTTTCTAAAAGGCATCTTTACATTTTTGCCAACACAACTTGTAGATATAGTTATTGTTTCAATAGTCATCTTATGAATAGATAACTATTCATCCCATAAATTATAACCTTTGAGTTATAACTTGAAACAATAACTTTTCACTTTAACTTTTGAGCAATGGTGTCTTTTCAACATGTCTCATAACTTTTGGATGTCATTTTTCAAAAGACATAACTATTCACATCAAAACATGTCTATATCTAATAGACACATTCTATCACTTTTCATGACAACTTTTGAGCTAATGATAGCTTTTCATCATGTGACATAACTTTTAATTTTGAAAATACACCAACAATCCCCTACCATTTTCAAAATTTCTAAATACCAACAACTTTGGGAAACTTGTGCATAAATGAAGGTATCCCGCAGATTTGAACCTTCACTTAGTGAATGTGGTTGGTTCTAGTCTGAATTGAGTGGTTGACCAAGCATTGAACCATCGATTCTTCATTGAATAATCGGGCCACTAAACACACACAAGCTTCCTTGCTCACATTGTATCTAGTTTTGCCAACACATTTATGGCCTTGTATTTTGTATCCATTCATGAGTGCTGTCAGAGTCAAGCCTTTAACTTCTAGAAGTGGCCACACTTCCACTCATATAGGTAGCCCCCATCGAAAGTACCTCGTAATTATAGTACTTCAACATATACATGTTATGGGTCTATTAAGAACTTTCGTTCAACCTTACTTTACACATTACCGGAACCAAGCACTATACACCATGAGATGAAAAATATAATTTAGTGCTTGCAATCACCATGTGGTAGAATGGTCAATACTCGAGACTTGCAGGTCGGCCACAAGCTTTAAGGTGAGCTCCCACCATTAGTGATTTAATTAATAGGCTTGAAACCCATCCCTTTTGATGTCTTTATAACTAGGTTCGTTTTTAGACCTTTAGTAAATGGATCCACTAAATTTTCACTAAACCTCACATAACTTATAGTGACTATACGGTAACTAATTCTTTGCCTTACAATGCTATGTTGAAGTCTAATATATCAACTCTTTCCATTGTAAGCTTGATAATATGCCTTTGATACAGTTGCTTCATTGTCGCAATGTATCAAGATTGGTGCCATTAGCTTAGGCCACAATAAAATTTCATAGAGTAAATCTTTCAACCATTCTGCTTCTTAGATGGCAGATGATAAGGCTATAAATTTAACTGCCATGGTGGAGTCCGCTTGACAAGATTGTTTCTTAGAACCCTAAGAAACAGAACACCCACCAATTATAAAAATTCATCTAGTCGTGGATGTGTAATATGTTCTATTTGAGTTCCAACTTGCATCTATATACCCTTCTAAAATTGAAGGAAAACCTGAATAGCATATGCCATAATTTTTTGTACTCTTTAAGTACCTTAGAACTCTATGAACAGCATACTAATGTTTTTTACCAGGATTACTTGTAAATCGACTTAGCATCCTAGCCATAAAAGCAATATCCGACCTTATACAGACCATTACATACATAAAGCATGCAATTACCTTTGCATATTCATTTTGTGCTATTAGCTTGTCTTCGTTAGGTATTAGCCTTAGATTAGAATCATAAAGGGTAGTCATTGGCAAACAATCTGACTTGCCATACTTCATTACAATCTTTTCGATGTAATGAAATTGAGACAATGTTAGGCCATTATTGTCTCTCATTATTCTTATACCAAGAATAACATCTGCCATGCCCATATCTTTCATGTCAAAATTCTTTGACAAGAACCTTTTTGTGTCTTCCACTTGTTCCAAATCAGTACCAAATATTAACATGTCATCCACATATAAACAAATGATGACACCTCCACCGTTATGGAACTTACTATAGACACATTTGTCAAATTGATTGATCTTGTAGCCATTAGCTAGCACAACCTCATCAAACTTTTGATGCCAATGTTTAGGTGCTTGTTTTAATCCATACAAGGACTTTACAAGCTTACACATTTTCCTTTCTTGACCAGGAAAGACAAACTCTTCAGGTTGTTCCATATACAGCTCTTCATCTAATTCACCATTTAGGAATGCTGTTTTGACATCCATTTGGTGAATTACCATCTTATATATAGATGCAAGTGGCATAAGCATTCTAATTGTAGCTATTCTTGCTACTGGTGCATATGTATCAAAATAATCAACACTTTCGTTTTGTTTAAAGCCTTTTGCCACTAGCCTTGCTTTAAACTTTTCTACGGTTCCATCAACTTTCATTTTCTTTTTGAAAATCCACTTACAGCCTATTGGCTTGGAACTTGGTGGAAGGTCTACCAATTTCCATGTTTTGTTTCCCATTATTGAGTCCATCTCATCTTGTATTGCTTCTCTATAAAATGACGCATCTCGAGACTTCATTGCCTCCCCATAAGTTTGAGGATCACCTTCACCTTCTACATGAAAGCAATAAGGTAGGTATTCATATGTTTCCTTTCTTGTACCTTCTACTAAGTACATGAGGAAATCGAATCTATATGTCTTTGCTTTTCTAATTCTTTTACTTCTCCGAAGCTCGATAGTTTTCTCATCATTTTTTGAGAAACTATCACTTTTTGTTACTTGTTCCTTGGGTCTTGGAATTGAATTGAACATTGTTTCATCAAAGATAGCATCCCTTGATTCTATGACCGTATTAACAGAATATGAATCATTGGGCTCTATCACCATGAAATGATATGCTTTACTATGTTCAGCATATCCTATAAATATACATTCAATTCCTTTTTCACCCAATTCCTTTTCTTTGGCTCCGAAACTCTTACTATGGCTCGACATCCCCAAACTCTTAAATAATTAAGGTTTGACTTTCGTCCTTTCCATAGTTCATAAGGAGTAGTTTTACTCCTTTTGTTTGGGATTATATTTAGTATATGGCAAGCCGTTAATAAGGCTTCACCCCAAAATCTTTTTCCCAAACCTGAATTAGAAAGCAAAGCATTGACCATTTATGTAAGAACTCGATTCTTACGTTCCGCTACACCATTTTGTTCTGGTGTGTATGGAGCGGTAGTCTCGTGAATAATTCCAGTGGACTCATAATACTTGGGATCATAATATTCACCTCCTCTATCACTTTGTAAACATTTAATAAACAATTCACAACACAATTCAACTTTTATTTTATAAATTCTAAATTTCTCTATTGCTTCATATTTAGTGTGCAATAAGTAAACATAGCACTATCTAGAGAAGTCATCAATAAATGTTACAAAGTATTTCTTTCCATTGATAAAAGGAGTACTATGCATGTCACAAACATCATAATGTATTAATTCAAGTAATTTGGTATTTCTTTCTACCTTAGGAAATGAGTTTCTTGTGATTTTAGTGACCATACATGTCTTGCACATATTATTATTTTCATCAATGTTGGGTTTTAATTCCAATTTAGCCATATCATGCATTCTTCTATTATGAACATGACCTAGTCTATTATGCCATAGATTAGTTAGGATTGCTTTACTATCATGAACATTAAACGAGGCATCAATAAAAATAGAACTAGTAATATTCTTATTGACATTAAGCTTGAACATATTTTCACAATAGTATCCACTTCTTACATAATATTCACCTTTTGTAAAGATGAACTTATCCGCTTCAAATATTAATTTGAAGCCATACTTATTCAACAAGCCACCTGACACAAGGTTCTTTCTAACTTTCGAAACATAATGGACACTGTTTAATACAAGTATCTTTCCAGAAGTAAACATAAGTTCCACAATGCCTTTTCCTTTCACTTGTGCAATGGAGCAATTTCCCATGTATAGCACGTTTCCATCATTAACTTCTTCCAAAGTCTTAAAGAAGCTTTTGTTGTTGCATACTTGATTAGTTGCGCCAATGTCAATCCACCATGCTCTATCATCTTGGAGAAGATTGACCTCAGAAACCACAGCCACAAATTTGTTGTGGTTCACACCTTGTGTCTTGTTTCTCATAAGTCTACATTTTGCCTTAAAGTGACCAAGTTTGTTACAATGGTAACATGGCCCCTTTTTGTTCATTTTGAACTTATGACTTTTGTCATTCATACTCACGTAATGTTTTCTTTTGTTGTGTAAGACCGGCTTGTTTGATGGTTGTTCCATCACATGGACCTTTGAAGTCTCAAGATTTTTCATTAGAATCTTTTTCATCTTGCTTGAGTTCTTCTTGCTTACGATAATCTTCTTCTATTCGAAGATGATTACCAAGGTCCTCGAAAGACATATCTTCATTTTTATGTTTTAGGAATTTCTTTGTGTCTCTCCATGAAGGGGGAAGTTTATCAATTATTAAAGATACCACAATAGTTTCATCCATTTTAAGACCATATTGCTTAAAGCTATTGAGAATGCGTTCAAGCTCATGCAATTGTTCCATAACATAACGATTATCAACCATTTTATAGTTATTGAAACGACTAACCAAGAATTTTTTGTTGCTTGCATCTTCTGCCTTGTATCTTGCTTCCAATTTGTCCCAAAGTTGCTTTGCACTAGCTTCGTTTTGGTACGCATCGAACAATGCATCCAACATTCCGTTAAGAATGTGTCCCATGCAAATATAGTCATCATTATCCCATTTCTGCCTCGAACAAGTTCTTTCCACAGATTCTTCACCATCTTCCTCACTTGGTCGTAGTGTATCTAGAACATAAGCGACTTTAAGAGTTGTGAGAAGGAAGCACATCTTTTCCTGCCATCGAATGAAGTCTCTTCCATTAAAGTGATCTAACATGACAATGTTGGTAGCCATCTCTTTGAGTGAAGCCATTTTGACTACCACGAAGATAAGTCTTAAAACTGTTGGTGTAAATGGGAGTTTATACGGTATTCAAGAATAGGCAAAATTGACTTCAATGTGAGCCTTTCAATAGTCGCTATCTTTAAGACTTATTTCTCCCCCACCACTTGGTATGAAAAGGGAAATAATGCGAATAGTCTCAAGGATACAATGAAACCAACGTCTAACTTTCGTATTGTACTTACGAAGTAGACTGCTAGATACACCCGAGAGTTTGCAAAGTTGTTTAGCCGTACAATCTACTTTCTACAGCAAGTAGATTATAAGGAATTCGAAATATCTTGTAAATGATGGGAACTTAAGTGTTTATGTTATTAGAACACAACACTTATCTTGCTCTTGACTTTTCTACTCTTGTCTTTTCTCTGAATTTTTGGTGTGTCAAAATGGTTGGCAACAAGCCCTTTATATAGGCTTCCAAGCCCTTTATATAGGCTTCCAAGTGTCTCTTTTTCAAGGACACAACCCTTTCATAAAGACACCTCTTTGTCTAAAAGGCATCTTTACATTTTTGCCAACACAACTTTTAGATATAGTTATTGTTTCAATAGTCATCTTATGAATAAATAACTATTCATTCCATAAATTATAACCTTTGAGTTATAACTTGAAATAATAACTTTTCACTTTAACTTTTGAGCAATAGTGTCTTTTCAACATGTCTTATAACTTTTGGATGTCATTTTCCAAGAGATATAACTATTCACATGAAAACATCTCTATATCTAATAGACACATTATGTCACTTTTCGTGACATAACTTTTGAGCTAATGATAGCTTTTCATCATGTGACATAACCTTTAATTTTGAAAATACACCAACACACATGACCAGATCTATCATATGCAGTTTAGGTTTTATCTCAATATATGGATAAACATGGACATGTGAATTTGATGGCTACTTGCAAGATCTTGAAATATTTCAAAATGGAACCTGGATTGGGAATTCTCATGAGAGCATATTCAAAGATTTGTATATCTACCTATCCAAATAATGATTGGGTGGAATGTTCAGATACAAAAAGATTTGCGATAGGATTTTGTGTATTTATTGGAAAATCTCTTATAAGCTAGAAGTTAAAAAAACAATCTGTGGTAACTCGCAACTCAACAACAGCAAAGTATGATTCAATGACATCAACATGTTGTGAAATTATTAGGTTGAAGTCATAATTAGCAGATTTTTGTTTATTCACATTGTTGTGATGAAGTTGTATTGCAACAATCAACTTGCAATTCACATTTACAAAAATCCTATTTTCCATGAATGTAAAAAACATATAGAACTTAATTGTCATTTCATTCGAGAGAAGGTGATAACAAGAGTTACAGAACCTATATATACTTATTGAAAATTAGCTTGCAAACTTATTCACAAAGGCTTTACAGCCAAGATAATTCAGCAATTGACTCAGCGAGATGTGTGTTCTTGACATAAACCTCTTGAGGGGGAGTGTTAATAAATGAAGGAAGATTGGTAATGTGCAATGAAGATTTAAAGAAGAAGAGCATCACGTGAGTGGCATATGAAGTTTTAGATAGTTAACTCGTGAAAGACTTGTGTCACGTGTAAAATAATCTAATAACCTTTTTACTATATTGTTACTCTCAATTACCATATTTGATTATAGTTACTAACTTTAGGTTGTTTCTCTCTTTTGTCAATTTATTAAGAGCTTGTTAGGCCTGGCTTTTTTATAGTTTAAAAGCTATTATGAAGCTCTTGTGAAAAATAATAACTTTTAAAATTAAGTTAGAGTTGTTTGATAAATTTTTTTTTATAAGTTATAATTTTTATTAAAATTATCATAGAAGGTATTTCTTTTTTTTTTATAGGGTAATATTATAATTGTTTTTAACAGATGAGGATATTTTTGAAACAAAAATAAAAATTCTCTTGTATTTTTAAAAGAAGAAAAGAAAAAGCTCCTCATAAGAGCTTTTCCTGAAGCTCTTTTTTTAAAAATTTTTAAAAATTTTATTCTTTAAAAAAAAGTTACTTTTTTTAGAGTTTCTCAAAATATATGTTTGGCCTGATTTTTGCTTTTAAGATGTAGATAAGTTGAAAAAAAACCAAGCCAAACAAGTACTAAGTTTGTTCGTCTTTTCTCTCACTAAGCTCCACTGCTGTATAAGCAAAAGATTACGTGAATAACGAAAATTCTTTACAAATATTCTCTCCATTGGTATTAGGACTCAACCAACAGGTAGCTTTTCTATAGATTGAAGGAGGCAACATTCAAAGAGAAGGCACACAAATTTTTAGCACAAAAAAGCACATCTCAAGCTCAATTATGAACTTGGTTTCTCAAACACCTTTGTTTCCTTAGCTTTTTCGTTAGTTTTTTTCAAGCTCGCATTCTGTTTGATTATTAACTTTTTAATTTGTAAGCTCTTCGAACACTCATTCAATCAAGCTCAACATGTTTGTTTTGAAGTTTACGCAAACTTAAAGTTTTAAGCCTCATTCATTTGAGTAATTAGTTTATTTTCAGATTTGTTAGTCTAATTTTATTTTCAGTTTTTGATGGATTAATTTTATTGTTTTTAGATTCACTACAGTTCCAAAAAGAGCCCTAGGCGATTCATCCTAAGTTGTAAAGGTTGACTGTTTAGTTGTAATAATTGATCAAATAAGTCAATTAGTTAAATTAAGTTAACGTTTAGTGAATTGTTAATTTGTAATCATTGATTCAATAATTGGTCAATTATATTGTTAAGTTTATGTCATTTAATGTCCAATTGGCATAATTGAATCAATTATCTTAACCTAACCATATAGTAAGATGAAAACTTAATTTGAACAAGAAAATAATTGAGTGGTTTAAGTGCAGATTTAGAAAAACTTGGATGGCTAAATTACGTTTTATTCCAAGAACTCTGTAAGTAAATTATAAATTATTTATACTCGGATGGCTCTTTTTGATTTAACTCGTTTAAATTGAAATTAAATCTAAGATAGGTTGCTTTACATCATACTTTCTAAGCTTATTTTTTACTACCACTACATTGTCATATTGAGTATTAAGTATAGATTAAATACAAATATGGTGCATTTAATACTAGTAAAAAAATTTTAAAAATTGAGATAAAAAATGATATAAAAGATCAATCCTTGTGGGGAAATACAAGTAGAATGCCTTGTGAATAGTGACCGGTCTAGAATCTTATATAAAGAGTGATTAAAAAGTAACTATTATAATAATTATATTATATATATATATATATATCTAATTTTATACATATAATAATAAAAAAATTAAAAATTAAAAAGTGATAATCATCACCACCGACTACCTTAGTTCCGTTGGTGCTTGTGGACGGTTGAAATTAACATTTTCCAGAAGCGGCGATGAATAAATCAAGAGAAATCAATTTTGAAATGTTTCACCCTTCCTGGTTGAGTCTGATGTCCGAAAGTAAAGGAAATGGGCAACGCAAAATCAGGAACTGCGAAGAGGATTGGTATTTGTACTGCTTCGTCAATTGAATGACTTGATCTGCACCTAGCGGCACAAGCCGCAAGCCCACGAGATTCTTTCCTACTTGATGGCCTAAATAAACAACAAATGCAAAGCAAACAAACAACTCCTCCGCATATATTTTCGCCACCCTTTTCCGCTTTACTATTTCAATTATTCATTGTTCCAACATTAGTTAGCTGCACCCCACCCCTGACAAAAATCAATCGGACGGCTCACATCTGTTTTTACACAGGAAATACGCTCGGCCATGAACTGTCACTATTGGTACGTTTGGTTGACGGAATAGACAGGAATTGAATAGAATAGTTATTATATGATAATAGAATGAGATGGAAATAGAATAAAATAGTTATTACTTAATTTGATATGACAAAGGGAATATGACAGAAATAATTATTATGACTTATTGTAGTGTTTGGTTGGTAACAATAATTTTGGAATAAAAAATGAATAGAAATTAAAAAAACAAAAACACTCTTTATTATTTATGTGATATTTTTTTATTAGATTTTTTAAATATTAATAATCTAGAATTTAATTAAAATATTAATAATTAATCATTTAAATATTAATATTTATTTAATTTAAATATTATTATGATTAATTTTTATTTTATTTTATTTTTAAAATATTAATAATTGATAATTTATTTAAAATATTAATAATTGATAATTTTAATATTAATATTTATTTATAATTTAATTATTTATATTTTAAAATATTAATATTTTATTTAATTTAAATATTATGATGGTCAATTATTTTATTTTATTTTATTTTTGAAAATTAATAATTGATTATTTATTTAAAATATTAATAATAGATAATTTAAATATTAATATTTTATTTAATTTAAATATTATTATGATTAATTTTTTATTTTATTTTTTAAATATTAATAATTGGTAATTTATTTAAAATATTAATAATTGATGATTTAATTATTAATATTGTTTATCTAATTTAAATGATATTATGTTTATTTATTTTTAATTTATTTTTTTTTAAAATAGGAATAATTTATAATTTATTTTATTAATAATTGATAATTTAAATATTAATATTTTATTTACAATTTAATATTAATATTTTATTAAAAGTTGGAATAAGTGAGAGAAAGATGAGAGAGAAAAAAATAATATTTTATACCAATAAAGTTATAAATTTTTAAACTTGTAAAGGATACTTTTGTCTTTATTAATTTTTGAATTTATTTCTCAATCATGAAATAACTAATACCACGGAGGAAGGTGGTATTAGCTATTTCTTGATTTTGAAAGATTTCGAAGAATAACCATTCTTATAGAATGACTATTTCTTGAATCATTTTTAACCAAATAAAAAAATCAAAATTCTTTAAAAATAAAGGAGAAATAACTTAGTCATTTTCCGAACCAAATATGACTTAACCATTTTCTCAACCAAACATACTATACATGTACAAGTAATTAATTACATCAGGAGTGAGAGGATATTATCAGAGTAGACTGGTATGCCAGCTCAGCAAAAAGGATAAAGATATTTTCACAGCTGGGCTCCACCTTTACATCAAAACAGCAACAAATTTAGAAAAAAAAATAAGTGAATTACCAATAGTACTGCCATTGCTTTGCTGTCAAAAACTGTTCTTTTCTTTTATTTTATTTATCATAGTCCCCCCCCCCCCTCTCTCTCTCTCTCCCTCCCAGCAAAACTGCAACCCAACTTCCCCCATAAGTCTCATGTGCTCATTACCCTGCCAAAACAGAAAATAATTAATAGTCAAAAAGCTGAAAAATGTCCCTCTTTATCCTCTCTTGTCATCACATCCCCTACTCTAAACAGTAAATCCTCAGCACCACCTTCTCTGCTCTTCCGACTCCTTTTTTCTTCTTCTAGGGTTATCCTTTTCAAATTTAAACATTTCCCTAACAATTTTCCCGAAATTATGGTTAGTCCAAAACCGGAGAGCAAGGAAATGGTGCCGTGCGATTTCTGCAATGAGCAAATAGCGGTTCTCTACTGCCGAGCTGACTCGGCTAAGCTCTGTTTATTCTGCGACCAGCACGTGCACTCCGCGAACCTGCTCTCTCGCAAGCACCTGCGGTCCCAGATCTGTGATAATTGTAGCACCGAGCCGGTTTCCGTCCGCTGCGCCACGGATAATTTGGTGCTTTGTCAAGAGTGTGATTGGGACGCGCACGGTAGTTGCTCTGTGTCCTCCGCACACGATCGCAACCCGGTGGAAGGGTTTTCTGGTTGTCCGTCGGCTCTGGAGCTGGCTTCGGCTTGGGGATTCGATCTCGAAGAGAAGAAACCGTTGGCTAAGAGCTGGAACGGGTGTCACCAAGATCTGATGATGCCAGCGATGGAGTCGTGGCTTTACAAATCGAGCTTGCAAGAGATGATGGTACCTTACGAGTGTTTTACCTGCGAGGAGACGGTGAAGAAGCAGAGTCACGGGAGTGGGAAGTGCAAGCAAATCATTTTTAAGCAGCTTGTGGAGTTGATGAAAAGAGATTTCATGGCCGGCAATGTTGCCGACGGTGGCCGCGGAGCTGGAGAGAATTTGGTGCCGTATGTGGAAGCAAAAGGCAGCGGTTTGGCTCGACAAGAGTTTATACAGCCGCAGCCGCAGCCGCAGCCGCAGCCGCAAACGCAAACGCCGTTTACTTCTTTGCTTATGATGCAAACGCGAGAGAGCGAACGCACTGTGGATGGAGGAGATGTGTTGTGGAATGGTAATCCAAATAATCAAACTCCGCAGGTATTTTTTTCTTTTTAACTGGTCCGAAATCCTTTTTTTATTTTTTATTTTTTGAAAAAATCTTACTGCTCCGTAAACAGTAACGGCAAGTTGGTTAGTTTGTTACAGATATGGGATTTTAATCTGGGGCGGTTGAGGGGTCACGAAGAGTGTAGCCAATTGGAAGACGTTGGGTACGGGGGCAGTGATGCAGGGTTCATGATTAAGAATTTCGGTGAACTTATGAAAGAGACGTCTTTGTCTAATGCTAAGATGTTGGGAGATATGTGCCACATCAACTACACTCCTCCGCAGGACGATATGGCTTCAATCAATGTATGCTCCACTGTCCTCACTATTTCACTATTTTCACTCTTCCCATTTCTGTGAACCTTATGTTATAAATCTCTGTAATGGATGCACGTACATTTGATTGTGTTCACCCATGTTGCTCGGTAAATTTCTTCTTGTTTATTCTTTTTGTTTGTTCATTTTAGTGAGGAAAAGTTTATTATCTATAGTATATTGCAATCTAACAGTAGGGGATAGTGATCAGTTTTGAAGACACTATTCACGTTCTAAATTTGTCATGGCATAATATATAATCGTGGTATTCTAGCTTGCTTTTCTTATTTCGCATGCATAATCACCTATGACCATTTCTTATGTACGCATAATATCTAGATCCATTATTGGAGTTTCTGCAAATTTAACTTGTGGATGAGAAGCATGGGAAAGATTAATATACACAAGTTAACCACCCTTAATTGGATTTAAGATATGCAAACCAGCATACACCCATCCAAAATACCTTTACTCACCACTTTGCTTGATGGGCTATGTTTATGGTTTATTTGCTCCATGTTATCTTTATTTGTTTTGTGGGATGAGGTCAGAACACATGGCAATTCCATTTGAAAACTTTTAGGTTTATTATATGTTCAACTGAATAACCTGTTTGTTTCACATATGACTCAGCAATCTCCTCCGCTAGATGCAGTATGGGTAGCTTTGTTTTTCCAATATTAGTCATTTTGAGTACTGATTATTGTGCTTGAAAACACAGAACTCAAGTAATCTAGCAGCAAGTCAGGGACCAGCCACATCTGAGAGCAACAACCTACCAATAGCAAGGCCATCATCAGTTTCAGCTTTTGGTAAACCCAAAGGCTCTAGCAGTTCTAAAGATGTTCACTTCATTGAGCATCCAATCCTCATGAGGGGTGACCAAGTAAGGCAGTCAGCACCTAGCAAGGCTGATCTTGAGTTGCTAACACAGAACAGAGGCAATGCTATGCAACGCTACAAGGAGAAGAAGAAAACACGAAGGTATACTTTCCTTGGTGCTTTTCTTGTGATCATCTAATTACTGATTTATCAAAATGACTTGATTATTAAAACTTGACCCATGCCGTGAATAGATATGATAAACATATACGCTATGAATCAAGGAAGGCAAGAGCAGATACTAGGAAGCGAGTGAAAGGTCGATTTGTGAAGGCTACTGAAGCTCCTGATCGTTAAGGTGTACTGAGCCTGATCTCTTTGCTTTGTTTGTTGTATATATTTCTTAGGTTCCTCCACAGTAAATTTGTAATTTAGCATTCTATATTTCTCGCATTTTTTTTAATGCTGGCTCCAGCAAATTTAAAATTTGATCCCCTCCCCTTCCTAACATAACAAATAGGGTGTGTTTTGAATTATGGTAGAGGGGGCAGAGGCGTTGGTGAAGGATGTTTGGGCTGTGTCTTGGTGCGCCTTGAGCCTTGAGGACTGGCCACAGTGAAGTGGCCTGAAGCACAGTAAGGGCCTGACTCATTTCTAAATAAAAAGTAAATAACAAAAATCAGTAGTTATATTCTATGGAGTTATTTTTTAAGATAATACTTGAAAATAACAGAAATTCAGTGTGCACTATATAGTTTGGTTTATTTCAATTTGGTAAATTGATAAATAGTTTTACAAGTACATAATCAAAACCTCAGGTAGGTCATAAGCATACTAACAAATTATAAATTAGATCAAACTCATAACAAAAGAGTTTAATCCAACTTAAACATTTAGAAAAAATTATGTTTTACTTATTAATTTCAATGAAAAATGGTAAATTCACGAACTTCATGTACATAATTTATAAACAATTAGCGAACAGAGATCATCAACTCTCACCTAATAACATCTCTACAAACTTCTCAATACCATATTCTAACTAAATATCGCAGTAAAACATATATTTGTGGGAAGTCTGTAACGAGGGACGGATCTACACTGAAAAACGGAATAATAATAATAAATAAAAAATCTGCAACTAACATTGATTTATGTCTTGATTCTTATTTTATTGTATATTAGGAAAACGGAATTTATTATTCTCCAAAGTTTGATGAATAAGAAATGAAATCTATTTGTTTATTAAAAGTAAATGATAAAACCAGAGGTTTTTATTTGTATTTGTATTTTTGCACACAATGTATATATATCTTTAAGAATTTCCAAACTAAACATTATTAAATTGAATGAGCATGAACGAAATTATTTAAGACAAAAAAATTATAGAATAAAGTATTTGCTTGGTATAGTTTGTTTCATGTTGTTATGCACATTCGTCAAGAACCATAGTTAGTTTTAGCTATGCAACTATTGTTTCTATGCCAAAAAAAAGATGTACTCAGTTAATTTTATTTTAAATTTTTATATTAATTTATATTTCGATAAAGGAATTAAATGAACTTAAAATATTTGCCCACATCAATCATAAATTCTGGATCTGTCTTTATTTGTAACCAATATAAATGTATCACTCTATCTGTTAGCATATTTATATCATTCTACCCAGAGGCGGCTTAATAACTTTTTATGCATCAAATATGTTCTTGCATCATAGGATCAAATTCTGCAATCATTTTAATTAAATTTAAAAAATTTTCGATACTTTCCTGATATATCTTTTCATTTTTCCCATAAAAAGTCAAATTCATTTTACTAAGAGCTTTTACTACAGCAAGAATTCTTTCTTCATCTCTTTTTATTTGTTCTTGAACACTTTTATCATAATTCTTGTTAATACTTTTTTCCAATGTTCTTCATCTCTTTGTATTTGTTCTTGAACACTTTTATCAATTGTTTTATTTTTCAATAATCTCATTTCTAAATCAATCCAAGAACTCATATTAGTAATATGCTCGTTACTCATTTCATGACTCTTAAGCTTAGTACTAAGGTTTCTCTAATCTCTGGTCCCAACAATAGCTAATTTACCTGTACTAAAAGCCAAATTAAACAATTTGCAATAAAAACAAAATACTCTATCTAAGTCTTTTGAATAAACTAGCTATCTTTATTCATATGTCTCCTCATTTGCTAACTTTTAAATATAGTATGTAGCAGAAAAATGTCTTGAAAATTCATCTTTAGGAAAATCTAAATCATTAGCTTTAATTGGACCTTTTTGTACTAATAAATCTCTTAAATTTGTATCAATATTTATCCGTTGACTTGGATCATAAATATTTTTAGGAATGCAATCATTTAAATTAATAAGTTGATCCTCTTCATCATGATTTCTATGATCATTTTGAATCTCTTCATGATTTCTATGATCATTTTGAATCCCTTCATTAACTTCTTGTTCTAGTATTTCTCTCTAAGATTATTACCTTGTTAGTTTAAGAGACATTCATTAATAATTTCTAATTCATTCTTTTTATTACTAGAAAAAAATTTATCAAGGGTTCCGTTTGAGATTGTATTAAACTTTCAATTCTTCTTCTTTTTTTTTAAAGCTTTGAATAACTAGATTTTTATTTTCGATTTGACATATTCAAATATTTATTGTGAGGTATAAAAATATTTAGTTATTATAATTATCTTATATTTTTTAAATGGCTAATATAAAATCAACAATCAAAAATTTTAATTCAAATAAATCAACTATCACATAAAATAAAGACAATATAACAATATAATATAAATTCTAAATTAAAATAAAAAATCTATAAAGATTAGAACAATAGTACATAATTGTTGAATGCTTATTACAAACTACAAATAAGGCTCACGACTTTGTAAAGATAATAATATAACAGACTTCTTATGTATTCTTTGGGAGAAAATTAAAGTTAAAAGAAGAAAGAGTAAATGTGAAAAGAAAAATTCAAAAGTAGATATTAGACATTGAAAAAAATATTAGTTTTATATATAGGAAAAAAATAACTATTGGAAATCATTAAATATGTTAATTAGAAATAAGAGAAATAAGTAAGAATAAAATAGTTGTTGGAGATAATTAAATACATATGACCGTTAGTTGATTAAAAATAAGAAAATATAGTTGAGAATTAATAGCATTCTAAAAATTAGGAAATGATAGAAAATTGAGATTTATTAGGCACATAACTAAGTGAGAGAATAATTAATTTTATTAATTATTTTTTACTTTTATATTTTTTTAAATTTTTTATATTTTTAATATAATTAATAATATTATAATTAATATAAAATTATAAGGCCTTTCCAAATTGGGGACCTAAAGCCTTTACTTGGGTGAGCAAATATCAACCGAACCAAATAACCGAATCGAATCGAAATGAGTTCGATTTTTTCAATTCAGTTAGTTCAGTTTTTTGATTAATTCGGTTAAGATAGTTTGGTTAGTTACATTATTTCGGTTTAGTTTCGGTTAGAAAATTTTCTAACCGAACTAATCGAAGGGCATTATAGACATTTTACATAAAAAAATCCTAAACCTAAATGCTAATCTCATCTCTTTGTTTGGTTCCTCTTCTGTCGTCCCATCTCCACTCTCCAAACTCTTCAATCTCCACCGTCTTCTCTTCTCATTCTTTCATTCGTCTTATCTCCACTCTTCGGTCTCCAGTCTCTACCCTCTTCTCTTCCCCTTCTCTCATCTTTAACAAGTTGCTGCCATCCTTCACCTTTCCCACATCAAGTAAGTTTTTATGGGTTTTTAGTTACTCTTTTCTTCCTTTTGTTCTATGTTTTCTTAGCTTGAAATTTTGTGGGTCTGGTTGATGAGTTTTTCTATCTCTTTTTTCCTTTTTCTTTGAGATGGTTTCTTGGCCTTTTTATTTGTTATTCAACACCAAAAAGCAGAAAGGCCACTCAACAAGTGAAAGCTGGCAGACAAAAATGAAAAGGCTTTTAGCAGAGAAAGTTTACCTTTGAAACGTGTAAATGCCATGGAAGATTCCTATTTGCTGCAAAGTGCAACCATTGTTGTGTTCTACTTTTGGGTCACAGAAATGAACTAGAACAGAGCTGGACTTGCAACAAGATGAGTGTTAAAGTGGTTGACCAAAAGAAAAGAGCAGAGGGAGTGAAAGTGGGGGGTGGGGGAAGCCATGCTTAAGTTGATATCTTGAAGGAACCTTGAGGGTACAACTATGATTTTTTTTTTTTGAAAGCAATCGGTCTTTGTTTCTTTGGTACTTTGTACCAAGATGTGGGAACTTTGTAGCTGTCTTTGTTTTAGTTAATGCAAATCCTTATTTAACCAAAAAAGAGAAGTACTCTAAGCAATAGAAACTCTTACTCTATTCACTTTTTAACATTTTGTACTGGTTCAGTTCTATCTGCCTGGGGTAATTCTTTGGGAGTGTAGAGGTTATTCAATCATTCAAATATAGTTCAGTTCAGTTCCACAAATTGGAGATTGCAGACACCCATATAAAACCCCTGCAATTAACTGTTAAATCTTGCTCCCATGGTTTGCTTTCTTGCTTTTTTCTTTCCTCAGGTGTTTACTTTTCTTCATTTTCTTTTGACAAATACAAGTAATATTTGAGATATATACAAACCAAAAAAAAAATTTATTAAGTTCTGTTTTTGGAAACCGAACTGAACTAACCAAATTAGTTCGGTTAGTTATATAGTTCGGTTCGGTTTCGATTATTTTTATATAGGAGTTCGGTTAGTTCGGTTATTGGATATCCAATAACTAAACTAACCAAACTAACCGTTTGCATAACCTTAGCTTCATGCAAGGGCTAACCCTATTTCTACCCATACAATATAGTTCATTCAAGTCTACTTCAAATAAAATTTCATGCATTCATGTAGATAAGATTTTTCAATTATATTTGTTATTTTCATGCTCTTATTGTTGTTCGGCCTATTCTTTAAATTAATGGACCAAATATTTATATAGATTTAGGATTTCGGAATCGTCTTACTTCAATTAAAAGTTTATGTGCCTATAGTACTAGTCAAACAACTTAAAAAATAACTAGTAGTAATTTTATTTGTTAATTAACCTTTTAAGCTATTATCCAGTAAACCTACTTGTGATTTGATTATAATCGTAAATAGTGAAATAAAATACATGTCCCCTATATCTCTATGATATATGGTTCGATTATACATTAGCAAATTATCTCATATCAATAATAAATTAGTATCGAAAAAATATCTTCTTTTAACACCAAGATATCTTACTTTGTGGAAAGAAAATATGGTAGGAATAGAAATTGTATGTCCATTAAGTACCAAGCCAGACTGATATTTGTCTGTTACCCAATTGTATTGGCTCAATGTGGCCAGCACCACCTAAACATTAACAATTTTAGAAACTTGAAGAAGAGAAACGTGATTGGAACAAGTATTTCTGCTTAATAAATGACCGACACATAATTCATTCAATTTTAATCAATCACAAACTAAACCCAATCTCATTTTGAAAGGTTTGAATTTTTGGAGCAATTGTTAATATAAAATTGTTGGATATTTCATAAGGTTTCTATCTTACGTTGCCTAGATACAAAAGATAACGTGTTTTATGAGCAAACTCATTATGGGCTTATCGTGAAAAAGAAAAGAAAGTGGACTCATGCGTACACGAGATCGGACCAAGCCTTAAAAATAAATAAATTTTCCCATCTTGTGTGCGAGTATACACATGGGCTAGGCCGAACTGATATTTTGTACTTTGGTAGCCTTATTTTTTTTACCTTACATTGACTCAGTTCTTTCATGGTGGTAAAGAATTAGTCTTTGATTCAATAACTAACAAAATATTTATAACGTTTGAATCGATTTGATTTGGATTTTTAGAATAACGTTATAGAATATGTTATCTTGATTTTTTTAACGTTACAAAATATTTTATTTTGATTTTTTGCTTGATTTGCTCAACTACTCCTCTTTATAAATATTAGCCTCCACCTTAGTTTCCAACACATCTCAATTCTCACTGCTTCCTCTTCTTTACTTTCTTACTTAGTCTTGTTGTTTTTTATTTATATTTTCTGTTGTTTATAGTATCCCTAATAGTTTTTACAAACTAATCAGGAGGAGTCTGTTGAATCTTGGGAGATAATAGCTACAGTCCTTTTACACCAAGTTTCGTACTCTAAAAGGGCAAGAATTATCCTTAAAGACAGTGTATCACACCTTAAACTAGTTTTTGTTGTCATTTGCTTCATTATTTTTCCAACAATCTTAAAGATAATTATTCATCAATGCTGATTACATTTGAAAAGTGCCATCAAGAACAAATTGCAAAAACAGACAAGATGAACTCTAGAGAAGACAAAACTTGTATGGCGGAAGGTAGACTACACAAAACTATAAGGTCTTAACCAGTGCCAAAGGTAAGCATTATTATTAGTTGTCCTCACTCTTCGGTGCTCTTTAAAACTAACCTTTAATAAAATGAAAGTTTCACTATCAATATACTTGTTGGCTCTATTGTTGTTGAATTCCTTTTATTTAGGGTCTTGTTATGTTTTTAACTAATTATTGCTTATTGATTTTAAAGTTAAACTGCATATATATTTTCAGTTGAAGAATATACTATTTCACTCTTATGTTACAGAAAGTTTAATTTCTTTTTTTGTTTATATAATACGTTTTTGTGAAAAATCAATTTTTTATACCTATAGCATGTCAAGCCTATTTCACCCATCATTTTTGTTTAATGGTCTGTTACAGGGTCAGTGATTTATATATGACTTCTCTGCTTACAAACTTATTAATAGAAAATGGAGTAGTAATCTAATTTGCTAAACTATCCTTTTCTACTAGTAAGATTCTTGCTACATATACTTAATACTTGTCATCATTTTATGGCTTTCACACCTAAGAAGGATTGAAATTTCTGTTCTATGCACCAAGTTGAACATTTAAGTTGTACTATACTTTTTTTGTTTATAAGTTATGAAATGAGTGGGTGTTAGAGCTTTCTTCTAGTTTTTCATCGAAGATATTTGACGAATATGAGCCTTATTTACAAATAATGATACATTGAGGGAATGGGACTTAAGGCAATTGAAAAATCAATAATAATGGCAACCCAACCTATGTGAGTGGCGATCCAATGAATTAGGTTCATGTGGGTAATTATAAGTTATTTGTTGATAAATTGATACACTATTAAAATTATTGTCTTTTTTATGGTGTGTGAATAGTGTAAGACTACAATGCAAAAGAGGTTGAATTAAATTCTTAATAAATTTCATATTTCTTACGGGTGGTGTATTAAATTGTAGTATACACTTGATGAAATCACCTATATAAGTGTGAAGTGGGGTCATTCTTATGAGAATTGTGGCAAATTCTCTAAAGCACTTAGGAATAACCAAGCATGGGCAAGGCCTATTCGCGCAAAACCACATTGAACAACAAAAATTGTAAGAATGTAATGTGATTGATGAAAATCATATTTCACATAAAAAATTTTTGGTTCATGTAAGTTATAAACTTCACTAAAATTCTATAATTTATATTTCATTCTTTCTCGGCCTTGTTTATAGCTCAAAAAGCATCAACCTCGATGCATTACACTCAAGTGAGATTAGATCCAACAAAAACTTCTTATTATGAAACCATACGAGATATGTGGGGGATTGTTAGATATTTTATAAGGCTTTTATCTCACGTTGCTTAGGTACAAAAAATAACGTGCTTTACAAGCAAACTCATTATGGGCTTATTGTAAACAAGAAAAGAAAGTGGACTCGTGTGCACAAGAGATCAGTTCAAGCTTTGAGAAAAAGTGGATTTCCCCTTTTAGTGCCCGAAAATACACGTAGGCTAGGCCCAAGTGATATTTTGTACTTTCGTAGTTTTATTTTTTACCTTACCTTGACTCAGTCTTTTTATGATGGTAAAGAATTAGTATTTGATTCAATAATTGACAGAATATTAATAACGTTTGAATTGGTTTGATTTAGTTTTTTAGAACAATGTTATAGAATATTTTATCTTGATTTTTTAACATTACAAAATATTTTATTTTGATTTTTCCCTTGATTCGCTCAACTGCTCTTCCCTATAAATACCAGCTTCTATCTCAGTTCCCAACACACCTCAGTTCTTATTGCTTCTTCTTCTCTACTTTCTTGCTTAGTCTTACTAGGTCTTTTCTTACTTCTATTTTTTGTAGTTCCTAGTATCCTTGATAGTTTGTGCAAACTAATCAAAAAGAGTTTGTTAAATCGTGGGGATAATTGCTATAGTCCTTTTGCACCAAGTTTCGTATTCCGAAGGGGTGAAAGATAGTGTATCGCACCTCAAACTAGTTTTTGTTATCATTTGCTTCGTTATTTTTCCAACAAAAATGTAATGACCCTCACCTACGATCGTTACCAGCACACAAGTCATGTAGGCTAGCTCACATGACTCGACAAGTCTTTTAAATATTTTTATCTTACCTAGTAATTTCTTTTCCTTTATATAATCCATCACATTAACAATGTTATGTGCCAATATAGCGATTTTTTAATACTTCATCACCATTGGATTTCATCAAAGAAAATACCAAGTATTTACACAACACGTTTTATAAAACATAACTTCAAATTTAATTAAACAATAGCTAAAGGCCTTGTCCCAAAATAGTTTTAAAAATACAACATCTCTTTTAAACAGTAGACAACTCGACATCTAGTCAACAGAGTGACACAAGGGTAGGGCTATGAGACACCAATTACCTACGCAGCAAGTTGAAGTCCTCTTACCACGATTGCTCCCTAAAGTTATCTGCCATATCAACTAGTTGGGGTGAGCCTTTCATACTCAGTGAATGGACAGGAAAAGAAACAAGCATTAAGGTAGTGCTTTTACAAAAGCATAATAATAATAATAATATATATATATGATGAGATAAACTATACATGGAGTTAATAGATTATGTGCAAATCAATATAAGACACTTGAGTTTAAATCTCAAAATCAAATCACAAAGGTATTGTGTAAATTTCATGCTCATTAAAAAAAATGATTAACCATGGCAATTTCGAGTATAGTAATTTCTAGTACGTCATGTAAACAAATAAATCATAGCCATGATTTTCTTCTTTTTTTTTTTCAAAGCAAGTATAATTGTAATGCCATGCTCAATCAATAAAAACATATCAACTAAGGTATCCTTAGGTAGGTCTAATGTAGCCTGTAGGCTCTCTCTCATATCAATAACATCAACACCTACTCGTGGGAACTCCTCATGCCACCAAATATGAGTTGAGGCTTCAGATCCCCCTTTAGCTACTCATGAGAACTCCTCACGCCACCAAATATAACTTAGGGCTTCAAGTCTCCCTTTATTATCAAATATCAATAATCAATAATCACTACTTTGTACACAAAGATCACACAAATCTAGTATGGTAACAGAACCTATACCCATAAGGTTTACCCAAGAAAATAAACCAATGGAATTTCAATTGCATATAATCAATTCAATCATAAGCTCAGAAGGCATGTATGCATGTTTAAATCATGAATGTCGTGAGTGATACATAAACAAGTTCATCATAAAATCAATGAACATTAAAATAGCAAGTTCACGAACGAAAATAAATAAGCATGGCATAGTTAAAATATTTCACTTAAGCATTATGAAAATTGCCACCAAGGCAGATTAGAAAACTCATTAATGACCTCTCTAAGGCCTTTATACGAGAGTGTAATGCATACAATTTTGAATTCTTCAAAACAGAGTATAATATCTCATCATATCTCATAAGCTTGTTTCCCATTTTGTAAACAGCTTAATAGTTTTGATATGCCCACAAAAAACAACATGTATAAAACAAGCTTAATAATAATTCCTAGTCACTAACAGCTCATGCAACCCAATTGCAATCCAAATATAAACATTGGAACTTAATGTAATTGAATAAAATCTAAAAAGTGGGCATATCTAGCATATTGAATATATCATAGTCACCATTCAATAATACTTTAAAAAGAAATTGGCCACTCACCTCCTTTGGTGGGAATTCTCACCAATTATACCAATTAATTTCGCCACAAAATCTTTTTTTACTCAATATGGTTCCTTCGCAAATATCTAGCACCATTATTGGTCAACCGAATCTTTGAGAGCTACTCAACTTCAATTCTCCCATAAAATTTGAATCTTAGCTTAACTTCCAGGAACTATGTATCCACATACAAACACAATTCAAATTTCAGAACCCAATCACTAAGTCTTTTCACCAACTCAAAATTTAAAGCTCAACTTTCATAACTTTATGTTAAAATCCATTTTACCTTCACAAAGCCTAATTCAGTATTTCCTCAATATCTTTCTTAACCTTTTTATCTGAACCTCCCTGCTGCCACGTACCAAATATTAAACTCTCAACTAAATATCCTAAAAATATGACTACTTAAACAATGAACCATTCTTACTTTAAGAGTTGGAATGCAGCTCCAGAATGTTTCCTTAAGGTCTCGGGTTGAATGCTAGATCTCTAACAACGCAAATCGTTCTTAACTCCCATAATTAATTTCTTTCTTTCAACTCTTAGCTTGCTTTAAAGCGTATCTCCAGCTTGATCTTTTGCTTGAATTTGTTCCTCGATGCTCTCGATTTTAAGGGGTTTAATGGTAAGCTTCACTTTGCTAAATTGCTACCCACAAATATCCAAGGAACAAATGCTTAAATGTGCCAAGTTTAGAGTGCAAACGATGGTAGACCACAAGCATTACCAAGGGGGCGTATTCCTCTAGGAAAACTCCCTTTTAAAGATTTTATTCCTTTCTCTTGTAAGAAGGCAAAAACTGCCCATAGTTTCTTTTTGCCTTTCCACCTTTCAATTATTATATATATATTCATCTCTTACGTGGCGTTAATGAAAAGGTATAGTATTCGTTTCTCTTGCTTCATTATTTCTTAAGTAAGATAGGATGGAATATATTGTTAATACCAAGGCAACAAAAAGATTTACTTCTCTATTTACACTTGCATGGAATAGTCACTTTGCATGCAACATTTTTCATCTTGAGTGGCCAGCCGTTTTACCTTAGAATGGCCTTGGCTCTTATATTTTATCTACATACCACTAGTCATTATTTAATATATATATATATTAAATTTTCTTCACATATATTATATTTCATCTTCCAATGCACATGCAATTTCTCTGTGTTATTTATACACCACTTGAACTTCAAATTCTCTTACACTTTTAATATTCCAATCTTACTTGCAAATAGGAAACTATATATATATATATATATATATATATATATATATATATATATATATATATATATATCCATGTATATAATTATATAATCCTTGTCCATACACACACACACACACCTTTCATACTTTATTTTATAATGGCACATTGACCCACCAACATTCCATTTCCTCGATCTTACTCTCTCCCACATTAGCCAAAATTAACTTTTTAATATTAGCTTTCGATATTACTATTGACTCCATTAGTTTTTGATGATAATAAAACATTCTCATTTATTTGTGTCTAATTCCTTTACTTAAGTGTGCAGGAAATTAATATATGAAATTAATTTCTTAAATCTCCAAAGAGTATTTTTGAAAGAAAAAGAATGATAAAATCAACAAGATGTAACTCAATAACAAGGAGGAAGCTTGTTGGTTTAACAAGGAAGAACATTGGTTGACCAAATTTCAAATTGGAGAAATGGCGGGCTGAAGAGTTTGAGAAACCGAACCAACTTAGTTAACCAAGTCAGTCGACTAAGTGCCCTCTGCCAGAATCTGCAAACCAGAAACAGAATCAACTTAGTCAACCAAGTTAGTCGACTAAGAGCTCTTTGTCTGCAATTTAAACCAGAATACTACAAGACAGATTAATGGCTAGAACTCATCCTTAATTGTTTTCAACAGATATAAACTGCCAAACTACCATCAGAGTTGCATCTCCAAGTATAAAAAGGTCTTCCAACAATGAGAAACAAGTTTTTTAGAAGCTTTGAATGAGATTTGAGCTTTAGAAAGAAGAAAAACCAAAAAAGCTTCACTGCACTTGTCTGCACTTAAACGCCTACTCTTTGTCATTGTATTTAGCACTCAATCTTTTACCAATCATATCAACTTATGATCATAGGTACTTTCTGTTACCTCTCTTCTTGTATACTTAGAGTGAGGGAGTCACTCTAAGGGGTTGTTCAAGCTTGGGAGAGCTTGAATGTTATAGGTTGTGGTTGAGCTTTGAAAAATCACTCTAGGTTTTAATTGAGCTTGTGAAAAACTAGTGTAAAGGTTTTGGCTGAGCTTGTGAAAAGCCATTGTAAAAGCTTGGTGAAAGCTTGTGAATTTCACCTAATTCTTAGTGAATCGTTAGGAAAATCCTTGGTTGGATAATCAAGGTAGTGGATGTAGGTCTTGGACCGAACCACTCTAAATTGTTGTGCACCTTATACTCTGTTTTTACTTTCTTAAGTTCTGAAAATTAGTTTCACATCTTGTCAAAAGCCAAATTGTGCTATTCACCCCCCCTCTAGCACATATTAACGAGACCAACAATTGGTATCAAAGCTAGTTCCCTGTTTTTAAGGCTTAACTTCCTTTGGAAGGATCCAAATGGCTCAACAAAAAACCATAGTTGCTGAGGGACAATCAATAAACAAACCACCTCTGTTTGATGGCTCTACTTATCCTTATTGGAACACTAGAATGTCAATCTATATTAGGGCTATAGATTATGAAATGTGGGACGTCATAACTGATGGACTCTTTATGCCCTCAACTGTGAATGTAGTAACAAATGAGTTAATGCCCAAGCCAAAGTTCGAATGGACTGAGGCTGAAACTAAGAAAGTTCAAGCAAACTTTAAGGCCATCAACACATTACATTATGCCTTGACCCCCACTGAATTTAACAAAGTCTCAAGCTGTACAACAGCCAAACAAGTGTGGGAAAAACTTAGAATAATCCATGAAGTGACTTATTAAGTAAAGGAGTCCAAAATTGCTCTCTTAACACATAGTTATGAAATGTTCAAAATGGAGCCTGGTGAAGATATCACCAGCATGTTTGATAGGTTTACAAACATTACAAATAAATTAAGTCAGTTAGGCAAGCCTATCCCTGAACATGAAGTAGTTAAGAGACTGCTTAGATGCCTACCAAAATCTTGAAAACCAAAAATGACTACCATTAGAAAGGTTAAAGATCTGAACATCATCACTCTCGATGAGATATGTGGTTCTCTTCTCACTCATGAGCTGGAGCTTAAGGAAGAAGAAGAAGAAGAAGACCGAAGGGAAGTAAAGGAAAAGAAAAAGAGCATTGCACTTAAAGTCAGCATTCTTGAAGAAGAGCTAGAAGAGTTTTCTTGTGATGATGATGAAGATTTAGCTCTAGTTGCAAGAAAATTCAGAAAACCAATGAGCAAAAAAAATCGAAGGCTAACTAGAAGAGGTTTCAGGAAAGACTAAGGTGCTTCATGGAAAATAAGGAACAAAAATGACTCCAATAAAAAGGAAGAGAGGATATGCTACGAATGCAAGAAACTTGGTCACTTCAAGTCCGAGTGTCCATTGCTGAAAGATGAAACCCCCAAGAAAAATAAGAGATCCAAGAAAGCAATGGTGGCTGCTCATGGTTGGACAGTGACACATCAAGCTCTGAAACTGATGATGAAAAATCTGAGGAAAGAGCAAACATCTGTTTAATGGCACAAGAGGATGAAATAGAGGTACCCTCATCCCCCTGCATTAATTCTTATGATAATTTACAAGATGAATATGAATGCCTTTATGATGAATTTGAAAAACTTTTTTCAAAATACAAGTCATTGAAGAAAAAGGCTGCATTACTTGAAAATGATTTGGAACAAATCAAACAAGAGTTCACCTCTGTTTTTTAGCAAAGAAATATTTTGCAAGTTGAGTTAGAACACTCAAAAACATACTTTGAGTCTTTAAAACAAGAGCTGAAAAATAAGTTTGAAGCCTTGTAAATAACTCTTAATGAAAACACAGCTCTTAAATGCTTGAAAAATGAATCTTCAAAAAGAGATGCATACCACAATAAATATTCAGCTAAAGCATTACCTAGATGTTATAATTGTAGTAAACATGGTCATTTTTCATATGATTGTTTTAAGAAAAGAAAAGTGCAAAAAGTTAAGAAAATTTGGGTTCCTAAAGGATCCTTTGCTGCAACTAACACTCAAGGACCCATCAAAGTATGGGTACCTATAAAGAAAAACTAAAATTATGTTTTGTAGGTTGAGTTGGACTTAAAAGAGACATGTTCAAGAGCTCAACTTAGGAAGAAACAACCTTGGTACTTGGATGGTGGCTATTCACGGCACATGACAGGACATGAAGAGCTGTTTGCTTAGATGGAAAAGAGAAAGGGAGGAACCGTATCCTTTGGAGATGATTCAAAAGGCAAAATCCATGGTATAGGTACAGTTGGTAAGAGTTCCTAAACTCAAATTAGTCGTGTGTTGTTAGTTAAAGGCTTAAAGCATAATCTACTAAGTATTAGTTAGTTATGTGATAAAGGATTTAAAGTATGTTTTGATTCAACTAAGTGTGAAGTGATTGATATGAGTACAAATAAAATCTCATTTATAGGAAAAATGTTGAAGAACATGTATGTAATATTTCTTGAAGACCTTGATGTGAATAGTGAAGTATGTTTTGCAGCAAATGCTGAGAATGATAGCTGGTTATGGCATAGGAGATTAGGACATGTAAGCATGCATACTATGTCTAAATTAATAAAGAAAAATCTTGTTGTTGGACTGTCAGAATTGAAATTTGAAAAAGATAGAATATGTGATGCTTGCCAACTAGGAAAACAAGTTAGAACATCCTTTAAGACTAAAAAAATAGTGTCAACATTGAGACCTCTTGAATTGTTGCACATTGATCTATTTAGTCCAATAAGCACAACTAGCTTATGAGGTAAATCTTATGGCTTTGTAATAGTTGATGACTATTCTAGATATACTTGGGTATACTTCCTTGCTCATAAGAATGATGCTCTACAAGCATTCTTAAGTTATTGTAAGAAAGTAGAAAATGAAAAAAGACTAGCCATAGTTAGCATAAGGAGTGACCATGGAGGAGAATTTAAGAATGATGAGTTTGAAAAATTTTACAATGAAAAGGAGTTGGATCACAATTTTTCTACACCTAGAACACCCCAGCAAAATAGAGTTGTAGAGAGGAAAAACATAACATTAAAAGAAATGGCTAGGATCATGTTATGTGAGAACAACATACCTAAAAATCTTTGGGCTGAGGTAGTAAATATAACAGTTTATATCCTTAATAGAGTCTCAATAAGATCCTTGATTTCAAAGACTTCATATGAACTTTACAAAGGTAGGAAACCAAATATTTCTCACTTTAGGAGTTTTGGTTGTAAATGCTTTGTATTGAACAATGAAAAACAGCACCTAGGGAAGTTTGATGCAAAGAGTGATGAAGCAATATTTTTAGGATATGCATTAAACTCAAAGGCCTATAGAGCTTTTAACAAAAGGACCCTTACTGTGGAAGAATCAGTCCATGTAGTTTTTGATGAGTCAAATGCATTACAAAAAGAAGTTCATGATGATGATGATGATATAGAAATCCTAGAAAAACAAATGGAGGAAATGAGCTTAGAGAACAATAAAAATAATGAAGAAAGCTCATCTAGAAGAGAAAATGAAACTCCATTTCTAAAAAATCTGCAAAGAGCAAAAAATCAACATGATGATCTACCAAGGAGTTAGAGATTTGTAAGAGATCACCCACAAGACCAAATAATAGGTGACATTTCACAAGGAGTTAAAACTAGGAAAGCAACTAGAGAAACTTGTGAGTTTTCAGCTTTTATATCTCAAATTGAACCTAAAAACTTTGAAGCTGAAAAAGAGGAAAGTTGGATAATGGCTATGCAAGAAGAACTTGATCAATTCACTAGAAATCATGTATGGTCATTGGTACCTAGACCCTCAAATCATCCTATTGTTGGTACTAAATGCATATTTAGAAATAAAGTAGATGAGCAAGGAAATATAGTTAGAAACAAAGCTAGGCTGGTAGCAAAAGGATACAACTAAGAATAAGGAATAGATTATGATGAAACCTTTGCTCCCGTAGCTAGGATTGAAGCCATAAGGTTGTTGCTAGCTTTTGCTTGCTTCATGAATTTTAAGTTGTACTAAATGGATGTAAAAAGTGCATTCTTAAATGGACTAATTCAAGAGGAAGTTTTTGTAAAATAACCACTCGATTTTGAAGATTTTGAAAAATCTAATCATGTCTTTAAGCTTCACAAAGCATTGTATGGATTGAAACAAGCTCCTAGAGCTTGGTATGAGAGGCTTTCAAAATTTTTAGTTGAAAAAGGATATGATAGAGGCAGCATCGATACTACATTGTTCATTGAGAGATATCTAAATGATTTAATTGTTGCGCAAATATATGTAGATGATATTGTATATGGTGCAACTAATGAAGTTTTATGCAAGAACTTTGCAAAGGAAATGCAGGGTGAATTTGAGATGAGCATGATGGGAGAGTTCAAGTACTTCCTTGGTCTTCAAATTAAGCAAAGTGAGAACGAATCTTCATCAATCAAGAAAGATATACTCATGATATGCTCAAGAAATTTGATATGCTGAAGCTGAAATCAATTTCCACACCAATGAGTACATCTACCAAACTTGACATAGATGAAAAAGGAAAATATGTAGATCAAAAGCTCTATAGAGGTATGATCGGTTCTTTCTTTACTTAACAACAAGTAGACTAGATATTCAATTTTGTGTGTGCTTATGTGCTAGATTTCAGTCACAGCTCAAGGAATCACACCTAACAGCTGTTAAGAGAATTTTTAGATACCTTATAGATACTTAAGAACTAGGAATATGGTACTCTAGAAACTCAACTCTTAACTTAGTTGGATATTCATATGTTTACTTTGCTGGCAGCAGAACTGATAGGAAAAGCACTAGTGGAACATGCCAATTTTTAGGAAGGATGCTTGTCTTGGTCCAATAAGAAGCAAAACTCAGTAGCACTATCTACAGCAGAGACTGAATATGTTTCATTAGGTAGTTGCTGTGCACAAATCCTTTGGATCAAGCAACAATTAAAAGACTATGGAATAATTATGCATAATGTACCAATATACTGTGATAACACAAGTGTAATCAATATATCAAAAAATCCTATGCAACATTCTAGGACTAAGCACATTAAAATTAAACACCATTTTATTATAGACCATGTAGTGAAAAATGACATTAAAATAGACTTTGTGAGTACTCTACATCAATTAGTAGACATTTTTACCAAACCACTGAGTGAAGATAGATTTTGTGAGATTAGAAGAAATTTGGGGATGGTTAATGTGAAGGAATTATAAGAAAATATTTGACTTTCATACTGAAAACAGAATGCATTTAGTCGACTAAGGAATTCTTAGTCAACTAAGAGTGGCCTGACATCCTTAAATAATAAGACTTAGTGAGTTTAATGAAAAATGAGTAAATTATGGTAAAAATTTAATTTACCGGGTGTAAAGAGGAAAAGAGCAGAGTTGCCAAAGGTAAATAATCAAAATTTTAGAGGGAGAATTGAAAATATAAAGAAATAAAAGTAGGACAGTTCTTAAAGGAATATGAGAAGTTTTCTGAGCAATAACTGCTGCCAACCTCTTCTTCCTTCTCCTCTGTAACCCGTTGTTTTAAAAACAAAAACCTAAATCTTCCTAGTTGCCTCTAAAATCGACTCAGACCTTCAGAAATTTCTAAGAACCAAAATGGCTAGAACATCTCAGAGTAAAGAAGTATCAGAGAAGAAGAAAGGAAAAAAGTCAATGGAGGAAGAAACTGGAACAGAAAGTTAGAAGAAGAAACAGAAAATTGTGCCTGCCTCAGTGAAGGAAATAACCGAGAAACTAAGAGAAAACAAGCAGAGAATTCACGAGAAGAAAAATACAGAACTCTCACTTCAAAAAGGTATCAGTTCCTCTTCTTCTTCGAAATTTAGAAATAAGCTGCATGAATATAGATTCAAGAATATAGAAAACGCACCAATCTCCTACGAAAAGTTTATTGACTAGAAGAGTTTTAAGGAAAATGTAGAAATCCAGACCAATCTACTTGAGTACTTTGATGAGCTTAAACTTAAAGGTTACAACACCTTTAAGAATAGGTCATATAGTCCAAGTCTGGTTAAAGAATTTTACTCTAGCATTGCTCTGAAAGAAAATGAATTAGTAGAATCTGATGACTATGTAGAAGATGGGGTTGAATGTCTATTTGAATGGAAAAGAGTTTATTATGACTACTGGAGATTTAGGGAGCTTGTTGAAATTAGAAGGTGAAGTAGGTGAATTTGAACTTCTAGAAAAATATGATTCGTCCTCATTGTGGGAGATCATCACTGGAAGAAAAGAAAAATACTCCTCTAAAAGTAATTCAGGTCTAATAATCAATCCACAGATTAGGATACTGCATTACTTCATTGCAACAAATATTCAAGAGATGAGTGGAAGTCTTGGCTACATCAGCCTCCAAGATCTTTAGCTAATGGAGCATGCTTTTAATGGAGTGTCTCTAAATCTAGGGAGATTTATGATTGAGAAAATGAGAAGTGCCTGCAGACTTGATAAGGTAAATTTACCATATGGGAATGTGATTACATCCCTTGTGCAAAAGAAAGGAATATGGGCTAAAAGGTATGATATGGACCTGGTGAAAATCAGAGACCAAGCCATTATTATGGCAGCTTAATTAAGATGCGATATGTGCTCGATGGAGAGAAGTTTATCAAAACCTCCAAAACTAGCCCAAGAAAATACTACAGTCTGCCTGCTCAACCTGAAGAAGCTCTTTCTAGATTTTTGAATGAGATGATTTTTAATTTACTTATGAGGATTGATGGTAAGCTGACTGACCAAGGAGTGAAGCTACAGAAGATGGAAGATAAAATCATTGAGTTGGAAAACAAGCTGAAGGAGAAAGAAAACATGGCGTCTGAACCTGTGGCTGCAGATAGTTCTGCCACATCCAGCACTGCACCTACACAGCAAGGTGCTGAAGGTTCAATAGAGCCAGCAGAGAAGTCTGCAAGTTCTGGTACTCAAGCAGAAGGCTCTACGTACAAGTCTACCAATCCTATCCTGCAAACTAAGGACTCCCCACAAGGAGTTGAATAGCCAACCAAATCACCTTTCCCTGAACCTCAAAGCAAAAATGACTCAGCTCAAGGGACTGAAGTAGTTGGTGCAGAAACTGAGAAACAATAGGCCTCTTCTCCGAATTCAGAGGAAGTTTTCATTATGGACATTTTTCATCAAATGGTTAAAGAGAAACAAGCTGAAAAAGACACTGTCAAGACAACAACTCAGAAAGATGGTGTAAATGTAAGAAAAGGAAAGAAACCTGCTTCAACTCCCAAACTAAAGGCAAAAATAGGGAAACCAGAAGCTACCACAGCACCACCAGCTGAGGCAAAACAACCAACAAAAGGAAGGAAGACAATGGCAACCAAGACAACTTTTCTTAAAAGAAAAAAGTCTTCCAGATTGATAGAAAAGTCCAAACTAATTTCAGCCTCTTCTCCTCACAGTCGAGTTCATGTTACAAACAGATCTTCTCCAGACTCCTCTCCTAGAAAGTCATCTTCTCTCCGAGAACCCTCTCTGTTTCCTCTTAACCCTTTCTATGGAACTGAATCATCTCCCTCTGCTTTATCCGATGAGTAGAATCCCCTTCCTTTGATGCTGACAAAAAGGGAGAGTAGTACACTACCAGGGGAGCAGGAACCAGAAAATAATGTTTAAAAAATAAAAAATGTTAGGGTAAAGGAACCAAGAACCTAGGAAAGGAAAGAAAACAGAACCAGGGGAGCATGAAATTAGAGAAATAGGATATAAGAAGCAAAACTAGTCCAAGGGCATTTTCAGAATACTTTTTATTCAACTGCTATTTGTGCCTTGGTGGCACTTAAACACTTAGCTTTAATTTTGATATTTATGTAGATGTATGTGAAATATGAATGCTGACATGTTTATGATATTTAAATGCTGTAAACTGAAGTATGCTGATGTTTTGATATGTTGACTGTCATAAACAAAATCTGCTGCTAATATGCTGATATGGATTTACATGTTGATAGATAATGTTTATATAATGTCTGATGAAAATGAGTTATAGATGAAGCATATAGTATATCAATTGAAATGTGGATAATGTAAACATAATCTAAAATCAATTGACTGTTGACAGCTGCTGGAACATAGATAAAAATCTGTCAAAACTTGCAGCTGAAAATCTTTGGATGCAAATCACTCTATATTACTGCACATATATATTCTCTAAATATACAATATCATTGTCTATATGATGAGAATAAAACTGGTTGAAATAAAATAAGCAAAATATGCACACACTAAAGAGGAGCTTATACTTAGGGGGAGCAATCCTCAATTCCTGCAGAAAACTAAAAAGAATTTAAAATGACACTGTGCTATTAATCAAGGAGTGTTCTGTCATCATCAAAAAGGGAGAGATTGTTGGCTCTATTAGTTTTTTATAATAATAAAACATTCCCATTTATTTGTGTCTAATTCCTTTACTTAAGTGTGCAGGAAATCAATACATGAAATTAATTTCTTAAATCTCCAAAGAGTATTTTTGAAAAAAAAAGAAGGATAAAATCAACAAGATGTAACTGAATAACAAGGAGGAAGCTTGTTGGTTTAACAAGAAAGAACATTGGTTGACCAAATTTCAAATTGGAGAAATGACGGGCTGAAGAGTTTGAGAAACAGAACCAACTTAGTCAACCAAGTCAGTCGACTAAGTGTCCTCTGTCAGAATCTGCGAACCAGAAAAAGAATCAACTTAGTCAACCAAGTTAGTCGACTAAGAGCTCTTTATCTGCAATTTAAACCAGAACACTAGAAGACAGATTAACAGCTAGAACTCATCCTCAACTATTTTCAACGGATATAAACTGCCAAACTGCCATCAAAGTTGCATCTCCAAGTATAAAAGGGTCTTCCAACAATGAGAAACAAGTTTTTAGAAGCTTTGAATGAGATTTAAGCTTTAGAAAGAAGAAAAACCAGAAAAGCTTCACTGCACTTGTCTGCACTTAAACACCTACTCTTTGTCATTGTATTTAACACTTAATCTTGTACCAATCAAATCAACTTGTGATCATAGGTACTTTCTGTAATCTCACTTCTTGTATACTTAGAGTGAGGGAGTCACTCTAAAGGGTTGTTCAAGCTTGGGAGAGCTTGAATGTTATAGGTTGTGGTTGAGCCTTGGAAAACCACTTTGGGTTTTAGTTGAGCCCGTGAAAAACTAGTGTAAAGGTTTTGGTTGAGCTTGTGAAAAGCCATTGTAAAAGCTTGGTGAAAGCTTGTGAATTTCACTTGATTCTTAGTGAATCGTTGGGAAAATCCTTGGTTGGATAATTAGGTAGTGGATGCAGTTTTTGGACCGAACCACTCTAAATTGTTGTGCACTTTATACTCTGTTTTTACTTTCTTAAGTTCTGAAAATTAGTTTCAAATCTTGTCAAGAACCAAATTATACTATTCACCCTCCCTCTAGGACATATTAATGGGACCAACAATTACGCCGTCTTAGCACCCATCATCAATAAATTAATATTATTTAATTATTAAAATATTATTTTTATTTCGCACATTCTCCTTCAATCTCCTATGCTTTCCAACGTCATCAAAGATCACAATTCTTCTCAAATTTTTAATATTACTCTAGTTTAATTAACATCAGAAGAGACACGATGTTACAAAAAATTTGATAAATTGTGAGGAAGATAGTGTTAAACTCTTTTAAAAAAAACCAAAAAAATAATATGAAAAAAATTATCATAACATAAAGAATAAGTTTTCCATTAAAAATCACCTCTACAACACTGAGGAATGAGCAAACTATTGTGACTTGTTATATCTTTATTAGATCAATATTTTTTTCTTTATTAGATCTTAAAATAAATTTACATTTATTGAAATATATTTTCTGTACATATTTAATCAAACACTCTTGTATATATACTTTATTTTCTAATCAATACAAAACAAAATAATTTAACTCCAATTATGTTTTTCTTAACACGGTATCAACTTAATAAGCCTAAGCATGTTTTTCTTTTCTTTTCCACCGCCATAGCTATCTCTTTCCCACCCTCCTCCAAAGATTCCTCACCTATTACTTCTTTCACATGTCCCACCTTTACCACTCTTACTGCAACCAAATCAAATTATGATTATTTCTGTCCATATTTTCCTAATAATTCGATTTCACCTTTGATCGTCCAAAATGGCATTGCCCTTGGTCGCCAACCTTGTTTGTCTTCGTCAAAGTTTGTTTTGTGGTGAAAGCTAGCCTAATGCCTTTTGTCATCAAAGATGAAGCAAACACGGTGGATGTCTTATGGGTGCCAGGTCGAGGGTAGCGATTAGACCTGACAATTTGTTTTCATATAGTCTATAAATATAAGATATTAACAATTATACGTATAAATACAAACACGATACAATCAACTAAACATGTCAAAATCTCAAACACGAACATGAATATATTTATTAAACGTGTAAAATAACTCGCTTAACACATTAATTAGACGAGTCAAATTAAAATTTCATATAACACAACATGATTTATAAACTATTTAAATGATAAATACGATTAACACAATTAAATTAAAATGCATACAATTACAAATGAAATTTAACTTCAATATTCAAATTCAAAAGTGATAATCAAATTCAAAAGTGATAATCATAAAAACAATTATGATACAACAATAATATTTATCAAGTATAATGAAATCCATCACAATTATCAACAACCATAGTAAGATAAACTATTTATATGGTAGTTTAAGTGGGTTATAAACGTGTCAAATGGATACATTTACACAATTAATTAAATGTGTAATAAACAAGTCATATGCCATGTCAATACACCGATAACACAATTAATTAAACATGTCTTATATGAATTTTAAATAAGTTATGCAGATTTGACACGTTAACACAATTAAAAAAATATATAATTATTCTAATCTTAAACATGTTTAATTTCATGCAGTATACAAAAAATATCATATCTAACCATGATATAGTTTGAGATTTGATAAATTTGCATAGGGTAATCATAGAATAGAAAAAATTAGCTATTTGTAAACCAAATATGTCGCTAATCATATATTTTAACTTTCATACCAGACACGAAAAAAAAAACAATGTTCATCATCTCTTAAATTTTTCTGTCCTTTAGCTTCCTTTCTTCTTATCAAACATAATGTTAATGCTATAAAGCATCTTAAAGTAAATGAAATGAAGATGGGAGATGCATAAACTTCCACTATCAATATCAAAACAGCTGTTACACAATATGGAATTTTTTTTTTGGATAAGTTAAATATACTATAGTATGGGAATTTATATCCACAATCTATGACAAAATAATCTTTCACTTGTTTTCCATTTTGGGTAAATAATAAATCTAAAGTGCAATCTTCATGTGATTGTATGGTTCATTGGCAATTAAACTATATATATAGAGATACAAAACCTTTCCATGACAGTAAATAATACTCCGTAATGTAGTGTAAACCTTATGATATAAAAGAACACAACGTAAGTAATAACTTCAAGTCAGTGGTGTATGTAGAATGCTAATTTTTGTTTCTTCGTAGCATAGGAAAAGGTCTAAGTTAAATAAATTTAAGAACAATCCTATGACAAAATCGGGTAATGATGACTCTAGTCAGCTGGATCTTCTCACATTTGACCTAATATAGACAAGAAGAAAATTGTGGATCTGTTGATGGCCTCCGACAACTAGCAAAGCCACTTTGGAGGAAGCTTTAAAAACCGATTTAATTGGAATATGGAGGGAAAAGCAAGCAGTGGGGAACGTTGTTGCCTCTGTCGTCAACATGTTGGCCAATTTACATTGGAAGGATCCTTTTGACCCACGCTCTTCCTTGCTTTATGCAAGACTCATCATCTTCATCTTCCCCCTATCTCACCTTGCCTCTGATTTGACCTTTTTGTTTTTTTTCTTTTCAGGCTCTCATTTTGTTCTCCCAATCCTAATTGTCTAGCTCAGCCTTTTCATTTCTTAGGTCCATCTCATCCCTTAACATTACTTGTTCAAGTGTAACTTATAAATTAAATTGGATTCACAAATATTTGTATTGAACTTGTTTTTTTTTTTTTTTCTTACGAAAAGATTCTTACTTTAAATAGACTACTACAATCCTAGATTAAGAAGGAAAATGATACGTAATTTCAGTATTTATATTGTCAAAAAATTTTATATTTTAAATAATGTGAACAAAGGTTCTTGGATATTCTTTTATTATAAAACAGACAAATTGATTGATTGAATCAATTTTTTATTGATAATTTCAAATTGTTTCCACAGTCCTATATATTCTTGTTCTCGAGGGAAACAAAAGATAGAGGTGAATGGTCAACATTTGACTGCTAAAGTGATCAAAAGATGTTCGTGTGGTAGTGATTATACAATCAATGGTCCGTATGGAAAACTCCTTTTTCATTTTTTCTTTGTAGCAGAGAAGACGAAGAACACGGCTTTTGCAATTTGTTCCAACTTTTTCCAAATCCATGATGAAAGGAGGAAAAGTTGATGCCAATGTTGGTGCTTGGCTTAGTCAAATCGCTCCTTTTAAGAAGAAAGTAGCCATCATATCTAATCTTAACCGAGATTCAACATGGGTATTTTGTGCGTGTCCCACCCACTAATCGAATCATGAAGACAAAACGAAACCCAACAAGCACATGCACAACATCTGAAAGCGAAAGTCAAAACACCAACTATATAAGAAATGGGACCCCATGACAATTCCCATCATCAAAACGTTGAAACACGAGTTTCTGGTGCCAGGAATCACCGCCTTTCTACAATCTACTGAGCCCCTCCCTCCACCCCAGCTACAACTTTTGAGTCTCGGAGAAATTTTCCTGGATGATCCCTCCTTTTCAGTTGCATTTGCAAGTCCTAAGGGGACCATTTGACCAGGTTCTCCGCTCGTTTGAAGTTTAAAGTAACGATTTCAACTTGTTGGGCACCGTCAAAAAGGCAAAGAAACACAACTGGCAATGACGTTTGATACCATCCTCGCTAGGAGAACTAGT
This sequence comes from Theobroma cacao, assembly GCF_053813885.1. Lineage (NCBI taxonomy): Eukaryota > Viridiplantae > Streptophyta > Magnoliopsida > Malvales > Malvaceae > Theobroma > Theobroma cacao. Next base: position 14,050,451 of record NC_142640.1, read on the forward strand.
ATAATTTCATGCATTTTGAGTCAAAGAAAATAAGATTGCAATGCCACACTGTCCTTTGTAGCAAAAGATTGTTTAGTCATCGAAGGAATTGAGACATTTTTGGTAAAAGAGTGAATGGATTTGTGCCTTTTCCCTCTAATGTAGCAGGACTCGTCCTGTTTATGGGGATATGATTCAATACCTCTTATCATGACTAGACTTTCATGTACTTTTAGTTTCCTTGTCTCAATCACTTGAATCAGTTCCGGGGGGGATTTACGCAGTTCAAAATTCATGCTTCATTTGACAATATCTTGTTAGAAGAAGAGCAGTGGGTTGACTCGTTGAAAATATATTTGCTGCTTTTTGAACAGGGCCAGTCCATACCGAATCCCAGAGGTATGAATGAAGCCAAGAACAAAGATGAAATACAAATCTGCAAAGAAAACATATTTTATCCGCAACAGTCAATGGAGAAATTATTAGTATTATATATTGGTTGAAGAAATAAAGAACCAGAGATTCTACAAGTTTGCTACAACCACGACAAGTTTCCAAGTTCGTAGCATTATATTCCCTTCTGCCAATGCTCTTTAAACTTGTCCATATCTATCTGCACTTTAAAATATTAAAAATAAAATTTATCGGCTATTGCTTCTACTTTTTTTCAGCACTTCGAAGAACATTGATACGATAAAAATAAACAAATGTCAGTCCAGAGATGCCCTGGGATCTCCCTTATTCTTACCAATCTGGTTTTGGCTCCGACAGAGTTCAAAAGATTTGCCTGCTCCTTTTCTTCCCCACTCCCATACTTTGATGCACGCACCCCTCTGGAATCTATAAACCAATGATATTTTGTTTTGTTGCAATTTTTTTTAATTTAAATTCTACGTAGTCCTCTAACCTCTCTGCACCACAGCCGGTGATGTCTATTTAAAGAAGAAAGCAAAATTCTTGAAGCATCAAATGGGGGTGTGTTGCATTGCACTAGAGAAGCTGTCCCACATGACTTTATTATGTACATTTGTGCTGATCGCTTCTTCCGGCTCTCAGATTGGTGGAGGGAAAAGAGCCAAGAGGAGAAAACGGTCTTAAAAGAAAAATGAGTGAGGGTATATTTGGGGAAGCAGTGGATGGTGAAAGCAACTGAACAAAAGGATAGGAGAGAGGTCCACTTCTCACTCAATTTAAACTTTGTAGTAGTTATTGTTTACGCTACAAAGCCAGCGGTCCTTTTATGGGCTCTATAAATCCTCTCAACAAAGGTTTTGATTCCCTGCTTCCAATACTTTTAACAAAATAGCAAAACATATCTCCAAAAACGCACTCTCTCTCTCTCTGAAACCTGAATAATATATTGCAGTCGTTAGGATCTTGAGATTTGACTCTTCTTAAATCTTTGATTCTGACCAAGTACCATGAACTTCCTGGCGCCGTTGCTAATGGCGATCCCTAGTCCAGTTCATGTCGTTCTTGTTGTTACTCTATTGAGCACTTTGGCACCGACAAGTGCAAATGTGGAAGGTAGACTAGGAATTTTCAGTTCCAATTAAACAATTTACTATATTCAAATGCAGTCTCCTAATGGCATGGATGTTATCCTTTGTGGGTGTATATTGATGAACAGGGGATGCTTTGTATGCTTTGAGGAGAGCTGTGAAGGACCCGGAAAACGTGCTGGAGAGTTGGGATCCAACATTGGTGGATCCTTGTACTTGGTTTCATGTTACCTGCGATGGTGATAATCGAGTTACACGTCTGTAAGTACCATTATAATCACTTCCAGCACCCTTTTTTTCTTTTCCTTTTCACTCATTTTACACCTTTTATGTCATGATGCATGTAGATGCTGTTTGTTTCTTTAGTCCGTTCCTATACTTGGGTATTTTGCTTGCTTGAGCTCTGGAAAGTTTTGTCAAGCCTCACTTACTTTTGTAAAATTGTAAAACTGGATCATGACTGTCTCATCTGGTTCTGGTGGATGAATATATGCGTTCTGCTTTTAGCCATTGGTCAGGTGGCTGAAGTGTTCTTGGCCTGGTGAAATCTGTTTCACAGGCAGTATTAAGGACCAAAACTTATTGTTTGTATATCTTCATCGATCAGCTAATAAACTCCCATGTGGGCTAGTTTTTTAAGATGATATAACATATTTAGCCTTAATTAATTTGCACTTGTACTTATGTTAGCAAACATTTCTTAATTAAATGCAAAGCAAAATAATTGGTGGATTTGTGTTATATCCGCAAGAGGAGCTGGAAAAATCATGAAAAATATATAGATTTGCCATTTGTGAGGAAAAGAAAAGGAACAAAAAAAGAAGGCGGTTGGTTCCTAAGAAATTGTTGTGCAAATTTTGAATTGAAATAGCACTAGCATTTGTCTATATGGATGTCGAAGAAATAACCAATGAAGTACTTAATAATGGTGCAGCGACCTTGGAAATGCAAAGCTGTCGGGCAGTTTAGTACCCGAGTTGGGAAAGCTGGAGCGTCTTCAATATCTGTAAGCATCCATTACAATGTCTTTGCTGCCAATGCATTCTTTAAGAAAGAAGAAATCGAGGAACCAATGACCTCACTTTCTGGGCATTGCTTCCGAGTTAAGTTATCGAGGGGATGTTAAAAATGGCTGGCTTGGAAGATAGTACTATCATGCACTAAATGCCGAGGCTGAGTCATTGTCATTGTCCTAGTTACCTGCTCTACTAACACCTCACCAACCATATTAGCTAGCCGGTGACTGTCGCCGTCGGATCACGGGCTGGCTGATTTTGATGTTAAATTATTATTATATTCTTTTCATGGTTGATGCATGTTTACAGGGAACTGTACATGAACAACTTGGTGGGTTCCATACCAGAGGAAGTTGGAGGACTGAAGAGCCTAGTGAGCTTGGATCTCTACCACAACAACCTCACTGGGTCCATCCCTGCTTCACTTTCCAAGCTCCCTAATCTAAAGTTCCTGTAAAGCCTTTCCTCTTTTTCTTTTCTATTACAAAGTTGAATTGATATTTGATGGTCATTAATGTTAACCTGTAACTAAGACTGTGGATTCATTCCCACGCAGGCGACTGAATAGTAACAGACTGAGTGGAAGAATACCAAGACAACTTACAAAACTTGGAAATCTAAAGATCCTGTGAGTCATCAGTCATGGCATTGGCATGGTTTAGTCTAGTCTCATTACAACACTCTTTTAGTCTAAAGATCCTCCTAGCCTGGTATTATTTAACACCTACTGTTGTCGAGCAGTGACGTATCCAACAACGATTTGTGCGGCACCATCCCTACCTCCGGCTCCTTCGCTAAGTTGTCAGAGGAAAGGTAATCAATAACTTTGAGTTCTGGTCTGGTACAGAATTAGAGTTTAAAGCTGCGATTTGCTCTCTTGCTTGGTTGTTTTATCTCGATTTTTTTTTCTTAATTTTTTTGCAGTTTCATGAACAACTCGAAACTGGAAGGACCAGAGCTGATGGGATTTGTGAGATACGATACTGGAGGGTGCAAATGATGCGCAGCAATGCCTCTTTTTGCCAATTCCATATATTGTCTCTTTATATGGAAACGGTTGTGTTACGTATACTAGTTATTACTTCGCACATAATAGCAGTAAAAGACTACTTGTATCAAGTAGTTGTCATCTTTGGGAGTCAAGCCTAAGCCAATTGTATCTCCTTTTGCTTGCTGCAATATGGAGTTCTTCATCCACTCTGCATCTGCTCCTTTGGATTTATCATTTTATACTATCAGACAGTAATTATTCGTGACATTCATCCACATAGGAAAAAAGAGCTGAAACATTCTAAATGCTTTCTTATCCACAGCACAACCAAACTTGTGAATGTGCTTGGGCACAAATTGCAGTGACAGATGCTGAGAATCACCATCCCCAGGATTAGTTCTCGATTACAGGAAAACAAATAAATGTTGTCAAGCTTTATAAATCCGGCAGAAGATCTTCTGGAGCTCAGCATTGGACAAGTCTTTCTCTCTACCCTTTCAACTTATCCAATGCCCCTAACTGAAAATACTAACGTGATTCAATTGCCCTATATCAATATTTGGACTATAACTCATAACCTGCAGGTTAAAATTAGGGAGACCTTCCCCATAAGCGCATGCAAATGAAGGAGAAAGGTATAAAATTCAAAATTACTCATTCAACAGTGCTGACCTGCTTTGATTTTCATTCTAGTGTACTCACAACAATAAAAAATAGAATACCTAAAACAGCAAGGGAACTCAACTCATCAGAATCAATAACAACAGTAATAACATTTTTGTGTATATATATAGGTGTACAGTGATTAGGTTTTGTTTGGTGGTATCAACTTTCATTATCTACTTTTTACTACAATGTACATCACAAGCTTTGTTATAATACAAAGGAAATAGCAAAATGGAAAAAGTAAACTTATTTAGTTAAATGGGAGAAAGTAACTAAAAAGTTAACATCCATCCAAGCAATATAAATGTACATTCAATCAGAAGCATATTTTCAAAAGCCTATAAAAGTCAAACTTTTAAAAAATAATAGATTGAAACTAAATGTGTCCCTATCCAATCATTACCTTTTGCATTAAGTAACTAATTTGAAACCGAAAGAAACCTTACTTGTCTCGCAATGGCAGTATTCCAGATTTCCCTCAAAGACCAAAGTTAACAGACAAAATATAGTATATATTTGTGGAAAACCATTTCAGTGTGCCCATTCCAACTATACATGTTCACCTAAAAATAAATGTTATTATGCAAGTTTTTTGAAGATCTCACTGGCAAAACTTACAGATATTGATTTGATACAACATAGAACTCCTGTTTCTAACCAAATTCTTCATCCATCAGCAGTGCAGTAAATTAATTTAGATTATATGAAATGCTGACTCCATCTTTTGTGGTTGGGTTATGGCTATGGAGGGTTGAGGCCTAAAGGAATGAGTCATGGACTAGTGAGAATATGACACCATAAGAGAAATCAATTCACCTATTCTGCCAAATATTATTTAGTAGTAATTTGCATTGGGTAAAAGAATTGAATTAGCTATTAAATGCCTTGGAGAAAATACAAAATTTCTCAAAAATGATGGAACACGTGACAATTATTTGACTGAGCCATGCCAAGTGTTCTCCATAATAGACAAGGAGTGGCTAAAACATATCAAAATGATATAGGAAAAATTAATAGACAAGGATATATTCACATATCTGCACTTGTATGATACGGTAAAGACTCTTTTTAGCCCCCATTGGTCAGAAATGAAAGCAGTACCAGAAATAGATTTAATCAATCAGCTCCTGCATTAATCACACATGCACAATCAGAAATAGAATAAAAAAGAAAAGAAAAGACAAAAGAAGCTATATAGAAGGCTCACCAGAATGCATTATATATACAATTGTTCATGCTATTGTAATATCGACCTTGCATGCCAGGGTAATACCAAAGAAAAGGACCACTAATGGAGCAACATAATCCATCAAAAGTTTCTAAAACTGCTGCTTGTTAAAAAACAACAGAATAAAGATGGCAGTATGACAAGAATATTCCAAGATTGCATTTACATTTCAAAACATCGACAGAGCTACACAGCCCCAATAAACTAGGAGACATAAACAAAAGTATCAGGACATAGAATTTCCGGGCCGGCCAGGCAAAATATTGAAATTGAGTTTGGTGAATTTACTGGATTTAAAGCATATATTTGACTTTTAAATATACACTCTATAAAACATGTGTTGCGTTGGATAGATGTTTAATAAAGTATCAGACCTATGCACTCCCAACCACTGTAGAAAATTGTGATGCAGTCGGTCCTTATTCACCATCTTCATATTGAAAGTACAAATGCACAAAGTACTCACATTTTAAGGCATATTCATGCTTTAACAAGTATTGAAAAGTTACAAAGTCAAGTATATATGGAGGAAGAAAATTGCATAAAAAAGCATTGATTAATCAACTGGTAAAGTCATCTCATCCAGTGATTCCCAGGAAATACCAACCAATACAGGAATTTAATCATTTTAGTGCATGTTGATCTAAATGGATCACAGAAAGCAAAACCATTGTGTTCTGATTACCTATCAATAGTCTCTGAACTAGTTGATGACGGCTGGATTCGAGATAAAGATATTGGTGTCAAAGGAGGTGAGGCAACATCTTCAGATATCCCTGAATTGACAGCAGTTTCCAGTGGCTTGGACACAGGTAATGACATCACTCCATGAGCGCTTGAGGGTATGGAGAAACTGCGGGTGACAACCTGTGGAGGTTTTGGCAGTGGAGAGGCTGCTCTTGACACCACTGATTTATTTGTAGCAGAGAGGGCTTGACTTCTAGACATCAAAGGGCCAGAATAACCAACCAAGCCTAAAGGTCTTGAAGACTTGGAGACTGAACTTGCTGGGGGTCTTGGAAGCTCATGAAGCTCACTTATTTTAGGTGATGACACAAAAGTAGGGGAAGTGTTTGGTGATACTTTTGGAGATGTTGATGGTGGTTGAGAGAATGGATTTCTCAAAATTGGCCCAGAGAACAATCCAGGATGTTCCACTGAAACAGGTTTAGTAGGCCATGGTTTACTTGTCAACGGACCAGAGAAGGCTTGTCGTTTGATTTTCTTGGAATCAGAAGCAGCAATTGGACTAACCCGCGAAAATAAAACCCTATCAGCCAAAGGAGGGGGTAGTCGAGTTGAAGAAGCATTATTATTGCTCTCTTTCAGCACTGACTGTGCATTCATAACAGCAGATCCAGAATATTTCTCATCTCCCAAAATCCTCTCATATTTCTTATGTTCAAGCGGAGATGAATGCCACAAATTATTTGAATGTTCATTTGAACTTGTCTTGAAAGATTGAGGAGCTGGATTACCTAATCCAATACAACCTTTTGTAGCAACTGGTGTAGGTAATACATATGAGTTGAACTTTCGTGCCAATAACGGTTGCATTGTCCCATAAGGGTCAGATTTGTTCTCAGCGAAAAGGGGGGCTGATTGGCTGCTGTTCCTCATTTCCCCTCTAAAGGAAAAAGAATGGCGGCGTGTTCTTTCTAGATTTTCCTGTAACATAACACAAGGAGCATTGAAGTACATGTTTGCTGCAAAAGGGGGGAACAAAGATAAATACAAAATTTGAGGTTATAGAGTTGCTTCAAAGGATGCATGTCATCTTGTGTTCCACAAATGTCCATGCATATAAATCTGTTGACCAATCACTGAAATTGCATGGTTAATTGTATAGTCCAGTGAAACCTGATATCTAACAGGATGATTAGTTTCAAAATATTTGATGGTAAAACAGTTTTACATTAAAAACCAATATCATTTGTCAGCAGATCAAGGACATATACCTTGGATTGCAATTAATAGAATGATACATTATCAGGAACTGGTCATTAGACAGCTCTATATGCACTTGTAAAAGACCCAAATTTGCAATATATATCCAGCCTCATATTGTGAATCATAACTAATAATATAGCTAGTTCTTACCTTTGCAGCCTCCACCATTGCAACTTGGGGAAATGTAAGGCCTCCTTGATCCAACTGCAAAAATCACAATGAAATCATTCTAAAAATACTACATTTAAAGGTACAAATAGAATTAGTTCTTATTTTCCGCAAGTCATCTCTGTGGGAAGTCCATACAACTCTCTTTATAACACTCAGGACCAATGTTTTAAAAACCGGACTGAAGGTTGAACTGGTGAGGCTCCTGGTTCAACCGGCCAGTCCAACTAAAGGTGGTGCTCTAGTTTAAAATGTGATTTTGGTATTAAATAAATATTGCAAACAGTAAACACTTAAAAAAAAACATGCACTTGGCTCAATGGTATGGTCATTAATAGACAGGGAAGAGGCCAAATGTTCAAATCTTACCACTAGCAAAGAATTTTTGAAATATTAAATAATAAAATAAATGCTTAAAACAGTTCAATGCTGGTCTGGTCTGGTTCAACCAGATTGGTTCAAATGACTCTATCGGACTGGATAGCAACCAGTTCTCTGTTGAACTGATCTGACCAGCAGGTCAAATCCGGTTTTTTCATCACTGCTCAGGACTCAGGAGAATGAATTTTATTCAGACACACACTCACACATACACATAAAACAATTGGATTTCAGCAAAAATGTTATTTAGCTTTTTGCATCCAGAAATAGCACGTTGAATAGTCACCTCCATCGAGTGTCGTGACGTAGGAACCATGTTCTGATCTTGTTCATTTTGTCCATAGTCGAAGCTCAATTCACCATCATCATGCACGTCATAAACATCGTCGTCGTCATCATCACTATAATCATCATCATCATCGTTATCATAACTGTCATCATCACCAACATTGTCTCCGTCATCATCTTCAAGTCCACTGAAGTGGTAATCAATATGCTGCTGCTCAGTGATCTTCTGCACATGTGGCTCTACTTCTTCAAGAGACTTAAGAGCCTTCTTAAAAAAGGACAACTGCTTTCAAGCAAAGGAAATAGATCAACAATCACCCACAGAAGGAAAAAAAAAGTTCAACAAAGTAGAGAAAACGGAAAAGAAACCTGAGCAGCATGGTGTCTGGCTGCTTGTGTAAGAAGGCTTCTTGATTGTCCTTGCTTCAGAGATTTCAAACGAAAGACAAATAAAGTTGCCTCCTCATCATATTCATCATGTGCTACTTGTAACTGTTGCATGGAGAAATTCTCCACTTTCCCACTTTTCGATCTTCCTTTTTCTTTGAGTCTCATTGCCATGTACTCGTACACATTTCTGTAGATAAAGGCACCAAATTTTAGAAGCCATTATCTTTGAAAGATGAATTTTGTGTCTGCAGATTTGTTTAAAAGAAATAAAACTTGGACCTTTTTTCATCACATTGCCGCTTCATCTCCTGTATCAACAAAGGGGAAAAACTTCAATATTACCTTATCAAAATGCTTAACTGGCTCTATAATATATAATGCAATACTTTGTTACTAAGTGATTCACCAATGAATATTTAAGCATTTGTCGGTATTATTCACATAAAACCTAAGAAAATGACGATGGATATGTCGATGCTTCTGAAGAAAAAAGCACATAACATACAGAGTTAAGATGCCAGAGAATCCCACATAAATCCTGTATCCAATGTTGGATTCTTACGTGGACCCTTACAATGTTTGAAAAATCTTAAGCCAATAATTATCACAATATAAAAAGCAAGTTTTCAAAGGGTAGGCCTTTCCATAACATTCAAAATGTCATTATAAGGGGTTCATATGCTTTAAAGCGAACACAGAGAGGAACAGAGAGGCATTTCCTTGGTCTTTCTTGGTTAATAAGTCCTATTACTTGAAAGAAATAAACAACCAAATATAACAAAGGCCTCTTTACCCCACTTGTTCACTCTTTCAGACAATTTCCAGGATGCAAAGCTTCAAAATTGTTTATGTTAACAGAAAAAATGTGGAATTAATAAATCTTAAAAGACTATACTCCTATCACCTGATCTTCAGGTGTTAGTCTTATCGCTAACCACAGGAAAAAAGTGGGGTTAATAAACTTAAAAGACTGTACTCCCATCACTTGATCTTCAAGTGTTAATCTTATCACTAACCCCAAATATCCACACATCATCATGATATTATGGACATTTAAAGGAAAAAATAATTACGACTAAATGATTGGAGCACTACATCAACAAGAAGAGTCAAAAAAACAAACTAAAAGCTACAACCTTCACATGATAGAATAATTAATACTAGCAAATTTGCACAGCAAAAGACCAAATAGAACTTGCCAATAATTGAATGAAAGGACATATGAACGAACCTCAACTATTCGAAGCTCATTAAGAAGGGAGTCCGATGGGCTTGTGATTGTCTTAAATAAATGAGACCGCTGAAGGATGCAAAGTAATAATTCATCAGCACAGAAAAAAAGTATGACATAAAATTTTATGAGAGCTTCCAGATGGTAACAAACAATGACTCACATAGCTATCGACATGTTTCTGGAGCTCGAACTGTACTTTTCCAAGCATTAATAATACTTTACCTGGACAGGAACAAAAGCAACTTAATTTCACACATACCTTTTTGAAATGGAATTGCTGCCACACACAAAAGAGTATGCATTCTGATGAAACAACTATTATCCATCCAAAACCAAGTACTACAATCCGAATGTGCAAAAAATGGGTAACCATAGTACCAATGCTAAACACATTTAAAAACCAATTTGCATCTTTCTAGAACTTGACATATGAAGGTAACAACACTAAGGATGCATTACAAATGTCAGAATATATTAAATGTGAATAAGCCAAGATTCAAATGAATGAAAAGAATTGACTTTTAGTTGATTCATCTCTTAAATCAAATTTGACATCCAAAACACAAGTAGTACTTCGAAATTGGGCAACTTATTGTGGAAAAAATTTATTTACCAGTGATGAGTACAAAAGTAAAGTCTTACATGGAAATTGAAAAGCCACCTGTTATTTGTTCAAGTTAACTGGTAACATTGAATACACACACACACTTACCACATTCTTCATCATCATTCAATGCCGTTTTTGCAAGAAGACAAGCACCCAATTCCCGCAATGACACCGAGAATTCTGAGAATAAACAGGACTAAATGAGAAATTTCAAGAAATGGCACAGCATACAAAGTCTTCCATATAAAAAGCTAGAGACCAGATAATTAATATTTGATCATCATGCTTGAGCTTGAACCAACAAATAAAATACCGTTAATGAACCAATGCCATCATTTTGCCAGCAACTATTTCCACTGCTAATTTTATAAAATTGTCAGTCTCCAGGGCTGCTACTTGAAAAGAAAACTTTAATTCAACAATAACGTTTGCATGTTGCAAAAGCAAGCGTTTAATAATTTTAGATGATAATAATGCTATAGCTCAACTCAATGTATTAATTACCATGAAAAGAACAAATCATGCCATCATAGAAAGAGCTTGAAATAATTGGAGGATGCCTATACAAGCATAAAATGGACAACCAGCTGCACGAGCAGCAAATAACAAAACAATCAACGCTCTAAAAACCATAACATGAACAAGATTCAAAGCATGCTTAAATGAATTTCATAAGACAATAATAATTTCAGTGACATACAAAGAAGAAATACAAGAACTTCACAAATTAATACAAAACATGTCAATAAATTACCGTAAGCACTATTTGCAGTTGCGGCAGCTGCAGAAAGTAAGCTATCATAACAGTCTCTCATATCCTCCATATCCTGCAGGCACAACAGAGTACAAAGATATCATACAAAATCGTTGATAGATCACCCCACCATTATAATCACCACATTTCAATTATTTGCAGTACACAACTTTAGGAAAGTGAAAATTCCAAGCCACGACTTTGAGCAACTTTCATTGGTCAAAGCATTCCTACTCTTAACCGTTTATACAACAAGTGCTGAATTAATCCTTTAAATCAAGTGTTCATTTTTGTTAAAATGCAAAGCAAAATTAAAGCTAAAAAGGACTCATTTTTTCAAGTAATCGACATATTTTAGCAAGCAATTATTCGAGGACCAGACCGGAAAGTTTGTTCAGTCAATAAAATTAAATAGAACAAAGCTTTTTTATAAAAAAAAAAAAAAAGTAACCTACAAATCTTTCCTAAAAAACCCTCTTAATTCATAATATCAGCTCCCAAAGCAGAGAGAAAACCCTAATTGAAAATTTGAAGGATGGAACGAGAAATCAAAATTAGGAAAGGAGCTGGAACTAGAAATTGCAATGACCGTGGAAAAATTTAAAAGAAAAAGAAAAGTTGCCCTTGGATTTGTTAGCAACCAAAGAAAGCAAGAAAGGGAGAGAGAGAGGTGACCTGAGAAGCCTGAGCGAGCTCGTCCAATTGAGCCAAAGGTCGAAGATCTCGTCGGTCCTTGGTTTCCCCACCGCGTTTGTGAAGTGCAAAACCTCGCAATCTTCTCAGAGAAGTCTTCATTTCGCTCTCGTTTGTTCTTTTTTCTTTGCCCCGAGATATACACAAACCTTTCTTGAAAAAGAAAAAATCCTCTTCTAATATCTGGTTTTTTACGTGATTTCAATTTGCAAGTTAAAAAAAAAAAAAAGCAGAGTTCCGAGATCAAATCCCTTCTTCTTCTTCTTCCTTTGCTTCAGAGTATTTTTTTCTCGTTTCAACTTTGCATTATCATCATCTCATATCTGAATGGTTACGTCAACTACATAAAAGGAAGAGGGAAAGCATACAATCAACTCAACAACATACGTTGTAGGAATAGAATACAGAGACCCAGGAAATTGCTGTGTCTGACTTGTTCGCCCCGTTGATTCTTTTTTTTTCCCTTTTTTTGCTAATCTATTCAGACTTTTTTCCCTTCATTTCCTCAATGTAAAGTAGGTCGAAATTCACACAAACAAATGCTGCCTAAATCCTTTATTAAAGGCAACGCCCCCTTTTCCCAAGTTGAAAAATTATTTTTCAAAAAAGGAGTAGAATTGTTTTATACTATGTCAATTAATTCATAAACAAACTGTACAGCATGTGATATTGATGAAAGAGAGAGCAATAATAAATAAACAAGCTCAAGACTCATTATTTTTCTTTTTAATGAATGGTCGGGGCTCAATGTTGCGCTTACGATAACTTTATAACTTGATTTTTTTTTTATTTTATAATTAAAGAAAAGATATTTAAATTTTATTCTTTAAATAAAAAAATCATACACTAATTAATAAGTTAAATATTCAAGTGTAATTTTATTTTTTTTAATTTTATTACTCGATTTCTTTCTTTTTTTTTATTTTTAAAGAAAGTTAAATTTCCTAGCAATAAAGGTTAATCATTCTGTTTTGTAATTTAAATTTCTTTCATCTATTTTACTTCAAGGACCTAACCTAACTACTCTACTACTAATATCTACTATTTAACTTTGTACAATATTTATGATAATGAATTGTTCACCAAATTAATGAGTTCAATTGGATTTTGGCTAATAAATTAAGGTTCCCTTTAGTTGATATTCTTATTTGTCTTTGATTTTTATTTCTTACTTTTTTTGTCATGTTTTTACAAAAATAAAAAATAAAAATATTAATCTAACAGAAAATAAATTTAAAATATAAGATTTAAACCATGAGCATACCGTCACCAAGTTCTTAAAAAAAGAATGAAATTGTTAAATTTTATTAACGAATTTGGAGTTGTCATATATATATATATATGTATAGTCGTTAAAAATCAATTATTATCTGCTTCAAAATGTATGAAAAATAAAATAATGATAAAAGACTGGCTTTTAGAATATTATAGTCTTTTGACTGACCTCCTACTTTTCACTATTGGCCTCAACTCAAAACGTATTCAAACAAATATATATCCATCCAACGCCGAGTGATTAGTTGGAAACAAAGAAATAGTTAAGTTCCCACAAGTTTCATGGCTAAGTGGCAGATCTTTCCTTTAATAAGTGCCAAAATCTTGACCAGCGCTGCTGGAATCATTTCGTTATGGTAACTACTTAAATTTTACAGCAGGATTTGGTAGCAGAAGAAAAAGGAAACTGAGCTTCTGTTTTGGCACAATTTGGTCATTACCTTTCTTGGTTGCTTTGAATGAATTTGTCGAATTTTCAAAGTCAGTTCAGGTCCCATATGAGGCCAGGAACATCAATTTATTATTACACCAAAAGCTTAAAAGCTAGAAGACCAGTGAAAAGAAAATACTAGGAGGCAGTCGGGCAGAGAACCAAGACTTTTTTCGGTCAAGAAAGCGTGTTTCTTGGGGCCTACGTCTAGGACTTCCCTCTGTGTGTTTAGCAGTGTTGTTTTGGCTTCCGCTAATATTTCTGATCAAACCCTGTTGCGGCCGCTGTAATATCAGTTTCTTCTTATTCATATTTGTATTGTTGCAATTTATTCCAATTTTTCGCCTCCTTAATCAGGCCTGGAAAATCTTCCTTAATTAATCGTGTGTTAACAACGGATCAATATTCCTGTGTTTCAACTTAAAAGTTTCTACTATCCAATTCCAACCAGGCTCACAAAGGCTTTTGATTTCCTGGCATGCATGCCCAACTCGGCAGCAATAAGCTAATACTACTAGTCTACTTGCGAAGGAGGAGGGTAACAAAACTACATGAACAAGGCCAAAAAAAAAAAAAAAAAACCAAGAAGAAGAAGAATATGAAAAGAAAAAAGAAACGAGTTCAATTAACAAAAATACTGAAACTGCTTTCCACACGAATTAACATAACAACAAGAGATTAGCTGCTGCATCTAAAACTTATGCGTGATGTGGTTGATTTCTGCACGAATGATCCAGATTCAAAGGATATTGATTATGGTACTATTACTCCTCAGACGGTGCAAGTGTCCTAGAACAGCTCATGGCTTGGCTTGGAGTACTTGCACAGTAACAGTAGACTCTCCAGGAAAAAGATGTTACAGACAAAGGAAATTGTAGAGAGACGTTTCAACTTTTTTGATTTAATGGTTCCAGTACGCTTCAGAAAACAGATGACAAAATGGCATGTGATGCGCTAGCTCAAAGTCATCCTTTAGAAAGCGATCTAAATGAAAAATTCTGACCACTTTTGCATTTTGTCTGAAATTCTTTCAGCAGTCCAATTACCATTTCACGCAGGTCGCTTACTGTATGATGGCTTTGAGTAATGCAAAAGCACCAAATGGAAGCAGCGATTTTAAAAGTCGGTCTCAAATTCTGGCATCACCAGATGTGCAGCATGGCGTTCCAAGTAATCAACATATAGTTTCTTCTTCATGTTCTTCTCGCACTTGACCTCATTCTACTCTCCAAGAGAATAGGTTTACAGGAATATTCTACTAATGTTAATTTCCCTGCTAAAGCCTAAATGTTTATCCAACATACATATACACACACGGTCGAGCAGGCCAGGTGGTTTATTACCGGCGACAAATTAAGCCGTTGGCCTGCCAGACCCTCGCCGCCTAGGCCTATGTAGTCGTGATTTTGAACGTACATGAAAATCTTATTGGTCCCATTGTCATATGTTTTAACCATCAGAATGGAGGTGTGAATGGATCAAGCCTAGGGACTCAGACATCAGACCGACACCCAATAAAATTGGCGGGATACAGAGAAGATCATCATGACCTAAGCGTTGTTCAAAGAAGATGAACAAGGAGGCACAAGATAAAAACTTCCATGTCTTTGAATGAACCATGCAGGTGTGCAAAAATCACGCATAGGACCTGAGAAATGCCAAGGTGGTTAGTGGTTACGGTTATCACCTGTATTAGGCCAACGACGACAAAGAAATCAACCAATCAATCGATTCCTAACAGATTCTCATTTCGAGACCAGTGACTAAAATCAAGGTGTGAAGCTTGGGTAATCACACTATCTTTATCATCGCAATTGAGTGGAAATACCACCACCAACCTTGAATTCAAGCTTTAACTTCTGTTTGTTAGTTTTTATACCGTTTCTTTCCACCATTAATGTCTCCTATCCTCACATACCACAAACACACTGATCGTTGAAAGCGTCCTTCTCCAATTCCAACGATCTTTTCCATCCAGCTCAAGACTTATCTTTTGAGCCTGATCATACTCGATACATGCTCTCTTGAGCCTTGAAAGGTCATGGGCCAAACCTCTTGAGTCCTAAGGAGGGATGCTGTAATCCAATCTTTTAGCTCCTAGTAGCATCGAACAATCCACTTATATTTTGCTCCAAACCAACATTACCCATGGACTCGGAGGGTAGACAGTCTTTAAATTAAAAAAGTCAAACAACTCTATGTACGGGCTAGAGAGGTTGCGAGGGAGTAGCAAGTGAATGGTTCTCCTTCTACCTTCCCAACTGCACGAGACTGGGAGTTTTCAAATAGTGTCTTTGACATACTGCATTCAATGAATTTTAGGTAAGGTTAGGGAGAGTGGATTTTGAAGCCTCACCTAGCCGACTGCCATCCCTTGAAGTAATGGTGACAATTAGGCCAGGCGGCAGACATGGCGTGACCGATCAGCCAAAGGCCAGTACCCAGCAGTCACCGTTATTCATGGCCCTGCCTAAGGCAACCATTCACTCGTGGCAGCCACCAATTACTAGTTCTAACCCAGGTTACTCAAAATATGATGACTTACGAATATCCCTTTTATGACTACAAGATCTACATTATTAACTTAACCTGTAGTTATCCTTTATCATTATTTGGTAATCTTGTAATACCAAATCAAATCAATGCTTTCAAAAATTATCAAACTGAACAAAAATAAGATTGAAACACATGGTCAGAAACAGTAGCAGAGCCCTTTCCAGAGGGCGTGCACCAGATAAAGAGGAAAAACATAAAATCGACTTCCAAGGATTGAACAGGTTATGTTCACATGACAAATAATGTCACAAAATTTCCCGCCATTTCTAACGATCTCCCAGTTATTAAATGAAGCAGCTCCTCCCCAGAAGTGTTGAGAAGGCAAAAAATATCATATCCCTCTAATTCCTGAAAAGATTCATTGGTTACATTAAGAATTGAACACTGATAACAAGTCCAAGGCAAGATAAAAAAACACTACAACTCAGCAATAGGACTACAAACGCAATAAAAAGCAACATGCAATTGGCCAACTTTGGCACATAACCTGTATTAGGAAAAATTTCCTACCTGGATCGGTTCAATTATGCAGCAGCAGCCAATGGTACAGACCTGTAGCATGCTCTCTTGGCAGCACGGACAATGTCTTCAACCTGCAGAATCCATAAATGAATAAATTAACCTATACAAATATGACATATGTGAAGGAACCAAACTAGCTGATTTGACAAAAAGCTTAGGAAGAAGGGGAGTCGATTAAAGAAGAAAGACCCTAGTTGTCAGATGCCTCGAATAGAAGCTTGTAAAACTAGTCAAAATAAAAGCATTGGGAGAAAAGGAATGACCTGTGGCACAGCCATTCTCTCAAGATTTGCTGCATATGGCATAGGAACATCAGCTCCAGCAACTCTCTCAACAGGTGCATCAAGATAACCAAAACTCTCCTCAACTACAGATGCACTGTAAAAGAAGTATGCTGTGTAAGTTATAGAAGGTGCCAGAATATTTAGTAAGCAGAAATTAAATGATTAAAGTGAAAAGACCCCAAACCAAATTTCAGCACCAACACCATGTTGAGGAAACCCTTCTTCAACTGTTATTAATCTGTTGGTTTTCCTGACTGAGGTGTTGATTGTGGATCTATCTAGCGGCCTGATAGAACGCAGATTGATAACCTGTATTTAACAAAAATCAGTCATTGCATCTCTTTTGAATTTGTAAGGACTTGCACTTCTTTGTGTTATAATTTACCTCAGCATCAATTCCATCCTTTTCAAGTATCTCAGCTGCCTGAAGAACAAACGGTCTCTTAGTTAATAAACCCACAAGCCAACATATTAGTACTATATAATTAAATTATTAGGAAATTACAAACGAGTTACAAAGAAAGAAATCCATAAAGGAGAACTCAGCAGCCCAATATGATACTGGATGTCCCATTAACAAGAGCTCTAAGCTCGCAGGTCTTGAGCACATGGATTAAAGATAGTCTAACTAAACACAGAAGCCTGCTGTACACAAGATAAATGGAGTATCCACCAAAGTCACTAATAGCAACGAAAACATCACGCACCAGGTGAAAAATACTTGGCACTTTCCATGGCCATTAATTATAAGAACAATCTTTTTTCACATGACATGAAGTTCTACTTTAGATTACTCCTTTATTTCTCAGCTGTAGAATCTTGTGCACTTGCATTGACAATCTATCTCGAACGATAATTCTGCACACCATATCCAAACAGATATTGCACACAAGACATACCTTAAGTGCATGGCCCACCATTTTTGAAAAAGCTGTAATAGTCACATCCTTTCCTTCTCTCTCTATCTGTTAAAGGCGACAGTTCAGCAGTAAATGTAAATGCCATGAAAATGCAGCATACTGAGATATGAGTTACAGCAGATTCATCGGCTGCAAGAGCATAAAAAATGGTAATAATGACAGTCTTGTAAGTAAGTTTTCAGGGAGATAATAGCATTACCTTAGCTTTCCCAATTGGAAGGCAAAAACTGGAATCAAGAACTTCATCAGAAACAGGGAATGACTCACCATATCTGAAGCAGAATAATTGTATCGGAGCAAAGTCAGACATTAAAATTCTAATTGAAGAAGCACCGGTAGGGTGGAGTGGGGGCTCTATACAAAAGAATCATATTTTACCAATTTACTTACAACAACTCATTTTCAAGGAAAATAACTGGGTCAGGATCTCTAATAGCAGCCTTGAGCAGTCCACGAGCATCTTCAGAATTGTATGGTGTCAGCACTTTCAATCCAGGACAAGAAGCATACCATGCTGCGTAACACTGGATAATAACCGGGAAGACAAAATTATCAAACAAGCTCCTTATTATATTAAAACTCAGCAACTCCAAAAAATGGAAATAATTATACAGTAATCACAAAACCTAGTACAAAACAAATCAATTTTCAAACTCAGTAGGCTCTGGGAACAGGAAAGAGTGGATGAATGTAAACTATCCAAATGATGGGTGCAAGTATCAGTAAAAAGAAACCATACCTGAGAGTGTTGGGCGCCAACACCAGCAGCAGCACCATTAGGTCCTCTAAAAACAATGGGTACAGATATCTGGCCAGCAGACATGTAGTTGGACTTCGCAGCAGAGTTAATAATGTGATCAATTGCCTGCAAAAAACCACAAACAGATCAAAGAGAAATTTGCATCAGAACAAAAATATGATAAAAACACATTTTACAGTAAGCAAAGTCATTTAACTTATTTACTGCCATTAAAAAGACCAATGTTAATGTAGCTTTAAATTTGAGACATTCCGACACACAATAATGACTAAATGTAGATCTTGGGAAAACAACACGAGTATATCCAAGTACATATGATGTTGGAAGAGTCTAAAACATCATCCAAATCACTTGCTCTTTTGAACATTTTCTTGTAGGATGTGAGCAGGAGGGAAATCAATCATGATTCAAAAGCTACAGACATCTTTCACAGCAAGATGGCTACCACAAGAACTCCAAAGACTCCATATTTTTATAAAGCACATATCCTTGGAAGCTCCATATGTTTGCTTGCCTTAACAGCAGTTCTTTGATAATTAGCCAATATATAATTCACCAAAGAAATTAAAAAGTTGAATCTAACAACATGCTTTGGCTTCTTTAACTAGAACTGTACAAGATAGAACAATTAATGATAACCAGATAACCAGCTCCGACAACAAAGTATAATCATTCTCTGCCCTTCACACTTTCCATTTGTAATCAGACTTAAACTGTGGCTTCTAGTGTCTCGATCCAATGGTAGATGCTAGCAAATTCATGGTTTACTAAAGCAAAAATCTACAACCATATGTATTCAGAATTATTTCCAGGAAAGAGAAGATCAAGATAACAGTTACATAATTTAGCACATCCTTCTTATTCAGCCTGTATATCTTATTACAAAAGCACAGGTTGAACAGATTATCCACTCATGTTCATTCAGTATGTTAGGCTTCAAGGCAAACATGCATACTTCATTCATTCAAACTTCTAAGAATTTCGACAACATGCTACAACAACATTTTTAACTTGACTGTCTTAAAACAGAAAGCATGTGATCTTATAGTATCTCATTTTTTTCCATGACATACATATCAGTTGATCTTAAAATAATTTCCAGATTCTATGAAAATGGTAGCGCTCAAAGAAACTAGTACAAGTATACAGAAGCAGAAATCAAAAACAGAACCCTCTAACCTGCATGGAGAAGTTAAATGTCATAAACTCCACCACAGGCTTCAGACCATAGTAAGCAGCGCCGACCCCAATCCCAGTAAAACCAGCCTGTGAAACATGAAATAAACAACTGTGGTGAGAAAAATGTAATAAAAGGCACCAATCCACACCCACGTAATGAGCATGTGAGATTACTCATTAGATCAAATAATAATGAAAATCAGAAAAAGAATTAAAAAGGAATAGCATACACATGGCAACAGTAATAACCTCAGTAATTGGAGTATCAAGAACCCTCTCAGGTCCATACTTCTCCAAAAGCCCCTTGGATATCTACAAAAGATGGGAAAAATTCCAATCCTCAGACAGATGTAAGAATGCTTCTATGGCCTCTAACATACACGGCGAAATAAGGATTTTACTCTTCAGAAAGAAACGCTAACCTTGTAAGCACCTTGATATTCTCCAACCTGCATTTACAAGGTTAAAAACAAAAAACATAAGAACAGGCATAAAAAAAAAAGCCAAAAAGGTTGTTATAATTATCAAAAATAGTTCTTGTTAACATTTCCTCACCTCTTCACCCATCAAAAAGACTTTCGGATCAGCCGACATCTCCTCATCAAGAGCAGAGTTTAAAGCTTCTCTCACTGTCATCTGTGCATAATTGTTATTACACACACACCAAAAAAAAAAAAAAATTCAACACTCCTTGAAAGCCAAGCCTTGCCTTTAAGCAGAGACTATCAATAGCAAAAGCAACTGAACATAACTGCAAGAAAATGCAAAATATATGCCTACACAAACAAAATACAAGCATAATCATATCTTTGTGAATGCATGTGCAAGCACATATGAGTGCAGGTCTTTCTTCTGAATTTGTTAATTGAAGCGGGTAACCTATAGAGTGGCTCCTAAGATTAAACACAGCTACTCTATTGTGAAAGAGTTAACACTTGTACCATGCAAATTGATATCTAATAGCATTAAACCCACAACAATTATAGAACTACGCCAAGAAAATAAAAAGGGTAAAAAATTACCTGTTTTGCTGCAGATGAGTAACTTCTCAATAGCGACACTCCCGGTCGAACCTTCTGCAGTGACTGCCCCAAAACCTTAAGAAACAAAAAAGCCTATCATATCCATTGAAACTTTAATTAAGGTATATGAGAGAGCAGGAGAGTTTCCAGAGCTTACCTTTTGCCTTACGATTCCCAACATCTTTCCTCCTTCACTTGGCTTTTCCTAATCACCAAAATAACAACATATTTGTAAATGATTCCATTTATTGCAAAGCTAATCCGAGTTTCATATAAATAAAATAAGCAGAAAATAGATATCACAATGTAATTAGAGCATTGATCAGTGTAAAATGCTTATTCAACTTACTAACTATGAGGATTTTCGATTCCAAAAAAAGTAAATCGGAGACTTAAATCGGTAACAAATGATTCAGAAAAAAAAATAAACGAAAATATATTCTTACACAAGGAGAGATGAAATCAAGAAATCTAAATCTGAAGAAAAAAATGCTAAAAAGCGGGAACCGAACGCTAATCGACGAAAAATCGAATCGGATCAAGGAGATAAGAAGAACGCACCTGTTTCTCAAATGATGTAAAAAAAAATGGAGTTTGGAAATAGGTTTTTATTTATAAGGAAATTAACCGGCAAGGAGATGGCCAAAAAGAATGGAGAGAAGCAAAGAGGGGGAAGCTCAGCTAAGCTAATAATACACTAGCTTGAGGAAAATAAAAAATTTATTGCCTTTCCATTTGAACCACTTTTTCTTTGTTATTTTTTTCTATAAAAAATTGAACATTCCGCAAATGATAGTATGCGGACAAAGTCATTTTAACGGTCAGGATCCAATCTTAATGTACAGGGAGAACAATCGGGCGGTGCAGTTTCAACCGGAGGGGAGATATTTAACGTTATTTATTTATTGGGAATTTATCAATTTGTCGTCGGGGATATTGCGGTCATTGCACGAGGGAAAGTAGGGGCATGTTTGGCAGAGAAGTGTTGCTGCTGCTTGTTGTCAAAAATGAGAAGCTGACACTCGAAGATTCAATGGGTCGTCCAACCAGGGGTAGAATTTAAACCCACAAACAGCAAAAAATCTCCGAAAGAATAACAATTATACAGAAGGAATCTTCCGAGTGAGAAATGCTGGTGAGTGCGCGCCCAGCGACCACGCCAAGTGTTGGGTTCCTTGCTTTCACCTACCACTGCCGTTTTTATTAGGTAGATTAATCTTAATTGTTTAATTGTTAATATTTTCGTTTTCTTCTTTTTTTTTTTTTTAATTCGTCCATCCTAATGCGTTGTACGATGATAACCTAAAGAAATGGGATATTTGTTCTCCGGTATCCAAGTTTCTTGTTTTTTCGTTGTAGTCGAATGTTTAAGAAAAAGTCAAACTTGGAACCTATGTTCAAGATATGCTAGTAACAAATAAGAAAAATATTAGGAGATAATGACTCTTCATGATTTCTTAAAGGTCATTAAGCCAAATATTAATGTACAAATAAAAAGTTAACGCATAAATAAAAAAAATGCTACAAATTCTTCATTACAGATTGCCATGATCATATTGATTTTTCTCCGTCATAAAACTGATACTAACATTATTTTACACTACATATTGTAAAAATATAAAGACTAGTAGATATAAAGGTTAATATCATTCATTATTCCTGCAATTACTCTGAACACTTTGACAGGACTTATGCTTGCAGTAAATTCTACATGCACAAAGCAAAAGACGACTGAAGATATAGCGTATAAAACAAAAAGAAAAAATTGACTTTTTTTTCATTAAAAAAAGAATTCTTTGAAAAAAAAAAACAGGTACATATATACTAAGGTAAATATTTGAGTGTAAATTAATTTTATTAATAAATTTAAACATGATAATGTAACAAAAGGTTCGAAAGAAAAAAGAATAAAGATGACACAAAATTTTTATTTACGTTGTCTAATAGCCAACAATTGGAAATCTTGAACAAAATATTAAACCAGAATTTGATTTATTCCTGAAGGGGACAAAGTGAAGTAGCCTTAAAGGTACCCAACCTTGGATCCGATTTTCGGTTGATTAAGTACATATATGTCATGCTTTTTCTTTAAGCAATATATATATATATATCTGTGTCCGTAGCATTACCTAGGTTTCGTTCGCTTTGATGGGGAATAAATGACTTTGATGTAATTGCTAACAAATTAGGCAAACCTATCTTTGGCAGCCCACACATTCGATGTCGACTTTTCAAGTC
The DNA here is from genome assembly GCF_053813885.1 of Theobroma cacao. Lineage (NCBI taxonomy): Eukaryota > Viridiplantae > Streptophyta > Magnoliopsida > Malvales > Malvaceae > Theobroma > Theobroma cacao. Next base: position 14,073,484 of record NC_142640.1, read on the forward strand.
ACATTCTTATCATGGGCAAATCAGGTTTATTTTTACTTTTGGATCGATCTTAATATATCGTACGAATAGTTTGAACTTTGTTTGAAATAAATTTGGATAAAATATCTTGATCTTTCTAAATTTTAATTATAATTTTACGCAAATTTATTAATATTTAAAATGAATAGTCTGACCCAAATATGTAAATGGTATTAACATACAAGTATAAAATATCTAAAATACCCTTTTTCTTTCTCTATTCTTTTTCTCTATTTCCTTTCTCAATGTCATGAATCAACCTTGTATCAGACTATTATTGGGTAGAGTTATCTATGAGATTGTGTCTTTTATATCTGTGAGGGAAGTGTCTCTCTTTCAAACAATGTAATGGCTCGTGGTGACACCTTGGAAAATACTTGTTAAGTCTTCAAGGGGGAAAACCCTTTAGGAAAAGAATGTCTTTATTTCAAGTATTATAATGGCTATTGGTAGAATATTTGTAAAATCTCGTAAACTCTTTATAGGGGGTGAGCAGTTTGCGAATTGTTGGGCTCTCTCACTAGTAAAATTATGTTTGTAGCAAATCATCTAGGGCTACTCCTATAGCTCGACCATGGCATGTCTTGGTCCTTTTGTAATTAATTTCATATTAATAAAATATTTTTCCTTTTTATGACTAAGTGGTTGCATATATGACATTTGGTATGCCTTTCGATTCTGATGCAGGTTCCTTTAGTCTGATTGGTTGTTATTATTAATGTTAAAATAGATACAACCGAGTATTGGCTAACTTGTGTGGAAGTGTCCATTCAAGTGCCGCACGGATTATCGCATACTTAGGCGAAAGAGCATAGTTCATGACAGTTGGTATCAAAGTACGGGCAAGACGTGCTGATCTAAATTGTAAAAATGGTGAACACGCAAAGTGCACTAGAGGACCATTAGAGAATGGATAAGCTAGAGGGCGCGGTGGCCGCAGTAAAAGCTCAAATGGGTCCACGTGAATGAATAGATGAAAATGAGACAGTTTAGCGAGAACTGTTAGAGATGATTAATACCCTGAGTGATGAGACTAGGGATGCATTGAGCACTCTCCAAGGGGAGATTGGAGAATTGAAAGCTCAAGTAAATCTTTTGGTTATTGCTGCAGGCAATGCCAGCAGGAGTTCCGAAGATCGAGGGAAAATGGCCAAAGTGTTGGAACCCAAGCGATACGAAGGGGTTCGAGATGCTAAGGAGTTGGAGAACTTCCTCTTTGATGTGGAACAATATTTTCGAGCTATGCGCACGAAGTTGGAGGAGGACAAAGTGGCGACGACTTCAATGTATCTTGTTGGGGACGCAAATTTATGGTGGCGTTCCAAATTCATTGATGGTGAGTGTCGTATCAACACTTGGGCGGATCTAAAGTAGGAATTGAAAAATCAGTTTTTCCTTGAGAATGTGGAGTATATGGCACGATGAAAACTATGGGAGTTGTCTCAAACGGGATCAGTGAGGGAGTTCATGAAGAGCTTCTCTACTTTAATGCTAGATATCAGGGATATGACTGAAAAAGATAGACTATTTTATTTTCTCGAGGGTCTGAAACCATGGGCGAAGACGGAGTTACAACAATAGAGGGTATAAGATGTGGCTTCAGCAATGGTGGCTTCTGAGCGCCTTATTGATTATAGTGACAACTCTAACAAAAGAAAAAACCTTCCATCCAAGACCATTAGCTCTAGCTCAAATAGTGGGGTAAAATTTCCTAGAGTAAGTAGACCCTCAAGTGAGGGAGGTGATAGGAGACCACTTGCTAGAGATTCACCATAACTGAGGACAATCAAGCTATGAAACTTCAAGCCACGACCGCTGATATCTTGTTTTCTATGCAAGGAACCTCATTGAGTAGCTAATTGTCCTCATCGAGCAACTCTCAGTGCTATATGTATTACCAATGTTGAGACACCTCCACCACACACCACAATCGAAGAAGCCGAGGAAGAGCCAGCACGAATGGGTTCTATTTGTTTCTTCAATGCCTTGCAAGCTCAACTAGAAAAGATGAAGAAGGCGCTCGAACGAGGTATAATGTATGTTGAAGAATTGCTGAATGAGAAAAGTACCAAAGTCATACTTGACACGAGGGCCTTAGACACTTTCATCACCTTGAGAGAGGCAAATAAGTGTGGTCTTAAAGTTGAGAAGGATTTTAGACAGATGAAAGCAGTTAACCCGCTAGCTTCAGCTATAATGGGAAATGCTAAAGATGTAAAGATTAAGATTGGCTCTTAGGAAGGGAAGGTAAATTTGACTGTAGCCACTATAGATGATTTTGATTTTGTTTTAGGCTTGGACTTTATGACGAAAGCTCAAGCCATCCCTTTCCTTGCTGTAAGTTGTTTAATGTTTTTCGGTGAACGACCATGTGTGGTACTGGCTACAATTCTTTCTAAGAGCGAAAAAAAAATAATATCAACTATACAATTTAAGAAGGGGATTAAGAAAAGTGAGCCTTCTACGTAGCCATGCCTATCTACAAAGGTGAAGATAACAAAAACCCAATACCCGAATAAGTGAAACTGGTTTTAGAAAAATTCCAAGATATGAAGTTAGAACAACTACCAAGGGTCCTACCACCTCGACGACCTGTCAATCACGAGATAAAATTACTTCCAAGAGTGAAACCGCCTACAAAAAGGCCATACAGGATGGCTTCCTCAGAGTTAGCGGAGTTAAGGAAACAATTAGATGAGTTGATTCATGTCGGATTCATCCGACCATCAAAAGCACCTTTCGGAGCCCCAATACTTTTTCAAAAGAAATAGGATGGCAGTTTACAATTATGTGTGGATTATCGGGCTTTAAATAAAGTCACAGTTAAGAATAAATATCATATCCCTCTATCGCAGATCTCTTTGACCAGCTAAGTGGTGTAAAGTACTTCTTCAAACTAAATTTGAGATCGGGTGATCATCAAGTAAGAGTGGCCAAGGGAGAAGAGCTGAAAACCACCTACGTAACGTGGTATGGCACATTTGTATTTCTCGTTATGCCTTTTGGACTAACCAATGCTCCTGTTACCTTTTGCACATTCATGAACCGAGTGTTTCATGATTATATAGACAAGTTCGTGGTGATTTACTTAGATGATATTGTGGTGTACAGTTCGACTTTAGAGGAACATCAATGGCACTTGCGATAGGTCTTTCGAAGGCTACGCGATCACCAATTATATGTAAAAAAGGAGAAATGTGCATTCGCGCAAACTTAAATTTAGTTTCTAGGGCACAAATTGAATAAGGGCATATCTGAATGGATAGGTAGAAGGTAAAGGTTATCAAAGAATTAGCCACCCCTAAGAATACAATTGAGCTTCTTTTTTTTTTTAGGGCTAGCCAATTATTATCGAAGATTTGTGGAAGGGTATTTGAAAAGAATAGTAGCACTGACAGAATTACTAAAAAAGGGACATAAGTGGAACTGGATGCTGCAGTGCCAATAAGCTTTCCAAGATTTGAAGGACACGATGATGACTAATCTTGTGTTATCGCTCCCTGATATTGGAAAGCCTTTCAAGGTACAAACGGATACATCAGACTTTGCCCTTGTAGGAGTGTTGTTACAAGAAGGACATCTGGTTGCGTTCGAAAGTTGAAAGTTAAATAAAGCTAAGAGGAGATACATGGTGCAGGAGAAAGAACTACTTGCATTGATTCATTGTTTACGGGCCTGGTGACACTATTTATTAGGATTACAATTCATAGTTAAGACCGACAATGCAGCCGTAAATTACTTTTTCTTACAACCAAAACTTACAGCTAAGCAGGCAAGGTGCCTAAAGTTTCTGGTCGAGTTTGATTTCTCCTTTGAGCACAAGGCGGGAAAAACGAACTTGGTAGTAGATGCCTTCAATAGGAAGGTTGAATTTGTAGCTTTAAGGGTGATCGTGCCAATGATAGCCAGTAGGGTGACCATAAATATCCATAAGCTGAATGACGAAAATTTGCATCGAAACCCCCAAGCAATAGCCATTAGAAAGTTGGTGGATAACAAAAAGCCGAAATACTTTTAGGTGGAAAATGGACTCCTACTAATGAAGAGACCCCACATATTTGTCCTAAAAGAGGGAGAGCTTAGGCAAAATTTAATGAGGGAATGCCACGATGCTCCTTGGGTAGGACATCCAAGTTGGCAGCGAACTGTTACACTATTGAAACAAGGTTACTATTGGCCTCATATTTGACAACATGTGATGGATTATACGAAGACATGCCTCATCTGTCAGCAAGATAAAATAGATAGACAGAGACCGACTAGAATGCTCGAACCTCTACCTGTGCCAACCAAACTGTGAAAAAGTATTTCTTTAGACTTTATCGTAGGGCTTCCTAAAGTGGGAGATATGACAGCTATCTTGGTAATGGTGGATTGATTTTCCAAGTATGCAACGTTCATTCCAGTACAGAAGTTTGGCTCTATAGAAGAAATGGCTTGCACAATTTTTAAACATATGGTAAAATATTGAGGTGTTTCGAAGAGCATAATCAACGATAGAGATCCAAGGTTTACCAGCTTTTTTTGGAAGGAGCTGTTCAAGCTATTGGGGTCAGAACTTAGCATCTCTTCCAATTATCATCCATAAACAGATGGCCAGATAGAACACTTCAATGGGTTATTAGAAGAATACTTGCGACACTTTGTGCAGGTGAACCAGAAGAATTGGCCAAACTTACTCAATGTGGCTCAACTATGTTTCAACTCACAAAAAAGCTAAACCGCCAATAGAACCCCTTTCGAGGTCCTCACTGGACAACAACCTAGATTTCCTCATACCTTAGTAGAGTCATATACCGGGAAAAGTCCACGAGCGTTTAACTTTGATAAGGAGTGAAGGCAAAACACTGAAATCACTAAAGCTTATCTAAAGAAAGCTTCCAACCGGATAAAAGAGTGGACAGATAGAGGTCGAAGGGAACAACACTTTAAGGTGGGAGACCTAGTGCTGGTGAAGTTGGTACCCGAACAACTTCGATTCCTAAGGAAGAAAGATCGAAGACTAGTACGAAAGTATAAAGGTCTTGTACCGGTTGTAGCCAAGGTGGAGAGGACTTCCTATAGGATTGATCTACTTAAATGGATAAAGGTACACCCTGTGTTTCATGTTAGCAATCTGAAATCGTTCCATACAGATCCATCTGATGCAAGTAAGAGTTGAGCCACAAAAGCCCCCATCAGCACCAAGCCACCATCACAATGCCGAGTGGAGGAGATTTTGGTAGGGAGGAGACGATAATCAACTGACGACTGACACATGAGTACTTGGTGAAATGGGAAGGTTTGGGGTCAGATGAGATCACTTGGGAGAAAGAAGCCGACCTCCCCCTCTTCTAGTAGAAGATTGAAAAGTTTCAAGCCAACTAGTCAACGAGGACATCAAAAGATTAAGTGGGGGAGGATGTCATGAGCCAACCTTGTATCAGACCATTATAGGGTAGAGTTATTTATGAGATTGAGTCTTTTGTACTTGTAAGGGAAGTATCCCTCTTTTAAACAATGTAATGGCTCATAGTGACACCTTGAAAAACTTGTTAAGTCTTCAAGGGGGAAGACCTTTTACGAAATGAATGTCCTCATTTCAATCATTGTAATGGCTATTGGTAGAATACTTGTAAAATCTCGTAAGCTCTTTATAGGGGGTGAGCAATTGGTTGATTGTTGGGCTATGTCATTGGTAAAGGTATGTTTATAGCGAATCCTCTAAGGCTGCCCCTATGGCCTGGCCATGGCATGTCTTGGTCCATTTGTAATCAATTTCATATTAATAAAACATTTTTCCTTTTTATGACTAAGTGGTTGCATAAATGGCATTCGGTATGCCTTTTGATTATGATGTGGGTTCCTTTAGTCTGATTTGTTGTTATTGTAAATGTTAGAATAGACACAACCAAGTATTAGCTAACTTGTGTGGAAGCGTCCACTTAAGTGCCGCACGGACTATCGTATACTTAGGCGAAGAGCATAGTTCGTGACACTCAGGCAGGCTGATGGCAGTCTTTTACACCAAATGGTCACCTTGCAATTGGATCTTACAGTGGAATGCCAGATCTGGCAAGATCTCTCTAAAAAGAGTGTGATATCAACACTCCCTTTAGGAGCACGAGATCAATACTCTCCAAGTAAACGTGGATTCGGGAGCACTTGGGGAATGCAAATCTCGTGCTTCTCAGGGGAGCACCGACATTCCTTAGATCTGCACTTCCCTGGGAGAGCGTGATTTGGCTAAATCTGACTCTCCTCAACCAGATCCGATCTTAGGGTGGCCAATCACTAGATGGCAAGTAGGCAAGAGGTAGGGTAGAGAGAATTTTTTTTTCAATAGCAGAGAAAAAATTTTAAAAATTAAAAATTGTAGTTTATATAGTGTAGTAATTTTTAAAATTAATGAAGGGTAAAATTGTTCGAGAAATATTACCACATTATCAAACTAACAGAAATATTAACAGTTGATTAATGGTTGGATTTATATATCCAGTGAAAGATATTCTTTTAGGTCATGTATTCATTTTGAATACTAACGGACACGCATGGAATTATATCTAAAACTTAGGAAAATTAGGATATTTTACCTAATGAAATTTCAATCTTTTTGTAGTCACTACCATAATCTTGGCAAAGTGGAGAAGACTGGCACAAAGTTGAGCTCAATGTTGATTCATAAGTTAAGTTGTCTAGTAGGTTATGAGTTTTTCCCAAATCAAAGAAAACCATTCTTATATGAGATGAACCGAAGTTAGTTAAAATTGAATTAATAGACAAAATTTGGGTAAATCGGTTAGAAAGATCAATTAAGTCAATCGATTAAGTTCAAAAAATTTGAAGTCGGTTAAATAAATTAACGAACTTTGAAGTTAATATATTTTAAAGGGTATTCTTTCATATATGCCAGACATCATATATAAATAAAGGGCCTAGATTGCATCATCAAAATATCAACCAACCAAAAAATAAAATACAAATAACACATAATCTCATTAGTATTTTACTTTTTATTGATTTCAAATTTTGTTTATTTATTTTTTTGTATATAAATATATAATCCATGTCAGTATTCAACTCAAAATGCATCATAAAAAAATTTATATAATAAATCTTTATGTAGACATAAATATCATTGATATAATTTGTCACGACCCAAATTCTGGGCCATGATCGACGCATGGACCTAATGGGCATAGCCCACCAAGCCCAAGCAAGCCTATTTATATAATCCTGCTCATTATTCCATCAACTATTCTTAAAGTCACCTTTCATACTTCCAACCTATAAGTACCTAATTAATGTGCTATAGCAATCAAAAACTGCATTTCACATTAATCCAAAATAATGTTAACCATTGCCAACTTGTGGTGGCATTACCAATCACAATATACATACCTTATCGAAGACACCTATCTTAATACTTTACATCACATGAACGTATTCACAAAAAAAATGACTCTTCACTTCCAACAGAGTGACCTTGGTAGAGGTTCAGCTATTAAATGCTGAGATACCTACCTAGGAGACGAATCAACATGAACACCTCGACCTAAGTTCCGACTGCTTCCTGATTTGAAAACATGAAGTTAAAAATAGTGAGTACAAACTCAGTGAGTGAACATAAGAAGGAAACAGGCAAAGATTAGGGAGGTTTGAAAATCATGATGCACTTATTTGAAAACAAGGCAATTTAGTTCAAGTTCTTAATAAAACCCCTCCATTAAACCTTTGGTTATTAAATCATTTAATAATGAAGGAATCATGTTCAACATGAAATCGAAAAGAGAGAAAATTTTCGACAATTATCCAAGCAAGGCAGCGTAATAGACAGATTCTCGCTGAAGCGGAAAAGCATTCTCATTGCAGCGGAAAGGCATTCTCGCTGCAGCGGAAGGGCATTCTCGCTGCAGCGTATTTTAGATACATATCATCATCTGTACGAGGGTTCCTCTCAACAGCACAAGGGTTTCTCTCAACTGCATGAAGGTTTCTCTTTAAAACCTCTCATTTCAAACTAGATAAATGAATCCTTTGACATTGGAAATTCATGATCAACCATGATGTTAAAGAAGTGGAAAATATGGTAAAAATTAACAATGCCAACATACAACCCAATCACAAATATTTTAATAAGCTTTCTATAACATGCATATATACATATATATACTTCAGCATGCATATCACCGTTGCCTCACCCAGCTCATGTGTAACCCCCACATCACGCACATAGTTGGAGTCATCGTGTGCACCCCCACATCGCGCACAACTATGTCATCCTCCACACTCCCACACCTTGTCATTACCGGCATGTGGATCCCCCACATCACGCACACACACGGTTTATTCATTACACAATATTATCTACCAATTACTATACATATATATATATCAACATATAAAGGGATTTCGCAAATTCATTACAATCACATTTCACAACGCAAGGACAACGTTTCGTTAAAGGCTTGTTCCCGTATGCAATTTGAAGAAAAGACAATTTAAACAATTCAAGTGATTCGTTCAAACATATGTACATCTACCTAAAACCTTTTAGTGCAGGTTCACTCACCAGTATTTGTTAAATCTTTACTCAATTTCAACTTCCTCTAATGGTCCAAATGGGGCGGTGGAGCTTCGTTGGAACCTATCTGTGAGACCTCGACCTCTATAGCCTTATAACTAGGTGTAGACACGATAACTTGAGCCAGAGATAATTTCGTCATTTCTTTAGTGAGCCCCTAGAAGTATGCTTTTAAACATTTTTAAGGCCTAAGTAGGCCTAAAGCATAAATGAATGAAGAAAATAAGGATTAAATGACGAAGAAAATAAAAATAATGATGATTTCCAAAGTAGGGGCAAAATGGTCATTTTTCATCTCGGGTCAAAATTTTAATTTTTTGTAAACTCGAGTATTTTTAGACCATTGTGGACTTGGCCTCAGTGTCAAAAGAGTAAAAAGATTGCACAAAAGATTAGAGAAGAATAAGCTAACTTGCTAAGGGCATTTCGTAATTTTAGTGGAGTTGGATAAGCTTGAGCTATAAATATCATCTTCTAGTAGCTTCTTCTCACATTTTCTAGCAGCTTTTTCTTCTTCTTCCTTCTTTCTTTTCACGTTTTTTCATCCTCCATGGGAGTTCTCTTCAAGCTTCCATAACTTTCTCAAGCTAGCTCCACTTTTCATGCTTTTATGCACCCTTTCATAGAACCTTTGTACTCTTTCACTCTTTCACTTTAAAACCCTTGAAAAAAAATCTTACTTCCATACTTTCTCTCACTAGCTAGGTGTTTAGAGAGAGAAAAAGGGAGCTTCCATAATAGCTTGAAATTTTTGGAAAGAGATTCAATTATGAAGCTAAGAAGGTGAGCAGTGAATTAGAATTTGATATTTAAGTGTTGAGAATAGCTAGTGATGAGACTTGGGAATGTTTTGTAGTTGAGGTTGTTTATTCATTTTAAAGTGATTAGGATGGTGCAAATAATAGCCATTTAATAGTAGTTGGAAACTAGTTAGGAATGACTAGTAGAACCCAATTTAGAAAATAGCTTTGAAATAGTAATAATGCCAAGTTAGGTTGATAGTGATGTTGTTGTGTGTGATAGGTTCCAACGAAACCCTACACCTCCATTCGGAACATTAGTCGAAGCTAGAGCCCACCAAAACATCAATAAAGACTGGTGAGTGAACTTGCATTTCAAAATTTCTTTGGAAAATGTAATGTATTTGAATGAACATTTGAATGATTTTATCCAACTTTTCTTTAAAAATGTGTGCCAGGGAACAAGCCCTTAATAAAATGTTTTGATGCTGTGAAAAATGTGAAATGTGTAAAAGGATGAATCCATGTGCTTCTATATTATGTTGGTAGGTATATATATGAATATATGTTTTGTATTGATGAATAAAGTTGTGTTATGATGTTGAAGTGTGCAAGTAGGGAGTGCACACATGATGATAATAGAGTGTGCGAGTAGGGAGTGCACACATGATGATGTTGAAGTGTGCGAGTAGGGAGTGCACACATGATGATGGTATTGCATTGAGTTCTGTGGTGGGATGGTATGCATGATGATGTATGTATATACAAATATATATATATGTTACAGAAAGTTTATGAAAATAATTGTGATTGTGTTGTGTGTTGGTATTGTTAATTGTTCCCAAATTGCTTTTCATTTCAACAAGAAAATGGCTTTTGATGTAACAAGACCCATTTCACTTAAATTTCTCTATTTCTCGCTACAACGAGAAACATTTTTGCTGTAGTGAGAGACTCTCGGGTTTTGGGGGTCACACTGGCCTGATTCTCGTTGCAGCGAGAAACTCTCAGGTTCTAGTGTAGTGTTTTCATTTTGATAAAGATTTTGACTACCTTCCTATCCAAACTGGGAAAATTGGTAAACATAAAAGTTGTAGCCCTGCCTCTTAGCTTTCTAATGGTTTAAAAATCAGGTTAATTGAACTTCTGTATTGGGAGATATGCTAGAAAAACTGAAATATATGCAAACTAACACTATTTCTCGTTGCAGTGAGAAACTTGCTACCATTCTTGCTACCTTGCTTGATTTTGACATATTTTTCACCCATTTAACTTCATGGATTGATCATGAGGTTTTGCAACACTATGAGGTTATTAATCAAAGTTTGAAAGGAGGGGTTTTTAGTATGAAATCAAATCAATTGCATTGTTTTTGAAACAAGTGCATCATGATTTCCAAATTCTTCCTATCGATTGCTTGTTCCCTTCTTATGTTCACTCACTGAGTTTATACTCACCTTTTTCAAATTCATGTTTTCAGATCAAGAGGTAGCCAGTAACTAGGTCTAGGTGTTCTCGTAGATTCGTATCCTTGGTAGATATCTTGGCATTTCGTAGCCGCACCTTCACGTTGGTCACTTCGTTGGAAGCCCAAAGTCATTTTTGTTGTAAATACGTACTTGTGATGTAAAGTACTAAGATGTATACCTTAGACCATATATGTACATTTTGATTGGTAAAGCTACCATGAGTGGTAATAGGTAATGTTATTTTGGGATAATATAAATGCAGTTTTGATTGTTATAATTTACTATTAAAGTACTTAAAGGGTTGAGATTATGAGATGTAAATGTAAGAATAGTTGACAGGATAATGAGTACGATTATATATATAGGCTTGCTTGGACTTAGTGGGCTACATCCATTGGGCCCATGCACCAATCATGGCTCGAAAATTGGGTTGTGACACTATCATCATAATAGCATCACAATTAACTCAATTCACATAAATATAGTTCTAGAAGCTATCTCCTAAATCATGTTCTGCTAGTTATTCCTAACTAGTTTCCAACTACCATTAAGTGGCTATTTATTTTCAGTATTCTAATCACACTAAAATGAATAAATCACCTTAACTACAAAACAGTCACAGATTTAACCACCAGCCATTCTCAACAACTAGAAATATCAACTCAATTTCAATACTCACCTTGCTAGATTTGTAATTGGATTCCTCCTCAAGAATTCCCAAACTATTATAGAGAGTCTTTCTTTCTCTCTTTAAAACACCTAACTAGTGAGAGAAAGTATTAGTTTAAGACTTTAGAGGGTTTTTAAGGTGAAAAAGTAAAAGAGCACAAAGTGCTTGTGAAAAGGTGCACAAAAGCATGAAATTTGAGACTAACTTGAGAGAGTTATGGAAGCTTGAGGAAAACTCCCATGGAGGATGAAGAAACGTGAGATGAAGAGAAAGATGGGAAGAAAAAGCTATTGGAAAAAAAATGAAGAAGGCTGTTGGAGAATAGATATTTATAGTTAAAGCTTATCTAATTTTTCATGCAATTACAATAATGCCCTTCATAAGGCCACTTTTCTTCCTTCTTTTCTTGTGCAATCTTTTTACTCTTTTAACATTGGGAAGAGGTCCAAAATCCTCTGAAAGAGGTCTCTTAAGTAGCCCCCAAAAGCCCTAGCTTTAAAAATCCCCTAAACTTGTTATTTTTGGAAATTACGATGAGGGCCGTGACTCTCAATTTCCAACGCCGCGAAGCTCAAATGTTCTGTCAAAATTTGTTCTTCTAGCACAGTACTTTCACTTCGATAAAGATTCTGATCACCTTTCCATCAGAACTCGGCAAAGTGGTAAACATCAAAGTTGTAGCCCTGCCTCTTAGCTTTCTAATGGTTATAAAATCATGTTATTTGGACTTCTGTAGTGGGAGATATTCTTGAAAAACCAAAACATATATAAATAGAGCAACAACCCATTATGCCCCTTTCTTTACCAATTGAAATCACTTTTTAATCCTACCCTTATAACGACATAAAATAATTATAAGTAACGTAAAACTAGCATCATTAGCTCAAATTAAACTTTAAACATAAGTTCTACCTCTAGTTACGCGTTTATGAAGGTCGAGATTTCACATAATCATATAAAATACCTATATAAAATTAAACATCAAGCAAAACATAATGAAGATTATATCAAAATTTCTTTATTTCAAAATATGTGACCATCAATTTCATCTCACTTATTTATTCAAAAATGTTCAGAAATGCAAAAATGTTTTTTATTAATCAAATTGTTTCATTTCAACAAATCACTTACAAAAATTATCCTAATAATTTGATTAATATAGTTTTCATCACCAATGTAGACATCCCATTTTGTTTGGAGGTCTACTGAAGAATTAGAAAACATAAAAAATAAAATTGAAACAAATAAAAAAATGAAAAATAGGAAAAGAAGAAAAATAAGGTGAACAAAAATATTAAACCCCAAATATATATATATATATATATATATATATATATATATATATATATATATATATATATATAGCAAATTGGCGATGACATGAACCAAGGTCAACTCCGTCTTTTTTCTTGGTGAGACTTTAGAATCTATTATACATGGATTTCATTTATTGATTATAGTCCCTTTCCATGTTTTCTTTTATCCTTCATGGCTTGCTACCTTGATTAGCTATCATTGTTGAAAGTAGAAAATTTTCTAAATCTAGATAGGAGTAAAAATATGTGATTTTTGTAAAATGATTTAATGAAAATAAAAAATGGCAGTAATGTTTCCTGTGATGTTGAAATGACTTAAAATAATTTTTTCATAATTTTAGAGGTATGTTTGCTATGTTAAATGAGAGCTCAAAATTTAATTTCAATCGAACTTTTTGATTTTGTTCTTGAAACCAAAATTTAGATTTTGATTCTCTTAAAATTTGATTTTTTTTTATATTTTTATTGAATCCAAATGGGGGGAGGGGCGTTTGCTTAGTTACATTAAATATCTTAAGTAAATAGAGAGTAAAAATAAAATAAATAAAAAGTCAAAAAAATAAAATTCTAAAAGAATCGAAATATAAATTTTGGTTTCAAGAACAAAATTGGAAAAGTTGATTGAAATTAAAATTTGAGCTCTCATTTTGTATAGCAAACATACTTCTAAAATTATGAACAAATCATTTTGAAAAATAAAAAGAGTAAATAAGCTTATGATTTGTTAAAGGAACAAACCCTAAAAAAACTAGTTTTTGCAAGTTGTGACATGTAGGGTTCGACCGTCAAAACAAGATAGGTCGATCCCTAGCAGACACAAAATGCTTAAAAGGCATTCTGTTTTATAGGGATTGACCCTTCTTGATTAAAAGGTTGATTCTTGGAGGCACCCCATGAAAATAAAAGGATTTTGGAGCTCAGGGATCGATCTTTAAGTATTAAAAGCTTGATCCTTCGGCCATTTCATTTGTGAAAAAAAGGATTAAAAGCCCTGACTTTAAAGCTTTTCTTCATTCGTTTCTTCACCCAAAAATTCCACTATCTTTTTTTTCCTCTTGGTCATCTTCAAGCTTGGGTTTTCAACCCCCAGTTGGAAAGTCTTTAAGGTGATTTTCTTGCTTAGATCAAGCTTTATCAACTAACAAAGGTAAGGGTTCTCTTTAAAGTTTAAATATATATATATATATATATATGTATATATCGGTAAGGAGAGATGAATGAAAATTTGAAGAGAAAACTTGAATTTAGAGATGCGGAAAGAAGAAAATATTTAGATAATGGAAATATTTTCGTTATTTTGTTAGTATGTAAATAGATATGGGTTTTAAAGAGAAACCCTATGTTACAAAGAAAATGTGTATGAGTTGAGGAAGGTGGAGATGAGTTATGATGTGACTTGAAATAGACTATTGGTTAATTTAAATGGGTTTGAACTAGAAATGAATATGTAAAGGTGTCATGACCCGGTACTCTCCTCGAGCCCGTGACAACCGTCGTGACCTCCCGGTAGACATTCGTTACCCGGAGTGCCAATTGGATCCTCGCAAGGCTTTAGTACCATTTTTTTTCATCTCCCCTGTGAGTAATCATCGCCAAACCTCGTTTTTAAAAAATTTTAAGCTTTTTCCCTTTCAAAACCATGGAAAAATAATTTTCACCTCACAGGCGCATTTTCGTTATTTTTCCTCGAAATTTTTCGAACCCGACTAAAAATGTAGTAGATGAGTGGAAAACACATATTTCATGATTTAAAATAAATTTGGGTGTCTAAAACATTTATTAAAAATGATATTACAACTATTTGAATAAAATAAAAATATTTAATAAAATATTCTAATTTCTTATAAAATAATATTTATAGAGTCATCGGTAAATAATTTTTGTAATGTAAAAGCTAAATAAATTCATACGTACTATAACACAGATAATCGAGATATGAAATTTACTTTACAGTGACTCATGGGCCCACAAGGAACAAAAGTGCATAAAGGCAGTAAACCTACAGTTTTTGGAGTAGTAAAGTTGAGTAAAATCCTTGACGATATCTGCTATCCACAGGCTACCTTGGGCCTGAAATGGTTGAAAAGGAAGGTGGTGAGATTATAAAATCCTAGTGAGTAAACAGATACCATTTAAACCATCTAAAGTCAAGTAAATGGAGACAGATAAAACAGTTTAACATACTGAAATTCATCACCTTTCAACTTGTTTCAACCAAATAAAATTAATTCATATAAATCGAGTATTTAACATGCCTTATGAATTTCTTAAAACTTTGGCTCGTGCCAAAATCATTCTCGTACCCAGTTATCAGGGATACCTTGGCCGCGGGCTATCCCAAACTGAGTTCGCCAAGGCTATTAAAAAGTTATGTACTCATAAATTATGTTTTTATTTTGAAAATATAGCCGTTCTTTGGCGTTGGTTGAGTTCTCCCTCACGTGGTGGTTTGGCATGAAATGAACTCTAAAAGTTATACCTCAGGAGTTACCCTACTCGCTTCTCCAACCGAGGTAAGAATATGACCAAGTTCCGTGCCTTTCTAATAGGTTAGTCCATAGAACCAGCCCACTGCAACAAGCTAAACCCACCATACAATAAAAATTCAACAGTATAACGTGGTAATTTTATCATTATCCAGCCTATCAAGGCAAACAACAGTTTATACATTTCAACAGAAATACCAATTCAACCATTCATGCCAATATTGTCATAAGCCAATCAATTAGAACCATAAATTCACAATACATCAAATGGTCTTCAATTATTCTATTTTCAAAGCCATTATTCAATTTTAAAACAATTTTATGAAATCATTTCATTAAATCACATTTGGTTTATAAAACCGAAAAATTAATCATTTAATTCATTTTTCATGAAATTCACAAAATCGGATAATAACCACTTTAGATAATTAAAACGATAGTAAGGTTACTCACAGTACTAGGAGTTCGATATACTCCTATTCTCGGTCTTCGGGTACAATCTCTTTACCCTTGTTAGAGGGCTCACCACCTATACATCATACGTGACATGAATTTCAATAAATTGTGTCAATTTATCATAAACTATTTCAGGCTCTATATATCTATATGAATGCATGAAATGTGATGCAAAATGTCTAAATAACCGTTTAAATACGATATTCGACCTAATTCGCACTATTCTCGGTATAATTGGCTAAAACCTCCAATTTAAGTCCAAATCAATTTCTTTCACTTTCTACACTCCAATTATACTTAAAATACCTCAATGACTGTGAATATGATTCAACTTATTAGTCCGAACTATAAATCGCACATGTCTATACATTAGGTAAAAATTCAAATTTTCATGCCAAAATTTTTCATTAAATTTCTAGCCTCACCAATCATTAAAAACCACCAAAATATCATGAAATATCATCAATTTCAGCCTCAATATCCTCCCTAGAAAATTCGACCTCTTGTGGGTTTGTGAAGAACAAAGTGATTCCTTGCTAGATTTTCATACTTTCCATTACCAAACAACCAAAAACACTTAATTAGCTTGAAATCTAGCAAAATCAATGCTTAAAACCTCTCCTCTCAAATTCGGCTAGCATGGGTTCATCATGCAAACTTGAGTTCTAAGCATGGAAAATGAAAAAGAAAGCATGGGTAGTGTAAATCACAAGATAAAATCACAAAATCTTACCTTTATTAGCTTAATTCCTTGAAATCCCACACTTTTTCTTCAATTTTCCCACCTAGGGTTTGTGTTCTTTCCTTTCCTCTTCACCTTATGCTTTGGCCGGCTATATGTGTGAGACTAAAAGAGTTTTAAATAGATTTTACAAGAAAATTCTAGAATAATCCAAGCTTGACACATGGCATGTTTCCATTGGTACATGTGTAATACTTATCCATTAAGCAATCTTTCTTCACCACATAAAATGTTTCAATTGTCCACAATGTAAAATGTTAATGGCTTAAATCCATGGGCATGACAAGTTTTAGGTGGTGTAAAATTCTAAAATATCAACTTTGCCCCCGAAAATCGTAAAATTACCTTTTTACCCCTAAGACTCTAAAAATGTCAGAATTTAAATTTTTCACCTCTCAAACTCAAATCATACTCCAATGAGTCAAATGTGATCAAAATCTTTTCTAAAAATTCCCATTTTATCCTCGAGTGACAAAATTATCATTTTACCCCTAGAACATGAAAATTCCAAATTGACTCCAATTTAGCCCTCGAACTCCAAATCATCATTTTAAGTCATTCTAGGGTTTTAAAATTCTCAATTTTATCTTAAGATCTCTATTTAGACTAGTTCGAGGCTTAATTCAACTTAATAGTACCATTTGGTACAATATCGACTTTTGATGATTTTTCGGGGCTTTTCGAGTATGCAAGCATATTGTCAATCACATGAAGGACATGGCAAGTACTTTATAAGGTCGGGCTTGACAAAAAGTGTAAAGAACAAATTTGAAGAAATGGGTATTGTGCATAACCATAAGGTTACGGTTAGTAAAGTGGATGTGAAGAATTTATAGAGTAAGAAATGTATTGAACTAATTATGAGAATTGATTGTGTGATTTTAAATGTGATAGATATTATTGGAAGCTCCAGGCCCTTGGCAAGAAGAGCCAACTAAATGAGGTTGTTAATATATAGGTAGCACTAAGGTAAGGGATTGCATTTAAATGTTTTAATGAAGGCATGAATATTTGATTGTTGTGGCCTAAATGCTTTAAAAGTTTTGCATGGAAAAGAACTCTTAATGTTTGATATGGTTTATGTTCAAACTGGAAGCTAAGTATGTATTGAATATTATTGCTATAGTTGCGCTATATGTGGTTATAAAAAAAATTTGTTATGTATATGTAAATGTATATACAAATGTATGAGTATTGAAATCGATGACTCTTGGTTATGAATGTGAGGAATAATATGGTGGTTAACACCATACACCTTATGAAATGCTACATGAATGTGATATGTACGCTATGATATGGACGACCTAGATAGTGGGGTGAGGAAGTTCCACCATTACTATTGGAATATGGATGGTCTAGATAGTGGAGCGACAAAATACCACTATCATTATTTATCAAGGTTGGTTACCTTATGGACCACCTAATGGTGAGTTGATGAAATACCATTATCACTACATATGAGAGTTGGTTACCCCTAAGGAAGTCCTAATGGTGGGGTGATGAAATACCACTATAAATGGATAGCATAATCAGTAAGGCGATGAAATACCACTATGTTATGTTATTTTTGTTATTTAGCTTCACTAATGATGTGCTTAGTAATGTATATATGTATGTAAAGGGATGTTTATGAACTATAAGTTGGGATTGATGATGGAAGGATGCAAATGCTTATTAAGTTGATCAGTGATAAATGTATAAGTTCAAGTAATTGTATCATGGATTTAGGTTTCAAAGATAAATTGCATGGTATTAAATAAAATGACATTGTTGATAAATTTCTTTACTATTATTGCTCATTCCCTTCCTTATCCCTCATTGAGTTTGTACTCACCCTTTTTAAAATTGCATATTTTGGTTTTCAAATTCGAAGGTAGCTAGATCATAGTCTTTGAGGAGGATCCTCATACACCCATCGGTTGGTAGATATCTATAATGGCATTCAGTAACCGTAATCCCATCAATCACTCCGTTGGTAGTCATGAGTCTTTTACATATGTGCATTGACATATGTTGATGTTAATCATGAACCACTTTTGTATACATTGAATGGATAATTTGATTATCAATGTGCCATAAAGTGACATGTGGTATATGTTATTTTGGAAATATTACGTGCAGGGATTGTTATAGTACATTTTTAGGAAAATGATGCAAGCAAGTGACATTTAAATAGCCTTTAAGAAGTGATGTATGTTAGATGGATTGATGAACAAGATTATGTATAGAGAGACTTGTTTGAGTCTAGTGGCTACACCTATTGGGCTCATGCATCGATCATGGCCCGAAATTGGGTCATGACAAAATTGGTATCAGAGCTTTAGGTTTAGATAAGGCAGGCATCATGTTGAGTCTAGTGGAGTTGTCAGGACTATATGTAGGATTTTATGGGTGGTTTGCAAATCGTGGCATAACTCACACACGAGAGACTATGCAAAACCTTAATTATATTAGAAACCTACCATTTACCTTGTGTGTTGATGTGAATTGCAAAATTAATTGGCTTTGTCTTTGTCCGGGTATGAATGCCATTTAAGACATAAGTCATCATCAGTAAGACTTTGAAGTAGAATGTCCTAAAAAAAGGTCAATGGGATTGCATATCCTATGGCTAGGGATAGTGGTATACGAGATGAAACTACTAGACCATTAGAACCCAAACATTTATGAATAAGCATCTAGTGTTAACTCGCATTACGTTTGTGACGATTATTAATCCATTCATTAAAGATTGTGTTGTGCTATAAAGAAGTTGTGAACAAATAGTTGAATTGCATTTATGAATATATATATATATATATATGATGCTTAAGGTCATCTCATGTATAGATTGGTACTAGAGCTACAATAATATGCGAAAATATATACATATATATATATATGTATACATATATATGATGCTTAATGTCATTTCATGTATAGATTGGTACTAGAGTTGCAATACTAATTCTGCAGGGTTGGAATGCTTAGCCCTTGATATAAGGTAGTAGTTTTAATGTTTGGCAATAAATCAAAAAGCTGAGTTAGTTGATAAAGAGAAATGACATGTTTATGGATTAATATTAGATAAGTATGGTTTTGTCTATTATAAGGTAAATACCTCGTATTCAAGGTATGGTGGAAATGACCTTGATCCCAGAGATCTTATGGAGACAATTTAAACCTTGTTTTATGAGTTACAGATAGACAATTAGCAAACCTTTAGTCGTGGTTGAGATTGTAAAATTTTCAAAATTTAAGTGCAAAATGTCTTAATTAGAATGAGATGATGTTTAAAAAAGAAAAGTCTTGAATTATTATTGCCAATAATATGTTTTCTTTAAAATGATTATAGTTTTGAAATTATAAAAGTGACCAAAATTGCTTGAACTTATTTGAGTGATCCTTGATTAATTCTTGAAGTTATTGAATTCTCATGCAATTACCTTTGAAATGCCTACAAGCTTAAATGACTTAGTTGTATGAGTGTTAAACTTGCTTGAATAAGTGTTATAATCTCCCTAACATTTGTAGTTGAGATATTTGATTTCGAAGATAAGTTCACAATTCAATAAGGATTAACCTCCACAACAAGAAGTTTGACTCAAAGTTAAGAAAACATGCAAAAATCTCAACTGAAAGCTCATGTGATAAAGGAACTAGTCCAATGTCGGCTATAACTTCTTCATACTTGACTTTACATGCATAAATGAAGAGAGAATGAAGTGAAGACTTGGGTTTGGGGTCAACTACACGTCTTGAAACTTGACTTTAAAGTAAAAAGCAAGAAAAAATGAAGAAAGCCTAAAACATCAACTTTTGCCATTAGTGGGTTAACTCCAAATAACCTATACTCGACCCTAGAAAGAAGAAAAGATCCCAAAGTACATCTGAAAGCTTGGAAAGTTAACTACATAATTTCCATACTTGGCCTTAAAGCAAGAAAAGAAGAAATGAAGTCAGCCTTGAGTTGAGGGTTGACTGTTACGTTAAAAACTTGACCTTCAAAACACAAATTCGATAAAAGAAAAAGTTTGATGCTATAAAGGATCGATTACCACTTCTCCATATTTGACCCTAAATGATTGTTCGACAAAGAATTCAAATGGAAAACGACTATTTTCTTCATGGAATTAACCCCAACAGCTCCAAGACTTCTCTAATTATAAAACACTATCAGAAAATTAGGCAACTGTACAGAAAATTTTCTATCACTATTTTTCTGTCACAGATAATGACTTATAGTGACAAAATTGTGACAGTTTTGTGACAGAATTTATGATAATTTGTTTATGAGAATTTGTGACAAATTTAGTGACGGATTTCTGATAGAATTGTGACAAATCTGTCACTAAATCCGTTACAATTAATTTGGGGGCGAAAATTTTTTCTTGGAGCCAAAATTGTTGACAAAATCTTGTGACGGAAACTGTTACAATATTACGATTCCTTGTTTGGCGACAAAATCAATGACAAAAATTTAATTCGGGTAGCTCAAGTAAATAAATTGCCCAATTTAAGTATAGTTACAGATTATTGTGACAGAATAATCTATCACAAGGATTAGTATAATTTAATATTATATTTTTGTGACAAAAATAGTGACGGATTTGTGACAATTAATTTTGAGGGGAAAAAAGGCGCCTTGCCAAATTTAAAATAAAATGGGTCATCACAAGTCTGTCACTAAAATCTATCACAAAGGTTATTTTCAACTTTATTTATATAATTAAAAAAAAAATTAAATATTCCATTTGGATAAAATAAAAATATTATATTTTTTTTGTGTATACTATATATTTGAGTTTTTATAAGTATTTAAAATTTGCAATATATATATAAACTTGTATTAATTAATATGAAATTACATGTAATTATATATTTTACATGATATAAATTATATGTTAATATTAATATATGATATAAAATATGGCAACCTCAAAAAACTCATATTCAAAAATCCTAAAAAACCCCTATTCGATGACCACATGTGTCGAGTCATCAACAAAAAGGCCTAATATTTGAGCATATTGATCTCGGGTACCTGATCTAGTTATATAAAGTTAGGGTACCTTAAAACGAGCTTGGGATAGGTTTAAACAATGATGCCCGAATCCAATTATGTTGATATTTGACGATTATATAAGGTTAGGGTACCCTATAACCGGGCTTGAGATGAGTTCAAATGGTGATACCTGAACCCAATTATGTTGATATTCAAATTGCTCGAGTACCCGCCTCGAACTCGATACCTATTTATAAATATTTTATTATTATATAAATAATTAAATTAAATATTTATCTAATATTAGTGTTGGAATTCGAACTCGAGCTTGGGAGTGGTTCAAATAGTGATACTTGAACAAAATTATGTTGATATTTAACGGTTATATAAAGTTAAGGTACCCTATGACCAAGCTCGGGACAAGTTCAAATAGTGATACCTGAACCCAATTATGTTGATATTCGAGTTCCTTGGGTACCTACCTAGAACACGATACCCATTTATAAATATTTTATTATTATTTAAATAATTAAATTAAATATTTATCCAATATTTGTGAGACCTCAACCCTTATAGGCTCATAACTACGCATAGATGCAATAACACGGGCCAGAGGTAGTTTCGTCATTTCCTCTAAAAAAGCTCCCAAAAAAAAGTTTTATGATATTTTAAGGTGTAAATAGGCATAAGACCGAATAAATAATGTGTAATGATGAAAACACGAAGAAAACTAGAAGTTTCGATAATTTTCATAATAAGGGCAAAATTGTCATTTTGCACCCTGAGTCAAAATTTTAAGTTTTCGTAAACCCGCGTAGTTTAGATCATTGTGGACCTTGTCTCAGTGTCAAAAGAATAAAAAAATTACACAAAGGATTGGAGAAGAACAAGTTAACTTGCTAAAGAGCATTTTCGTAATTTCAAGGGGAGTTGGATAAGTATTAGCTATAAATATCTTTCTTCCAGTAGCTTCCTCAATCTCCAGCAACTTTGCTTATTCTTCTTCCTTCTTCCCTCTCACGTTTCTTCATCCTCCGAGGGAGTCCTCTTCAAGCTTCCATAACTTTCTCTCTCTAGCTCTAATTTTCATGCCTCGGTGCACCTTTTCATGAAATCCTTGTGCTCTTTCACTTTCTCACTTTAAAACCCTTGAAAAATCTTACTTTCATACTTTTTCTCACTAGCTAAGTGTTTAGAGAGAGAAAGAGAGAGAAAGCTCCCATAATAGCTTGGAAAATTTATTGAACAGAATTTCAAAGTTTCAAGCTACCAAGGTGAGTAGGGGGTGTCAATTTTAAAAATTTTCATAAATATATACCTATAAATATGATTTATTTTAATTGCGAAAATTATGGATAACATGTGCTGGTAGATATTTTAGGGAATTGTGAATGTTTGTGGTTGAGGTTGAGGTTATCCACTCATGTTAGAGTGATTAGGGTAGTGAAAATAGATAGCCATTTAAATGGCAATTGGAAGCTAGCTAAGAGAAAGCTTTAGACTTTATAAGTATGTGAATTGACAAATTGGTGATGCTAATGTGATGATAGGTTCCAATGAAGCCCCATCATCCCATTTGGACAATTAGGGAAGTTAGGATCGGCTAATGGCTCAAATAATACCGGTGAGTGGACTTGCATTTCAAAATTTGTTTTGGGAATGTGAATGTAATTGTACAAAGGAACAAGTCTTTGGTGAAGTGTTTTTATCTTGTGAAAATGTTCTATATAAATGGTTTATGTGTTATCACAATATGATGATATGTATAATATGCATTTGGTGTTTCTTTCATATGTTGATGTGGACCCGGCTATGTGCGAGTAGGAGTGCGCATACGTCGATGATGACCCGACTATGTGTGAGTAGGAGTGCACATAAGTCGATGATGACCTAGCTATGTGCGAGTAGGAGTGTGCATAAGCCGATGCTGACCCAGCCATGTACTAGTGGGGAGTGCATATGAGCTGATGACGATGGGAGAGTGTGCATGATGATGGATATATATATATATATATATATATACATATATAGATATGTTTGTCATGGAATGTTCATGAATATGTATATGGTTGAAATGCATGTGAAATTTGACATGTTCAGCTTTAGGAATTTATATGTGTTTCATGTTGCATTTGTCATGTGAACAGGGTGGCTTTTTCTTGAGGAAATGGGGAATTTTTGCTGATGCCCTATTTCTCGCTGTGGCGAGATTCATTCTCACTGCAGCGAGAAACTCTTGGGTTTTCGAGGGTTTCACTAGACATGGTTCTCGCTGCAGCGAAAAACTTTCTGTTTCACTTAGTATCTTGATCAATTGCTGCGCTATTTTCCACTTCTTTGGTACCATAGTTGAGCATGGACTTCCAACATTAAGGAATAAACAAATTAAGTTTAAAATGAGGGGTTTGGTGAGAAACCCTCAGCCAGCTAAGAAACCCTCGGCCAGTTGATAATTTAAGTCAAATGTCACTGCAGCGAGGACCCGTTATCTACTTGACTTGAATTGCATGAAAGTTATTAAAGTTTTCATTCTTCAAATCTTTTGTTGAGCATGGACCCTTTACATTAAGTGATTTAATCAATTGCGGTTTTCTTGAGGGGTTTTGATAAGCACTAAATTAAATTGCATTATTTTGAAATAAGCGCATCATGATTTTTAAATTCTTCCTTACTGTTACTTGTTCCCTTCCTTGTTCACTCATTGGGTTTGTACTTACCGTTTTCAACTTCATGTTTTTAGATCACGAGGTAGCTGATAACTAGGTCGAAGTGTCTTCGTATATTTGACCCTTGGTAGGTGTCTCGGCATTCAGTAGCTGTACATTCGTTCGAGTCTTTCCGCTGGGAGTGGAGTACTCTTTTGTTGTGTATAGACAGACCCAATGTAAATTATTAAGACATATGTTTAGACAACACCTGTATATTAGTTGATAATGCCATTATAAGTCAAAAATGAATAGCATTAACTAGATTTTAAATTATGAAATGTGACTTTAGTAATTTGATGGAATAATGAGGAGGATAATATAGCTAAGCTTGCTTGGGCTTACTAGGCTATGTCCATTGAGCCCTCGCGCTGGTCATGACTCGGGATTTGGGTCGTGACAATTGTGAGACTTGACCTTTATAGACTCGTAAAGGGAAGTATACGCGATATCCCTGATCAGGGGTAATTTCGTCATTTCCTTAGTAAGCCCATAAAAGTTAGATTTTTAAACAATATTATGGTCTAAGTAGGCCTAAGGCATAAATGGATGGTGAAATTAGGGGTAAAATAGAAAGGAAACCAAAATTTCGATGATTTTCACGGTAAGGGCAAAATGGTCATTTTTCACCTCAGGTTAAAATTTTAAGTTTTCATGAACCCGAGCATGTCTAGACCATTATGGATCTTGTCCCAGTGTCAAAAGAGCAAAAAGATTGCATAAAAGATTGGAGGAGAATAAGCTAAATTGTGGAGGGGCAATTTGGTAATTTAAGTGGAGTGGATAAGTTTGGCCATAAAATATCTTGAATTTCTAGCAGCTTCTTGAATTTCTAGTAGCTTGTCTTCTTCTCCTTCTTCCCTCTCACGTTTCTTTAAAACCTCCATGGAAGCTTGATATGGAGTTTGCATGATTTTCTCTCTCTAGCTTTAGTTTTCATACTTTTGAGCCCTTTTGACTAGAACCCTTGTATTTTTTCAATCTCTCACTTCAAAACCCTTGATAAATCTTATTTTTATACTTTTTCTCACTAGTTGGGCATTTTAGAGAGAGAAAGAGAGAATTATCCCATTGATTTGGAAGCTATTAGAAGAGAATTTGACTACAAAGGAGCCCTAGGGTACGTCATGAACTAAGCTTGGTTTTTAGCTGTGGATAATGGCTATTAATTTAGATTATGAGCTGTTTTATTGTTGAGGATGTTCATTCATTTTATAGTGATTTAGATAGTGAACATAGATAGCCATTTAAAGTGACAATTGAAGGCTAGCTAAGAGATAGCTTTTAGGGTTTATAGTATGTGAATTAACATAATGGTGATGTTAATGTGATGGTAGGTTTCAAGGAAGCTCCATCATTCTATTTGGACAATTAAGGGGATTGGAGTCATCTAAAGGCTCAACAATATACCGATGAGTGGACTTGCATTTCAAACTTGTTTTGGAAAATATGAATGATTTTATCCAACTTGACTTTGAAAATGTGCCTTGGGAACAAGCCTTTGGTGAAGTGATTTTATATTGTGGAAATGTGCTATACAATGTGCTATGTGTTATCAAAATATGATAGTGTGCATGATATGCATTGGGTGCTTCTTTGTATGTTGATGTGGACCTGGCTATGTGCGAGTAGGAGTGCACATAAGCCGTTGTTGACCCGGTTATGTGCGAGTGAGAGTGCACATAAGCCGTTGCTGACCCGGCTATGTGCGAGTGGGAGTGCGCATAAGCCGTTGCATATGAGATGTTAATGATGGGAGAGTATATTTGATGATTGATATCTATATATATATACATATATGGTATATGGTTGTAATACAAAAATGTGAACATTTGATCTGTTGAAATTTGGGAGTTTGCATGTGTTACATGTTGCTTTTGTTATTGAGGAGGATGGCTTTGTTTTAAGGGAAAAGGAAACCTTTTTATTGATGTTTTGATTCTCGCTGCAATGAGAAACTCTCGAGTTTTGAAAAGGTAGGCTGGCCAAAAACTCGCTGCAGCGAGAATCCATTTTTGTTGTAGCGAGGAAGGTATAGTAGCTTCTCGCTGCAGTGAAAAACTTTCTGTTTTATGACCAAAATCTCGCTGCAGCAAAAAACTTTATGTTTTTCACCTCATTTTGATCAATTGTTGCCTTATTTTCCACTTATTTGCTACCATATTTGAGCATGGATTTCCAACATTTAGGAATAAGTGAATTAAGCTTAATATAAGTAGGTTTGGTGAGAAACCCTCGGCCAGTCAAGAAACCCTCGGTTAGATGATAATTTAAATCAAGTGTCGCTGTAGCAAAAATTTATTCTCACTGCAGCGAGAATGCCTTTCCTTTGCAGCGAGGACTCGTCGTTCATTGACTTGATTCGCATGAATGCTATTAAAGTTTTCACTCTCCAAATCCTTTGTTGAGCATGGACTTCTTCCAATAAGTGATTTTTCTCATGTGGGGTCTACATGAGGGGTTTAATAAAGTAAAAAAAAATTGCATTGTTTTGAAAAAAAATGCATCATGATTTCGTTAAATATTCCTTGTGGTATGCTTGTTCCCTTTCTTATTCACTCACTGGGTTTATACTCACCGTTTTCAACTTCATGTTTTCAGATCACGAGGTAGTCGGCAATTAGGACGAGGTGACCTTGTAGACTTGTATCCATCTTTTGGTAAGTGTCTCGGCATTCAGTAACTGTACATTCGTCCGAGTCCCTCCATAGGAAGTCGAGTATTATTTTGTTGTGTATAGACGAACCTAATGTAAATTGTTAAGATACATGTTGTAGACAATGTATATACACTTGTTTTGTATGCCAGTATGAGATGGCAATGTGTAGTATTATTTTGATTCTAAGTTATGAAATGTGACTTAACAGTTTATGATGGAATGATAACATGTCAGATTAATAGGCTTGCTTGGGCTTAGTGGATTATGTCCATTGGGCCCATGCGCCGGCCATAGCCTAGAATTTGGGTCGTGACAACAATATTAGTGTTTGGATTCAAACCCGTGTAAAGAGGGAAGAGCATTCAACACCTATACCAACTTTGTAAACAATTCATTTTGTTAGAAATTGACAAATATATGAAAAGTATGATTAGTCAAATTATTAATATGATGACATTAATATATTTACCCTAACTAAATCTATTTTTTGTAACTAATTATTTTTTTATTTTTTTCATATACTTGTATCTATTTTCATGTAATCAAATATTTATTTATTACTATATTTTTTTACCTAATTCTATTTTTATAACTAAATATATCTTCTATTTATTTTTTTTCTATCTAAACCTACTTTTTATTTCTAAATATTTTATCTTCCTTATTTATTTATGCTTCCCTATTTTAGTAAATTTCTTTCCCATACATCTAATACTTATACTGCAAAAAAAAAAAAGAAAAGATTTTTCCATATCATTTATCATTAAAACAATATTTCATTTTCTAAAAAATAAAATCATTCAAAATAAATATCAAAGGTTCAAACCCAACGAGTCAAGAGTCCATACCATAGTTTAGGCGAAGATTAGCCCCAAAAGGTTGGGCCTTGAGGATGCCCACAACTGCTATAGTAGCTCGCTCCCTTTCTTAGTTGAAACACACTGTTCGGTGCACAGGGTACATGACTTACACCTACTAAAACGGTGCCGTTTTGGCGTTATTCCTACTGCAAAGGAGCCTTTAACAAAATTATGCTGTTTTGGCACATTAATCTCCCAAAACCCTACCTATAAAAACCATTTTTTCAATTTCTCTCTTCATTTTCTTCCCCCACTTTCTCTCTCTAATAGTAGCTCTTCCACCTTCTCTCTAAAATTAAATCCTAATCCCAAAGCTTTTAACCTCTTCTCTCTCCCAATAGATCGGTAGCCTTTGAGCCCCTCCATACTTCTTTCAATCGGAATAAAAGGAAAAATAGGTTGTAAAAAGCCCCTAAAAATCCCTAAATTTATCCAAAAACCAAGAAAGAAAACTACTACCTACCCTACGGCCGTCCCATTCCTATGCATTTCTTTTTTTTTTTTTGTGATTTTAGGTGTTTATTTTTTGATTGTAGTTAGGGTATTGGGCTGCTGACTAAAAGTTAGGATTTTTGGTTTTTGCTCTAGGAATTTTTAGGGTTTCTAGTAAGGGTTTCTAACTTTTTTGGTTGAATCTGTTACATTCATCTGATGATGGATGTGAGAAGTTCTCCCATAAGTTGGTTTCATACTTGCCCCCATTGCATAGAGTTAACAAATTCTGGCTTTAGATTTATTGAATTTTTTATTTTGAAAGAGCTTGGTAATTTGAAGGTAGTAAATTTGGATTTCAATGACATTGATGCATGTTTGGTATGCTTGAAAAGTACTCTCTCTTTTCTCTTATGTTTAACAGAATACTGAACTATATAGCTTTGCTTTATATATGTAGTCTCCATTATTATAGAGATCTAATAATGAAGAGGCTATTTATATAGCAAAAATTATTTATCTAAATAATGGGAGATTATTCTTTGTGAAACATATTAAAGGATTTCATCATATAGTTTTTGTTTTGGAAATCTCTTACATAATTTGTATAAATGGTAGTTATAGCCCATAATTTTTATTTTTTACTTTGATCTAGGTTTGACAAATTTGGAGAGCTTGAACTTAGATTCATGTAGAATTGGTGATGACGGGTTGGTTTACTTAACAAGTCACTACTTAAACTGCTATCATTTTTTATTGTAAATTCTATTTCGTTCTGATTTATGGCAACATTTGTATTCAGGCATGGAGGATCATAGAAAATGAATATATATGAGTGTTTAGGCAAAAAAAAAAAAAAACACATTTAAATAGCCTTACTTTTTGGTTTTAGAATTCTATGGGCTCAAATAGTGTATTCCTTTTTAAATCATTTTGGATTTTAATGCTTTAAGTAAGATAAAGATAGAGCAGAGATTGAACTTTATCTTATTCAACCACTTATCTCTATGTATGGGATGATTTGTTGTAGATGTTGAGATTGCTTCTAGTGTTTTACCTTTAGCCCTGTTTTTGACTATTTAAATTCTAAAACCAAATTTAAATTCTAAAATATTATTTTAATCTTACTTTTTAGGATTTCTTTTGTCAAGCCTTACTCTATTATATACTTTTCATGTCATTCATGTGCTTGATAGAATGTATGCATAAGTGAATGTATCGAAAAATCGTTAAAAGTAGATATTGTACCTAGTAGTACAATTAAGTTGATTAAAGCCTCGAACTAGGCCAAATAAAGATTTTACGATTTATTTGAGAGTTATTGAATCTTAGAATGTCTTAATATGGTGATTCGGAATTCGAGGATTGATTTGGAGTCCAATTGGGAATTTTCATAACGTTGGGGCAAAATGGTCATTTTGCCACCCAAGGGCAAAATTAGAATGTTGGACGAGAGTTTTGACCAAGTTTGACTATTTGGAGCATAATTTGAAATTGTGGAGTGAAAAATTTCAATTCTGACATTTTTCGAGTATAAGGGTAAAACTGTCATTTCACGTGTCCATGAGGACGTCATTGAAATTTTACACCACCATGACACTTGCCAAGCCCATGAATTTCACTATTATCACTTTATACTTTGGATAATTATGGGATTACATGTGGTGGTGAGAAATTGCTTAATGGTCAAGTTTTTAATCTTGGACCAATTACATGGTGACACGTGGCAAATTTTAATCCTTTTATAATTCCCTTTAAAAAACTAGCACACACTCTTCCTAAATCACTCTTATGGCCGGCCAAGTAAGGGAACAAAGAGAAAAAGAGAAAAATAAACCCTAGGAAGGAAAAATTCAAGAGAAATTGATGGATTTCAAGGAATCAAGCAAGTAAAGGTAAGATTTTTTAATTTAACTTGTGATCTACCTTTCCCATGCATTCTTTTTCATTCTCCATGGCTGAAATTCAAGTTTTCAAGAGGAAACCTTTGCTAGACAAATCTAGAGAGAGAAGTTTTGGTGATGAATTTTGCTAGATTTCATAATATCCTAGTGTTTTTAGTCATTTTGTGATGTTTGGAAGGAAAAACAAGCAAGAAAATCACATGTTCTTCAACCACCCTCATTTGGTCGAATTTTCTATAGGGCATGTTGATGATGGATTTGGTTGTATTTCATGTTATTTAGCTAGGAATTGATGAATTATGGGGTTGGATATCGAAACCGGTTATTAAAAAATATAGTTCTTTTAGAAAATGGCTTGATGGAAAATGAGAAAATCATAATAAATGGACTTGGATTTGATTCCTAATGATATATGCATGGATTTACGAGACTGTGTAGACATTGATTAGTATGTTAGATCGAAATCGGAATGAATTTCGAAAAATGGTGAAGTTAGTTAAAAATCAAGTTCATTGTAATGCTTTGGTGTATTAGATTATTGGGAGTGTAATGAATATATTTGGAGTTGAATCGGATGTTTTGGTTAAATCAATGGTGTATAGTTCGAATTAGGTCGAATACAAATTCATTCCGATCATAATTGAACCTACATAGAACACCGTCTTTAAGTGATTATTCGAACAATTCTCATTCAATGTCATGCATTCATATAAAGCTTGAAATAGTTTTATAACAGTTTGGCATAAATATATTGAATTACGTGTCGTGTATTATGTATAGGTGGTGAGCCCTCTGATAAGGGTAAAGATATTGTGCCCGAAGACCAAGAATAGGAGTACTCCAAACTCCTGCTATTGTGAGTAATCAGACTTTCATCTTAACTATCTAAAGTAGTTTATACTCATTTTTGTGTTTTAAAGAAAAATGAATTTAAATTGCAAACTATTATGTTTTATAATTGAAGTGTTGATTAAATGAAATGAGATTTATAACTTGTTTTGAAATTGAATATTGGTTTTGGAAATTGAGTAAGTAGAGACTATATACTTGTGTTATATATTTGTTTTGACATATGGATTGAATTGATGGCTTATGACAATGTGATGGCAAGCATGGCTGGATTTATGTTTATGTGGAATATATGAACTATTTTGCTTTGCCTTGATAGGTTGGTAATATTATATTAGCCATGTCATGCTGTTGGAAATTTTATTGAATTGATGGGTTATTTGATTAACTTACTGCAATGGGAGGATTTCTGTGGACCAGCCTATTAGAGGGGCACGGTAAACCCCGTTATATTTTACCTTAGTATGAGAGGTGCGGAATGTATCTCTTAAGGTAAAGTTAGAGTTCACCTTACGCCGAATCACCACGTGAGGGTGAAACTTAGCCAACGCCAAGGAACGACTATGCTTTTAAATGTAAAAAAAATGAGTTTTATACTTATATGTTATTTTAACAGCCTTGACCGACTCGGTTGGATGCTCGGTGCAAGGTGTCACCGAGTGCAAGTTTTTGGCACGAGCTAAGTTTTAAGAGAATCATGAGCCTTGTTGATTTTTATGAAATGAAATTGATTTATATGAAATGAAATGAGATTCGATGTTATGAATCATATTATGATGAGATATTTTAAATTATCTCCATTTACTCGACTTTAGATGTTTTAGATGAAATTTGCTTACTTACTGGGTCTATAAAAACTCACCCCTTCTTTTCACCCATTTCAGGCTCAGGGCAGTCTATAGACCGTTGATTATGTCGAGGGTTTGCACCCTTAGAAATCGCAGGTGTATAGTCTTGTACATATATGTTTATTTTGGAGGCCCATATGTCATTGTAGAATATTTTGTATACCTGGCTGCGTGTGCCACTGTATGTATGAATTTATTTTACTTTTACGCTGTAAAAATTATTTACGTAGAGTTCTATAAATATTGTTTTATAAGAAAATGGAATATATTATTTAGTTTGATTAGCCAAAATTTTATTTTAAATGGATGATTTAGATTACTAAAATTATTTTTAGATAAGAAATGTATATTTTTCAATCGTATGCTGTATTTTTACCAGGTTTCAAAATTTTCGGATAAAAATGACCAAAATACCCCTGTGTGGCAGAAGTTATTTTTTTATTTGTTTTGATTTAAAAATAGTTTATATTCCCTTAAAACATGATATTTTGTAACTATTGCTCACAGGAGAGATGTAAAACTGATGCAAGAGCCTTGCGAGGTTTCGGTTGACATTTCGGGTAATGAATGTCTATCGAGACATCGTGACGGATGTCACGGGCTCGAAGGGAGTACCGGGTCGTGACATCTTTAATCAAATTGCCTTGTTAGTTATGTTACATTTGCATTTGATATATATGGTGAAGATGCTACCAATTTTTAGCTGATATGCACCAATATTTCATTTGAGCCTAATCATGCTCAATATATGGTTTCGATGTTGTGGTAGACAATTTAGTAGTATGATGAACAAGGAGAGAAAAACTGCAAAGGATGAAGCCAAGGTCACTAGTGTGGTTGAAACAAAAAACTTTTGGCTAAAATGGGTTGGCGAAGAGAATTAGGCATGGTTGATTGACAATGGCTAGATTAAAGGAAAGCTTCCTTTGGTTTTCACCAATGAGGCCTTCCCTATTTCAACGGAACATTACCTTTCAAAAATAAAATTGAAGATATAAAGTTTATGAATGCTTTGTATTTTGGTTATGTTATGTAGAAGTAGATGGTATAATTCAATGTGATGAATTCGTTATAATTGTTATAATTCAATGAAGTTGATGGTAGTTCTATTGTCATCAAAATTGATGATTGAATTGTAACAAGTACAGAATTAGGAATTGCATATTATTTCGTGTGATGGATGCAATTATTTGTGACAAATATATTTTATTTTAACAAATTATTTTATTAATTAATGATAGTATACATTAAAAATTAGTGATAGAATTTTTTAAGTAGTGATAAAAATTTTAAAAAATGAGTGACATTTTTTTGTTATTGACGAAATCAAGTAATTTACAAACATAAATTGTAACAGATTTAGTGATAATAATGCTTAGATAGTGATAAATTTGTGACAGAATCAATGACAATAGTCTTGTAATAGAAATTTGTGACAAAAAATGGTAACAATATTCACACATTGTAACAATTACTAGTGATGGAAATTAGTGACAAAATAAATTTCGTGACATAATAAATTTCGTGACATAATATTGTGACAAAATGAGTTACAGTATTGTACAACTGTGACAGAATATTGTAACAGATTTAGTGACCATTTTTTTGAATTAATGATAGGTAGCTGCCTGGATTGACAAAAAATTATGATAAAAATTATACTAATTTGTTATAGTAATTCCGTCACTAAATAATGATGGCTTTGAAAAACTTTGTGACAGAAGTATCATTGAGGCAACTTACTGTGTGGGAAAATATTTGTCACAATTTTCGTCATTAATTTCTATTTGTGACGGATTAAGGACTTTCTGCGATGGTTTCTTTTGTCACAGAAACCCATTTTTCTAGTAGTGAAAAGGAACATTTGGAAGCATTCAAAGGTGTGGAAGAAATGAGAAAAGATAAAACACTTGAGAATCAAGCCTTGCAAATAAAAAAGAGACAAACCAAGCAAAAACAAGCATTCACTATTGAGCTAAAAATTTCTTTATACTTTCACTCTAATCCTTGTACACACTCTTTACCCATTCTTCCTCATTTGTATTTACTAAGAAAAATCTACCTTTTAGAGGTATCCTTTCTACTCAAATTGTAAGAGAAAAAAAAGGTTGTGCCTTAATCTTCAAAGGTAACATTGTAGGGGTTATGCTTGCTTCTATAAAAGGACATTGTAAGGGTCGTGCTTGAGCCCAGAAAAAGGCATTATGTGGGTTGTGCTTGCTCCTATAAAAAGGTATTGTAAAGGTTATGGTTGAGCTCAAAAAATGCATTGTGAAGGTTATACTTGATCCTTGAAAAAGTACATTCATATTGAATTTGAAACTCTTTAACTTGCTAAAGGAGAGGACGTAGGCATTTGAGAAAGCTGAACCTTTATAAATTTCTTGTATCTTTTACTTCAACCTTTCAGTGCTTTTAATCATGCATTTTATCTTTAAAAGGTTTTAGGAAATTGTTTATAACTTACTTGTTTTTGATTTATACATCAAATCCTTTTTAGCATATTTACAAAGTTTACTTTTCACAACTTTTCACTTGTGTACTCTACCTTGAGGAGTTAGAAAAATTTGTTTTCAACTTGTTGCTTACCAAATTTAGTACAGGAGTATTATTAGATTACTTGCACATTGAGTTAAAGAAAATTATTTAGGTTACTTGCGCATTAAGTTAGGTTAGGTTAAGTTATCTTGTTCTTTACTTGTACTTTAAGGAAGTTTAGGTTAAGTTACTTCTTTATTTATTTTTATATAGGAATTGCAATAATCCCATATAGGAAAGTTAGAAGACTCTCTTCCTTAGGAATAGTTATATAAAGCTCTATTGGTTTAATTGTTACACACATTAAAGTTGAGAATTAATAAAGAATATTTTCTTTAATAAAAAGGAGTGCTTATTTTCTCTAGGCTTTTTTCAAAAGAGTAAGAGATTTTAGTACTTTTGGTTTGGCCAATGAAAGTGGGATTTTTGGATATTGTTCACCTTAGTGAGGTTTTTTAACCTTGATAAGATTTATTTTCACCTTAGTAGGGTTTTTAACCTCACAACGATTGGTGCTTTCACAACGTCTAAGTGTCTTCCTCGACGTTAATTTGTATCAGAGCGGGATCATTGTTCGCTGCGTAGTTCAAGTTCACTATCGGGTTTTAACTCCCCTTGTTCATGTAATTCTATTTCTTTTATTGTTTTATAATTATATTATCATCTGTTTTACATCACCACATCGTCATCACCACATCATCACCATATCATCATTGCCATAATTGCCATTCATTATTCGGCCAACAAAATGTCGCCAAGATGCCAAAATTGTCAAAGAATTCATCATGAGATCAAGATTGAGGAATAACGTTGCCAAATTCAAGAATTATAAAAGTAACTCGCAAGATGTGATATTGCTCAAATCAACAACAGTAGCCCCAATCATGAAGATGGATCCACAAATTAAACAACAAGAGTTGGATTAAAGGATTTGTTATTACAAACCCTTGATTTAAATGGTGGAGAAGTCAAGATTGAAGTAGTTGATTCTCATGGGAAGTTACATGTGGAGGATTATTTGGATTAGGAAGGATTAGAACCAGTGTATAATAAATATGATGATGAGATAGAGTAAATTGATGTTCTTCATGCACAAAGCGAGTCCTTGGTGATACAAACACAAGTCGAGGAGTTGTTGGAGAAAAGTCTAGTATGTGAAAGTAAAAGTTCTTGTACTTGCCCAACTTTGTTAAAGAAAGATAGTTCATAGAGGATATATGTGGACAGCCATGCCATAAACAAGATCACAGTTAAGCATTGTTTTCCAATTCCTTGATTGAATGACATGCTTAATCAAGTTGTTTGTTCCAAGGTGTTTTTAAAGATTGATTTAAAGAATAGATATCATCAAATTAGAATGAGGAGTGGAGATGAATGGTCCTAAGGGTATTTATCACAAGCTCAAGTCTAGAAAGTTTGGACTTTGTAAGGTGTTTAAGAAAATCAGTTCAAATGCCTACTTAATTGAGTTGCCACTTGAGTTACAAATCAGTCTTATTTTCAATGTTTTGGACTTGTATCCATTTGATGGATTTGATGGGACTGCATCTACTATGGATGCTCAAGTTCAGCACCTTCCAATTACTAAGGCTGAAGTTACTGAAGAAGTGTTAGATGTGAAAAAGGTTTGATCTAGACAAGGGAACTTGTAAAGGTGAGATTTTTCTCCAATCTAGGGAGAATGATACAGAAGTATTATCAGATTACTTGCACTCTAAGTTAAAGAAAATTATTTAGGTTACTTGCGTATTAAGTCAGGTTAGGTTAAATTATCTTTTACTTTACTTGTACTCTAAAGAAGTTGGGTTAAATTACTTTCTTATTTATTTTTATTTAAGAATTGTAATAATCTCACATGGGAAAGTTAGAAGACTCTCTTCCTTAAGAATGGTTATATAAAGGCTTATTGGCTTAATTGTTAGACACATTAAAGTTGAGAATTAATAAAGAATACTTGCTTTAATTAGCAAGAGTGCTTATTTTCTTTAGGCTCTTTTCAAAAGTTTAAGAGATTTTAGTATCTTTAGTTTGGCCAATAAAAGTGGGATTTTTGGCAATTGTTCACTTTAGTGGAGTTTTCTAACCTTGCCAAAATTGGTGTTCACCTTAGTGGGGTTCCTAACCTCACCACCACGATTGGTGTTTTCACAATGCCCCAACGTCAAAATTTCCTTTGCATCATTCTTGACAAAAACAAATTTGAAAATCAGACTTGAGAAAATCCTTTTTATCTATTCAAGGCTTTTAAGTTCTTTAGAAATTTTTTAAAGTCCAATTCACCCATATCTTAGACAATTTCTAGTCATTTTTATTGAGCTAACACAGTCTAACAATTGGTATTAGAGTTTAGACTTAATTTTTTAGGTTTAACAGCTTTTGAGTGATTGTTGTTAGCTCCAAGACATGGCCACAAATCATCTTGAAATAATTCGTAGTGAAGGCCAATCAATTAAAGAACCTCCCCAATTAAATGGCCAAAATATTTCTTATTGGAAGGTCACAATGAAATATTTTATTCAAGCAAACAACTATGGAGCTTGGGAACTGATTGAAAATGGTCCATACAAGATAGAAAAATAAATGAGTGACTGGGATACAAATGATTTAAACTCGTTATAGCTTAATGCCCAAGCCATGCATGTTCTCTTTAGTGCACTTAGAGATAGAGAATATAAGAAAGTCTCAAATTGTGGAAGTAATCAAAAGATATGGAAAAAGTTAAAAGAACTGTATGGAGAAACTTAAGAAGAAAAAGAATTGGAAAAGAAAAGATTGTGAAAGCGAAAGTTCAATAAGTGATGATGATCAAGCAAATTTTGACTTTCAAAGACAAGCTACGAGGTAGGCTTTTCATTTCATGAACCACTTTCTTTTTCAAATAATGGATTAGAAGATGTTTTTGAAAGGCTAGCTTATAAATTTCAAGATATAAGCCTAAGACCAAAAGCAAAGATTTCAAAGCTTGAAATTGAAAACAAATCTTTGATGAATGAAAACAACAAGCTGAAAATTGATTTTCAAACCTTCCAAAGATATTTTGATCTTTTAGAAGAAGAGAACAAGAAATTGAAAAATATTGTAAAAGCAAAATTGAGTGATTAAAGGAAGGGGGTTTCATGATTCTCAAATCTTCTAATGCAATCGTTGTTTATTTTATGGTCACTTTTTATGTACTTGTCCAATTAAATAATATTTATCTTATAGGTGTGAGTTCCAAAAGGAACTATATATATTGAGACTAACCCTCAAGGATCCAAAGAAATTTGGATACCAAAATCAAATGAGAATGTTTCTTGCAAATGTGTTAAAGTAAGGAAGAGCAAATTCTTGAAGATTGAAAGCTCTCTTAACATTCAAAGAAAAATGGGTGACTTCTTTACCATTAGCTTCTCATTTGTCAAAGTATAAATCTTGGTTGTTTGTTCTTATTTTGATTGGTTATCTTTCTTTGTTGTTGATTGGCTATTCTTGCTTGAATATTTAGTGTTTAACTATATGTTTACTCCCCTTTAAACTTTATTGATAAATCTTGAATATGAAAAATTAGTTCAAATGTGATACATGTTATAAATTACATAATCATGAAGGAAGTATGAATCTAAAGATTGAGTGTGCACCTATATTTGATCTTGAATACATGATCATGCTTATTTTTCTTATTACTTTGTTATATATATATATATATATATATATATATATATATATATGTATTTGAGCTTTATTGTTTTTGCTTGATTGTGGAAAATTGTCTTGATAAAATTTTCTCATGTTTTGTGAAATTGACTTCATATTATTTGTTTGAAGAAAGATGATTTAAAGCATAAAAGGTTTGATGTTGATGGCATGAGAAATGGCTAATGTGATTAATAAATTGATTTGCTTAATTGCCTATTCTAGTAGCATAAACAAGGAAAATTGAGTTTTTAAAGTTGACTTTTTAATTTCCTTATGTCCAAGATAATTTGATCATTTGAATAATCTTGATTTGTAATTTAGAACTTGTTGAATAATTCAAGATGGTTAAAATTGAGCATGATAAGTTTTAACTACTTGGATTGGTACTTTTTTAGCAAAAATGAAATTATGTGAGCAATGTTTGCCATCCTTGATTTTATAATGATTTATATATTGAACAAGTTTGTTGTATGATGAAAATACTTATTGACTTATTCTTATAGGATGTGCATGTTTGCAAGCTTGAATGTTCACAAAGGGGATTTTTGGTCCATGATTGTGAGATATTTGAAAATGATCCTTGACATGCATAAATATGAGTCATTATGCTCATTACACATTTCATAAATCACTTTGAGCATAATTGAACAAATTGTATGACATTGAGCTCATTATGTTATAAAGCATATCCAACTTAAATCTTATATGCTTCAAATGCAAATTTTTGAAAAGAAGGATTAAATCTTTATCAAATAATTTTAATGTAAAACCTTTTTATTCCTTTTAATTGAAATTGATTTGATATTTATTAACTTTGATGATATAGCTTGGTTGAGCAAAATTGATTTGATAAGTGTATTTAAATTGCACAAATTCCATGTTGCTTGGTATTTCTCTCATGATTTGTGAAATTGATTGAAAAGGTTCTTTTAAGCATAATCTTGTGTGTGATAATTTGACATTAATGACATTTTTCAAGCAAAATGAACTAATTTACATGTAATGCTTGGCATCCGTGAGGTTACAATGGTTTTAATAATATAAAACTTGAACAAGTATGCCTTGTGTTGAAAGTGATATTATATCTTGTTCTTGATACAAATGAATACATGATTAAATGCTTGAAAGATCTCAAGGGCATTTTTGTCTACATGTTGAAAAGTGTTGAATTTTGGAAATATTATGTACATGAATTGCTATAGTACATTTTTTGGAAAATGATAAAAGGAAATGGCATTTGAATAGCTTTTAAGAAGTGATGTATTTTAGATGGATTGGTGAGCAAGGATATGTACAAAGAGGCTTACTAGGATCTAGTGGGCTACACCAATTAAGCCCATGCATTGGTCATGGCCTGGAACCGAGTCATGACAAGAAAAGAATATCTTGATTGAAAACCAACTCCAAAAAACAAGTAAAATTAAACTATGACTTAGGAAAAAGAATTGAAAAAGAAAAAAACACATTATGTCACGACCCGGAACCTCCCTCAAGCCCATGACAATCGCCACGACGTCCCGATTGACACTCATTATCCGAAATGCCAACCGGAACCTCGCAAGGCTTACATATCAGTTTCTTTCCTTTACTGTGAGCAATCATTGTTAAATATCGAGTTTTTAGAGAATATATACTATTTTAGATCAAAAACAATCAAAATAAAATTTTCGCCATATAGGGGTATTTTGGTAAATTTTTTCTCAAAAATTTTGAAACTGGCTAGAACGTAATATACAAGTACAAAACACATAATTCATATTCAAAATGAGTTTAAAAATCTAAAATCTTCATTTAAAACGAAATTACGGTTATTTGAAT
Source organism: Theobroma cacao (assembly GCF_053813885.1). Lineage (NCBI taxonomy): Eukaryota > Viridiplantae > Streptophyta > Magnoliopsida > Malvales > Malvaceae > Theobroma > Theobroma cacao. Next base: position 14,113,216 of record NC_142640.1, read on the forward strand.
ATAATAAGAAAATAAAAGAAATATTAAGGAAAATATTCTATTTTCTTATAAAACAATATTTATAGAGTTATACGTGAATAATTTTTATAGCATAAAAGCTAAATAAATTTATACATACTGAAATACAGTAAGCCAAAATATTTAATTTAATTTACAATAACAAGAGGGCCCTCAAATAAACAAAAGTAAAGAGGACTGTGAACCTACGGTTTGGAAAATGCAGATCCAATGGTAATCTTCGATGAGATCAGCTATCTACAGTCTATACTGAACCTGAAATGGGTGGAAAGGAGGGTGGTGAGATTATAAAATCCCAATGAGTAAACAGACATTATCATAAATATCTAAAGGCGAGTAAAATGGAGGCAAGTTTAAACAACAAATTTCAATCCATTTCATAATGTTTCCAATTTATTTCTTAAACCATAAAATATTTGTAATTTACCAAAACAGTTGTTAAGGCTTATGTCTTTTATTAAAACAAGGCTCAAGCCAAAACTAATCCTCTGGGATACCTTGGCCAATGCATCTAACTGAGTCCGCCAAGGGTGTTAAAATATTCACACGTGAAACACATTTTTTTTTTTAAAACCAGCCGTTCCTTGGCGTTGGCCAAGTTACACATTCACGTGGGGGTTCGACGTGAAGTGAGCTTTAATACTACCCCGGGAGTTACCCTCCTCGCCTCTACAACCGGAGTAACATATAACTGGGTTTACCGTGCCCCTCTAATAGGCAGTCCACGGAAACCCGTCACTGCAGTGACTAACCCACCAATTTTAATAAAATTTCGACAGTATAACGTGGCTTTTATTTATTTATCCAGCCTGCATAGTAAAACAACTTACATAAATTTCCCAATGCATTCACAAAATATAGCCACATATACTCATTTCTCATAAGCCATTCCTAGGAAAATATATATTTTTCAAGTCAATTTGCAGCCTCCAATTACTCAATTTCATAATCAATACAATATATTTTTATTTGTCACATTTATTCCTAAAACATCAAAAATCCCGTTTTAATCTCGTTCTCATTTCATAAAATACATAAAGGGCATTTAAAAATAAACTCTAGATAATTTACAATAATAATAAGTTTACTCACCGTTTGTACAAACTAAAAGCTTTCTAAGCGCCCCGATCACTACTCGTCGGGTACGACTTCTTTGCCTTTTCCGGAAGGCTCTCCTCCTAGACACATTACAAAAATTTACACAATTCATCACATTGATGCTAAATCACTATATAATTAACTTAAATCCTATACTAATGCATGGTATGAAATGCAATAGCCTAAACCGGCTTAAACGCGGTATTAACCTATTTTTGGCACTTTGCCCGATAAATTGCTAACGCGCTCCATTTTAGCTCTAAATCATCCCATTCTCTCTCCAACATTTTTAACCATTAAATATCAGCCAATAACCTTCTAAAAATAACAAAATCAGCTCACTCCCTTTCTTGAAAAATTCGGCCAAAAATGGGACATTAACTTGGTTAATTTTCTATTTTGTTTTTCTATCACGTTTAATCGTTTTTCATCATTTTCTCTTCATTTTCCTTAGAATAAAATCAATTCATCATCATTGTACAGAATTGAGCATCCAGCCAAGAGTGGGTATTGTGAAAATTTAATGATTTCTTGCCCAATTTAATTTCTAAACACATTTAACTAACTAAAACTATCAATTTAACTAAAAATCAAAACCTAAAAATTTCAATTTCTCTCCCCTAGAATTTCATCCAGGCCTTGATATCACTTTTTGATCTCTCTCCTCAAGCATGCTAAATGGAAATAAAGGTATAGGAAAGGTAGAAATCAAGCTAAAATCAAAAAATCTTACCGTTAGACGCGTAAACGGGCGAAAAACGTGAATTTCCCTTTGAATTTTCTTGTTGCTCTTTGGTTTTTCTTTTTTTTTCTTCCTTTCCTCTCTATTTCCTCTCTTGTTCTTCCTTATGGCCGGCCAGCACTCAAAATTTGGGTTTAAATAGGCTGACTTTTTATTAAAATAATATTATTTCATTAAAAAAATACCACGTGTCACTTTCTCATTGGCCCATTTTTAAAATTTCATCCATTTGCTTCCAAATTTTCACCATACACTTGTCCCACATATCCATAGTTTAGATAAAATTCTCAGACTTATCCAAAGTCTCGGTGGAGTAATTTTTGAAATTTACACTTTTGCCCCCGTAAAAGTGAAAAATTACATTTTTACCCAAAAAACTGAAAAATTGCCCATAGACATATTTTTCATCCCTTATACTCATACCATTCTCCAATTTGTCAAATTTGATCTAAATTCTTTCAAAATCTCAAATTTTATCCGTGGGTGGCAAAATTACGATTTTACCCCTACACTCCAGAAATCACCAGAATTAAACTTTTTCACTTCCTATCATTAAATTATACTCCAAATAGTTAATCTTGGTCAAAAATTTCACTCCATGATCAAATTATTATCTTAGGTGGCAAAATGACGATTTTACCCTTGAATATCAAAATTTCCAATTTTACCTCAAATGAACCCTCGAACTCCGAACAATAATTTTTAGTCATTCCTGGACTATAAAATATTAAATTTCATCCTATAATTCCTATTTGAACTAGTTCGAGGTTAAATCAACTCAAGTGTACCGTTAGGTACGATATCGAGTTTCGTCTTTTCTTAGGTGCTTTCCTAGTATAATAACATGCTACTCAGTGCATGTATGTCATGACATGTATTTATAGGGTCGGGTTTTACACCTTAGGCATAAAATACCCAAGTATCAGTGCCATAGGGGACATAGAATCAGAAGTAAAAAAATCACACAAGAAATTGACAATAGAGAGAGTTTTTTTGGGTTTTTAGGTTTTCAAACTTAGATCTAGGAAAAATGGGGTTGTTTGTAAGAAAATGAATCCGATATAGGGAAAAAGTAGCTTGGGAAGTTTTTGTGGGGGAAATTTGGTAGTTGGTTTTAATTTCAGAAGGAGTAAGGTGGTTCTTCTAGAGAAAGAAGAAGAAAACAAGAGAGAAAGAAAAGGGAGAAATAAAGAAAGAAGAAAAAGTGAGGTTTGTATAGACTCAACGATACAACACCATTTCATTAAGGAAAAAAAGGGCATATGTGGTGAAATCAATTATAGTTCCCTTCCTACATCGGTAGGGGAAATCAATTGGTCGTTGTAACTGGCAACTACAATTCTACATCATTTATATCTACTGGGAAGCTACTGGTGAGAAGGCAACTAATTGCATTGTGTTGATAATGTTGTTGCCTTATTTTTGCCATTAAAACATTGATTTGTTACTATTGTCATAAAAAACTACACAATAGAAACAAAAAATCAAATTGAAGTCATTAGCTACTAATTTGCTAGATGTTGCACTAGTTTCAACTCAAGAAAGCATAAACAAAAAGTCTGATGATGCTGGGTGGTTGCTATTTTGGCTGATTTTCTATATTGGCTGTTGTTGACATTATTGTTGTTATTTTGACTATTGATCCAGTTATTTTTGGAATTAAATGGATGTTACAATTTGTAAAACCTCACACCTTAGGTAAAGGATAGGAAAGTAAATACTACTTGGTAAGCAATTTGAAAGTGTTTTTAGTCTAAAGTATTTGAAAATTTACTTTAGAAAAGCTCTAATTTTCAAGTCATAAGTATATATGTCTTTAAGAGAGATTTAGACAAAAAGGATGTTCTTTCTATTGAAATTTTACATTTTGGAATAGAAGTATTGATATTTGTAAAACAAGTATCGATACTTGTTACCTAGAAAGCTTTTAAAAGGATTTTTGAAGAACAAGTATTAATCCTTGAAACCTAAAATCTTAAGTATCGATACCTTTCTCAAAAGTATTGATAATTGTCGCCATTTACACAAAAATAAAAAAGGGTAAAACAATATTTTCTCACTCAAATTATGTCAAGCCCTACTCTATTATATACTTGTCATGTCATTCATATACTTGATAGCATATCTACATACTGGGATGCCTCGTAGAATCGTTAAAAGTCAGTATCGTACCTAGTGGTACAATTAAGTCGATTAAAACCTCGAACTAGTTTGAATAGAGATTTTAGGATATATTTGAGAGTTATTGAACCTTAGAATGTCTTAATATGGTGATTCGGAGTTCGAGGATTAATTTGGAGTTTAATTAAGAATTTTCATAATGTAGGGGCAAAATGGGAATGTTGGACAAAATTTTTTATCAAGTTTGACTAATTGGAGCATGATTTGAATTTGAGAAATGAAAAATTTTAATTCCGATATTTTTTCAAACATAAGGGCAAAACAGTCATTTTACGTGTCTACGAAGACGTAATTGGAATTTTTTGAATTTTACACCACCATAACACTTGTCAAGCCCATGAATTTCACCTATTATTATTTTATACTTTGGATAATTAAGAGATTACATGTGGTGGTGAGAAAATGCTTAATTGTTAAGTTTTAACCATGGACCAATCACATGGTGACACATGTCAAGCTTTAATATTTTTATAATTTCCTTTATAAACTCAACATAAACTCTCCCATTTCACTCTTCATGGCCGACCAAAGCAAAGAACAAAGAGAAAAGAATAGAAACAAACCCTAGAGAGAAAAATTCAAGAGAAATTTGTTGAATTTCAAAGAACAAAGCAATCAAAGGTAAGATTTTTTAATTTTAGCTTAAAATCTACCTTTCCCATGCTTTCTTTTTCATTTTCTATGGTTGAAACACAAGTTTCCATGAGGGAATTCTTGCTGGCCAAACATTGGGAGAAAGGTTTTGATGATGGATTTTGCTAGATTTCATGATATCTTAGTGTTTTTAGTTGTTTGATGATGTTTGGCATGAAAAACAAGCAAGAAAATCACATGCCCTTCAACAACCCTCTTTGGTCGAATGTTATAGGTGACATGTTGATGATGGATTTTGTTGTATTTCATGTTATTTAGCTCGTAATTGAAGAATAATGGTATTGGATATCAAAAACGGTTATCGAAAAGTATAGTTCCTTTAGTAAACGACTTGAACAATAATGAGAAAATCATAGTGAATGGACTTGGATTTCATTCTTAATGATATAGATGGATTTATTGGACTGTGTTAACACTGATTAGCACGTTAGTTCGGAATCGAAATGAATTTCGATTACAATGAATTAAGTCACAATCAAGCTCATTGAGGTACTTTGGTGTATTTGGAATATTGAAAGTGTAATGAATATATTTGAAGTTGAATCGGATGTTTTGGTTAATTCAACAGTGTATAGTTCGAGTTAGGTCGAATACAAATTCAGTCCTATCATAATTGAACCCACGTAGAACACCGTATTTAAGTGATTAGTCGAACAATTTTTATTCAATTTCATGCATTCAGATAGAGCTTGAAATAGTTTTATAACAGTTTGGCATAAATATATTGAATTACGTGTCATGTATTATGTATAGATGGTGAGCCCTCTGATAAGGGTAAAGATATCGTACTCGAGGACCAAGAATAGGAGTACTCCAAACTCCCGTTATTATGAGTAATCAAATGATCATCTTAACTATCTAAAGTAGTTTATACTAGTTTTTATGATTTTAAAGAATAATGAACTTAAATTGTAAACTATTATGTTTTATAAGTTAAGTGTTGGTTAAATGAACGAGATTTATAAATTATTTTGCAATTCAACGACGATTTTGGAAATTGAGTAGGTGGAGACTATATACTTGTGTTATCTATATATATATATGGTTTGAATTGATGGCTTATGACAATGTGATAGCATGAATGGCTGGATTTGTGGTTTGTGGATTATATAAACTCTTTTGTTTTACCTTGACAGGCTGGGTAATATTATATTAGCCATGTCATGCTGTCAAAATTTTTATTGATTTGGTGGGTTATTTGATTAGCTTACTACAGTGGGCGGGTTTTCGTAGACTAGCCTATTAGAGGGGCATGGTAAACCCCGTTATATTTTACCTTAGTACGAGAAGTGCGAAGGGTATCTCCTAAGGTAAGTTTAGAGTTCACTTCACGCCGAACCACCACGTGAGGATGAAACTCAACCAACGCTAAGGAATGGCTATATTTTAAAAGTAAAAACATGTTTTATGGGTATATGTCGTTTTAACATCCTTGGCAGACTCGGTTGGATGCCTGGGCCAAGGTGTCACCTAGTATGTGTTTTGGCACAAGCCAACTTTTTAAGAGAATCATAAGCCTTGTTGATTATTTCGATGAAATGTAATTGTTTTATATGAATTGAAATGAGTTTTAAATGTTATGAATCATATTATGATGGGATGACTTAACTGTCTCCATTTACTCGACTTTAGATGTTGTAGATGAACTTTGCTTACTCACTGGGTTTATAAAAACTCACCTTTTTTTTTACCCATTTCAGGCTTAGGACAGTCTGTAGACAGTCGATTTTGTCGAGGGTTGCTTTTGGATTTGCATCCTTAGAAATCGAAGGTCTAAAGTCTTGTATGTTTTCGATTATTTTGGGGCCCACATGTCATTGTAGAATATTTTTGTATACCTGGTTTAGTGTGCTATTATATATATGAATTTATTTTGCTCTTACGCTATAAAAATTGTTTATGCTGGATTCTATAAATATTGTTTTATAAGAAAATAAAATATTTTATTTAGTTTGATTAGCCATAGTTTCATTTGAAATGGATGATCTAGATTACTAAAATTATTTTTAGATAAGAAATACATATTTTTCAATCGTATATTGTATTTTCACCAGGTTTCAAAATTTTTGGATAAAAATGACCAAAATACCCCTATGTAGCAGAAATTATTTTTTGTTTGTTTTTGATTTAAAAATAGTTTATTTTCCTTTAAAACATGATATTTAGTAACTGTTGCTCCCAAGAGAGACATAAAATTGATGTAAGAGCCTTGCGAGGTTTCGGTTGACATTTCGGGTAATGAATGTCTATCGAGACATCACGGCAGTTGTTACGGGCTCGAAGGGAGTATCGGGTCATGACAAACTATTTCGCTAATAGGCATTTTTTCACTCTCTTCAACTTAAGCCACCTCCCTCACATTTTCTCTCAACCTACAGTAATTCTTTTACTCGCTTTCACAAAAAATCATAATTTTTGTATTTGAAGTTTGGTTTTGGGTTTGAACTAACTGAGGTAAAGTTTTCCAACTTTAAAGCTTTTAGACACTTGATTTTTAATATTGATTTCAACCTTCTTAATAGATTTTGTGTTTTCTCAAAGAGGTTAAGACTTTTCAAAGGTTTTACTCACTAGTGGCTCACCAAGGTAAGGAAGAATTAAAGATTTAAGTGTTTATTTCACTAGTTAGTTGATAAATAGTAGATTTAAGCTAGGAGAAATTAGTTTTAGGCAAACTCAACTAGTTTTAAAATAATGTAGATGATTTCTACATGATTTATAGTTTAAGTAATGTTTATGACAATTGTTGAACACTTTATGTGCTGTCAAAACTCCAAGGAATTCACTGAAGTGAAGTGTCACATATTGGTAGAGGTAGAGTATTTGAAGGTGAATGAATACACATTTTTAAGTATTTTAATATGTAAAGTGAAGCATGATTTTATGGAGTTATTTGATTTTCATGATTTAAAATGCTATGATTATAACTACAAAATTTAACTGAACTTAATAGTTTAGAAAGAGTTTTCAAATCTATTATGTATGTAAATATCTATATTACGTATTAGTTTTCAATAAGGGAGAACATGTCTTTTCAATTGGTCTCCTTCAAAATAAAATCATGTGCTATGATTGTATGCAAATCGATGCATGCTTAGATGAATTTTATGGTGGATGTAGTCATTCCCACCCAAGTGGAAATGAGTTGACCATGTTATGTGAACATGTGTATGAAATGATTGACTATGAGTTGATATAAAATGATTATGGGACCTATTAAGGGATTATTATGTGATGAAGGTCGAGAGACCATAATCTTGACTACATGTTTTGTTGTTAATTGAAGATAAACTTGATGGTATGAATGATATCAAATCTCTAAGTGTTATGACGAATATGATAAGGCCATTAAGTGGGTCTAATAGTACTACTAAAAGTCTAAGATATTGCCAATAAGTGGGGCAAAAATACGATCAACATATAGCCTAAGTGGAGTGCATGTACCATTAGATTATTTACCAATGAGTGGGGTAGATGTACTACTAAATTATTTGCCAATGAGTGAGGTGGATGTACCACTAGATTATTTGCCAATGAGTGGCGAAACGTACTGCTAGATTGTTTGCCAATAAGTGGGGAGGAAATACCACCATCATATAGCTTAAGTAGGGCGAAAGTACTACCATATTTTTTGCCATTAAGTAGGGTAGAAATACCACTAGTACTATGTTGATATCGTAGATAAATCTATGATATAGTTGAGTAATTGTTATTGAAACTTATGGATAGATGTTACATTTTTTATGTAAGCATGAGAATTATGAGTTTATATAGACATAGAGGCAAGAAATATGTTTACTATTGAGCATGAATTATGAATAGTGATGATGTTATGAGATGAAAGTGCCGTAGGGAGGAAATAAGCTAGAAAATGGCCAAAATCTGAGTTTTTATTAATGAAGTATTGATACTTAAAGGATAGTATGCCTTAGGAAGCATTATGTGGTGAAATTATCGATACCTACAATCTAGAGAGCCTTTTGGAGTAAAAGTATGGATACCTCCCAAGGAAGTATCGATACCTAAGGTGTAGAACAATATGTTTACTCTTTGTTCACAAGGTTTTCAACCTCCGTTTATCTCTAAATATTTATGCACCTTTAGATTTAACTAATCTTTCATGAAAAAGGCTTTGTCCAACATCATTTCCAAATATGTGAAGGAAACATATGAAATTTAGCAATTTCCATGATTATACAAATGATGATTTATGCGAAAGCTCTTTTCTTTTGACTTGTCTCTTTCCTGTATTCACTCATGGAGCATTTGTGACTTACTCCTCAATTTTCCCATGTTTTTTTATCGATCAAAGATTAGCTTGCTACCTTTGTCATGAAGAAAAGCTTCTATTTTTTCTTTGGCAAGTGTTCTAAAAGCCCACTTGAAGCCTAAAAGGTGGGGATATGTTTCGTTGACGAGTCGATTTTATGTTATGTTCAGTTATTGTTGGATATTTTTATGGTTGTGTAGCCACTAAATAGCACCATATTTTACAATTTTTGACAAATGAATTTTATGTGATAGCTTGAGAGCCTAAATGAGCACCTAGTGTGCATACACATATTTGTATGATATGAGACATGGGTTTAAATGTTCTATAAATGATGATGTTTGAAAGAATACATTTTCACACTTATGATGTGAGTTCCATATTGTGTGATGGCTCAGACACTTGATTATAATATGTTTTATATGTTTATATGAATCAATTGTTTGATAAACTAAATGTAATCAATGATTAAGAGATTTTCTTGGGCTCAGTAGGTCATACTCACTTAGGTCTTTGCACCAGTCATGTCCTTTGATTCAGGATGTGATACAATTCTTTTTGTAACTAAAGTTTATATTTTTGTAAGTGAAGTTCATCTTTTTGTAACTAAAGTTGATAATTTTGTAATTAGTTTGTAACTTTAACCAAATTGTTACATTTTCTCGGTTCCTAGTACAAATGGGAAGTTAATACAATAATGTCATTTAATGATATATTTTTTCTTGGATTGCATAAGTAGATCAACAAAACAAAATGTTAGTGTAGAAGTCTCAATAACAATATACCAAGAGGGGGTAAATTGGTATATTTATAAAAATTAAAAAATTATATTTATCAAAGTCAAAACCTTTTTACCAAAAAATATTTTCTAACACTAAAAGCAAATATCTAATAATAAATCACTAAGTATAAATATAATGAATCAAGCAAAAATATTTTTCTAAGAGAAAATCAACAAATCAATACAAATCTATTTTCTATGGCAAGTATAAACAATAAATAATGATACAAATACTAAAGAGAGACACAAATAATTTATAGTGGTTTGGCCTTTTGGATGCCTACATCCACTCTCTTGGTAATCAAGGAACTTCAATCCACTATCAAGAATTCTTGCTTTCTAATGGGAAGTGATAACCCTTACACAATCCATAAAGGGATTTTTGCTTTTTCATGGGATCAAGTGATAACCTTTACAATCCATAAAAAGATTCTTGCTTTTTACGAGATCTAACGGTAACCCACACAATCCACAAAAGATTCTTACTTTTCTATAGGAAGCGATAACCTTTACAAGATAACTTTTCAAGATTAAGCTAAAACCTTCACAATGGAGTACAAATGTCAGCTAAAAAATGCCTCTACAAAGGTTAAGTGCTGAGATTTTAAGCTTGTTTGTAGTGAGAGAAGAAATTTTAGCTTGAATGAAGCAAGGATCCAACTTTGAAAGCTTGATGGAAGATTAAAAATATGCTAGAGAGTGAAGATGAGCTTGTGGGTAGTCTCTCTGGGGTTTGACACTTTATCTCAAGTCTTTTTTTTTTACTTTAAAATGGCTCAAATGCGTCTATTTATAGCTAGAGCATGATTTGGAGCCGTTAGACACAAGTTTGAATTAAATCTGGCAATTATTAAAGCTTGAAAGTCCAATTATAACACTTTCAGGGTCAATTATGTTTTTCAAATTTTCTCAATTAGGGCTTCCATAATCGAGAACATAAGTTTTCTAGTTGATCCATTTCCAAAGAGCATGTATTTTGCAAATTTGGCCTTCTATAGTCAACTATGCCTCTTATTGTCGACTATGGCTTCTTAAAGTTGACTTTTTCTAGCCTTTGACTTGTCATGGTTAACTATGCCTCTTCTATAGTTGACTATAGCTGTTCTTCAACTTTATTTTCTTGGTCTTTTTGGAGCAAGGTAGACTATGCTTCCTTTGTAGTTGACTATAATTGTTCTAAACTTGATTTTCTTGATCTTTCTAGAACAAGGTCGACTGTGCTTCCTCTCTAGTCAACTAGGGCTTTATGATCTTCAAGTTTTGCACTCTGTTAACCTTTGGATCAACTCGAGCTTCTCTATAATGGACTCTTGACTTGTGTCTTGAAGTTTGTTCAACTTTTTGATGCTTCTTTCCAAGTACTTTCTCATTGCCTTGTACTTATATTCAAGTAAACAAGTCAAGGCTTGTTTACTCTTGATTTCTTAGTTGAAAATGCTACGTTTGAAAGCTTCTCAGATGTTTTCTAAAGATTCATGGCTTTTCAAACAATTTTTGTAACCTTAAAGGATTAAAAAAGTAATTGAGACAATTTCAAATGTTTGAGATTAAATTCATAAAGACATGTGATTTTTGTCAAATCAAAACATAATGTAATTTCAAGTCTAACAATCTCCCCCTTTTTAATATGACAAAAACATGAGCAATTTACATTTGAAATTTCTTGAAAACTCTTTCTAGCTTAATTAGTCTCTATGTCCTTAAAAACATTTAAGTATAAATGAGAAGGATATAGGAATTGAGTATGAACTTTTAAAAAGATTCTCCCTTTCAATACATGCATGAAGTTCAAAAATGTTTTCAAAGTAATTCAGCTAATGTAAGATCATTTCAGTGTGCTCATTATCCTTTTCCTTCTTTTTGTTATATCAAAAGGCAGAGAAGTGTGGGCTTTAAGCACTTAAACTCAAGAGACAATAGGTAGTGATAATCATCAATTATAGATAAGCATTAAAGTCAATAATGATTTATAACCATCAAATCAAAACAATGAGATATATTTCTCCTCAAATATTCAATTAATAGATCAAGAAATATATTCAACATTGCAATCAAGACACATATAGATATTCTCAACTAAGATATATTTCCATGTAAGATATTCAATTAAGAAATTATGGAATATATCATAAATTGATCAACCAAGGATGCCACAAACTCACATAGATATAATCAAAATGATGTGGTCATTACATCTTTTAGGTGCATGAATGTGAAAAATATAAACATATATAATTAAATACCTCATTGCACAACCATAAGTATTAACAAGATGATAATAAGATGTATGAGTGGGTGAAGTGCAAGTCATCCCAGCTAGTGTCCTTTTTTAAATAGGAGTTGTGCAAGATAAGTCTTTAAGTTCTCTTGATGTTAGAGTATGCCTTGGATTTGCTTGCCAAAGTTGTCAAATTGTGCAACAACGACATCAAGTTGCTTTGAGTTTTCAACCAATGTGGTCATAATAGCCTCAAGTTTTGTATTAATGTTTGAAGCATTGATGGCATAGTGTTGGAGGATGGTTCAGTTGAAGTTGGTGAAGGAGCATTCATCTTCATTGTCACCATCATCATCACCTTCTTGACAATCTCTCTTATGTACCCAAGTTCCTATATCAACATTTTCTATATAACCCATTTAACCTATCGTAATCCTGTCAAGATGTTTGATCTTGGGTTGAGAAGTAGCATTGTCCATGGAAGAGACATCAATGTTGAAATGAGCTAGTATTTGAGTGATGACTTGGCCATACATAAGACTAGACTTAGTTCCTATCACAACTTTCCTTATATATGAAATATGAAATGAGCCAAATTTATAGGAGTTGAAGCTTGATGTGATGTATGAACCATAAATCCTCCCTAGAAACTGCTGAGTGCTTGCTTGGTATTGGCCTCAAAGTCTAACTAATAATTAAATGTAATATTCTGTCCATCATGGATAATCTAGCACATGAATTAGGGGCACCCACATTGTTGACATAAAGTTCTCTTTCTAAATCTTGCCCTGATAAATTATCACTAGTGTAGGTCATAGCATCATGTGCACATTGTAAGTTAAAAACTTTCGTAATCAACTCTGGTGTTATCTTAAGTATTCTACCCATGATGTAAGTAGTGAATGCATTTTCATAAGTTCTGACCTCATTGTCTTCATCTTTATATCCTGCACTAACATTACTATAGAATACTCCAACAAACTTCTCATAAACAGGAATATACAGTCTTAAGTAATTATACCATCCCAAAACTTTAAAATTTGCAACATAAGGAAAACCTAGCTCTTCAAGACAATCAAGATAAATTATCGGACCATAGTAGACTTTTCTTGAAACAAATCCATTTCAATATCTTTCAAAGGCAGTTAAGTTAGCAAAGTTTAGCACTTGAAATTGATTTGCACTTGAGGAGCTTGTTTGACGAGCAGAAACGTTTTGACTTTTTAGTAGTGCCATTGAGATAAACTTTGAAGTAATGACCAACTGAAGAGTAAAAAGACTCAGCTGTGAAGAGTTTTTGGGTGCTAGACTATGCACTGTAGAAGTGATTTTCTAGATTTTAGGAGGATTTAGTTTTGAAGCAAAGTTCCCTATTTATAGTGAATGAAGGTTGGGAGGTTTTAATGGACACTATGAATCTAGAGGACCTAAAGAAGGTGAGCCTAAAAGCAGGAATGAATTTGGAAGAAAACATGAGTATGGAAGAGTGAAGAATTTAAGGAATTTAAGAAACCAACAAGTATGGTTGACTGTACATGGGCTATAACCGATTATGGTTTTTCAAAAATGCATGTTTAGACTACTTAAGTGCTCGGGTTGGTTGATCTTCTTAATCATTTAATTGACTATGTCTTTTCTAAAACACGTTTCCAAGCACTTTTGATTTGAATCTAGTTTACTTATTTACAAGATTAGTCGACTATGTCTTCTTAAATTTGTTTGGAAGAATTTATTTTTGGCTTTCAAAACATACTTAAATAAACCTTGGCTTTGGAAGAAAGCTTGGAGACTATTTTGAAAGGAAGTGTACATTAGTTCAAGAGTTTATTTTCAAGAAATCATTTGTCACAAATGAAGCCTTATATTTTGAAAAATCAAAAGTAATTTTCTTGAACTTGTGAAGGTGTATATGCATATATATATATATATATATATATATATATAGGATGAAGGCCTTAGTGTTGGATGACTTATGTGCATAGTGTATGCATGTATGATATGAACAATGTGTGATGCAGCATGCCACAATTAAATGTACAATCATATATTCACATAAATATTTATGCAAATGATCAACAAACTATTCTAATTTCAAAAATAAAAAATATTTTGACTATAGTGAGGAGCATATAATGATTCTATGTTTCAATCAATTAAGCATAAGATTAATATGGTGTTTAAGGGGTATTACCAATAATGTAGAACACCATTTGTTGAGATCTCACCAAGCTCATTGTTGAAGATTTCAAGTGCTCAATCTCTTTCTTGTGCTATTAACTTAGAACATGCATGCTCCTCCTATAAAATGAAAACTTGAACATTTGTTTTTGGTACCCAAATTCTTTTGGGTCTTTTACGGTTAGTAACCTTGGTTCTCTAGAAAAGCTTATCAACTTCTACAACCTTACCTTATGGGGGTATGGTTCCTTTGGGAATCTATACATATCTACCTATTTATCTCTGTGTAACAATTCTATAAGAGCAAGATAATGTAGAATGTTCGAATTTGAGGCATGAAGTGCATCTGGAAAAACCATCATACTTTTCATTTTCTTTGACAAAGAAATTTTTATGGTGGGTTTCTTTTTTTGTGAAGTCATACCTTAACCCTTCTTTGTTAAAGAAAGCTCTTTGTAATACTAACATGTCGTTTAATTTTTGTTGGCTATCTTGAAACTTAGAAAGAGTGTCATGCAAAGTGTCATTTTTCTTTTTGAACAAGTCAATTTCATTTTGCATGCCTTTCATATTATCTTTTAACTCAATCCTAGCCTTAACTAGGTTCTCATTTTCAACTTCAAGTTTTTTTATGATGTCCTTGTATTTAAGATTCTTTCTTCAAATTCAAACATAAGATCATCATAAGCATCTTACAAGTCATCAAATGTATAATCATTTTCTTCATGAGTGCATGAATCAAGATTATGAGGATTAGAATTTACCTTGTAGACATTGAGTGCCATGAGGCAAAGATTAACAATTTCATTATCCTTTTCATCTTGTTAATCATCATTGTCACTCCACGTTGCTATCATTCCTTTCTTCTTAAAGTTTCTTGAAGTCCTTCCTTTATTATGGCATTCATACTTAGTATGTTCGGGCTTCTTGCAATCAATACAAGTTAAGTAATTCTTGGACATTCTTCCTTAGGCACATCCCTTTTCATAGGTTTTCTAGCTCTAGAGTTTTTCTTTACGAACTTATTAAATTTTCCTTGCTAACATGGACATATCCTCTTCATTTTTACTCTCATTTTTTTATGGTTTTCTTATCCTCCTCAACTAAAGATTTAAGAACTAAACTTTTTTGTTTGGCCTCTTCCTTCTTAGGTTTTTCTCTCTCATTCTCATGTTTAAGTGACATCTCATAAGTGAGAAAGGAACCTATGAGCTCTTTTAGCTTAAATTCATTTAGATTCTTAGCTTCTTCTATAGTCGCAACTTTGGGTCTCCAAGATTTTGGCAGGCTATAAAGGATCTTTTTTACAAGTTGTGCATTGGGAAAATCTTTTCCTAAGGCTTTTAACCACCAACAATATTTGTGAACCTTTCAAACATCTCATTAATAGATTCACTTTCTTTCATCCTAAAGAGTTTATTGTCATATGTAAGCAATCCAATATTGGATTCCTTAACTTGGTTGGTGCCTCATAAGTGGTTTCTAAGGTGTTCCAAATTTGTTTAGTATTTTCACACATACACTTTATTAAACTCACTAGCTCCGAAGGCACAAAGAAGAGTATTGTGAGCTTTGCAATTTATTTGAATCAATTTGTTATCTCGATCATCCCAATCTTTCCTAGGCTTAACAACCATTTTGCCATTTGCCTCCTTCCTTGGAACATGTGGACCATCTAGTATGACGTTCTAAACATCTAGATCCACAGATTGAATAAACATTTCCATTCTCTTTTTTTAATAAAGATAATTATTACCTAAAAAGAGAGGTGGCCTTTGGATCAATTGCCATTCACCTAGTACTGTTGTCGTTACCTCCATTTTTATCGATTGTGCTTCTACAAAGGATCTCTCAAAGGTAATTAGACCTATAAAATTTAAGACCAAGCTCTAATACCAATTGTTAGTGTAGAAGTCTCAAATCAATATAACAAGGGGGTGAATTGGTATATTTATAAAAATTTTAAAAAAATCTATTTATCAAAATGAAACCTTTTTACCCAAAAATGTTTTCTAACACTAAAAGCAAATATCTAACAATAAATCAGTAAGTATAAATATAATGAATCAAGCAAAAATATTTTTCTAAGAGAAAATCAACAAATCAATATAAATATATTTTCTAAGGTAAGTATAAATAATAAATAATGATACAAAAACTAAAGAGAAACACAAATAATTTATAGTGGTTCGGCGTTTTCGATGCTTACATCCACTCCCTTGGAAATTAAGGAATTTCAATCCACTCTCAAAGGATTCTTGCTTTTTAATGTGAGGCGATAACCTTTACACAATCCACAAAGGGATTTTTGTTTTTTCACTAGATAAGTGATAACCTTTACAATCCACAAAAGGATTTTTGCTTTTTACAGGATCAAGTAGTAACCTACATAATCCACAAGAGATTCTTGCTTTTTGGTAAAAGCGATAATCTTTACAAGATAGCTTTTCAAAGTTAAGCTAGAACCTTTACAATGGAGCATAAATTTCAACTAGAAAATGCCTTTACAAAGGTTGGGTGTTGAGATTTTAAGCTTGTTTATAGTGAGAGAAAAAATTTCAGCTTAAATGAAGCAAGGATTCAACTTTGAAAGCTTGATGGAAGATTGAAAATATGCTAGAGAGTAAAGATGAGCTTGTGGGTAGTCTCTTTAGGGTTTGAAACTTTACCTTAGGTCTTTTCTTACTTTAAAATGGCTTAAATGCGTTTATTTATAGATAGAGCATGATTTGAAGCCGTTAGACACAACTTTGAATCAAATTTGACCTTTGTTGACACCTGAGGGTAGACTATGTTCTTCAAATTTTCTCAATTAGGGCTTCTATAGTCGAGTATATAAGTTCTCTAATCAATCCACTTTTAAAGAGCGTCTATTTTTCAAATCTAGCCTTTTATAGTCGACTATGCCTTTCTTAAAATCAACTATGGCTTCTTAAAATTGACTTTTTCTAGCCTTTGACTTTCTAAGGTCAACTATATCTCTTACATAGTCGACTATAGTTGTTCTTTAACTTGATTTTCTTGGTCTTTCTAGAACAGGGTCGACCATGCTTCCTCTGTAGTTGATTATGACTGTTTTGAACTTGATTTTCTTGATCTTTCTAGAATAAGGTCGACTGTGCTTCCTTCTTGTCAACTAATGCTTTATGATTTTCAAGTTTTGCACTTTTCAACCTTCAAATCGACTTAAGCTTCTCAAAAATGGACTCTTGACTTGTGTCTTGAAGTTCCTAAAGCTTTTTGATGCTTTTCTCCAACTATTTTCTCATTGCCTTATACCTATATTGAGGTAAACAATTCAAGGCTTGTTTGCTCTTGATTTCTTAACTGAAAATGCATGGCTTGAAAGCTTGTATGATGTTTTCTAAGGATGCATAACTTTTCAAACAATTTTGTAACCTTGGGGGATTAAAAATGTAATTGAAACAATTTCAAATGCTTGACATTAAATTCAAGAAGACATATGATTTTTGTCAAATCAAAACGTGATGGAATTCAAGTCTTAACACAAAAGATAATAGGGTTTCATGTTACAAGCGGAAATTGCATTCAACTACAATATTTATATTATAAGCAAAAATTGCATTCAACTATAGTGTTTCAATATTTCTATACACTTTATACACCATTTCAGCCCATAGGGAGGCCCAACATTCTCATATGTAATGTGAACAAAAATGGTAAAAGTACCCACAAAGTCCTTATATTGTAGAAATTTGTTCAATTTAGTCCTTATACTATAGTATTTTGTTCAATTTAATCTCTATACTATTTAGTTCAATTTAGTCTTTATGATGTGGTATCGAAAAAATGATGTGACGAAAATTTTTTTTACCCAAAAAAAATTCTGGACATGTTAGTACCACATTAGCATCACTAATGGTCAATTTGGATGAAATTAGACAGAGGGATTCAAATGTTCAAAAATTTATAATATAAAAATTAAATTAATCAATTTTGAATTAAAAAAACTAAATTAATAAAAATTTTACTGATAGAATTTAAAACTCCACAACGGTGTATAGGATATTAATAGTTGAATTCAAAATTTCTTCACTAATTCTTGGCATTAATTTATAGCAGCTGGATTCTAATTGCAAAAAAGTGAAACAGGAGAATAAGCTGTTGTTTGCGTGGTCTATTGCCTATTGATAATCTCTTTTCATTAAAACAGAATTAGGAAAAATCAATGCGTAAACTTGGTATCATTCTGATCATCCAATGTTTGATAATTCAATCTACTATTATCTAGGCTGAAAATAAAATTTGAATAAGGCCAATTTTTGAATTATGTCACTTGTCAAGTTAATACGAGCACTTTTCCTCCACGAAGTAAGAGCATTCCATTAGCTCTTTTCGCGTTATTACTATCCATTTCATCTAAAATTTAACAATCTTAAATAAATCCAAAAGAAGCTTGATTGAAGAGGCCCCGGGTGGGCTACACTATGGCGCCCTGGCAAGAAGACGTTGGAATCGGATTCATCTTCAAATTGTTGAATTTGGGAATGGTGTGCATTAGATTTCAGAACAGCAATCTCAGCCCGAGTCTTAGCTAGCTGGGTCTCTGCGTTGTGTATCTGTTGCTGCAATAGAAACATAAGCCCAACGCAGCCATACACGGGCTTCAATTCGACATTGTGCTTCAAAGTACAGGGAATCTACAGCTTGAGCTCGATGATGGACTGGGAGTTGCCGAATCATCAAAAGGAGAAAAAGCAGAAAAAAAAGAGTCAAGATTATAAAAAATCACGTGGTCAACATTCTAAAAGCTGGCCTAGATTCACTGTATGTAACATTAACATTAGGAATAAGAATAGATGGGGATGTGGCAGAAACTTACTAGTACTAAAATTCTTGTTTATAAAAAACCTTTCAATTAAAACGATTATCTAACATCTCTTCTAAGTAAGAGATGATTTAATCTTTAAAACGAGCTAATGGGTTCCTTTTATATATTTACCAATGCTGACTTATACACAAAAAAACTGTACAAAGAAACTTATAACATTTGTGAGAGTTGAACTATTAATATCCACGCAAGTTTCAAAGCTAACCATGGTTCTAATGATGTCAGACCTTAGTAGGGAAAAGAAATAAAGGAAAAACTCCATAATCGAGGCTTGAAAGTTGCATGGCAATAATGCATAGCCAATATAACCAACGAGCAAAGTTAATTGCAATTTTGGTAATGATCCAAAAGAGAGAAAATAGAATTATGTCAACAATGGAAATGCATGGTAAGGAGATTACCTGAAGCAGTTTTGCAACGTTGCTGGCTCCAAAGATTTTGTGAATGGATGCAAATCTTTGTAGATTATTAGAAGGGAAATAAGGAGAGAAAACGCAATCTGAATGGCATTTCCTTCTTAAATATTTGCAAGCCGCACAGCGACCAGGATTCATGACGCAAAAGATCTTTGCACAAGAAACTAGTAAAAAATCCTAACGAAAGGATCTTTTCAATTTTTTGTTATTGGAGAATAAATCTATTGAGGATTTTAGACTACAAGATTAAGAGATTAAGGTTAATATAAGGGGGAAGTTGCTGTGAGGACACAGTGTTAGCTATGAATTTTCTTCCAACCAACGGCTACTTTTTTCAAAATCTTGTATTTGTAAGGTAACTTGGTGAAAAATTGTAGGGGTTGCCATATTGGAAGCTCTGAAAGAAGCAAATATGGCAAGTTTTATTTTCAGAATGTAGATTTTTTTTTTCCTTACTTGAAGGGTTTGACTTATATAACTTTTCTTGGTTAATAAACCAAATCCATGGATTGTACATTAAATTTGTAACTTGAGAATCAGAAATCAAAATTATAGTATTGGGCTGTCGAATCAATTGGATTATTGAAATTCATTTTGCTTTTACTAAACTTGATCACATAAAAGATATAACAATGATGAAAGTGTTATTTAGGATTAGTGGTAAAACCATTCCATAATTGTACCAATAATTTGAAATTTAATTCCTCATTCATCGAGAATTGGGGGTTTAGGAAGAGATAGAACCTTAGTTCTGACGTCTCGTGGAAAAAAAAAGCTTCTAAGATTAACAAAAATGGCCTTCAAATAAGAAAACATGAAGTTAGAGGTTTGACCGATTCTTGTACGCCCATCTTTCTTTCATTCCGCGTAGCAAAGGCTGTCCAGAGCGATTGGTACGTTCCATTTGCAGATTAATTTACTAATGCATCTATCTCTAAAGCCATTGATATTCCTGAGTAGTACAATTTGTGGCTGATCATATGGAGTAAAGCTAGCCAATATCTGGGAAACAGGGCCTCGATTCCTCAACTTGCAGAGCTGACCTGCACTCTTCGTTTGCTCAAGCCTCCATTGGTTGCAAATCTGTGTCGCATACACTATAACCACATCTCACCTTTTTCATTAAGGAATTGGCTGCTTGATCTTGATATAGAGAGTAGGGACCTTGACTACCCTGCAAACAAAAACCAACTTCAACCATGAATAGATCCTCTTTTTGTAATTGTAGGATTCTTGTCTGAAAAATAAACCAAGTAAGCCATGAGCATTGACCCTGTTCTTTTGGACAGAAACGCAAAATTATTATTAGTAAACGACAGAATATGTAAAATTTCAAAGTGATTAATCACACATGAAAGCACAAGAAAGGGAAAAAGCAAAAGCATTGTGCTTCGATTGCACCCTTTTTGATCTTCCAAAATTCCTTTCAAATGCCCATTTTGAATATGCACTTTAGACGCACACAGCGTGGCACCATCACCCCTTTCGCAAAGTTTTGATGGTACCACGCAAGCATGCGCCAAAAGACCATACTCTTATCTCCGGTCTCCCCAACCACAAAAATTGGCTCCTCTCTCTCTCTCTCCCTCTCTTTCACTCTCTTTCTTTCATAGGCAGAAGTGAAGGATCATGGAGTGCAGAGATTGCTTTATTTATCACACACAATATATATATATCATGGAGCTGAGAGAGACAAAGAGAGAGAGATGAAATAATATGATAATTGAAGGGACCTAAGGAACAAAGTAAGGCAGCATGCTGTGTCCACTGGCATAAATGAAAGAGCAAGAAGCCAATAGCCAAATAGTGACGACATATGCTGCTCCCGGAAAATCGTTGACAAGTGTGCGGATTTCATTGTCATGGTGCGGAGGCATGCAGCCACGCATGTCCTAGGGGGCTGGGGACAGTTTCTTTTGTGTTGGACACTTGGGACAAGTGGCAATTCTTGATGCTGCTTCACTGTGAAGTAAAAGTTAAAATGCGTGCATTTCTTCTACGTGGAACTTTGTGAAAGAAGAGAGACGGATAAGGCAAAGGAAAAGTTGAAGAAAGAAGAGCAAATGAAGTGGCGTCTTAGTTGTTGGTACCAATTTATTAATTAAGGAGAAGACGAATTTAATGCACGAAACTAAAAATTTGACCAACAATAGTTTCATAAAATTAGAATATTATCTCATTAGTTTCATAAAATCCTATTTCAACCTATAAAAATTTTAAGGCTTTCTACTTAAGTCCCTAGAAAGGAAAAAAGATAAAGTTTTTCGAATTTTTGTTGTCAAAATGTGGTACAAATACCTCAAACTTACACACATTCAATCATTAATTTAAGGTTGTAGAAATCAATGAATAACAATTTATCAATACGAAGCATACTAGATGTAAATAAACTCACTGAGCTAAACTTGTTCGATTGATATCACAATTTGAGAATAGTTTTTGAATAAGAAAAGAAATTATATGTCCTTAAAAATGTTGGTCCTCTAATCCTTGTTGAGACACTAGTGATGAGGTTTGGGAAGCCAATCAAACTCATAAAAATGATGGTGATGTTGGCTAGCATGACCTAGAATTGCAAGAACAACATGAAAAATATATGATAGCTTTGACTATGATTTTGCATTTAAGAGAATTGATCGACAAGCAAAGTTGTACAAAAAAGGTACGAGGCATCAAGGTATTGTTCCATTGTAAAATGGTAAGAGACAGTTCTTTCAGGGCTCATGACTTAAAGATGCTTGGTTACATTGAGAAGTTAAGGCATCTTGGTTTTGTCATGGACCATAAACTTTGTGTTGATTTGGTTTTATAGCCTCGACTAGATAGCTTTTCAATTTGTAATGTACTTCCACATGAATAGATTGGAAGCTATCTTACCTAAATTGTTGAACATGTTGGATACAACTGGGAGGTTCATTAGAAGGAAAAGTGTGTGTTGCTATGCTTCATCTTCCAAATAAAAAAAGAAGACGATGAGGAAGAAGTAAGAGAAGAAAGTCAAGGACTCTATAGCTAAGGCTCAAGAGCCTACTAACGACATAAAAAAGAACAAGAAGAAGGATGTTTGTCATCATTGTTGCTAAGAAAAAGTGGAACAATAGGCATGTAATCAAATTATACGTACATAGTAGAATTTAAATTTTTTTCCATGAGCTAAATCTTGCTTTATACATTTATCATAGATAAATCCTAACTAGAGGATAATGGTCATAGTTCCTTAATTCCTTGGAGTCAAAACTCAAAAAGTTTCTGATACAATTCAATCCTCTTCATAAGCTGGATTACAACAAACCACAAGCTGTCCAAGTGTCTAACCTCCAATGATGATCCACACGAATGGTAATTGCGAATAACTTATATGAAGATTAGGATTGCTTATGCTTGTAGAGCCTAATGCTAGCTAGGAGAGATACAATTTGATCTTTCTTTTCACCAAAAGAGATCAAAACAAAACCAAGAACACCAAGATACACCAATCAATGGCAAAGGCACCAAGTCTTGGATAAGGTGTGACTTCATAAATTTCCTTCTTATTAAATGATCCACAGGGTTTAAAACAACCTTTGCTTAAACCTTGATCAATACATTAAATAACATGAGTCACACTCAATATGGAGAAAAAAACAATGGTCAAATGGTTGAGGGTGATGATCAACAGCTTACAAGGCTATAGGGATAGCTAGATTGATTCTCAGGGTTTGGAACTCTTCCAAATTTTCCCTCACAAAGCTCTCAAAGTTTTTTGGATGGTTTTCAAAGGGGTTTTTAATGTTGATCACACATTTTTTATGTTATTAATGTGCGACATAAGCCATATATTTATTAGCAATTAATCTTATTCCTAATAGGACAATGCATAACCTTTATGCTTAATTGCTTAATTGCCTCTAAACTAATTGAACCTTTCAATTAAGTCCCTAAAGTTCTTAACTTCTTTTAATTAAGTAAAACTCAATTAACCCTTTTTAAATTGACAATTGACATTTTTAATATGTGTAACTCATTAGGTTCTTAACATGTTAGCAATAAATATTAACTATATTCTAAGTCAAGCTAGGATTAGATAAATCAAACTCCTATGCATTCTTCATCAATTCCCAAATGATTAGTTTATTTTTATAAGTCAAGATCATAATGTTTCATGACTACCCAAATATTAAGAAAAGTCATAATGTTTTGACTCAACCTTTCAATGAACAGTTTTACAATGTAATTATTATCCCTTCATCATCTAATATCTTGGCAAGACTTAGTGCCTATTTGGCTTGGCTTTTTTTTTAACTTATCTACTTCCAAAAGTAGAAGTCGAGTCAAACAGGATTTTGTGAGAAGCTCTTAAAAAAATAGCTTTTTTTAAAGAACAAAATTAAAAAAAAAAACTTCAAGAAAAGCTCTAAAAAGGAGTTTTTTCTTTTTTTTCTTTAAAAAACACGTTAGCTTCTTAAGAGAATTTTTTTTTTCCAAAAAAATCCTCTCTAAAAAAGTACCCTATCCCTTTCTCCTTATTGATCTCCTTTTTGCCTCTTTGCAAATCATCCCTTCAGGGTTTTTATTGTTCTTACAAAGATTAATGAAAGGAAGATCCAAAATTCAAAACTTTGTTTAGGTATTATTTCTTCTTTTTCTTTCTGTTTTGTTTTTCATTTTCTTTCTATCACTCTTTTTTTGGGCTTTGGAAACTCTTTTATTGTTTGACATTTCTTAGTTGATTGTTTGATATGACAATTATGTGATGTTTATTTGTTCTTAAGTTGTATGCTTTAGAAGAAGCTTGCACAGTTTTGGGAAGGGGCTTTGATTGATCCAAAAAAAGAATCTTTTACAACCGATATGCCCTTAGGCACAACCGTACATAACATAGAAATCACACTTGGAAAGGGTGGACAATTAGCTAGAGTAGCGGGTGCTGTGGCGAAACTGACTGCAAAAGAGGGGAAATCAGCCATGTTAAAATTACCTTTTGGGGGGGGGGGGGGGGGGTTCCGTTTGATATCTAAAAACTACTCAACAACAATCAGCCAAATGGGTAATGTTGGGGTGAACCAGAAAAGTTTAGGTAGAGCCGAATCTAAATGTTGGCTAGGTAAGGTCCTGTAATAAAAGGAGTAGTTATGAACCTAGTAGACCATCCCTTTAGGGGTGGTGAAAGGAGGGCTCCAATTGGTAGAAAAAAACCCATCAATTAGACCTTCTCCTCTTTCAATAAAAAAAGGTTTAAGTTGGCCTGAGTGAACTCAGCCTTAGGTGGTTCACACTCTACTTTACCTTTTAGAAATAGGAGGTTCTTGTCACATTGGAATAGAAGACCTTGCATATACACAAGTCAATAGAAGTATTCTACCTATTCCTTCCTAACTTAAAGTGAAAAGGCTTACTTTGTAACTTTAACTGGGGTGAGAAAAGAGAGTCATATTCATATATAATCATTTTTATAAACTGTATGCTTTGTTTTCTTATGAATCCCATCTCTCAATAGCGTTACGCACCTTTTAAAAGGCTAAGGCAAGGAGGTAATTTAGCACCATTAATGATGTAGGGTAGGGGGGAGAATGAGAAGGAGAAGGAAGCTTACTCTTGTTGTCGATTTTGCATACATAAGTATACGTATCAAACAAGTAATATAGTGATGAAGTAGAGTATCACTCCACGGAGATTTGTTCTTAAATTTTTACTAAGTACTAAAATCTTATAACAAATCAATCTTATTTAAGTAATCGAAATTTGTAGAAAATTAACTGAAACAAAATTAAAATAAACACTAAATTAACTAACAAACTAAATAAGTTAAGAAAAGTAGTATATTAAAGACCTAGGATTATGGGTTCATTCAACATTTTATTTGAGACCAGCTTTTCTTGTTATTTATCTTTCTTGGGTGGTTTTACTAACCTAGAATCCAAAGCTATAGACAAGTCTCCATCGAGTTGCTTGTACAAATACCTAACTTAATTAGTTCACTATATGTTTATAGGAATCAATTAAATTAAGTTCATTAAGCAAGTGTCCTAATGTGGCTATGTTTGGCAATTAGCACATGTATACCAGAATCGCGAATAAGATCACATAAATGACGTAAACATACACTATTCAAATCTTAGTCCAATCTAAAATCTCTCTGTCGAGTCTCAATTAGATTCACAAATTAGTTAATTATTGTCCAAGCAATCAAAAGCATTAAGAATAGATTTGAATAAGCAAAACTACACCTATTGATGATAAATAAAAAAGAAACTAATATTTAAACTACATGTTGAAATCCACCACAATCCTAGAAAGATAATTTAGCTCAAAATAACAAATAAAAACAACATCCAAAAAAATTTAGCCATGAATCCAAGTCAAAGAAGATAAGAAAAACATAAAAGTAGAGAAAGAAACTAATTATTAAAGCTTTATGATCTCAATTCTCTCTCAAGTTCTCTTGTTTTCTTGCTTTGTTCTTGGCTCCAAATCTCCAAAATAGTTGCTTGCTCCTCCTCCTTAAAACCTTTGAAAAAGGTCTCTTAAATAGACTCCAAGTAACCTAATTTCCAAAATCCTGTCAAATTTTTATTTTTGGAAAATTGTCCAGCACCGCAGCCTTGATTTCTTGGTGCCGTGGCACTGGTTTTTGTTTGCTACAGTAGCATTGCAGTGTTGAGGTCTCGGGAAAATTGTATGGTGAGCTTCCTTTCACCAGCGCTACAGCTTTGTTCTCCCAATGCTGTGGCAGTCTACCAAATTCTAATGTGATTTTCACCTTGATATGGTCTGAACAGGGAAAAGTAGTAAACATAAAAGTTGTACTCCTATCTTTTATCTTTCCAGTGGCTTAATAATCATGTCAATTGGACTTCTGTATTGAAAGATATGCTCCAAATACTGTATCACGTTTAGTCCATGCATACTACTACAGTGTTCCCAATTATTCAAACATATTGACCATGATGCAATCCAAACTGGGTGAAGTGTTAAACACAAAAGTTGTATCCCTTCCTCGTAGAAGCCTAGTGGTTTAGGAATCACTACATTTGGAGTTCTGCAGACAGAGATATGATCAAAATACCACAACATATACTAAAAAAGCCATTACCATACTTGTATGGGTTTTCATCAAATGAGCCTTTTTCATCAAATTTCCTACAAAAGCAATAAGAGAAATTACCAATACTACTCTTAAAGTAATTTAAAATAAAATAATATAAAATTTAACTAAAATAACTTAAGTTAGCTACTTAACATGTAATCAAACTTAAACTAGAAAAATGCTTAAAATGCTACGATTTGAACCTAAAATCTCAAAGATCTAACTACTTAAGCCCCCAAAATGTGTCAAAATAACTCTATATAATAGAGTTATCAACTCTCCATAGAGAGACTAAGGAAGAAAGTCAGCTTAAGGACTCTTTCTCAGCGTAAAGAGTGCTACTTTTATTGATATTGATGAATCAGGCCTAACGAGAGGAGATAGAATCATCCTATATTGAAAGACATAGCTCCTAAATCAATAGGAAAGTATACAATCATCATTTCACATTCGAGTGATAACTCTATTATATAGAGTTATTTTGCCACATTTTAATTGCTAAAAATTGTTAAGTCCTTGTGTTTTTAAGTTAATTTTAGATAGCTTTTATGTTTTTCGTTATTAAGTTTAATGGATGTTGAACTACTTTAATTTGAGTAATTTTAGATCTTTTTCACGTTAAAAGTCCTAAATTGAGCCATCACTGATTTCGTTTTTGTTTTAAAGGTTCTCAAGTGCATAAAGATTCCTAAAAGTGAATCACACAAGAATGGCTATGTGTAGATTTTTATTGAATATGGTGTGGTATTTTGGGCATAACTCGCACTACAGAAGTTTGATTGTTAAGATTCATGAACCACAGGAATGCTAAAAGGAAAGGCTACAACTTTGATGTCTACCATTTTTCCCAGTTTTGATTAGATCATGGTCAAAAACCCTGTCAAATTTCCTAAGCACTATAATAGCCTGCATAAGGGGAAAATAGAGGACTTAGCGTCGTAACCTTGAATGGCCAGCGCGGTTATTTTTTCTCTTTTTATTTTAGGTTTTAATTTTTTAGGGCTTTTTGATGGTTTATAAATAGCTCTTTTTTAGCAGAGAATTAGAGAGGACTGAGCAGTAGTTTTTTTAGAGAAAAAGAGTGATTTTGCACAAGAGAAAAATGAGAAGAGAGCAAGAGAAGATAAGATGGGATTTGACAGAAAACTTTTTCTCACTTTAGTTTTGTTATATCTTTTTCTTTTATTGTGAACATGAATTGTTTTCAAGAAATCATGTTGTTTGCTTTAGTTATCATGAGCTATACTATTTTTCTAGGATTGTGGTGGATTTCAACGTGTAATCTGAATATTTGTTTCTTTTTTATTTATTATGAATGGGTATAGTTATGTTTATTCAAATCTGTTCGTAAAGCTTTTGATTGTTTGGCCAACAGTTGAATGATTTATGAATCTGAATGAGACTCAACAGAGTAATTTTAGATTAGATTAAGTTTTGAATAGTGTATGTTCACGTCACTTAGAGGATAGGTGATTTGATTTGCAATTAGGATAGATATACGCCTAAATGCCATACATAGTTAAATTATAACACTAGCTTAATTAACCATATTTAATTGATTACTATAGACATATAGTAACCCAATTAAGTTGGGTATTTGTACAAGCATCTTGATAGAGACTTGTGCATAGGTTTGGATTCTAGGCTAGCATAACCACGTATGAATATAAATATTGAGAGAAACAAATGTCAAATAAAACCCATAATCCTAGGTTTTAATCTATTGCCTATCTAGTGAATTTTTAGTTTTTGTTAATTAGTTTAGTGTTTGATTAAATTTAGCCATAATTGATTTTCTACAAAATCGAGTTACTTGAATAAGATTAATTTGGCATAATTTTAGTACTTAATGAAAAATTAAAAGTAAATCCCTATGGGGACTTACTGTCTATATTACTTGTTTGATACATATACTTGCGTGTATTAAATTGACAACAAGTTTTTGGCACTGTTGCTGAGGATTTATTTTCTTATTTATTTTGCTAATATTAATATTCAACAGATTAGTCTTAATTTAAGTTTTTCTTTCTTTGTTCTGTAAATACGTTCCATCATTGTATGAGAAGAGCAAAAAGCTTAGGGATTGTATTTTGTGATCCACAGATTGTGTCTTGTGATATAGAGATTGAGAGAACATTTCGTAGACTACGATGATAAAATTAACAAGTTTTTGCTCAAATTTATACAATGGTTGATTGATAGGTTGAGCAGCAAGTCCAAGAGCGAGTAGTAGAAGAGAATCATCCCTTAATGGACTATGTTGTTCCATTGGTACAAGGGCTTCCTTCGAGCATTTGTAGGCCAACTATTCAAGCTAACAAATTTGAGATTAAGTCTGCCATCATTACCATGATCCAAACTTCAATCCAGTTTAGGGGTTTTTTAAATGACAATCCAAATGCCCACATCTTGAACTTTTTAGAGATATGTGACACCTTTAAACACAATGGAGTCACAGATGATGCGATCCGTTTGAGACTTTTTCATTTTCGTAAATGGACAAAGTGAATTTGTGGCTGAACTCATTTCTTATTGGCTCTATTACAACATGACATGGCCTTGCTCAAAAGTTCCTTGCCAAATTTTTTCCTTCGACCAAGATAGTAAAGATGAGGAATGATATCACATCATTCATGTAACTAGATGTGGAATCGTTGTACGAAGCTTGGGAGAGATACAAGGATCTGCTTAAGCATTGCCCTTATCATGGTCTTCCAAAGTGGCTTCAAGTGCAGATGTTCTACAATGGATTGAGTGGTTAGGTTCAAACCACTATTAATGCTGCTTCGGGAAGAGCTCTCATGGAAAAGTTAATTGATGAGGTGTATGACCTATTGGTGGAGATGGCATTGAACAATTACTAGTGGCTAGTAGAGCAATAAATGCATAAGAAAGTAGTTGGAGTTCACGAAGTAAATGCCATTTCGGCATTAACAACACAAGTAACAACTTTAACTAAAAAACTTAATTCTTTTGGTGCTAACTCAGCTTACAGTCCTTTCGTAGTTTATGAGTATTGTGGAGATAGGCATGTTAGTGATCAATGTCCAAGCAGTACAAAGATAGTTCAGTTCATGGGTAATAGACAATTGAACAACCTTTGCTCCAACATTTATACCCTTGGGTGGAAGAACCATCCAAACTTCTTTTAGGGTAATAATTAGGGATCATCTTCAGCTCTAAGGTTGAACAGTCTTCTTATATTCCAACAGCAAGTGAAAGCTCCTATCTTAGGAAAGAAACCATATATAGAGAAATTGATGATGCATTACATGGCCAAGATCGAATTCCTTATACATAATCAAGTGACTTCGTTAAGGAACCTTGAGACCCAGGTTGGTTAACTCGTTAACACAATAAACAATAGAGCTCAATGGATTTTAGCTAGTGATACAAAGGCAAATTAGAAAAGGGAAGGTAAGGAACATGTCAAAGCCATCACCTTGAGAAGTGGTATAGAAGTTGAAAGCAACCAGAAGCAAGTTGAACAGAAAGGTAAGACAGTTGAGAGTGAGACACATATTGCAGGTTCTAGTGAGCAGTGTCAAGAAAAGGAAGTAAAGGCAACTCTACCACCACCATTTCCTCAGTTCTTTAAGAAACAACAGCAAGAGAACTAGTTTCATAAATTTATGGAAGTGTTTAAAAAGCTTCACATCAACATTCCCTTTACAACGGCCTTAGAGCAGATTTCCTTCGTATGTGAAATTTTTGAAGGATATCTTGTCCAAAAAAGGAGGTTGGGTGAGTTTGAGAAAGTGGCACTCATTGAAGAATGTAGCACAATTATTCAGAACAAGCTTCCTCTCAAGCTTAAGGACCTTAGTAGTTTTACTATTCTATGAATTATTTGTGGATTATTTTTCGCCAAGGCTTTGAGTGATCTGAGGGATAGTATTAATTTGATGCCTTTATTTATCTACAATAAGTTGGGTTTGGGGAAGATTAAGCCTACTATTGTGACTTTACAATTAAAGGACTGAACACTCACATATCTAAGAGGTATAGTAAAAGATGTGTTATTTAAAGTTGATAGATTTATCTTTCTTACAAATTTCATAGTACTCAAAATGGAAAAGATAAAAAGGTTCCTATCATCCTAAAGAGACCTTTTTTACACACTGCTTAAACATTCCCCATTGTGGAGAAGAGAGAGTTTGTTTTGCGAGTGCAAGATCAAAAGGTAACTTTCAACATTTTTAAAGCTTTAAACTTTATTAACAATTATGATGAATGCTTTGGAGTGAGTGTAGTTGATGGGGTCACAAATGAAATTTTTAGGGAAAGCCACCTTACAAATGAAATTTTTAGGAAAAGCTAGTTTTAAGGGAAAGCCACCTTACTAACCCATTTAAAGCTTCTTTGATTCTTGATTTTGAAACAAGTAATGAGGATGTCTTGGAATGTGTAAATGTGTTGAATGCTTCATCTCGTGTCATGGGGACACAATTTGAGATGCTGAATTTTTCATATTCTTCATCATCACTAGTAAAGCTTTTTATTGAAGAACGTCGTAAGTTAGAGCTCAAACCATTGTCGAATCATCTGAGATAAACATATCTTGGGAATTTGTCCATTCTTCCTGTTATTGTTTCATCTGCTTTAACTAACAAGCAAGAATATAAGTTGCTGAGAGTTCTAAGAGAGCACAAGAAGGCATTAGGATGGACAATTGCAGACAAAAAAGGGATAAGTCCTTCGATATGTATGCATAAAGTTTTGTTGGAGGATGATCACAAAACCACTATAAATCATCAAAGAAGATTGAATTCGATCATGAAGGTGGTGGTGAAGAAAGAAGTCATCAAATGGTTAGACGCTAGCTTCAACTACTTTATTTCGAATAGTGCATGGGTAATTTCGATGTAATGTGTACCAAAAAAATTTGGATGACAGTGGTTGCAAATGAGAACAATGAGCTCATCCCCATGAGGATAGTAACTAGATGAAGAGTTTGCATGGATTATCAAAAGTTCAAGAAGGCCACAAGGAAAGATAACTTTTCTTTACTATTTATTGATCAGATGCTGGATATGCTAGTTGGAAAAGAGCTTTTTTCTTTCTTGGATGGGTATTCTGGATACAATCAAATAGCGATTGCTGTAGAGGATGAAGAGAAAACAACTTTTACTTGCCTTTATGGCACTTTCGCTTTTAAGAGGATGCCATTTGGACTTTGAAATGCTTCAGCCACATATCAACGATGCATGATGGCTATCTTTTTAGATACGATGGAGAAAACATTAGAGATATTTATGGATGACTTCTTTGTTTTTGGAAATAATTTTGATGAATGTTTGTTAAATCTTGATAAGGTTTTAAGAAGATATGAAGAAACAAACCTGGTGCTAAATTGGAAAAAGTGTCGTTTTATGGTACAAGAAGGCTTCGTTCTTGGTCATAAGGTTTCAAGCAAAAGATTGGAGGTGGACAAAGAAAAGATAGAGACAATCGAGGAGCTTCCACCACCAAATTCAGTAAAAGGTACAAAGAGTTTCCTTGCTCATGCTTGTTTTTATCAACAATTCATTAAGGACTTTTGTAAAATTGCTAAACCTTTGTGTAACTTCCTGGAAAATGATGTTCTCTTTAAATTTGATGATGCATGTCATGCTACATTTATAGAATTGAAAAAGATATTGACATTTGCACCTATTATTATAGTTCTTGATTAGTCATTCACATTTGAGTTTATGTGTGATGTTAACGACTATGTTGTAGGTGCAGCGTAAAGATAGAGAAAAGCTAAAGTTTTTTATTCTATATATTAGCTAGCAAAACCATGACTAAAAATCAGATGTGTTACACTACTACTGAATAAGAATTATTAGAGATTTTTTATACATTTGATAAGTTTCGTTTTTATTTGATTTGCATAAAAGTTATTGTTTATACTGACCATTCAACAAGTATGTATTTGATTACTAAGAAAAATGCCAAGCCAAGGTTAATAAGGTAGTTATTTTTGCTATAGAAATTTGAATTGGAAATTAGAGACAGAAAAGGCTTAAAGAATCAAGTAGTAAACCATCTATCAAGGTTACAAAATGACAACCACGATAAGGATTTGACTTTGATCGATGAGAATTTTCCTGATGAGTAATTATTAAATGTTGATTACAAGAGATTACCCTAGTATGCCGATTACGTGAACTATATTTTGAATAAACTCATCCCTCTTAATTTAAATTTTCATCAAAGAAAGAAATTTCTTTATAATGTTAGATTTTTTGTATGGGATGAACCATTTTTGTTCAAGCAATGTGCAGATAGAGTTCTGAAAAGGTGCATTCCAAAGGAAGAGGTTGAAAACATTTTGACTCATTGTCAATCTACGGATTATTGGGGACATTTTGGAAGAGATAGAATAGTAGCCAAAGTTCTTTAGTTAGGTTTGTATTGGCCAACACTTTTTAAGGATGCTCACAATTTTGTTTTGCATTGTGATAGGTATCAACAAGTGCGAAACATTTCAAGACGTCATGAGATGCCTTCAACAACATTCTAGAGGTGGAAATATTTGATGTTTAGGGGATTAACTTCAAGGGACTTTTTATCTCTTTGTTTAATAATCACTACATTTTATTGGCTGTTGATTATGTCTCGAAGTGGGTAGAAGCCTCAACGTTGCCCACAAATGATGCTTAAGTGGTGTTGAAGTTTCTAAGGAAGAATATTTTCACAAGATTGGGCATGCTAAGGGCAATAGTGAGTTATGAAGGTAACCACTTTTGCGATAAACATTTCACATCTCTACTTACACAGTTTGGAGTGACTTATAAGGTGGCGACTGCTTATCAACCCCAAACAAATGGACAAGCTGAAATATAATATTGGGAGATCAAAAGAATAATAGAAAGGGTTGTGTATCCATCGAGGAAAGACTAGGCTAAGAGATTTGATGATGCATTATGGGCATATAAGATTACATACAAGACACCCATTGGTATGTCTCCATATCGTCTAGTCTTTGGCAAAGCATGTCATCTTCCAGTTGAGCTGGAGCATAAAGCTTTTTGGGCAATAAAGAAATTAAACTTCAACTTGGAAACAGTCGGTGAGAAGCGTTTGATTGAACTTAATAAGATGGACAAGATCAAATTAGATGCCTATGAAAATGCTAAGATCTATAAAAAGAAAACTAGAAATGGCATGACAGAAGGATTGTTGAACGCTGATTTGAGCCAACAAGAATGTGTTGATATATAACTTTTGACCCACATGGGGCAGTGGAACTTGTTGATGGTTCGACTAACAAGTCGCTTAAGGTGAATCGGTAGCGGTTGAAGCACTATTGGGGAGGTGACATTGATCGTCAATGTTTCTCCATTATTCTTTCCGACCCCAATTGAGCTACAAAGAGAGTTTACCTAAAGACTATAAAGAAAATGCTGCTTGAGAGGCAACTCAAGTTTTTCTTCCCTAAATCTATTTTAGTTACATTTTGAATTTTTACATTTAAAATTTTGATGTTTGATTATTAATTTTTTTCCTTTTTGAAAGTTATTAGATTTATTAAAAAAAAAGGGGCAGCATCATTGGCGTCGTAACACCAGTCACCCAGCACTGAGGCGTTGGGGATGCTACCAATTTTCCAACAAGGTTGACGCCATGGCACTAATGAAAAGAAGGCCAAGACCTAGGCATCACACCGATAGAAGGCCAACGTCGCGGCGTAAGAGGGTTGACGCCGCGGCATTGAGACGAGATTTTTCCACTCATTTAAACCTCCTCCACTCTTTCTTCTTCATTTTAAACCCGATCTTCCAATTTTTTTTTCACTTTGTTTCTACCAAAGCCTAAAATTTCTCACCTATTCACCAAAACTTCAAAAATTTCCACATTCTTGCACAAAAACATAAGATTCAAAGAGCATTCTTCCATCAACAAGCAACAAAAATGCAGAATTTTTTTTAATAATACCAAAGTTTTTGGAAGAATCTTTATTTTGGTGGAAATTGGCTAGTATAAAAGAGTTTTGTTAATGATTATTGATAGGCTTTGATAATTTTGGATTATAAGTTATTGTGCTTGACAATGTGACAAGTTGAATTGATGAATTTTAAGAATTGGATAGTCAAGATAAGTGAATAGTGTCAAAATATTATGCACTTTATATTGGAGGATATTGACTTGGTATTTTTTATGAAATTCACATTTGCATGTTAGCTGTAGAGAGAATTGAATATAGTGTGATATTAGCGGAGATTTTTAGTGAATTTTTGGATGCTTAGAATATTTTTTATGGTTTGCTTTGGGATTTTGAATCAAAATGCTATGGCACCTAAAAAGGCTATGGATAGTGGCACCAGTGGGTTCAATAGGTCCAAATTTGTATTAGTTGAGGTATCGGTACACCACACTCAGTCATTGTTACAAAAATCCTTAATGTCGAAGAGAGGCATTAATGTACCATCCGTTTATTACAGGCATATTTGAGATATAATTGAAGGGAGAAATGGAAACATTTTTGTGCTCAACCAGAGGTGACAGTGATGCTAGTTGTGCATGAACTTTATGCCAATGTATACGAGAGCGAAAGACGAGTTACTTTTTGCAAGGGTCGTAGAATGCTTTTTGATAGCCATACAATTAACCAATTCTATAACACCTCTGTCAAGCCCGACCTTATAAAATACTTTCCATGTCATTCATATGATTCACAATATGCTTGCATACTTGGAAAGCCCCGAAAGAAAAATCATTAAAAGACGACAATGTACCAAATGGTACAATTAAGTTAATTTAAGCCTCGAACTAGATCAAATAGAGAATTTAAAATGAAATTAAGAATATTAAAGTCCCAGAATGGTTTAATATGGTGATTTGGAGTTCGAGGATCAATTTGGAGTCAAACCGGAATTTTTACTGTCCAGGGGCAAAATGGTCATTTGCCACCTAGGGACACAATGGGAATTTTTAGAAAAGAATTTTTTTGGCCCCATTTGACTTATTGGAGTATGATTTGAGTATTGGAGTATAATTTGAGGGTTTGGCAGTGAAAAAGTTTAATTTCGGTGATTTTTAGAATGTAGGGGCAAAATCGTAATTTTGCCACCCGCGAACAAAATTTGAGATTTTGAGAGTATTTAGATCAAATTTGACAAATTGGAGAATGGTATGAGTATAAGGGATGAAAATATGTCTATGGGCAATTTTTCAGTTTTTGGGGCAAAAATGTGATTTTTGACTTTTACGGGGGTAAAAGTGTAAATTTCAAAAATTACTCCACCAAGACTTTGGATAAGTTTGAGAATTTTATCTAAGCTATGGATATGTGGGACAAGTGTATGGTGAAAATTTCGAAACCAATGGATTGCTAGAATTTAAGGAATTAATAAAACTTTAAAAAAATGAATAAAATAATATTATATTATTTTAGCCTTTAAAAAGGTGAAAATTCCAGAATTCTCATCTTCTTCAGCTGTCCAAACCAGGGGAGAAAAGGGGGGAAAAAAACAAATAAGAACCCTACCTGAAAATTTGGGGAAAATCAAGAGAAATCAAGAAATCAAGCATTGAAAAGGTAAATTTCATTGATTTTCCTTGTGATTTTCACTACCCATGCATTTTTTTCTCATTTCCATGCAAAATTAGAAAGTGGGTATGGACACCCATGCTGGCAAAACCTCCATGGATGAGTTTTGAGCTTGATTTTTGGTTGATTTTAATTGAATTAAGTGATTTTAGTTAAGTTATATTGAAATATAGCAAAAATAAGCTAGAGATATAATTTTCTCCCATTGAAACCCATTATGCCGAATTTTCTAGGGGAATATTGGCTACTGATCTTGATGTTTATTTGAGGAATTATGATGAATAATGACGAATTATGAGCCTAGAAAAATAATTAGAATTTTCGGAGCAAAAATACAATTTTTTACCCGCTAGGGGTATTTTCGTAATTTACTATCGAGACTGATAATTTGCACCACACTGAGGGACATTAAGTCAATTTGGGTGCAATTGAGGTATAAAAACTGAAAAAAATTAATTTAGAGTTTAAACGGACGCGTATATCGATTTATCGGGTAAAAGACCGAAATAGGCAACACCGCATTTAGGTAAAAATTTAGACATTTTTGCATTCCATATCAAGCATTAGTAGTCTAAATTAGTTTAATTTCAATTTAGTACCAATGTGGTGAATTTCTCGATTTTGTACTGTGTCAAGGTGGTGAGTCCTCCAATAAAGGCAAGGGAATTACACCCAAGGATCAGTAGTCTGAGTATTTCGAAAATCCCCACTATAGACACGGTGAGTAACCTTACCATCATTTTAATTATCTAAAGTATGTTTTTATTCGGTTTTGGTGAATTTTATGAAAATGAGTTCAAATGGTAAATTTTTATGTTTTGTAAACAAAATGAATTTAAATGAAAATATTTTATAAATTGTCTTGAAACGAAATAACGATTTTGAAAATAGAGTAATTGGAGACCACTGATATGTTGTAAATTTAAAATTGAATTAATGGCTTATGTTATTGTATTGGCATGACTGGCTGGGCTGTGTTTTTTATGAATTGTATGAATTGCTTTATTTTACCCTTGCAGGTTGGGTAGTAATATATTAGCCCTGTCATGCCGTCAAAATTTTATTGTATGGTGGGTTTGACCTGCTGCAGTGGGCTGGGTTCTGTAGATTAGCCTATTAGAGGGGCACGAAATCCTGTTATATTTTTACCTCGGTTGGAGAGGCGAGTAGGGTAACTCTCGAGGTATAACTTTAAAGTTCACTTCACGCCAAACCACCACGTGAAGGGGAACTCGGCCAACGCCAAGGAACGGTTATGTTTTCAAAATAAAAACACGACTTTCTAATAGCCTTGGCGGACTCAGTTAGGATAGCCCTCGGCCAAGCTATCCCAAATAACTGAGTATGATAATAATTTTTGGCATGAGCCAAGCTTTTTAAAAAATTCATAAGCCATACTGATTTCTTGCTTTAAATAAATTGATTTCATTTTGTTGAAATAAGTTGAAAGATGATAAATTACAGTTTGATGAAATGTTTTAATAGTCTCCTTTTACTCGACTTTAGATATTTTGAGTGATGTTTGTTTACTCACTGGGATTTTATAATCTCACCACCCTCATTTCCACCCATTTCAGGCTCAGAATAGATTGTAGATAATTGATATCGGTGAGGATTACAGTTGAACTTGCCACATCCAAATACTGTAGGTTCATTTCTTTTGATACTTTTGGTCATTCGTGGGCTCACGTGTCACTGTAAATTAAATTCTATACTTTGGTTATCTGTATTACGGTATGTAAGAATTTATTTTGCGTTTACGCTGTAAAAATTATTTATGCAGTGTTCTTAAAATATCGTTTTATGTGAAAATTGAATATTTTTATTTTATTATAACAGTCATAATTCCATTTTAAACGAATGTTTTAGACATCCAAAATTATTTTTGATTATGAAATATGTGTTTTCCACGTACATACTATATTTTTAGATGATTTTGAGATTTTTGGGATAAATGACCAAAATACCCCTGTGAGACGAAAATTATTATTTTATTTGTTCAAGTTGAAAACAGCTTAAAATCTTTTAGAATGTGGTATTTGGAAACAGTTACCCACAGGGGAAATGAGAAGCTAATATTAAAGCCTTACAGGGGTTCCGGTTGACATTCCGGGTAATGAATGTCGATCGAGACGTCGCGGCGGTTGTCACGGGCTCGATGGGAGTTCCGGGTCGTGACAATTAAGTTGGTATCAGAGCTTTTGATTTTAAAGATTAGAGTTTTAGGGTTTAAAGTTATTTTAAAGCTGTTTTAAAAATTTACAGTGTCAGTGTGGCCCCGAGTTAAGTTAGGTTAGGTTGAATAAAATACATGCATAAGCATATAGAGCCTGAGGTTGCCTAAACTCACTTTGTTCCCTCTTAGAGATTATTATGTCTCCTCGACGCGAACAACCACCTTTCACTAGATCAGTTGGGAGGGGAAAAGGTCGTTTCCAACGTCGTTAGTTAGGTGCAATAGAGGAGGAATCGACTGCATCCACCATTCGGGTAGCACCTGCTGCTGAATAGACCGAGACTCCTCCACATCCTCCACCTCCTCTGCCACTTACTAGTATTCCTGCTATGCCTTTTGAGGCAGTTCAGGCATTTAGCAGCCTTCTTTACTACTATTGCTGGCCAGGCTCAGGCTGGTCAAGCTCTTCCTACAGTTCCTCTAGCTACTCCTTCAGTACCACCATCCCCACCTCCTGTCCCACCACCAGTGCTGGATGTTTCTGATTCTAAGAAGCTTAAAAAGGCTAGGCAACATGGTTGTGTTTCTTTTATGGGTGAGTCGGACGCAACCGTGGCTAAAGAGGTGGTGCAAATGGCTTTAAGAGCTGAGAAACTTGCGAATGAAAATAGGAGTCTGCGAGCTGAGTTAGCAAAAAGGAGAAATCTGAGTGTATCTTCTAGTCAGCCACCAAAAAGGGGCAAAGACTCCTCTGTTTCAGGAAGTTCACGTAGATGCAGAAATTGTGGGAATTATCATGTTGGGCCGTGCAGAGGGCCTGCACGATGTTTTCGTTGTGATCAACCGGGTCATATTAGGAGAGATTGCCCACAGTTAGGACGGGCTACGGTAGCTGTTCCATCTCCACCAGCTCATACGGATATGCAGAGGAGAGATTCCTCTGGATTACAACCGAGACAGGGATGATTTTGATATACCACCAAGGGTAGATTAAATATGTTGAAATTAGTGCTCTAATAAAGTACATATGATAGAAAGCTAGTTTGTAAGTTGTAGTTTTCATGATCATGAAATATATAAAGATTATCAATATATGGACATACATTCGGAGTTGTAATTTACAAGTTTGAAGTATTTAAGATATGATTAAATGGAATTAGCATTAGTTAAGGTACGTAAATCTTTTAATTAATTTCTATGGAGTATGCATGATAGTAGAATGGAGGAACATCGTGCAGTGATGCTATATGGTGAAATCACTATACAATATGGAAAGGGTATTTTCGAGTGGGATTTATTGACTGATGATAAGTAATGAGCAATTTGAGATACATGTAGCTATGAATAAATTTGGAGATTTTTGCTTAAGCAAACTTGTATTAAATGTTATGGTAAAGATTTATGAATGCTAGTAGCAAAATAAATACGTTAAATCAATGTTTTGATCGCACACTTGTGATAGAAAGTTAGTCTTGCTAATTATGGTATAGACTCGAAGGGAAGCCACACGATTGTGAATAATTGAGGTAGTAGCTTTAAAGGTTGAAGAGTTGCTAAGATAAAGTGAATTCAAACCGTTGCAACGCCACAGTTCTGACTATTAAACGCTGTCACGTTAAGAACTCCTAATGGCTAGAAAGCAAGAGCAAATTGAGAGTGGCATGAAGATGAAACTCACAAGTTGAAGAATGGTCATTGGTTTTCATGCTAAGCTTTGTTGTTTGGAGTCTTAAGTGCATTGGGAGGTATTAAGATAAAGATGATGAGTGAAATTGCAAAGTTTTTTTTTAATTGCCTTATATATATTGGCATGTAAGAGAAAGAAAAGTTAGAGAATTTTTGAGATGGCTACATAAAAATAAATTAACATGTGGAGTGTTAAGATGAATAATATGATGACTGAAGTCAAATCTTAAGAAATAAAGAAGACAAGAGATTAAGTCTTGTTGAAGACTAAAAAGGAAGCGAGCGAAAGGTTAGATGAATGTATGAGATACTGATAAGAGATGTCAATAGCAAGTGAGGAAAATGTAAATAAAGGTTTCAATAATGATATACTTGGTGTATAAAATAGTAAATAAGTGATTAAGTGTTTCAAGAATGTTTAAACGCCCTTGAGAAAGAATTATAAGTTATACATGATGAGCATAAGATGCGTGACTTTGAAACCTGCTAAGGAGCCACATGGCTAAGTTACGGGTTAAATGATCATATGTTGTGAGACAAAAATTTAAAATAAATATCCCTAAGGAAATACTTAAGAGAAGTTCTGCCATGGATCTTGTGAAAGCAAACACTAAGTTATGTAGTTATAAAAAGGAAGCTATAAGCTGAGAGTGGTATAAGTATTAACATTAAAAAGTACTTGAGGAGAATTTAGTTTCAAGTCTTGTAATTTCAAGTACAATTTGTAAATTAGTTAAGGAAGAATGATGTTATATTCATATGAAAGAGTGGAATAAAGGATGATAGAAGTTAACCCTGATAATGAAGTCAGATAATGAAACTTTCTTAATATATTATGGGAATTGGAATTCGAAAATGCGTGAGGCATACATGATTCAAATGAATCTGAGTTTTAAGTGACAAATCAATATCGAAATGCAATAAGGATACAATATATAGGAGACATGAAGGATAATCGAGGAATAAGGATGACTTTTAAGAATTGTAGTATTGCATAAGATGCAATGATCAAGTCAAGATAAATTTTTGAGATACTAATGGGATTATAAAACATACACGCATAATATATTATAATTCAATGGAGATGACATTGTGATGCAATGATATACAGTACAAGGAAACTTAAGCATATAATTGGAAATGATAAGAAGAGAATATAAGTATATAAATGATGAGGAACTATGCACAGACATGATGAGAATTTGTATGAATTATGAAGATTATTCTATTGAATCTTGATTGTGGATGGGAATGAATTAAGAGAAATTAGTCTGAAGGCATTTGAAAACAGAGACTCGTATACATAATGAGGAATATAGACATTTGAATGTACATGTATATGTATGTGTGGAGTAGTGATGTACCCAACTAAATGAATAATGGTTTTAGTGGTTCGAGATTTGAACTCAATATATTTGATGAGTTGTATAGATAATGTAACGATTAAGAATCTTATCAGAAGACGATTTATGGTGACCTAAGGAATTTTGGAGAAATAGTGAAGGGAATATAATCTATAGTACGATTAAGCCATATGAGATGGATTAATAGGATTAAGAAGATTGAAATTTCCTAAATGCAAAGTAAACATGAAATATGTAGAAATAATTAAAGCCATTAATTTTCCCGAACGCTGAGGATATGTACAGGAATGAGTATGGCGTGTTAATGATATTGTAAACTACACAATAGTGTATGAGGATAGGATGAATGAATGAAAGTCGAGAAGTTTGATATGGAATGAAGTAATAAGATAGTGATTGGTATACCTAAATAAGAATAAAATGCGATCGAAATTGGTATGATTGAGATGGAGTTATGGTTCAAGCTTAATGATAGTAATAGAAGCATGCTTGGTGTCTCGATATAAGAGATCATAATTGTGAAGGTTATTGTTGATCTGATTTTAAAGGATAATAATAGACATATGTGAAGTAATCAAGTTGAATTGGAGGTAAATGAGGTGAACAAATCGAAATTCCCTATAAAAGGGAGGACATAAGAAGTCGAGCATTAGATGAGAAAATAATACCCCCACCTTTTCTCTGAGTTCAGTACATGAAATTTTAAGGTCAAAATTTTATTTTAAGGGGGATAGTGTTGTCAAGCCCGACCTTATAAAATACTTTCCATGTCATTCATATGATTGACAATATGCTTGCATACTCGGAAAGCCTCGAAAGAAAAATCATTAAAAGACGACAATGTACCAAATGGTACAATTAAGTTAATTTAAGCCTCGAACTAGATCAAATAGAGAATTTAAAATGAAATTAAGAATATTAAAGTCCCAGAATGGTTTAATATGGTGATTTGGAGTTCAAGGATCAATTTGGAGTCAAACCAGAATTTTTATTGTCTAGGGGCAAAATGGTCATTTGCCACCTAGGGACACAATGTGAATTTTTAGAAAATAATTTTTTTGGCCCCATTTGACTTATTGGAGTATGATTTGAGTATTGGAGTATAATTTGAGGGTTTGGCAGTGAAAAAGTTTAATTTCGGTGATTTTTAGAATGTAGGGGCAAAATCGTAATTTTGCCACCCGCGAACAAAATTTGAGATTTTGAGAGAATTTAGATCAAATTTGACAAATTGGAGAATGGTATGAGTATAAGGGATGAAAAATATGTCTATGGGCAGTTTTTCAGTTTTTGGGGTAAAAATGTGATTTTTGACTTTTACGGGGGCAAAAGTGTAAATTTCAAAAATTACTCCACCAAGACTTTGTATAAGTCTGAGAATTTTATCTAAGCTATGGATATGTGGGACAAGTGTATGGTGAAAATTTGGAAACAAATAGAAGGCTAGAATTTAAGGAATTAATAAAACATTAAAAAACTGAATAAAATAATATTATATTATTTTAGCCTTTAAAAAGGTAAAAATTCCAGAATTCTCATCTTCTTCAGCTGTCCAAACCAGGGGAGAAAAGGGGGATAAAAACAAATAAGAACCCTACCTGAAAATTTGGGGAAAATCAAGAGAAATCAAGAAATCAAGCATTGAAAAGGTAAATTTCATTGATTTTCCTTGTGATTTTCACTACCCATGCATTTTTTTCTCATTTCCATGCAAAATTA
The DNA here is from genome assembly GCF_053813885.1 of Theobroma cacao. NCBI lineage: Eukaryota > Viridiplantae > Streptophyta > Magnoliopsida > Malvales > Malvaceae > Theobroma > Theobroma cacao. Next base: position 14,156,173 of record NC_142640.1, read on the forward strand.
GAAAGTGGGTACGGACACCCATGCTGGCAAAACCTCCATGGATGAGTTTTGAGCTTGATTTTTGGTTGATTTTAATTGAATTAAGTGATTTTAGTTAAGTTATATTGAAATATAGCAGAAATAAGCTGGAGATATAATTTTCTCCCATTGAAACCCATTATGCCAAATTTTCTAGGGGAATATTGGCTGCTGATCGTGATGTTTATTTGAGGAATTATGATGAATAGTGATGAATTATGAGCCTAGAAAAATAATGAGAATTTTCGGAGCAAAAATATAAATTTTTACCCACTAGGGGTATTTTCGTAATTTGCTATCGAGACTGATAATTTGCACCACATTGAGGGACATTAAGTCAATTTGGGTGCAATTGAGGTATAGAAACTGAAAAAAATTAATTTGGAGTTTAACGGTTGCGTATATTGATTTATCGGGTAAAAGATCGAAATAGGCAACACCGCATTTAGGTAAAAATTTAGACATTTTTGCATTCCATATCAAGCATTAGTAGTCTAAATTAGTTTAATTTCAATTTAGTACCAATGTGGCGAATTTCTCGATTTTGTACTGTGTCAAGGTGGTGAGTCCTCCGATAAAGGCAAGGGAATTACACCCAAGGACCAGTAGTCTGAGTATTTCGAAAATCCCCACTATAGACACGGTAAGTAACCTTACCATCATTTTAATTATCTAAAGTATGTTTTTATTCGGTTTTGGTGAATTTTATGAAAATGAGTTCAAATGGTAAATTTTTATGTTTTGTAAACAAAATAAATTTAAATGAAAATATTTTATAAATTGTCTTGAAACGAAATAACGATTTTGAAAATAGAGTAATTAGAGACCACTGATATGTTATAAATTTAAAATTGAATTAATGGCTTATGTTATTGTATTGGCATGACTGGCTGGGCTGTGTTTTTTATGAATTGTATGAATTGCTTTATTTTACTCTTGCAGGCTGGGTAGTAATATATTAGCCATGTCATGCCGTCAAAATTTTATTGTATGGTGGGTTTGACCTGCTGCAGTGGGCTGGGTTCTGTGGACTAGCCTATTAGAGGGGCACGAAATTCTGTTATATTTTTACCTCGGTTGGAGAGGCGAGTAGGGTAACTCTCGAGGTATAACTTTAAAGTTCACTTCACGCCAAACCACCACGTGAAGGGGAACTCGGCCAACGCCAAGGAACGGCTATGTTTTCAAAATAAAAACACGACTTTCTAATAGCCTTGGCAGACTCAGTTAGGATAGCCCTCGGCCAAGGTATCCCAAATAACTGAGTATGATAATAATTTTTGGCATGAGCCAAGGTTTTTAAGAAATTCATAAGCCATACTGATTACTTGCTTTAAATAAATTGATTTCATTTTGTTAAAATAAGTTGAAAGATGATAAATTACAGTTTGATGAAATGTTTTAATAGTCTCTTTTTACTCGACTTTAGATAATTTGAGTGATGTTTGTTTACTCACTAAGATTTTATAATCTCACCACCCTCATTTCCACCCATTTCAGGCTCAGAATAGATTGTAGATAATTGATATCGGCGAGGATTACAGTTGAACTTGCCACATCCAAAGACTGTAGGTTCATTTCTTTTGATACTTTTGGTCATTCGTGGGTCCACGTGTCACTGTAAATTAAATTCTATACTTTGGTTATCTGTATTACGGTATGTAAGAATTTATTTTGCTTTTACGCTATAAAAATTATTTATGCAGTGTTCTTAAAATATCGTTTTATGTGAAAATTGAATATTTTATTTAATATTTTTATTTTATTATAACAGTCATAATTCCATTTTAAACGAATGTTTTAGACATCCAAAATTATTTTTGATTATGAAATATGTGTTTTCCACTTACATACTATATTTTTAGATGATTTTGAGATTTTTGGGATAAATGACCAAAATACTCCTGTGAGACGAAAATTATTATTTTATTTGTTTAAGTTGGAAACAATTTAAAATCTTTTAGAATGTGGCATTTGGAAACAGTTACCCACAGGGGAAATGAGAAGCTAATATTAAAGCCTTGCGGGGTTCCGGTTGACATTCCGGGTAATGAATGTCGATCGAGACGTCACGACGGTTGTCACAGGCTCGATGGGAGTTCCGGGTCGTGACAACCTCGATATTGAGACTAACAAGAATAACCAATATCATAATGGAAATGTGGACTTAGACGAGGTCATCAATTTGTTATGCAACCTAGGTACTGCATGGAAAACATTAAAAGGGGTTTCAGTGTCATTCAAGGCTAGTGGTATGACAAATAACTTTAAGGTTTGGTATCACTTCTTGGTAGCCAAAATGCTTCCAGTTAAGTACCTCAACGACGTTACTAAGGATAAAGCAATGTTGCTCTATGCCATCCTCTCAAGTAAATCCAACAATTTTGATCAATTGATTTTCAATAACATAGTTTATACTACTCGTTCAATTAAAGATGGCCCATGGTACCCGTCACTCATCACTACACTGTGCAAGCAAGTCGGCGCGTAGTGGACTAACAATGAGGAGCTTTGGCATCTGTAAGTTCCTTTAGATGCTGGTGGTGGGAGTTCATCCTTTGTTCCAAGACCTCCACCGTGCTAGACAAATTTCACCATCTTAAAAAGAATGGAGCATCTAAAATGCCACATGGCGCATCAAGCAAAGTGTAAAAGAATGATGGAGTAGATGTTCAGGGCCTACACGCACCATATGGGGATGAACATGTCCAGCTTTCCTATAATGCCAGATGACCCCAACACTGATGAGGATGAGGAAAGGTGAACCAGGGGAAGTATTCTCTTCTTTATTTTAGTAACATTGGGGACAATGTTAGCTTTAAGTTTAGGGGGGGATTTTTTAGTTTGAAGCTTTGTTTGTTTCGTTTTACATTTAGACTTTAAGTTTAGTTAAGTTTTTCTTCAGTAAATTTTACACTAGAGTTAGTTGCGCCAATATATTTGATTCACTTATCCAATGATGATAATCGATTATCTTGTTAATCTTTTGCTCATAGTAAGCATGAATATTGTTTGAGTGTTATGTGAATTCTTATGTAAGCATCATGATAGGATGAGATTTTCATAATTGACGATTATATCTCTTGTATTAAAGTATTATGTACCTTTAGAGAAAGATTATGTAAATGTAAATTTTTAAACCATGTTTAGAGTTTTAGAATTTTTTTGACTCTTCTTTGAGGCAAAATCTTAGGCTATACTTAGTTAGGAACATGACTTAGGCCATCCTTGGACCGATTGAGTGCTTCAAGCTAACCTAGTTACATTTTTATTCTTAGTATACCCTTTTGAGCTTAAATTGTCCCTTTTCTTTGATTAAACACATGAATAAATTAGCTTAGCCTTTGAGAAATTTTTCAATTTTACAACCCTCTCTCCTAAGCATATATATTGTTTTAGGAAAGGTATGTTGAGAGATTTGATGAAAAAGTGGAAAAAATGAAGTGTAGAGAAAAATGAAAAATTTTTGTGAAGCATGCAGCCCACTACCAATGAAAGAAACAGGTTTGGGGGTATTGAATTGAAAATAAAAACAATGTTTGTTGAATGAAAAGTGAAAGGAAAATAAAAAAGTAGACTCGTTGAAGAAAAATAAGGTTATATAGGTTCTACAACAATTAGATGCTTAGGGTGATTTGAGCTACATATTGCCCCACATCTTTCTTTGACCCTAGCCACACGTTACATGCCAAATGTAGTCCTAAGGATCCTTGATTAAGTGCTAGCTTACATTAGTAGAAAAAGAGGTGAAAAGCAAACATATGAAACTCTAAACTCATTTGAAGTTTGCATGAGCATAAATCTATTCAGCATGATATTCATTGTAAGAGATTTCACACACACACGGGAATCCATTCGAAAATGAGCTTGCATTTGAATGTAATGTGAACTTTGATAATATTTTTGTTTTGCTTTGAGATTGTAAAACGAGATAATTTATGAGGAAAGTAAAGGTGATCAATGACTTGGTGCAACCTATTTCTAGTTTGATGTTTTCAATTTTGTTATGTTATTTTTATCTTAGGTTCTGCTTAAGGACTAGCAGCATTGTAAGTTTGGGAGTGTGATAATTCTATTATATAGAGTCATTTTGCCATAATTTGATTACTGAAAATATTTAAGTCATTGTGTTTTAAGTTAATTTTAGGTAGTTTTTATGTTTTTTGTTATTAAGTTTAATGCATGTTGAACTACTTTAATTTGAGTAATTTTAGATCAGTTTCATGTTAAAAGTTCTAAATTGAGCCATTGCTGATTTCATCTTTGTTTTGAAGGTTCTCAAGTGTGTAAAGATTTCTGAACGTGAACCGCACAAGGATGGCTATGTGCAAATTTTTATTGAACATGATGCAGTATTTTGGGTATAACTCACACTAAAGAAGTCTGATTGATGAGATTCTTGAACCAATAGAAAGATAAGAAGAAAGGCTACAAATTTAATGTTTTTCCTAGTTTTGATCAGATCATAGTCAAAAAACTTGTCAAATCTAAACACTGTAGCAACCTGCATAAGGGGAAAACATAGAACTTAGCACCGTAGCACTGAAATGCAAAGAGCATTGAAACTAAATGGTTTAAGCCGTGGTGCTAGTGCAACTATTTTTTCTCTTTATATTTCGAGTTTTGATTTTATAGGGCTTTTTGATGGTTTATAAATAGATCTTTTTCAATAAAGAATCAGAGGGAACTTAGTGGTAGCTTTTTTCAGAGATAAAGAGTGATTTTGTATAAAAGAAAAACGAGAAGAAAGCAAAAGAAGTGAAGATTGGATTCGATAGAAATCTTTTTCTTTTGTTGTGAACATGAATTATTTTGATGAAATTATGTTGTTTGCTTCCGTTGTTATGAGTTAAACTATTTTTCTAGGATTGTGGTGGATTTCAACATGTAATATGAATATTTGTTTCTTTGTTATTTATTTTGAATGGGTATAGTTATGTTTATTCAAATTTGTTCGTAAAGCTTTTTATTGTCTAGCCAATAATTGAATGATTTGTGAATCTGAATGAGACTCGATAAAGTAATTTTATATTAGACTAAGTTTTGAATAATGTATGTTCACGTCACTTAAGGGATCGGTGATCTGATTTGCAATTAGGGTTGACATACGCCTAAATTTCGCACATAGTCAAATTAGAACACTAGCTTAATAAACCATATTTAACTGTTTACTATAGACATATAGTAACCCAATTAAGTTAGGTATTTGTATAATCATCTCAAAAGAGACTTGTGCATAGGTTTGGATTTTAGGCTAGCATAACCACCCATGAATATAAATACTGAGAGAAACGAATTTTAGATGAAATGTTGAATGAACCTACAATCCTAGATTTTAATCTATTGCCTCTCTAGTGAAGTTTTAGTTTTTGTTAATTAGTTTAGTGTTTGATTAAATTTAGAAAAAATTGATTTTCTACAAAATCGAGTTACTTAAACAAGATTAATTTGGCATAAATTTAGTACTTAGTGAAAAATTAAGAGCAAATCCTTGTGGGATACAATTTTGGACTTACTGTCTATATTATTTTTCGATACGTATACTTGCATGTATTAAATTGCAACATTTGGTGTATATAATATTTACTAGTTATTGTTGTCGAATTTTCATGTAAGTATACGTTATTGAAAAACAAGTAATATAATGATAAGTAAGAGTATTGTTCCCACAGGGATTTGTTCCTAAATTTTTACTAAGTACTAAAATATTATAATAAATCAATCTTATTTAAGCAACCAAAATTTTTAGAAAATTAATTAAAAAAAATTTAAAATAAACACAAAGTTAACTAGCAGAAAGTAAATATATTTGAGAAAAACAATAGACTCAAGACCTAAAATTATGGGTTCATTAAACACTTCATCTGTTACCAACTTCTCTTATTATTTATCTTTTCTAGGTGGTTTTACTAATTTAGAATCCAAAGCTATGTGCAAGTCTCCATCGAGATGCTTGCAAAAATACTTAACTTAATTAGTTCACTATATGTCTATAGGAATCAATTAAATTAAGTTCATTCAGCTAGTGTTCTAATTTGGCTATGTGTGACAATTGGCGTATGTCTACCCAAATCGCAAATCAAATCACCTGAGTGACGTGAACATACACTATTCAAATCTTAGTCCAATCTAAAATCTCTTTATCGAGTCTCAATCAGATTCACAAATCAATTAATTGTTAATCAGGCAATTAAAGGCACTAAGAATATATTTGAATAAACAAAACTATACCCATTTATGGTAAATAAAAAAGAAACTAATATTCAAACTACATGCTGAAATCCACCATAATACTAGAAAAACAAATTAGTTCATGATAACTAATAAAACAATATCCAAAGCAATTTAACCATGAATTAAAACCAAGAAAATAAGTATAACACAAAAGAGAGAATTAAACTAATGTTGAAGATTTGTTGATCTCGAATCTCTCTCAATTTCTCATGATTCCTTGCTTGATTCTTAGCTCCAAATCTTCAAAAAACTGCTGACGTTCCCTCCTTTGAATGCTCTAAAAAAGTCATTTTTGTAGTTTCAAGTTAACCTAATTTTTATATTTCCATCAAAATTGTTTTTTGGAAAACATCGTGGCGCCCTGGCCATGCTTCCTTCACGTCGAGGCACCATGGTTGTCTTTTGTGGCGCCGTAGCACTTCAGTGTCACGAGGCTCTAGCCTCAAGAGTTTTTATGGTGCACTCCAACTGTCCAACATTGCGGCCATGATCTTCCCATTGCTGCGACCCTAACTCCTTTAGCACTGTAGCCTTGAGTAACTGAAGGCCACAGCTTCCAACCAACATGTTGCCTTGTGCAAAACTACAACCATCCTTCGTTTTCCAATGTGATTTTCACCTTGATTGGATCTGAGTTGGGCAAAGTGGTAAACATGAAAGTTGTAGCCTGTTCTCTTATCTTTCCAATGGATTAAGAATCTCATCAATTAAACTTCTATAGCTCAAGTTATCTTTGAAATATTGAAGCATATATGAATGAAGCTTTCACAATACTTGTGCGATTTTAACTCAAATAAACCTTTCTCATCAAATATCCTACAAAAGCCATTAGAGAAATCAACAATTTCTCAAAGTAAATTAAAGAAAATAAAGTAAAATTAAATTAAAATAACTTAAACTAACTACTTAACATGTAATTAACTTAAACTAGAAAAATAATTAAAATACTAAAATTCGAACCTAAAATCTCAAAGATCTAGCTACTTAAGCACCCAAAATGTGTCACAATAACTTTATATAATAGAGTTATTATTTATGATTGAAATGGTTAGTCAAATAGGTTAGATGGTTGTTGAGATAAATTAGATGAAAATTAAGAAGTCAATATTTGTGCTCATTTGTAGTAACTCAATTCTAAAGAATTTTTTCTTTTAGGCATAACAATAGGCGACACTACAAGAAAACTAAAATATACATTTTAAAACATTAAATTTAGGGGATCCTTTGGCAACAGGACACCAAATTATTTTAGTCCATTTCCTGCCCAAAATTTCAAGAACCAAAAAATCCAAAAAAAAAAAAGATCGACGAGATTGTAAGTGGGGGGTTCTAAAGATATGTCGGTCAAACATGCTTTGTCAAAGAAGATTAAGGGATTTCAATAACAAAAGAGGGAGATTTGCAAAATACAAATGCATTGAGATGTATTGACTTATTCTAGAACTGATAATGTCTTGGATTGGCTCATGGTTCAATGTCAAACTCCAAACTATTCATCCCTTTTACTTTGTTGTGTTTGATTGATATTGAAATCTACCCTCATTGAACCTAGGAGACACTTAGACGCTTCTCTGTTCCACACACTTTTCTTTTTGTTTTTTTTGCTGCGCTATTTATTTTTCTGCAAACAGAGCTTGCAAGCTATTGAAAAGATGGAAGAAACAAAAGAAAAAATAATTTCCCCTGGTGATTACATACATACAATGAAAGTAATAGAAGACATTGAAAAAAAAAGCTAAACCAGCAACCATGTGACATTTCTTAGTAAATGTGTATATATATATGTATATATATACGTATATATATACGTATTCTAATGTATTTTCTTCAATCATTTAGGTTTCTTTGCTGCACGCATGAAGCTATAGGAGATTTTGATGTTCAAATTAGTTGAAGAAAGTATTCTTTTAAAGCAAGTCATGTCAAGCCCTACTCTATTATATACTTGTCATGTCATTCATGTGCTTGATAGAATGTTTGCATAAGTGAATGTATCAAAAAATCGTTAAAAGTCGGTATCGTACCTAGTGGTACAATTAAGTTGATTAAAGTCTCGAACTAGGCCAAATAAAGATTTTACGATGTATTTGAGAGTTATTGAATCTTAGAATGTCTTAATATAATGATTCAAAATTTGAGGATTGATTTAGAGTTAATTCAAGAATTTTCATAACGTAGGGGCAAAATGGTCATTTTGCCACCCAAGGGCAAAATTGGAATGTTGGATGATATTTTGACTAAATTTGATTAATTAGAGCATTATTTGAATTTGACAAGTGAGAAATTTCAATTTCGACATTTTTCCAAACATAGGGGCAAAACGGTCATTTTAAGTGTCCATAAGGGCGAAATTGGAAATTTTAGAATTTTACACCACCATGACACTTGTCAAACCCATAAATTTCACCCATTATTTTTTTAAGTGAGAGATTATATGTGGTGGGAATGAATGCTTAATTGTTAAGGTTTTAAACATGGACCAATTAAAAGGTGACAAGTGTCAGCTTTAATATTACTTTAATTGCCTCTATATACTCACTTAAAACCCTCACATTCACACTCTTATGGCTGGCGAAGCAAGGGAACAAAGAGAAAAAGAGAAGAACAAACCCAAGGAAGGAAAAATTCAAGAGAAATTGTTGGATTTCAAGGAATCAAACAAGTAAAGGTAAGATTTTTTAATTTTAGCTTGTGATCTACCTTTCCCATGCATTCTTTTTCATTCTCCATGGCTGAAATTCAAGTTTTCAAGAGGGAACCTTTGCTGGCCAAACCTAGAGAGTGAAGTTTTGGTGATGAATTTTGCTAGATTTCATAATATCCTAGTGTTTTTAGTCATTTTGTGATGTTTGAAAGGAAAAACAAGCAAGAAAATCACATGTTCTTCAACCACCCTCATTTGGCAGAATTTTCTATAGGGCATGTTGTTGATGGATTTGGTTGTAAATCATGTTATTTAGCTAGGAATTGATGAATTATGGTATCGGATATCAAAATCGAAATGAATTTCAGTTACGATGAATTAAGTCACAATTAAGCTCATTGAGGTACTTTGGTGTATTTGGAATTTTGGAAGTGTAATGAAGATATTTGGAGTTGAATTGGATGTTTTGGCTAATTAAACAAGGCATAGTGCGAGTTAGGTCGAATGCCAATTCAGTCCGATCATAATTGAACTCACGTAGAACACCGTCTTTAAATGATTATTCGGACAATTCTCATTCAATGTCATGCATTCATATAGAGCCTAAAATAGTTTTATAATAGTTTGGCACAAATATATTGAATTACGTGTCGTGTATTATGTATAGGTGGTGAGCTCTCTGATAAGGGTAAAGATATTGATATTGTGCCCGAGGACCAAGAATATGAGTACTCCAAACTCCTACTATTGTGAGTAATCAGATGTTCATCTTAATTATCTAAAGTAGTTTATACTTGTTTTAATATTTTAGAGAATAAGGCACTTAATTTGCAAATTATTATGTTTTACATTTTAAATGTTGGTTAAATGAATGAGATTTATAAATTATTTTGAAACTAAATGTTGATTTTCGAAATAGAGTAAGTGGAGGCTATAGTTTCGTATTATATATATATATACATGATTTGAATTGATGGCTTATGAAATTGTGGTAGTATGAATGGCTGAAATTGTGGTTTTGTGAATTATATAAATTGTTTTGTCTTACATTGACAGGTTGGATAGTACTATATTAGCCATGTTATGCTGCCGAAATTTTATTGATTTAGTGGGTTATGTATTTAGCTTACTGCAGTGGAGGGATTTTCGTGGACCAGCCTATTAGAAGGGTATGGTAAACCCCATTATATTTTACCTTAGTATGAGAGGCATGGAGGGTATCTCCTAAGGTAAGTTTAGAGTTCACTTCACGTCGAACCACCACGTAAGGATGAAACTCAGCCAACGCCAAGGAATGGCTATATTTTAAAAGTAAAAACATGTTTTATGGATATATGTCATTTTAACATCCTTGGCGGACTCGGTTGGATGCCCGGGCCAAGGTGTCACTGAGTATAAGTTTTGGCACAAGCCAAGTTTTTAAGAGAATCATAAGCCTTGTTGATTAGTTTGATGAAATGTAATTGTTTTATAGGAATTGAAATGAGTTTTGAATGTTATGAACTATATTATGATAGGATGATTTAACTGTCTCCATTTACTCGACTTTAGATGTTATAGATGAATTTTGCTTACTCATTGAGTTTGTAAAAACTCACCCCTTCTTTTTATCCATTTCAGGCTCAGGACAGTCTGTAGACAGTCGATTTTGTCGAGGGTTGCTTTTGGATTTGCATCTTTAGAAATCGAAGGTCTACAGTCTTGTATATTTTCAATTATTTTGGGGCTCACATGTCATTATAGAATATTTTCGTATACTTGGTTTAATGTGCTATTATATATATGAATTTATTTTGCTCTTACGCTACAAAAATTGTTTATGCAGGATTCTATAAATATTGTTTTATAAGAAAATGGAATATTTTATTTAATATTTTTATTTAGTTTGATTAGCCAAAATTTCATTTTAAATGGATGCTTATTACTTGTATATCATATTTTTACCAAGGTTCCAAAATTTTAGGTAAAATGACCAAAATACCCTTGTGTAGTAGAAATTACTTTTTGATTGTTTTTGATTTGAAATTAGTCTATATTTCTTTAAAACATGATATTTAATAACTGTTGCTCATAGGGGAGAAGTAAAACTGATGCGAAAGCCTTGCGAGGTTTCGGTTGGCATTCCGGGTAATGAATGTCAATCGAGAGATCGCGGCAGTTGTCATCGGCTCGATGGGAGTACCGGGTCATGACAAGTCATTTCAAAGAAGAGAATTTAGGGTCACAAATAAAAAGATGGTTGCTTTATTTGACAAATAAAAGATGGATATAATTAATTGAAATGGTATTATATTTCCATGTTCTAGTTGGAAATATCAAATATGCCTCAACATTTTTTTCCCTTTTGATCTCAATTTGGTGGAGCCAAAATCTTGTTTATTTCTATGTCTTTATCATTCTGAATTTTTATAATTTGTATTTGTATGAAACATTTAAATGGAATGATCATGGAGTTGTGTAGCTTTTGAAATCTATCTTCCTAAATTTGGTTTCCTCATAGTGATAACATGATCTTTTTCTCTGGTTATATATTTTTAAAGTAGTTTGGTCATAAAGTATGCGTTAGAAATGTCCACTATTGGAGTTTACTGAGGAAGTAGAACCACCTATATGGATGTAAAACACATATAACAATTTTGTTGATGAATGATTCAAGTTAAATTTTGTTTGAGATTGCATCATAAATATGGGTGCCTTTTTGTTTAAGTGATGACACAAGATTTATTGCTTTATATGTCCTGTTACAGTTTATGGCTAGCCAAGAAATGCCTCCACCTAATTCTGAAATTTCAGATAAACCAAAACATAATGCAAAGTGAGATTTTGTCACTACCAAAATCTTACTTCAAGTTTGTACAGATGAGATTCATAAGTTTGGAAAACCAAGAATTTCATTTAGAACTAAAAGATGGGAAGGTGTAGTAGAGGAATTTAATACTTGTGCTAATAAAAACTATACCCAAAAGCAAATGAAAAATATATTGGATAGTCTAAGGAATGAATGGACTTTATGGAAATAATTGAAGGGCAAAGAAATAGATTTGGGTTGGAACCATGAAATAGGAACCATGGAAGCTGATGCCCCATGGTGGGAAGCCAAATTAAAAATAAGTATTTTAAATTTTATATGTTTCAGCTACTGTAAATTATTTTGCACATGCACGCCGTTCAAAAGTTTCTTTCTCTTTGATGTTTGTGTAGGCCAATCCAAAATATGCCAGATTTCAATATCACAGGTTGGAACATGCTAATGAATTGGAATTTATATTTAGGGATACAACAGCCACCAATCAAAATGCATGGACACTAGTGATGGGGGTACCAATAAAAAATACTACCAAATCTGCAAATCTAACTCTACTATTAAACAGTATTGAATTTGATGCTAAAGAAATCAATTGTGATGAAGATGATAGCCCTATGGTAAACACACAAATCAAGAGGAAAAGAATGGTGTCAGAAGAAATGGTGTTAGAAGTGGCAAAGGGTAAGGCAAAAACTAGGATTGCCGCAAGCTTGAAAAAACATTAGAACGATTGTGTGAGGCAGCAGAAAGTCATAATGCAATTGAAAATGCTAAAATTTCTTTGTCATTGCAAGCCATAGGACAATATAGTATTTCAAAGTGCATTCGAACAATGAAATAAATTCAAAATAAAGGAAGATTAAGTGTGGATGAATTTAATTTTGCACTACAATTGATTAAAAGGGAAGAAAATAGACTCATTTTTATTTTTTTGCCAAGTTTAAGTGAAAAGCTAAACTAGATTCAATATGAGCATAATCTATCAAAAAATTATGGTGGGAGTAGTTGATTAGTTTAGGATTTGATTTGTTTATTTTAGGTTGATTTTGAACTTTAAACTACTTTCTCTTGTATTTATGTTACTTGTTATGTTAACAGAATTGGTGTTTGAAAGAATTTGCCATTATCCTTGTTATATTTATTTGAATTGTTATTTGCACTATTTGATTTGTTTGAAATAATATTTGTTCTTTTAATTGATATATTTGAATATCTACTTATGTATTTTGATATTGTCAAACAAATGTCTTCTAATGAAGTCAAAGCATCAGTCCAAGTTGTAAAAAGAAAAAAATGTGCAAGGTTTTATCAAAACATATATGGAGTAGCTACTACTGCAATTGTATATCACGTGAAATACTTAATGAAACAAGGAAACAGATTCAATTATTCTGACGGATGGAGTTAGGTACGTGAACCTTTACAAATTTTGAGTGAAAGTTATAGAATGTTTAGGATGGAATCATATGTTGTATTGCAACTTGTAGATACATTGATGAATAAGGGATGGTTACATCTATCTAAAAACATGATAACATTGGAGGCGGTCGTTATGTTTTTTTGGGCTTGTTCACTTAGTGAAACAAATCGTAATGTCCAACATAAATTTGAAAAATCGAGAGAGATTGTAAGTAAGAAATTAGGTGAAGTGTTAGATAGTTTATGTTTATTGGCTAATGAAATTGTCAAGGCTCCGTATTTTTAATTTGTAGAAATTCCATTCAAAATTAAAAATGATCACAAATATTGGCCTTATTTTGAAAGGAGCATTGGTGTTATAAATGGGTCAAATGTTCTTGTAATTCCTCCTGTAAACGATCAAATTTGTTTTATTGGTCGAAAGGGATATCCAACACACAACATCATGTTAGTGTGTAATTTTAACATGCTATTCACTTTTGTGGTTGTTGGTTGGCCTGGCACTGTATAAGAACTCGTATCTTTTCAACTGTGCTTGAGGAAATGAAAAGCATGTTCCCTCACCCTCTAAAAGGTACAACTTATAGTTTTTATGATATAAAGTTTACCATTTTATATACAGATATCTTGAATTTTCTTAATGAACTAATACTGAAACCTTTAACTTTTTTCTTAGGTAAATATTATGTAGTTGTCACGACCTGGAACCTCCCTCGGGCCCACGACAACCTTCGAGACGTCTCGATATACGCTCATTACCCGGAATGCCAATCGGAACCCCGCAAGGCTTGCTTATTAGTTTCTTGCCTTTCCTGTGAGCAATTGTTGTTAAACATTCCATTTTAAACAATTACCAGTCATTTCCGACTCAAGTAAATCAAAAGACAAAATTATTTTAAAAGGATTTATAGACAAATATTACTATTCAAAATATTGATTAAAATATAGCATTTTTATATAAAACAATATTTATAGAAACACGTGTAAAAATCTTTTGTAATGTGGAAGTAAAATAAATTCATACATACAATAATTTACAAAGTTATAATGTACAATAATAATTACAATGACAAGTGGCCCGTAAATATACCAAGTGTTGGTGATAGTAGCCTACTGTCTGTGAGATAAAGGGGTCAACTGGAATCCTCGACAAAATTGGGTATCTACAAGCTACCACAAGCCTGTAATATTTGGAAAGAAGGTGGGTGAGATTTTGCAATACCTATGAGTAAACAGACATTATCATAAATATCTAAAGGCGAGTAAAATGGAGGCAAGTTTAAACAACAAATCACAAACCATTCCATAAGGTTTTCAATTTATTTCTTAAACCATAAAATATTTGTAATTTACCAAAACAGTTGTTAAGACTTATGACTTTTATTAAAAATAGGGCTTAAGCCAAAAACTAATCCTCGGGGATACCTTGGCCGAGGCATCTAACCGAGTCCACCAAGGTTGTTAAGATATTTACATGTTAAACACATGTTAGTTTTGAAAACAAGCCGTTCCTTGGCGTTGGCCGAGTTACACATTCACGTGGGGGTTCGATGTGAAGTGAGCTCTAACACTACCCCGGGAGTTACCCTCCTCGCCTCTACATCCAGAGTAACTATATAATGGGGTTTACCGTGCCCCTCTAATAGGCAGTCCACGGAAACCCACCACTGCAGTGACTAAACCCACCAATTTTAATAAAATTTCGATAATATAACGTGGCTTTTATTTATTTACTCAGCCTGCATAGTAAAAGACAGCTTACATAAATTCTCCATAAAATTATAAAATATAGCCACATATACTCATATATCATAAGCCATTCATAGAAAAATATATTTTTCCAAGACAATTGGCAGCCTCCCATTTACTCAATTTCATAATCAAAAGTTTCTTATTTCAGATAATCAACACAATATATTTATTTGTCACATTTATTTCTAAAACATCAAAAGTCCCATTTTAATCTCATTTTCGTTTCATAAAATACATAAAGAGCATTTAAAAATAAACTCTAGATAATTTACAATAATAATAGGTTTACTCACCGTTTGTACAAATTAAATACTTTCTAGGTGCTCCGATCACTGTTCGTCGGGTACGACTTCCTTGCCTTTACCGGAAGGCTCTCCTCCTAGACACATTGCAAAAATTACACAATTCACCACATTGATACTAAATCATTATATAATTGACTTAAATCCTATACTAGTGCATGGTATGAAATGCAATAGCCTAAAACGGCTGAAACGCGATATTAACCTATTTTTGACACTTTATCTGATAAATTGCTAACGCGCTCCATTTTAGCTCTAAATTGTCCCATTTTCTCTCCAATATTTCTAACCATTAAATATCAGCCAACAACCCTCTAAAATCACCAAAATCATCTCACTTTCCTCCTTGGAAAATTCGGTCAAAAATGGGACATTAACTCGGTAAATTTTCCACTTTGTTTTATTATCACATTTAACCATTTTTCATCATTTTCTCTTCATTTTTCTTAGAATAAAAATCAATTCATCATCATTGTTCATCATTGAATATTCGGCCAAAGTGTGGGTGTTGTGAAAATTTCATGCTTTCTTGCCCAATTTGATTTCTATACACATTTAACTAACTAAAACTACTAATTTAACTAAGAATCAAAACCTAAAAAATTCAAAATCCTCCCCCTTGAAATTCGGCCAGCCCTTGGTATCACTTTTTGATCTCTCTCCTCAAGCATGCTAAATGCAAACAAAGGCATAGGAAAGGTAGAAATCAAGCTAAAGTCGAAAAATCTTACTGTTAGCTGCGTAAACGGTCGAAAAACGTGAATTCCCCTTTGAATTTTCTACTTTTCCTTTGGTTTTTCTCTTTTCTTCCTTTCCTCTCTATTTTCTCTCTTCTTTTCTCCTTATGGCCGGCCATGGCCTGATGTGGGGTTTAAATGGGCTGATTTTCCTTTAAAATAATATTAAACATTAAAAAGTGCCATGTGTCACTTTCCCATTAGCCCATTTTTAAAATTGTCCTTTAAACTTTAATTTTTCACCACTTAAAATACCATAGTTATTCATACCAAAAATAAATAAATCCTATGATTTTGAAAAGTTTTGGGTGGTGAAAATTACGATTTTACCCCCGGGGTGACAAAATTATCGTTTTGCCCTTATGTTTCGAAAATTGCCGGAATTGAAAATTGTCACTTCCTATCATTAAATTATACTCCAAATAGTTAATCTTGGTCAAAAATTTCACTCCATGATCAAATTATTATCTTAGGTGGCAAAAAGACGATTTTGCCCTTGAACATCAAAATTTCTAATTTTTCTCCAAATGAACCCTTGAATTCCGAACAATCATTTTTAGTCATTCCTGGACTGTAAAATATGAAATTTCATCCTACGATTCCTATTTGAACTAGTTTGAGGTTATATCAACTCAAGTGTACCGTTAGGTACAATACCGGATTTCGTCTATTCTTAAGGACTTTCTTAGCGTAATAACATACTACTCAATGCATGTATGTCATGACATGTGTTTATAGGGTCAGGTTTTACAGTAGTGGATGCTGGTTATCCTAATATGAAATGGTATCTATCACCTTATAAAGGTGAAATAGATCACATTCCTGATTTTAGAGGTTATGGCCAACTAGAAGTTGTAGAAGAAACATTCAACCATGCACATTCATTAAGAAATGTCATTGAACGAATAATTGGAGTTTGGAAGAATAGGTGGCATATTTTACATGATATGGAGCCATTTTTGTTGATAAAACAAAAAAAGATTATTGTTGCAATAACAACACTTCATAACTACATTAGATAGTCTAGTGTTATAGATGAAAAGTTTGATGGATGTGATCGTTATTCAAATTATATTCTTAAGAGTCAAGAAGAAAGAAGTAATGATGAAGAAATGGGTTCATATTCTTATAGAAAAGTATTGGATGATAGTTACATGGGTAGAGTTTGCGACCAAATAGCTACTACATTGATGGAAAATAGAAATCGTTGATTTATGAGTTATTTATGAATTATGTGTTACATATAAATTATTTTTGGAACTCTTTTTTTTATGGTTTAGTATTAATTATAAACTTTATGTTATATAAAATGCTTTTTATATTTCCAAAAATTTGTTTTAAATAGATGAAAAAAACAAAGTTAACTTTTTTCCATTTCGAACAAAAAAATTCGTGATTAATAGAAAGTTATTTATTATATACCCTTTATGGTAATTTTAACCAAATTTAGAGCTTATATAAGTTATTTTGCCAAATAGCTTATCTATAAAAAAAATTATAAAAGTAAATTTACCAAACACATTTAGCTTAATTTTAAACACTATTATCTTTCATTAAAGCTTCACAATAGCTTTCAAACTAAAAAAAAGTTAGGCCAAACAAACTCTTAGAGTATGGTGCAATGTCTCTTTAATTTTGTCTTTGTCATTTTAGCACTTTAATGAAGTAATTAAACTCATCTTTAGAGAGTGCATAAACTTGTTCAATGACTTCACTAGTAACCTTGACCAAGGATTTCCATGAGTTATTACTATTCAAGTCACAAATGGGACATTTCCCTTATATTCACTTAAGGTGATGAATCCTTTATTGATCGCTGACTTACCTTCATGTGTCCTGTGCTATACCCAATGCCCATACGTTTTGGAGCAACTTTCATTGGGACCACTCTAAATAGTATTAAAGCATTGCATTCCACACAAAAGGTAACCAAATGACCTCAAGTGTAAGGATCATTTTAACAATTATCACATGAGAATTATTTCATTGACAGTTGAGTGAAACACCAAATAGAATTATCAAAGAAGGTCATATACAATGAACTTGTTCTTGTAGCAAACACCCATATGTTAGTTCATGTATCTTTATACTTCAATCCATGATTCACTTAAGGTTAAGAATCCTCTATTGATCGTTGACTTACCTTCATTACCCAATGTCCATCTGTTTTTGAGAATCTTTCATTATGACAATTTTAGATAGTATTAAAGCATTGCATTCTACACACAAGGTAACCATATGACTTTAAGTCCAAGGATCACTTTCGCAATTGTCACATGATAAGTTTTTCATAGACATTGGAGTGAAATGCCAAATGGAATTCTCATAGAAGGTCAAGCTCAATGAACTTGTTTTTAAAACAAGCACCCACATGTTAGTTCAAGTACTCTTATACTACAATCCATGAGATTGATTGGCCACTTTCTAAGTGACAAACATAACCATGTGTCTGTCTCGATGTCTTATCAATATCTATGTTTCTTGAAAAAAATTTCGACTAGGAACTAATTTAGGAATAATTTTTTAATGCAATAAGGTTCTCATAATTATAATCCTTTATAATACCTTTACAAAGCATACAATATTCCACGGACTTTATTTCACTTTAATTGACATATGCAGTCATTGTGAAAATAAAAGATGCCTTATGATAATAAATGCTCAAATACTAGATGTATCTTTACACAACCAACTGATTGACTTATAGGACATACACTAAACAAACCTTTACCAACAAAACTAGACTATGATAAATAATGACGGATCACTGATAGAATATGCCAACAAAACAAATTCATTAGTATTCTGTCTATAAAACAATGACATGCATTATAGTTAGATGATGCAAAATTTACCAATGGAAAGATTCAGTCAATAATGTCTTCACCAATGGTGTTTATTGACTACATTACCAATTGAATACTTGGTTGGTAATGTTGTTAAATTGTCAACTGAACCATCGACAAAAATTTGGTCAACAAGACCATTGAAAAGGTTGATAAGGTTATCGATTGAATTACAGACGAAACTTCCCTCGGTAATTATTTTTTAATTACTAATGGAACATTTTGTCAATAAATTAAATTAAAAACTCGAGCGAACCTTCTTCCCTTAATTTCTCTTTCTCTTTTCCTTTTCAACTCTTTGTCTTTTCTACCTGTCGCCTCACCTTAACACCACCTTTCCTCTGTTAAAGCTCACTAGACCAACACCAACATCTGACCTATCCCTCTGCCTATTGATTTCCCTTTCTCCCTAGACCTTCTCCTGTTCAATTTAGTCAACGTTCGACTATTTGATTTCACCAAACCTTCTCCCCATTTTGCTTCAATAGATGGTACATTGGTAGCCTATACAGTAAGCTTCTGGATTGGTATTTTCTCTATGTTTAGGATTTAGATATTTTTGAGATCTAAGAGTGTAGGAATAACTTTTCGAGAATAATCTATTTTAAGAGTAATGTGTTGATTCATGGTATTTTGTCTATTGATTCATGGGAATAATGTGTTTATTTGGTGGTATTTTGTCTATATTGGGAATATGTGGATTCATGGTATTATCTTGTTGAATAATTTGTTGTTGTTGAAGCTTGCCAATGATAATGTTGAATAAGCTATCTATGGTTGGAGACATAGGCTATTTGTTGTTGAGATTTAAGTTTTCTAAAGTTGCAGAAACTTGTAGAATCAAATTGGTGTGTTCCTTAGCTTTCATAGATAAGATTTTTAGGTCTGACTTCATAAAACATTCCAATTCCAAGTTAGACTACAAGGGTAGTAATTAAGCAAAACTTATAGTTATTTAAATTAATTAAGATTTTATTAAATTAATGAAATGATTTAACTAATTAAATGAAATAATGTTTTGGTAATTAAGCAATAAATTAAATTAGTAATATTATTTAATTTAAAAAATACTTAAATTAATTAAGGTGTTAATGAGTTAATTAAATAATTTAGTTAATTAACTAATGTAATGTGTTAGTAATTAAGCAATTAAATAAACAAGTAATATTCTAAAATATTTTATTTATTTAAATTAATTAAGGTTTAAGGGAATTATTTACATAATTTAACTAATTAAAAAGAATTATGTATTAGTAATTAAGCTATTAATTAAAATAGTAAATATAGGAAAATTTATAATTATTTAAATTAATTAAGGTTTTATTAAATTAATGAAATAATTTAACTAATCAAATAAAAAAATGTTTTAGTAATTAAATAATTAATTAAATTAGTAATATTATTTAATTTAAAATATTTAAATTAATTAAGGTGTTAATGAGTTAATTAAATAATTTAGTTAATTAAGTAATGTAATGTGTTAGTACTTAAGCAATTAACTAAATAAGTAATATTATATAACATTTTATTTATTTAAATTAATTAAGTTTTGAAGGAATTAATTACATAATTTAACTAATTACAAAGAATCATGTTGCTAACAGTTGTCTATTTTTCATCCTATTGCACAAACATGGTTAAGTCAAAGACAAGGGTAACTTTTCGAGGACAGTCTAATGGCGCTTGCCCTTTGGATGCCTAACCTCCTGTGCCACATCCTCCCCCCAACTAGCAGACTCCTAATTCAATGGCAGATACTCATGTAAAGCCAGAGGTACCAATGCTAAGTCTAACTACTTTAGTCGAAACCTCCACTCGAGACTCTGCAATTGCATCCAATAGTTTGTCGTAGGAAAAGTGGTCGAGGGCCAAGTCTCAACTTTTCGCACTTCTCATACAATGATGGAACGCACCTAAAAACCAAAGATAGAAAGACTCGAATTAAGACAAATCTGTGAATATTGATATTAGCAAAATTAATAAGAAACACAAATCCCTAGCAATGGTGCCAAAAACTTATCATGGATTTAGTACACTTAAGTACACACATCGAACAAGTAATATAAATAGAAAGTCCAAAATCATATCACACAAGGATTTGTTGTTAATTTTTCATTGACTACTAAAATTATGGTAAACTAATCTTATTCGAGTAACTCGATTATATAGAAAATCAATTGAAACTAAATTCAATCAAACATTAAACTAATTAATAGACACTAAAAATTCACTAAAGAAAGGCAATAGATTAAAACCTAGTATTATGGGTTCATTCAGCAGTTCATTTAACATCTATTTCTCTCATTATTTACATTCGTGGGTGGTTTTGTTAACCTAGAATCCTAACCTATACACAAATATCTATCAAGATGCTTATACAAATACCTAACTTAATTGGGTAACTATATGTCTATAGTAATCAATTAAACAAGGTTCATTAAGCTAGTGTTCTAATCTGTTATGTTTGATATTTAGGTGTATGTCTTACCTAATTACAAATCAGATCACCTATTCTCTAAGTAATGTGAACATACACTATTCAAACCTTAATGCAATCTCAAATTACTCTGTCGAGTCTTGTTGAGATTCACAAATCATTCAATTGTTGGCCAAGGAATCAAAAGCATTACGAACAAATCTGAATAAACATAACCATACCCATTCATAATAAATAAAAGAGAAACAAATATTCAGATTACATGTTAAAATCCACCACAATCTTAGAAAAATAGTTTAGCTCATAATATCTAATAAAAAAATCATCCAAAGAAAATTAACCATTACCAAGTCAAAGAAATTAAGAGAAAAACAAAGTAGAGAGAGAAACTAAGAATTGAAGCTTTTTTATTTCAATTTTCCCTCAAATTCTTTTGCTTTCGTACTTTGCTTTTAACTCTTTTTCTCGAGAATAGTTGCTTGTTGTCTTCCATTCAAAACCTCTAAAAAAGGTCCTCTAAATAATCTCCAGAAAGCCCTAGTTTCAAAAATCGCGTAACAGCAAAATATGGAAACCCGTATGGAGCCGCGGTGCTACCTTCCTTAGCTCCACGACACCGTAGCCTCGGGCCAATGTATGGTGCATCTTTCACCAGCCAACGCCATGGCCTCACTTCACCAATACCATGCTACTGTGCTCTTTGGATTTTATATGATGCACTTGAAGCATCTTGGCACCGTAACCTTGAGCAACTCATGGCTGTGGCCTTCATTCCGTGTGCTGACTTGTGCAGAACTTCGCAGTCCAACCCTTTCTAATGTAATTTTCACCTCGATCTGCTCTAAACTAGGTGAAGTGCTAAACATGAAAGTTGTAGCCTTGTCTTGTATCGTTATAATGGCTTAAGAATCACATCAATTGGACTTCTACACCTCAAGTTATCCTCAAAATGTTGCACCTTGTATGAATAAAGCCATCACCATACTTGCACGAATTTTCATCAACTAAGATCTTTTCATCAAATTCCCTACAATAACAGTAAAATAAATCAACAATAACTGAACTTAAAGTAATTTAAAGCAAAATATCATAAAATTAAACTAAAATAACTTAAACTAATTAATCAACATTTACTAAACTAAATTAAGCAAAATAACAAAAATATTTAAATTTCAAATATAAATCTAAAAAACTTAGCTACTTAAGCCCCAAAAATGTGTCAAAATAACTCTATATGATAGATTTATCACACCCCCAAACTTAAGATATTTCTAGTCCTCAAGCTAAACATAAACTAAAATGCAATAACGTAAATGAAGGTAGCTACTTAACAAGAAATAAATTACACCAACTCAACAATCTCCCTTAATATCCTCATAAGTTATTCCATAATCTCAACTCGAAGCAACACATAAATATTATTCAAGTTCACATTTCAATTCAAATGCAAGCTCGTCATCAAGTGGATTTTTGTGTGTGTGTGCAATCTTTTCACCAAAAACATTATACAATCTGCATAAGTTTATACACATGCAAAATTCAAATTAGTACTAAAGTTCATAGGTTTGCTTTTCATCTTTGTCTCCACTAATGTAGATTAATACTAAATTAAGGATCATTAGGTCTTTATCAAGCTTGTAATAAATAGCTAGGTCAAGGTAGGATATGGGATATTAATGTGGCTTAAATTACCTTAAGTACACAGTCATTCTTGGACTTATAAAGAACTTTATTTTCCTTTACCAAGTACACCCTTTTTCATCAAAATTTTCTTTTATTCAACACTTCATTCCTTTTCTTCTTATTCTTCCCTTTTTCTTCTTATTTTTTCCTTATATCACACCCCCACACTTATTTCTTTTATTGGGTAGTGAGATGAATACAATAATGTTTTTGATCTTTTAATCACTTTTCATCTGTACTACCTTTCTCACTATCTAGCTCATTACATTTCCTAAATTAACTTATGCACTTAGGAATGAGAGATGCAAAAATTAGAATTCTTTTATGTAAGGATTTAGGCTAATAATTAAGTGCTTAAACAAAAAAAAAAAGGTTACATTAGGCTTAAAGGGAGATTCTAGGGTTAAATACATAGCAAGGTGGCTCAAAAGGCTCAATCGATCCAAAGATGGCGTAAATCATTTCTTTAACTAAGTATAACCTAAGATTTCGCTTTGAGAGAGAATCAAACAAATTTTAGAACTCAAGACATGATTTAAGATTTCATTTTCCCATAAACCTTCTCTAGATATGCATAATGAATCTAAGCAAAAGACACGGTGCTCAAATTGTAGAAATCTCATCTTAACAATGAAGCTTAGCATAAAAATTTATATAATACTTAAAAAATATTCATATTTACTAGGAGCAAAAGATAAAAAAAAAACTAAGTTTCATCATTGGATAGATAAATTAAAGAAATAGATTCAACTTACTCTAGTTTAGATTCTCAAAACATGCAAAAAATTAAATGATAAACAAATTAACTAAACTTAAAATCTAAAAACATAAATGCAAAAGGATTACACCCAAGCCTAAAAACTTAAAGTTCCCCCCCTCTTAAACTTAAACTTAACATTGTCCTCAATGTTAGAAAAATAGAAAAAGAAAGGAAAAAGAATACTCCCCTAAGAATATAAAGACATTACTCTTCCTTTTTATCTTCATCATTGTCACTAATGCTTGTGAAAGAATGAGATAGAGCAAATTTTTTTTGTTAGCTACAAAAGAAACAAAAATTAATTAAAAAATAAAAAAAATAATGAAAATTTATGATTTTTTTTAGTGTAGACAACTTGGTTGCCTCCTAGAAAGCGCTTCTTTATAGTCAATAGCTTGACTATGGTATCCCTTTATGAACTTCTTCATCCACAAAATAGGGCTTGAGACTTTGTTTGTTAACCTTAAAGCTCTGATAAACGTACTAAGAATCTCAATAAAGCCATAAGATAAAACTTTTGCCACTTTAAAGGTTTTCCACCAATATGGTTGAAGTTGCCATGGTAAAAGGTGGAGGTGTGAACTAGAATGTACTACTTACTCTCCAACCTCAAAATCAAGATCAATGGGAGGTGATGGAAGACGCTCCTCATGCGATTACTTGGTTTTGATATGTGGAAATGGTGGCTTAAACTCAAAGGTTGGTGTTTACTCACTTGTAGGTGGAGAAATAGGCTTACCCTTACCCTCATCAACTAAATGCAGTCTATAACAACTATCTGTAAAGGCAAGATTCTTAATTGCATTGAAAATATTAAACTTAGTTACCTTCTCTCTAACTTTAAAAGTTATCTTACCTTTTTTCATATCAATGATTGCGCCTGTAGTAGCCAAGAATGGTCTTCCCAAGATTAGAGAAATTTCCACATATTCTTCCATCTTAAGCACAATAAAGTCCACCGAAATATAGAGATGCCCAACTTTAACCAACACATCCTCTATAATTCCAATAGGGTACCTAATTGATTTGTCTGTCAACTACAAGGTAATTATAGTAGGCTAAATCTTGTTAAATCCAAGTTTCTTAGCAATAGACAAAAGCATTATTAAAACATTAGCACCCAAATCACACAAAGCTTTAGAAATTTTAAAACTACCAATAGTGCAAGGAATAGAAAAACTCCCTAGATCCTTAGGCTTTGGTGGAGGCTTATTTTGAATAATTACACTGCACTTCTTAGTGAGTGCCACTATCTCAAACTCATCGAGACTCCTTTTCTTGGACAAGATATCCTTTAGAAATTTCACATGCGAAGGCATTTGCTTTAAAACCTCTACAAAAGAAATATCGATGTGAAACTTTCTACTTACCTCCATAAATTTCTAAAAGTGGCTCCCTTGCTGTTGTTTCTTAAAACGCTGATGAAAGGGCCGTGATGGTAAAGTTCTCTTTACTTCCTTTTCTTAACACTACTCACTGGAACTTGCAATCTATGTTTCACACTAAACAATTTTACCTTTCTATTCAGCTTGCTTTAAGTTGTTTTCAACTTCCTTACCACTTCTCAAAGTGATGCCTTTGACATGTTCCTTTCTTTCCCTCATTGGATTTGCCTCTGTATAATTGGGCTTTGTTGTTTATTGTGTTGGCAAGTTAACCAACCTAGATCTCAAAGTTCCTTAACAAGGTCGTCTGACTAGGGAGTCGGTCTTGGCCATGTACTACACCATCAATTCCTCCATAGATGGTTTGTTTTCTAGAATTGGAACTTACTATTGGAATCATAGATGATTGTTTGGCATTGGACCTGAAGATGATCCTTGATTATTACCTTAAGAGAAGTTTGAATGGTTCCTCCACTTAGGGTTCTAAATGTTGGAGAAAAGGTTGTTCTGTTGTCTATTCCCCACAACCTAAATTATCTCTGTACTACTTCGACATTGATTACTAAGATGCCCATATCCACAATACTCATAAACTACAAAAGGACTCTGAACTGAGTTAGCACCAAAAGAATCAAGTTTTTTAGTTAAAGTTGCCACTTGTGTTGTTAATATCAAAATGGGATCCATCTCATGAATTCTAGCTACTATCTTATGCATTGATTGCTTTAATGGCCACTAGTAATTGTTCGATGCCATCTCCTCTAGTAGGTCATATGCCTCATCAATTGACTTTCTCGTGAAAGCTCTTCCCGCAGCAGCATCAATAGTGGTTTGCACCTGACCACTTAATCCATTGTAGAACATTTGCACTTGAAGCCACTTTAGAAGACCATGATGAAGGTAACACCTAAGCAGATCCTTGTATCTCTCCCAAGCTTCGTACAACGATTTTGCATCTAGTTGCATGAAAGATGTGATATCATTCCTCATTTTCATTGTCTTAGCCGAAGGAAAGAATTTGGCAAGGAATTTCTGAGCAAGGTCATCCCATGTTGTAATGGATCCAGTAGGAAACGAGTTCAGCCACACCTTCGCTTTATCCCCCAATAAAAAAGGGAAAAGTTTCAAACGGATCACATCATCTATGACTACATTGTGTTTAAAAGTGTCTCATATCTCTAGAAAGTTTGAGATATGGGCATTTGGATCCGTCATTTGGAAGACCCTTAAACTAGACTAAAGTCTGGATCATTATGATGATGGCCAACTTAATCTTGAAATTGTTGGCTTGAATAACCAGCCTACGAATACTCAAAGGAAGCCCTTGTACCAATGGAACAACATAGTCCCTTAAGCAATAATTTTCTTCCGCTACTCTCTCTTGGACTAGCTGCTCAATCTGTCGACTAAACATTATATCAATCTTAGCAAAAACTTGTTGATTTTCTTGTCAAAATCTTCGGAATGTTCTCTCAATCTCTGGATCACAAGATACAATCTCCAAGCTTTTTGCTCTTCTCCTACAATGACGAAACGTACTTGAAAAACAAAGAAAGAAAGACTCAAAGTAAGACAAATCTGTGAATATTAATATTATCAAAATAAATAAGAAACATAAATCCCTGACAACAATGTCAAAAACTTGTTGTGGATTTAGTACACACAATTATACGTATCAAACGAGTAATTAAGATAGTAAGTCCAGAATCATATCTCAATGGGATTTGCTCTTAATTTTTCACTGACTACTAAAATTAAAACAAATTAATCTTATTTGAGTAATTCGATTATATAGAAATTCAATTAAAACTAAATTCAATCAAAACATTAGACTAATTAACAACAACTAAAAATTTACTAAAGAAAGGCAATAGACTAAAACCTAGTCTTATGAGTTCATCCAACATTTCATTTGACATCTGTTTCTCTCATTATTTACATTCATGGGTGATTTTGCTAACTTAGAATCCAAACCTATGCACAAGTCTTTGTTGAGATGCTTGTACAAATACCTAACTTAATTGGGTCAGTATATATCTATAGTAATCAATTAAATAAGGTTCATTAAACTAGTATTCTAATCTGGCTATGTATGGCATTTAGGCATATGTCTACCTTAATTGCCAGATCACTTATTCTCTAAGTGAAGTGAACGTACACTATTTAAACCTTAATCCAATCTAAACTTACTCTATCGAGTCTCATTCAG
This sequence comes from Theobroma cacao, assembly GCF_053813885.1. Taxonomy (NCBI): domain Eukaryota; kingdom Viridiplantae; phylum Streptophyta; class Magnoliopsida; order Malvales; family Malvaceae; genus Theobroma; species Theobroma cacao. The sequence continues at coordinate 14,183,405 of NC_142640.1, forward strand.
ATTCACAAATCATTCAATTATTGGCCAAACAATCAAAAGCATAACTAACAGATTTGATTAAACATAACCACACCCATTCATAATAAATAATAGAGAAACAAATATTCAAATTACATGTTGAAATCCACCACAATCCTAGAAAAATAGTTTAGCTCATAAAATCTAATAAAACTATCATCGAAAGAAAATTAGCCATTAACCCAAGTCAAAGAAATTAAAAGAAGAACAAAAATAGAGAGAGAAACTAAGAATTGAAGCTATATTATTTCAATTCTCTCTCTAATTTTCTTACTATCTTGGTTGTTTTTTACTCTTTTTCTCTAGAATAATTGCTTGTCATCCTCCACTCAAAACCTCTAAAAAAGGTCCTTTAAATAATCTCCAAAAACCCTAGTGTAAAAGTTTCGTAACAAGTAAATATGGAAACCCGTATGGTGTTGCGGCGCTAACTTCCTTGGTGCCGCAACACCGTAGCCTCAGGCCAACGTATGGTGCACCTTTCAGTAGCAAACGCCATAGCCTCACTTCACCAGCGCTATGGCACTATGCTCTCTGGATTTTGTATGAAGCACTTGAAGCATCTTGGCATCACAACCTTAAGCAACTTATGGTTGAGGCTTTCATTCCATAAGCTGCCTCAAGCAGAACTGTGGTAGTCCAATCTCTTCCAATGTGAATTTCACCTTGATCAGCTCTGAACTACACAAAGTAGTAAACATGAACATTGTAGCCCTGTTTTTTAGCTTTCCAATGACCCTAAAATCATGTCCATTGGACTTTTGTAGCTCAAGTTATCTTTGAAATACTGTAGCATATACGAATGAAGCCATCACCATACTTGCACGAATTTTGAACAACTAAGATCTTTTCATCAAATTCCTACAAGAACAATAAATAAATCAACAATAATAAAATTTAAAGTAATTTAAAGCAGAATAACATAAAATTAAATGAAAATAACTTAAATTAACTAATCAATATGTATTAAACTAAATTAAGCGAAATAACTAATATACTTAAATTCCAAACATGAAATCTCAAAAACTTAGCTACTTAAGCCCCCAAAATGTGACAAAATAACTCTATATAATAGAGTCATCATTTCTAGATTTAATAGTTTTCTGAAAATCTATTTTTCTCTTAAAACTTTAGGTTTTTTATTAGTTTTGGATCTCTCAAGCTCACTAAGGTAAGATTACTAAGAACTCTAGTTAGTTATAGTATAAATTCATAGTTAAACCAAGCTTTAACCACTAATTTTAGGTTAGAGAATGGTTGAAGGAATTTTTGGAGGATTAAATGGGTTATTATGAAATTTATGATTAAATAAGTAATAATGATGAAAATTTGTTGTTAAGTTCTTTCAAAAGTATCATTATGCTAGATTGACGAGTTTCATTGTTGGAGGTGTTAGAGGAAAAAGGACGCTTCGATTAGGTGAGTAGATATGGCATTTAAAACTATTTTAATATGCTATAATTATGTCTTGTTAATGATTTAGTATTAAATGTTGTTTGATGAATTAAATTTTAAGAAAAGGTTTCTTTACAATGAATGCTATGTTTTCAAATGGTTTCAAATGTAAATATGTACTTAAATATGTATAGATATGTATTTAGTTTTACAAATGGGGAACAAGCACTTTGATTGTTTTGAAACTTCAAAATCTGAACATGTTGAATGACATGAAGAATGTTATATTTGAAATGATGTTTAAGTGTTTGATAAAGCATGAAGGCAACTTTGATATAGGTGTGCCACTTTTAAAGGATGAAATTTGTGTTAGCATTACTAATTACTCTATTATATAGAGTTACTTAGCCACATTGTAGATGTTAAAATGGCTAAGTCCTTGTGTTTTAAGTCAATTTTAGATAATTTTTATGTTTTTAGTTAATTAGTTTAAAAGCATGTTAACTTATTTTAATTCAAGTAATTCTAGTTTATTTTTATGTTGAAATTCTTAATTTAAGCCAATACTGATTTAGTCCTTGTCTTTGTAGGTTTTCAAATGCATAAACTATGCAATGGAGACTAAGTGCATATTTCCACTGAACTTGCTGTGGTAATTCTAGCATAACTTGAGCTACAGAGATTCAATTAATGTGATTCTTAGACCATTGCAAAGCTAAAGGGTAGATCTACAATGTTCATGTTTATTATTTTTCCTAGATCAACTTTGAGGTAGGAGACAATCACGTTACCAGATGAGGAGCTATAGTAGTTTCTACACCAAGGTCGCACAAGGAAGTAGTGTCGCAACCTCAAAGGACTAAAGGCTGTAGCGTACAAAGGAGCAACATTACTCCTATACAAATTCTCAAGCACTCAGCACCGTGGTGGCCATGAAGGAGGGTTGCGGAGCTGGTTAGAAGTCAGTGAAAATAACATGAAGTGTAGAGTGTCGTGGCACTCTAATGTGTTTTACTAAAACACAACCAATCAAGGTTTCATTTTTTTTAAGACTTTTTGGTGGAAATAAATATGTGATTTTTAGCAGCTAAAAAAGGAGGTCTCAGAGAAAAATAAACAACAATTTAGAGAGAAAAAAAAGGTTATACAAATGAAGAAACGAGAAAAAAACAAAGGAGATTAAAAATTGAGAATCAATAGCAGCCTTGTTCTTTATTCTAGATTTTTGTTCATATCTCTCTTATTCTTTTTCTGTAGAAATAATTTATTCTTTTGAAATTATGATGTTTGTTGAAGAAAAGATTATTTATTCTCTCAAAATTATCATGTTCTGTTCACATGTCGTGGCATGCTTTGCTCACATACCATTGGTACGTTTTGTATATGTATCTTAAGATTGGACCATGAGCATGCATATTTGGTTAAAATGAATATTAGACTTATATGGTAATTTTCATACTTGACATTTGTATTTTGATAATGATTTTAGTCATGTTTATGAAGTGATTGGATTGTGCTTATGATTGTGTATGTATTTTGCTTTACATTATGTTCAGAATTCGTGTAAGAATTGATAAGGTGCTTGACTTTTCTGAAAATGCTTGAAATTTATAAATTTGACTTGATTCCTAAAACCTTATGAATAAGGTATTGGTACCCTTGAATAAGGTATTAATACCTAACAAGTTAGATGCCTTAGAAGGCATTCTATGTTAAAAGTATCGATAACTTTAAAGAAAGTATCGATGCCTATAGGTCAGTAGGCCTTCTGTGTGAAAAGTATAGATACCTTACAACTTGAAATGCCCAATAACATTCTATTTTAACAAGTATCGATACCCTCTCAATAGGTATCTATTCCTACAGCTTATTTCTAAAAAACTTATGCTTTTGAAAAGGATTAAAGATACTTTTGACCTCGTGATTTCAAATCAAAATCATATATGGATTCATTGTTAAGTATAAGCCTTGCAACCAATCAGATTGCTCAAGGCTTATATCTTTAATCGAGCAACAAGATTACTCATAATGAGTGATCAAAGGTTTTCTTCATCCATAAACTATTGTATATAGGCTTATTGAAGGAAGTGCAAGGAATTAACATGCCTTGCAAGGGAATTGCAAAGTGTTACAGTTATGAGATCCTTAAATATCAAAGCATAATTCCTAAATAGTTTCTGGTCAATGTATCATTGAAATTGGACATTAATGATGCTTATAGACTAGCACATTCCATGTTCTTTGCTTCTGAAGTAAGCAACCGATCTCATATGTTAAAGTATGGAGCTACTTGGATATATATGTGCTTGTTTTTGGAACAAGTTCACTGAATATGACCCGTCATGAGGTTTCCATTTGGTATGTCACTTAAGTGTCTGTGGAATATATCTTCATGTGATAATCATGCAAGTGATTCTTAGACTTGAGACATCAGGTTGTCTTATTTGAGAATTGTTATACTTTGATATCATCCCTCTAGATCCTAACCAAGGATGCCCAAATAGGATGCCGTTGGGTATAACATGAAACATATAAAGGCAAATAAGAGGTCAAGAAAGGATCCACCACACCTAGTGATTAAAAAGATGTGTCTTGATTGATCTTGCCCTGAATTAGCTTAATGAAGTTTTTGGCTAAAGCAAGATGGATTTTGGAAAAGAAGTTTCCCACAATCCATGTTAGCTAATTAATGGTTGCAAGAACAAAAATGGAAAGAACAAGGAGTAGACATTGCACCATGCTACTTGGATTTCTAAGGCACTTGGTGAAAGGATTGAATCGCATTGAAAAACTGATCACTAAAAGGTTGAGTCAAACCATCTTAACTCTTCCAACATTTAGGTGGTCATGATGGATTGCTAGATCTCGCTCTTGGTCTATGAACTTTAGATAGTTGATTTGATTAATGATAAATTCAAAGTAGTATGAGTTTTTCTAACCCTAAGTTTAAGGATAATATCTTAAGTTTATTGCACACATGTTAAAAGCCTAATGGGTCACACACCCAAAATGAATACTAAAAATAAAATGACAGAGATGATTAAGTTAGACTTAATCAAATTAGAAGTTATAAGCTTCTTACGGACTTAATTAAATTATTAGGTTAATTGAAAATTACATAAAAGTTATGTAATTAACCAAATTAGGGCTTAAATTAATCCAAGGTATAAATACCTTGTTATAGCTGCACAACTCAAGCAAGCCTACACATTTACAAACACTCTTGCCCTAGCTACACCCTTTATGAAAGAGAAATTTATTCTCTCTCACTTTATGTTTAGTGTGTTTGGCCCTAGGTTGTTTGTGTGCGAATTTGAGTTTATGAAACTCATCTTTACTAGCACATTGCCATGGCATAGTACTCCCAATTCTTAGAGAAGGATTTTCAAATTTATTGGTATAGATCACCATTAGAGCCTGCAAAAGAACTCCTTAGACAGCATTGGTTTGTAACAACCAGGCTAAGGTGATTGAGTTTTCAGGGACTATTATGGTGGTTCAACAAACGATCCAACTTCCTTTGTTATTAAGGTAATATGATTTGATCATATGATTATATCTTTGTTCTTATTTTAATGCTCAATTTTATTCATTCATTTGTTCTTATTTTAATGCTCAACTTCCTTTGTTCTTTGATCTTATGAAGGTGAGGTGTGCTTTTGTTCATTCATTTTCTTCTATTACAATTTTATTTGCATTTGATGCATGACCAGCCCTCACGCAACATTTATATACTTTCAAATCATCTAAATGTGACTCAAAAGTACTTTTCACTTGATTTTTGAAATGAGATTTTGGATTTAAGGTAAGCTTCCATATTTAAATAAAATATATTTCTACAAACACTTTTTTATTTAGATTATTCCCCCTCCTCATTTTTGCTCACAGAGTTTTTATAACTTACAACAGTAAATTGTCTTTTTCTTGTTTCAGATCAATAAAGTACTTGGCTCATTGTCCTTTGGAGAAAGCCTCCATCTATTTTTGTGGCAAGGGGTCGTTAGGCATCTAGTAGATATTCTTTCTCTTTTGAGTCAAACTTTGTTGGTCTGTTCAAAGTTCATACATTTTATGTTTGTGACACTTTTAGTTATGGTTGTAATAAATTACATATTTGGGTAAAATAAAAAAAGTTCCTTCAAAACACTTTAAAAGGACACTTTAGTCCTTTTTGTTTTGAAATGATGTTTTTGGTCCATTGACTACTAACACTGTTAATCAACATTTGAAAAACATTATCCTCAATACTACATAAATATTTTAGGACACAAAGGCCATCTTAAAATAATATTTGCTCATGTTCCCTTCCAAAACATAATAATAATCAATTTGATATTTAATAAATTTCAATATCAATCAGAGAAAAAAAACTTAAAACTTAAAAAATTCTAGAACAAGTTTTATGAATGTAGTAGTTTGTCCCACTTTAATACTTGATAAAATTTAATATTTGACAAAGAAGAAAAAAACTTAAAACTTTTTGTATATAGTAATCATGTCAAAATCTTTTTGCGTTACCTTAAACCATAGTACTAAAGAACAAATTTTGGAAAAAAAATTTTCAACAAAATTAGTATCACTCTTGGTCTCAAAAGGAGTGCTAGAGAGGAGGTGAATAGCACTAAAATTTTTTAAGGAAATCCTTCAAGTTTAAAACCGTTTGGAAGAAATAAGATGGAAGGTTTAAAAACTTGTTGAGGTTAGCAAACACCAAGCAAAAAAAACGTTAAGAGAAATGGATAAAACTCAATATTTATAGTGGTTTGGTCCCCCCTGACCTCCATCTACTACTTTGATCTTCCCAATCAAGGATTTTCATATAGAGAGAAAGGCGCTTTCACATCTTATTAACTTGAATTCAACCTAACTTCATTAAAACTAGTTGAATTAACAGCTTCCACCAATATTTTATAAGGTGAGCTTTTAACCCAAGCTCTAAACCCTTACAACAATCCCTTAGAGTGCCTTACACACTTTAATCAAATAAGAAATAAGAATAAGATGGAGTACAATTGATCACCTAGCTTATTTAAGATGTACAAATTCAAGATCAAACAATTTTACAAAGGATTAGAGTGAAATACAAGTGTAAAGAGAAGAGTTTTTGGTCTTCTAATCTCAAAATCACTTTGGATAGCTTCTCTCATCATTTTTAACAATTTAAACCTCTTCAAATACTTGGAGGATAGTTTCTAGTCATTCGAAACAGTTTTGGAGCAGAAATAGCCATTATTTTATCTTCTAGTGACTCTTTCCAAATTGTTGGCAATGCCTCAATAACCAATTAAAGATGAGCTTTAACTAATTTGAGTTTTTTTGTCAAGTAGCCTAATTCACTGTGTTAACTAGTTAAAGGTGGCTTTAACCAATTAGGAACATTTTGTTTTCAAACTTTTTTTATTGACGTTTTTTAGTAATCTTCTTTTACTTGGTTAATCCTCCCTTTAACTGATTGAGGCTTCTTTTCCTTCAACTTTAACAGGTTGATATGAGTGTTAACCAATTAAAATATCTTTAAATTTGAATTTTTTTCATTTTGTTCCCTTCAACAGTCAATTTCATTTTAAGTTTGAATTTTTGTGCTTTACAAAGGATTAACCCTTTTGGTTAACCGATTAATAACCTTATATTTTGCATCAAGTATCCTCTTAACTAATTGAACCTTATGTTAATCAATTAAGACCTTTTTGCTTGTTCTTAGTGTAGCGCCTGGAATTACTTTAACTGATTAAGGATCTTTGTTAAGCGATTAAGACTAATTTGTCTTCATTAAAGCTCTTTTTTCTTTGTTTGTTTAACTAATTAACCCATCTTGTAATTGGATAGGCATCTTGTAAAGCCCGACCTTATAAAATACTATTCATGACATACATGTGATGATAGCATGATTGCATGCTAGGAGAGTCCCGAAAAATTTACAAAAGTCGGTATTGTACCTAGAGGTACAATAAAGTTTATTTAATCCTCGAACTAGATCAAATAGGAATTTTAAGGTGAGATTAAGAGTTTCACAGTTCATGGATGACTTAAAATGGTAATTTGGAGTTTGAGGATCAATTTGGAGTCAAATCGGAATTTTCACTAACTAGGGGCAAAATGGTCATTTGCCACCTGGGGACAAAATGGGAATTTTAGAAAAGATTTTTTTGACCCCATTTGACTTATTAGAGTATAATTTGACTTATTGAAGTATGATTTGAGGTTTAGAAGTGAAAAATTTTAATTTCGGTATAATTTGGAGTATAGGGGTAAAATGGTAATTTTACCACCTCAGGGGCAAAATTGTAATTTTCCACCACCAGGATATTTTTTCCAGCACATGGTCTTCCTTGTCTTCATCTTTGACCCTTGACTAAACATGTGGTGGAGATAAAATGTTTAAATTTTTAAAATTTTAAAAACGGGCCAATGACATGATGCCATGTGTCATGCCTTTATTAATTTATTATTTTCCTTTTTAAAAGGCACAAAATCAGCCCATCTTCCACCCCATGGCCGGCCAAACCAGCAAGAAGAGAGAGAAAACAGAAAACAAAACCCTAGAGAGAGAAAATCAAAGAAAAAGTGTGAATTTTCAAGGAAATTAAGTGAAAAAGGTGAGTTTTTTCTATTAAGCTTGAGTTTTCTTATTCCCAAGCATTTCTCTTTATTTTCCATGATTAAATTACATGTTTTCATGATGAATTAAATTCTGAAAAAATGGGTTAGGAGAGAGAAAGTTGTTGGATTTATTTGATTTTAATTTATGTTAGTGTTTTTAGTTAGTTTAGCATATTTAGAAACAAAACAACAAGAAAAGAATTTATTTTCTCCCCCAACCATTAATGGCTGAATTTACCATGTAGTGAGTGAGGATGAGTTTGATTTTATTCTAGGAGAATTGGTTAAGGAATGATGAATTATGAGCCTAGAAAAATAATGGGAATTTTCGGAGCAAAAATACGAATTTTTACCCACTAGGGGTATTTTCGTAATTTGCTGTTGGGACTGATAATTTGCACCACACTGAGGGACATTAAGTTAATTTGGGTGCAATTGAGGTATAGAAACTGAAAAGAATTAAATTGGAGTTTAAACGGACCCGTTAGGAATTTAATCGGGTGATAAGACGAATTAGGCCAATACCGGGTTTAGATAGTTACCAGTGCATTTTTGCATTCCATATCATGCATTGGTAGTCTAAATTAGTTTAATTTTGATTTAGTACCAACTTGGTGAAACTCTCGATTTTGTACTGTGTCAAGGTGGTGAGTCCTCCGATAAAGGCAAGGAAATTGCATCCGAGGACCAGTAGACAGAGTGCTTCGAAAGTCCGCATTCTAGACATTGTGAGTAAACTTACTGTCATTTTAATTATCTAGGGTGGTTTTTAAATGCTTTCATGAATTCTATGGAAAAAGGAATTTAAAAAGATAAATTTTCATGTTTTATGAATAAATGAGTTTCAATGAAATTAAATTATAAATTGTTTTGAAATTAATAGTGATTTTGAAAAATAGAGTACACGGAGACTGTTAATTGTGGCAATTTGATTGTTTAAATTAACTGGCTTATGATAAATCGAGCAAGATTGGCTAGTTGGCAATTGTATTGAAATGCGAATTGCTTGGTTACCTTGAAATACTACGAATTACAAAATTGCCATATCATGTTATTGAGTTTTATTATATGGTGGATTATATATTAATTAATCACTGCAGTAGGGGGTTTCTGTGGACCAGCCTTTTAGAGGGGCACGGTAAACCCCATTATATTCTTACCTCGAACGGAGAGGCGCGTAGGGTATCTCTTGGGGTAAAGTTTAGGGTTCACTTCACGCTAAACCACCACGTGAGGGGGAACTCAGCCAACGCCAAGGAACGGCTATGTTTTCAAAACAAAAACATGATTTATGTGAAATGTGAATTTTAATAGCCTTGGCGGTCTCGGTAGGATGCCTCGGCCAAGGTGTCCCCGAGAATGGATTTATGGCACAAGCCTAGATTTTTATGAGATTCATAAGCCTCTTTACGTGTTTTGAACAAAATGTGTTCTAATGCTATAACCCAGTTTATGATGATTTACTTTATTGTCTCCATGTACTCAACTCTAGATGTTTAGGATGATGTTTGTTTACTCATTGAGATTTTATAATCTCACCACCCTCCTTTCCACCCATTTCAGGTTCAGTATAGACTGTAGATAGCTGATCTCATCGAGGACTACAGTGGGATCTGCATTTTCCAAACCGTAGGTTCAAAGTCCTCTTTACTTTTGTTTATTCGGGGGCACTCTTGTTATTGTAAATTAAATTAAATATTTTAGCTTACTGTATTTAAGTATGTATAAATTTATTTAGCTTTTACGTTATAAAAATTATTCACGTATAACTCTATAAATATTGTTTTATAAGAAAATAGAATATTTTAATTAATATTTCTTTTATTTTCTTATTATATTCAAATAACCATAATTTCGTTTTAAATGAAGATTTTAGACTTTTAAACTCGTTTTGAATATGAATTGTGTGTTTTGTACTTGTATATTACGTTTTAGCCAGTTTTAAAATTTTTGAGAAAAATGACCAAAATACCCTTGTGAGACGAAAAAATTAATATTTTATTTGTTTAAAGTTGGAAACAGCTTAAAATATTTTAGAACACGATATTTGACAATGGTTGCTCACAAGGGAACAGAGAAACTGATAGTAAAGCCTTGCGGGGTTTCGGGTTGACATTCAGGGCAATAAGTGTCTACCGGGACACCGCGGCGGTTGTCACGGGCTCGAGGGGAGTACCGGGTCGTGACAATTCGATTGGTATCAGAGCTTTTGGTTTTCAAGATCAAAGTTTTTAGTTTTAAAGTTGTTTTAAAAATTTACAATATCAGTGTGGCCCCGGATTAAGTTAAGCTAAGTTAGGTTGAATAGAATGCATGCATTTGCATATAGAGCCTAAGGTTACCTAAACTTGCTCGTATATTTTTTTTTATATAGATTATAATGCCTCCTCGACGCGGACGCCCACCTCTCACTAGATCGGTTGGGAGGGGAAGAGGTCGTTCCCAACGTCATCAGCTAGATACAGTAGAGGAGGAATCAGCTGCATCTACCATTCGGGCAGCACCTGCTGCTGAGCAGGCCGATAGTCCTCCACATCCTCCATCTCCTCAGCCACCTACGGGTATTCCCGCCATGCCTACTGAGGCAGCACAGGCATTGGCAGCTTTCTTTGCAGCAATAGCTGGTCAAGCTCAGACTGGTCAAGTTCCACCTGTAGTGCCTCCAGCTACTCCTTTAGTTCCACCACCAATACAGGATGTATCCATTTCCAAGAAGCTGAAGGAGGCTAGGCAATTGGGTTGTGTATCTTTCACTGGTGAGTTGGATGCCACTGTGGCAAAGGACTGGATTAATCAGGTGTCCGAGACTCTCTCTGATATGGGATTAGATGATGACATGAAGCTGATGGTGGCTACGAGATTATTAGAGAAGAGGGCTCGTACTTGGTGGAATTCGGTGAAGTCCCGTTCCGCTACTCCTCAGACATGGTCCGATTTTCTCAAGGAATTCGATGGTCAGTATTTCACTTATTTCCATCAAAAAGAAAAGAAGAGAGAATTTCTGAGTTTGAAACAAGGAAATCTAACTGTAGAGGAGTACGAGACTCGTTTTAACGAGTTGATGTTATATGTGCCGGATCTGGTGAAATCTGAGCAAGATCAGGCCAGCTATTTCGAGGAAGGGCTCCGTAATGAGATCAGAGAGCGAATGACAGTGATTGGTAGGGAGCCACATAAGGAGGTGGTACAGATGGCTTTACGGGCTGAGAAGCTCGCGACTGAGAATAGAAGGATTCGGACTGAGTTTGCAAAAAGGAGGAATCCTGGTATGTCTTCTAGTCAGCCAGTAAAAAGAGGTAAGGACTCAGCGACTTCAGGGAGCACTACTTCTGTTTCCGTGACATCTCCTCGACCTCCATTTCCACCATCACAGCAGAGACCTTCGAGGTTTAGCAGATCTGCTATGACTGGTTCTGGGAAGAGTCTCGGAGGTTTTGACAGATGCAAAAATTGTGGGAATTATCATAGTGGGCTATGTAGAGGGCCAACAAGATGTTTCCAATGTGGACAGACGGGTCACATTAGAAGTAATTGCCCACAGTTAGGACGAGCCACTGTAGCTGCATCATCTCCACCAGCTCGCACAGATATACAGAGGAGAGATTCTTCTGGGTTACCACAGAGACAGGGAGTAGCCATACGGTCTGGTGTGGAGAGTAATACCCCGTCACATCCACCTTCGAGACCACAGACTCGTACCGCGACAAGAGTTTTTGCTGTGACAGAAGATGAGGCACGAGTCCGACCTGGAGCAGTGACAGGTACTATGTCTTTATTTGATAAAGATGCTTATGTTTTGATAGATTCTGGCTCAGATAGATCTTATGTGAGTATGACATTTGCATCAATTACTGATAGAAACCTGTCACCATTAGAGGAAGAAATTGTAGTGCATACCCCTCTAGGAGAACAGTTGATTAGAAATACTTGTTATAGAGACTGTGGGGTAAGGGTAGGTGAGGAAGAATTTAAGGGTGACTTAATTCCTCTAGAGATCTTGGATTTTGATTTAATATTAGGTATGGACTGGTTAACTGCACATCGGGCGAATGTGGATTGTTTCCGAAAAGAAGTTGTTCTTCGGAATTCGGAGGGAGCAGAGATTGTGTTTGTAGGGGAAAGTCGAGTATTACCATCTTGTGTAATCTCGGCCATCAAAGCTTCAAAATTAGTGCAAAAAGGGTATCCGACTTATTTGGCATACGTGATTGATACTTCAAAGGGGGAACCTAAGTTAGAGGATGTCCCAATAGTAAGTGAGTTTCTTGATGTATTTCCTGATGATTTACCGGGAATACCTCCTAATCGAGAGCTTGAGTTCCCTATTGATTTACTTCCGGGTACCGCACCTATTTCTATTCCTCCATATAGAATGGCTCCAGCAGAGTTGAAGGAACTAAAAGCCCAGTTGCAAGATTTGGTGGATAAAGGTTTCATTCGCCCTAGCATTTCTCCTTGGGGAGCACCAGTCCTATTTGTAAAGAAGAAAGATGGCACTCTTCGATTGTGTATTGATTACCGTCAGTTGAACCGAGTGACCATCAAGAATAAATACCCTTTACCCCGGATAGACGATCTTTTTGATCAATTACGAGGTGCTATGGTATTCTCTAAGATTGATTTGAGATCTGGGTACTATCAGTTGAGGATTAAGGAGCAGGATGTACCTAAGACTGCCTTCAGGACGCGTTATGGGCATTATGAGTTTCTGGTGATGCCGTTTGGTTTGACTAATGCCCCGGTAGTTTTTATGGATCTTATGAACAGGGTGTTCCATCCATACTTGGATAAGTTTGTGATAGTATTCATCGATGACATCCTGGTTTATTCGAAGAATGATGATGAACATGCTGCCCATTTGCGCATTGTGTTGCAAACTTTGTGCGAGAGACAACTCTATGCCAAGTTCTCTAAATGTGAATTCTGGTTGAAGGAAGTGGTTTTCTTGGGACATGTGGTGTCCGGAGCTGGAATTTATGTCGATCCCAAGAAGATTGAGGCAATCTTGCAATGGGAGCAACCGAGAACGGTAACTGAGATTCGTAGTTTCCTTGGCTTAGCCGGTTATTACCGGAGATTTGTTCAGGGATTTTCTTTGATAGCAGCTCCTTTGACTCGTTTGACTCGTAAAGGAGTTAAGTATGAGTGGGATGATGTTTGTGAGAATCGATTTCAGGAGCTAAAGAACCGGTTAACCTCCGCTCCCGTTTTAACACTTCCTGTTAGTGGAAAAGAATTTGTGGTATATAGCGATGCATCTAAGTTGGGATTAGGGTGTGTGTTGATGCAGGACGAGAAAGTAATAGCTTATGCTTCCCGACAGTTGAAGAAGCACGAGACGAATTACCCTACTCATGACTTGGAGTTAGCAGCAGTAGTATTCGCATTGAAGATTTGGAGACATTATTTATATGGTGAGCGTTGTCGGATTTTTTCTGATCATAAAACTTTGAAGTATTTGCTCACCCAGAAAGAGCTTAACTTGAGACAGAGACGATGGTTGGAGTTGATTAAGGATTATGACTTAGTGATTGATTATCATCCGGGAAAAGCAAATGTTGTAGCGGATGCCTTAAGTCGTAAATCCTCATCGTCGTTAGCAACACTTCAAAGTTCTTATTTTCCGATGTTACTTGAGATGAAATCTCTAGGGATCCAGTTGAATAATGGTGAGGATGGAACCCTACTTGCTAGTTTCGTCGTGAGACCTTCATTGTTGAATCAGATAAGAGAATTGCAGAAATCTGATGATTGGTTGAAACAGGAAGTTCAAAAGCTGCAAGATGGAGAAGCTAGTGAGTTTAGACTCAGCGATGATGGTACTTTCATGCTTAGAGACCGAATTTGTGTTCCTAAGGATGATCAATTGAGACGAGCTATTTTGGAGGAAGCTCATTCTTCCGCCTACGCTTTACATCCCGGAAGCACCAAGATGTATCGGACTATTAAAGAAAGTTATTGGTGGCCGGGTATGAAACGAGACATAGCAGAGTTTGTAGCGAAATGTCTCACATGCCAACAGATCAAGGCGGAGCATCAAAAACCGTCAGGTACTCTTCAACCTTTACCGATTCCTGAATGGAAGTGGGAACATGTGACTATGGACTTTGTATTGGGTTTGCCGCGGACACAAAGTGGGAAGGATGCTATTTGGGTGATTGTGGATAGATTGACTAAGTCCGCCCATTTCTTGGCTATCCATAGCACGTATTCTATTGAGAGGCTGGCAAGACTTTATATAGATGAGATTATGAGATTACACGGAGTCCCAGTTTCTATTGTGTCAGATCGAAACCCTCGATTTACTTCTCGATTTTGGCCGAAATTTCAGGAAGCTCTTGGAACTAAATTGAGATTTAGTACTGCATTTCATCCACAGACAGATGGTCAATCTAAGAGAACTATTCAGACCTTGGAGGATATGTTACGGGCTTGTGTCATTGACTTTATCGGGAGTTGGGACAGACACTTGCCATTGGTGGAGTTTGCTTATAATAACAGTTTTCAGTCTAGTATTGGGATGGCACCATACAAGGCTTTGTATGGAAGGAAATGCCGAACTCCGCTCTGTTGGGATGAAGTAGGTGAGAGGAAATTGGTGAATGTGGAATTGATTGATTTGACAAACGATAAGGTCAAAGTTATCCGAGAGCGATTAAAGACAGCTCAAGATAGGCAGAAGAATTATTCGGATAAACGAAGGAAAGATTTGGAGTTTGAAGTCGACGATAAAGTTTTTCTTAAGGTTTCTCCTTGGAAAGGTAATAATTTGACATTTCCAAGTATTAAATCTTATTTGATTATACTATTGTGATAATTTGTGGTATTTATTGGATGATGAAAGGTGTGATTCGATTCGCGAAGAGGGGAAAGCTCAATCCAAGATACATTGGACCTTTTCGTATCATTGAAAGGATTGGGCCAGTGGCTTACAGACTTGAATTACCCCCAGAGTTAGATCGAATTCATAATGTCTTCCATGTCTCGATGTTGAAAAAGTATGTTCCCGATCCCTCTCACATTTTAGAGACACCTCCCATTGAGTTGCATGAGGATTTGAAGTTCGAGGTGCAGCCTGTACGTATTCTAGATCGAAAGGATCGAGTGCTAAGGAACAAGAGCATTCCAATGGTGAAAGTATTGTGGAAGAATGCCCGAATGGAGGAGATGACGTGGGAAGTCGAGAGCCAGATGAGAAACCAATATCCACATCTTTTATTTGAATTAGGTAAGTGAAATTTTGAGGTCAAAATTTTATTTTAAGGGGGGTAGTGCTGTAAAGCCCGACCTTATAAAATACTATTCATGACATACATGTGATGATAGCATGATTGCATGCTAGGAGAGTCCCGAAAAATTTACAAAAGTCGGTATTGTACCTAGAGGTACAATAAAGTTTATTTAATCCTCGAACTAGATCAAATAGGAATTTTAAGATGAGATTAAGAGTTTCACAGTTCATGGATGACTTAAAATGGTAATTTGGAGTTTGAGGATCAATTTGGAGTCAAATCGGAATTTTCACTAACTAGGGGCAAAATGGTCATTTGCCACCTGGAGACAAAATGGGAATTTTAGAAAAGATTTTTTTGACCCCATTTGACTTATTAGAGTATAATTTGACTTATTGAAGTATGATTTGAGGTTTAGAAGTGAAAAATTTTAATTTCGGTATAATTTGGAGTATAGGGGTAAAATGGTAATTTTGCCACCTCAGGGGCAAAATTGTAATTTTCCACCACCAGGATATTTTTTCCAGCACATGGTCTTCCTTGTCTTCATCTTTGACCCTTGACTAAACATGTGGTGGAGATAAAATGTTTAAATTTTTAAAATTTTAAAAACGGGCCAATGACATGATGCCATGTGTCATGCCTTTATTAATTTATTATTTTCCTTTTTAAAAGGCACAAAATCAGCCCATCTTCCACCCCATGGCCGGCCAAACCAGCAAGAAGAGAGAGAAAACAGAAAACAAAACCCTAGAGAGAGAAAATCAAAGAAAAAGTGTGAATTTTCAAGGAAATTAAGTGAAAAAGGTGAGTTTTTTCTATTAAGCTTGAGTTTTCTTATTCCCAAGCATTTCTCTTTATTTTCCATGATTAAATTACATGTTTTCATGATGAATTAAATTCTGGAAAAATGGGTTAGGAGAGAGAAAGTTGTTGGATTTATTTGATTTTAATTTATGTTAGTGTTTTTAGTTAGTTTAGCATATTTAGAAACAAAACAACAAGAAAAGAATTTATTTTCTCCCCCAACCATTAATGGCTGAATTTACCATGTAGTGAGTGAGGATGAGTTTGATTTTATTCTAGGAGAATTGGTTAAGGAATGATGAATTATGAGCCTAGAAAAATAATGGGAATTTTCGGAGCAAAAATATGAATTTTTACCCACTAGGGGTATTTTCGTAATTTGCTATTGGGACTGATAATTTGCACCACACTGAGGGACATTAAGTTAATTTGGGTGCAATTGAGGTATAGAAACTGAAAAGAATTAAATTGGAGTTTAAACGGACCCGTTAGGAATTTAATCGGGTGATAAGACGAATTAGGCCAATACCGGGTTTAGATAGTTACCAGTGCATTTTTGCATTCCATATCATGCATTGGTAGTCTAAATTAGTTTAATTTTGATTTAGTACCAACTTGGTGAAACTCTCGATTTTGTACTGTGTCAAGGTGGTGAGTCCTCCGATAAAGGCAAGGAAATTGCATCCGAGGACCAGTAGACAGAGTGCTTCGAAAGTCCGCATTCTAGACATTGTGAGTAAACTTACTGTCATTTTAATTATCTAGGGTGGTTTTTAAATGCTTTCATGAATTCTATGGAAAAAGGAATTTAAAAAGATAAATTTTCATGTTTTATGAATAAATGAGTTTCAATGAAATTAAATTATAAATTGTTTTGAAATTAATAGTGATTTTGAAAAATAGAGTACACGAAGACTGTTAATTGTGGCAATTTGATTGTTTAAATTAACTGGCTTATGATAAATCGAGCAAGATTGGCTAGTTGGCAATTGTATTGAAATGCGAATTGTTTGGTTACCTTGAAATACTACGAATTACAAAATTGCCATATCATGTTATTGAGTTTTATTATATGGTGGATTATATATTAATTAATCACTGCAGTAGGGGGTTTCTGTGGACCAGCCTTTTAGAGGGGCACGGTAAACCCCATTATATTCTTACCTCGAACGGAGAGGCGCGTAGGGTATCTCCTGGGGTAAAGTTTAGGGTTCACTTCACGCTAAACCACCACGTGAGGGGGAACTCAGCCAACGCCAAGGAACGGCTATGTTTTCAAAAAAAAAACATGATTTATGTGAAATGTGAATTTTAATAGCCTTGGCGGTCTCGGTAGGATGCCTCGGCCAAGGTGTCCCCGAGAATGGATTTATGGCACAAGCCTAGATTTTTATGAGATTCATAAGCCTCTTTACGTGTTTTGAACAAAATGTGTTCTAATGCTATAACCCAGTTTATGATGATTTACTTTATTGTCTCCATGTACTCAACTCTAGATGTTTAGGATGATGTTTGTTTACTCATTGAGATTTTATAATCTCACCACCCTCCTTTCCACCCATTTCAGGTTCAGTATAGACTGTAGATAGCTGATCTCATCGAGGACTACAGTGGGATCTGCATTTTCCAAACCGTAGGTTCAAAGTCCTCTTTACTTTTGTTTATTCGGGGGCACTCTTGTTATTGTAAATTAAATTAAATATTTTAGCTTACTGTATTTAAGTATGTATAAATTTATTTAGCTTTTACGTTATAAAAATTATTCACGTATAACTCTATAAATATTGTTTTATAAGAAAATAGAATATTTTAATTAATATTTCTTTTATTTTCTTATTATATTCAAATAACCATAATTTCGTTTTAAATGAAGATTTTAGACTTTTAAACTCGTTTTGAATATGAATTGTGTGTTTTGTACTTGTATATTACGTTTTAGCCAGTTTTAAAATTTTTGAGAAAAATGACCAAAATACCCTTGTGAGACGAAAAAATTAATATTTTATTTTTTTAAAGTTGGAAACAGTTTAAAATATTTTAGAACACGATATTTGACAATGGTTGCTCACAAGGGAACAGAGAAACTGATAGTAAAGCCTTGCGGGGTTTCGGGTTGACATTCAGGGCAATAAGTGTCTACCGGGACACCGCGGCGGTTATCACGGGCTCGAGGGGAGTACCGGGTCGTGACACATCTGGACTTGCTTTCAAATACCAAATATATTAATGAATTTAAGCTTTCTCTTGCACATTTAGATAATATGATTAGACACCAATGAACGAAGAATGTTTTATTATCATGAAAAACACATGAAGTCAAGAATCATGAGTAAAAAATTAATCTTTTGACCCAACACCATTAAATTTGAAATACCATCATTAAACAAAAGATTTACTTTTAATACTTTCCTTTCAATGAAAAAAAATTCTCCAACTGTTGGACAAATGAAAAGTTTGATGACAATAAATTTTTCATGTTCAAACTCCTAACTATCCTTGTTCACTTCAGTCTCAATTACCATTTCATCATATTTTTAATTTTTCTCAATTTCTAGTGTTTGATCATCCTCAGCACCTCTTTTAGCAACTTCACCCTCAAAGTTAGAAGCTGGCAATTCAATTTCTTTAGTTGCAACCTTCCATCAAAAGATGTGGAAGTTTTAGCAACTTCTTTTCCTTGTGAAGATGTAGTTACAAGGGCTATAGTATCTTTCTCTTTTCTTTTTCCTTGAGGAAATAGGTCTTAATATGTTGAACTTTCTCTTTTATCTTCAGAATTCTTTCTTCCATTTTTCTATCTTTTTTTGCTTGCTCATTCATTTTCACATCAACTCCTATTAACAAATTGAGGATCATTGTTGGTATATGCCCTTGAGCCAATTAGATTGGTCAAGGAATATATATTGTCATTTAATGCATACTTAATCGCATAACTATATGTGATAGAGGTTTTCCTTCATGTTAGTGCAATAATAAGGAGCTATTAGGTACTCATTGGATGAAGCCCATGGAACATAAAGGCCTCGCAAAAGAATTGTAAAGTTGTTACAATTATGAGATCACTATGCATTAAAGCCATGTTCCTAAAATTGTTCCTGGTCATTGTATTGTCAAGACAAGGCAATGACAATGCTCAAAGACTGGTACATATTACACCTCCTTATTTAAGAATTAAGCAATTGATCTCATAGATTGAAGTATATGGGATACTTAAGGATAACATGTAGGTGCTCGTTAAAGAACAAGTTCACTGAACATGACCCACTATGAGAAGTCCATTTGGTATTTCACTTAAGTGTCTATAGAATATGTTCTCATGTGATAGTCATCCAACTAGACCTTAGACTTGAGACACCAGGTCATCTTGTATGGGGAATGACATACTTTAATTTCATCTCTACGGGGTCTAGAGGAGATCAGATGCCTAAACAGGGTGTTTTTGGGTATGCCATGAAACATGCAAAAGTGAATGAGTGGTCAAGAGACGATTCATCACCCCAAGTGATATGAGGGGATGTATCTGACTTGTTCTCAATTTTTAATTAACTTGTATAAAGTTTTTGGCCAAAGCATGATGAATTTGAAAAAAGTTATTTTCCTAAATTCATAAGGTAAGTCATGAATTATGAGAACTAATATGGAATGTTATAAGTAGACACTAAGCCATGCTTTATGACATATCCGAGATATTTGATGAAAGGGTAGTATTGCACTGAGAAGTTTATCACTAAAGGGCTTTGTCAAATTCTTTAATTGACTCTCTAACATTTGGGTGGTCATGATATATTGCTAGATGTCACTCATGATCTATAAATATAAATCAATTATCAAATTGATATTTGATTAGGATTTATATTTATTGCCAATATGTTAAAAGCCTAATAGATAACACACATTAAATGACATGATTGAGATTAAATAAGGATAATCAATTAATTTGACTTAATTAAAATAGACCAAATTAAAGTGAAAAATTAATTAAGTTTACATAGACTTAATTAAATTAAAATATAACTGTTGTATTTAGGGTTACAACTTAGTTTGGCTATATAAATATGTTATGTTAGCAAACTAAAACTCTAAGCCTCCAGTCACTTCTCCATTGTTTCATAAAATAAGAAAAATAAAATAGTTTTCTTTGTCTGACAAAAATAAGATTCTGCAAGAATTTTTGGTCTTTTTGTTTTAGAAACAAAATTTGCTAGCTCAAGTAAAATAATCCTACCTTTGAGAAGGTCTTATTCGGTCACTGTGTGGATTATTGTTAAAGGCCAAACACTTGGGTGGTTGAAGATTTGACAAATCCTAAAGGTGAAGAAGCAAAGATTTTGATTTAATTGGCCCTTGATTCCGATATCTAAAACAAGGCATATTACTCTTAAACTTATGAGTGTTCATAATTAATTTGAAAGTTACATGATAAACACAAACATTGATCTTGTAAGATTTGACTGTTTCTCTGATTAAATACTAGTTTGTTTTTCCGCTACATTATATTTTTAATTTCTTGATAATTTTCATGTCTGAGCATGAGGTCGAATCCCAGCAATCATTTCATTATGAACAAAAGGATCACTTGCTCTTAATGGGGATGCTGAAGGAGTTTCAGCACCTAAGGTTACTGGTGCACATTTGATGAATTTTATGCACTCCTTACCAGCAAGCTTTTATCCCATTTTTTGGAGCTTTCTTAGACAAATGCCCTGATCTTTGTTTTTGGTCTAGTTAGTTTGAAACTTAATACTCTTTTTCTTAACAAGTGAGGAGATACTGTTTCCATATGTTAAATCGGTCTTATCACCCAAGCATATTCCCCTCATTCTTTCTATCATTTATCTAGCTGCATTTAATGGGATCTCATTGACTACAAATACCATTAGCTAAAGATCTTGAGAGCTAACATAGCTGAAGCTATTGCTTCTCCCATAGAGTATGGAAGCAAGGAAGTATTAAAATGTCCTCGTTTGGGAATTTTTAATCTCACTTGCATAGCTCTTAGAGGGGTATTTTTCTTTCTTATTAGTTATTAATTTCCAAATGGGAGAGGGATCATATGCTTCAAGAATTTTAAATTCTCTTGCTTGGTACTTTGTTTTAAGCATTTTTCCTAAGTCGGCAATAGTGATTTTAAATTCCTTTCCACTCAAATGCATATTCAGCCCATCTTCCACAAAATCTTCCGAATTTTCCAACTCATCCTTTCAGTCCAAATTCCTTTGTTGTTGGATCCTTTGGTTTTAAATTTGAGCCTTTATTCCCTGATGATAATGCCATACCCATTTTGCTCTTCTTTTGAAGTAGAAGGGTTGGAGACTCCTTAGCGGGTCTCTTCCTTTTCCCTTTGTCAGCCATTATGCTCGTTAGTGAAGTTATTGCCATGGATTTCACAAGTTTGTGGAGATTATGGTTTCTCAAGTTTTCAGGGAACAGAGAGGGGTAAGATGTGGAGAAGAAATCTAGGTTTTGAACTTAAGACTCAAAGAAGAAATAAGTTTTTGAGACCTGAAAAGTCTTTGAACATGGGTAACTTATGGGTAATCAATTATCCCATGTTTTAATTGGGGGACTAACTGGTTCCCGTTCCTTTTTCATCTCTTTTTTTTTTTGTTTATTTTCAGAACTTAATCAAGGCACACAAGTCAATTTTTCTCCTAACTCTAATGCTTTAATTGGTTAAAGTAAGCTTTAATCAATTAAAGATCTACTAACTTAAGAGCTCTGTTCTACCTTTAGTGGACAAAACTATTTTAATCGGTAAAAGGATTTTTAACTTATTAAAACCTTACTGGTATACAATTGTATTAGTACATAATGTCATCTTAACTGGGTCAAAGGGGTATTAACTGATCAAATCAAGTTTATCTTATTTCTAAAATTCCTATAACTCATCAAAATGTAATCTTAACCAATTAAAGCATGGAATTAAGAGATTTCACACAATATATCATCAAAAACATATTCATATCAAATCAATCATAGTTCATTTACATCAAGCATTACTAATTCTCTTCTAATTCTACAAAATTGTTCTTTAATTAAAGGTTTTGTGAAAATATCAGCTAGTTGATGAAAGGTATCCACAAATTCAACTTGAACATCTCCCTTAAGCACATTATCCCTAATAAAGTAATTCCTAATTTCCATGTGCATGGTTCTAGAATGTTGAATAGGATTTTTAGAGATGTTAATGGCATTAGTGTTGTCACGAAATATAGGAATATTGTGCATAGGCATGCCAAAGTCATTCAATTGTTGCCTAATCTATAGAATTTGTCCACAACAGCTACTTACTGAAATGTATTCAGCTTCAGTAGTGGATAAAGTAACCGAGTTTTATTTCTTACTAGACCAAAACACAAGCATGTTCCCAAGAAATTAACAAGTACCACTTGTACTTTTTCAATCAGTTTTGCTACTTGTAAAATCAGCATAGGTGTCATGACCCAAATTTTCGGGCCATGACCGACGCAAAAGCCCAATAAACGTAGTCTATTAAGCCCAAGCAAGCCTATCGATTTATCCTACTCATCATTCCATCAAATATCGCTAAGTCATATTTAATACTTTTGAATCAAAATCGTGATATATATTGCCAACTCGTACTGGCATTACTCCTTAAAAATTTACATACAATGTCTACAAAATGTATTCTAATAATTTACATTAAGTTTTTCTATACAAAACAAAATAACACTCGACTTCCAGCAGAGGGACTTAGATGAATGTACAATGACTGACTGCCGAGGCACCTACCAAAAGATGGACACAGGTCTACAAGGACACCTCGTCCTAGCTACCGGCTGCCTCGTGATCTGAAAACATGAATTTGAAAATGGTGAGTATAAACCTAGTGAGTGAACAAGGAAAGGAAAAAGCATACCATAAGGAATCTTTAATGAAATCATGATGCATTCTTTTTCAAAACAATGCAATTTGTTTCTATTCTTATTAAAAACCCCTCATCAAGCCTTTAAATGATTAATCATTTGAAAATCATTAACCCATACATAACGAACCATTTGAAGAATAAAAGCTTCAATATTACACAAGTAAGTCAAATACGACAATGAATCTTCGCTGCAGCAAGAATGAATTTTCGTTGCAGCGACGTTGGAATTTAGTTATTAACCGAACGAGGGTTTCTCAACTGGCCGAGGATTTCTCACTAAACCTCCTCATTTTAAACTTAACTCATTTAATCCTCAATGTTGGAAGTCCATGCTCCGATATGGTAGCAAAGAAGTAAAAGATAGGACAGCAATTGAACAAGATAGGAGACCAAAACAGAAAGTTTTTTGCTGCAGTGAGATTCAATCTTGCTGCAGCAAAATTATAACCCAGAAACAGAATGTTTCTCGCTGCAGCGAAATTCAATCTCGCTGCAACGAAATTGCAACCCAAAAATAGAAAGTTTCTCACTGCAGCGAGAATGTATTTCGCTACAGCAAGAAGCTACAGTGAAAATGCATCCTCGCTGCAGCGAGTTTTCGGCCAGCCTACCCTTTCAAAACCCGAGAGTTTTTCGCTACAGCGAGAATCATTCTCGCTGCAGCAAAATACAGGGCATCAAATGAAAATTTCCCTTTCTCCCCAAGAAAACCACCCTGCTTGAAATGTTCAAAACCAATATGAAACACATAACAATTTCTCAAGGTTTAACATGTCAAGTTCCACATGCATTACAACCATAAACCATTATCCATCAATTTCCTATAACACACATATTTACATATGTATATATATATATATATATATATATATATATATATATATATATATATATATATATACGCATATACCAATCATCATCATCACACCATCCCATCATCATCCTCACCAGCTCATGCGCACTCCCTACTCACACATGGCTGGGTCATTACCGAGTTATGCACACTCCCTACTCGCACATAACCGGGTCATCCTCGACTTATACGCACTCCTTACTCGCACATAGCCGAGTCAATATAATTACACAACATTATATTCAAGCATATATGTATATCAACATAATGCAGCCACATAGAAATCCATAATAACCATATATCATAACATAAATCATTTCTCAAGAGCTTGTTCCCAAGACATTCATTTTCATGAAAAATCGTATAAAATCATTCAAACGTTTGTCAAATACATTATATACCCAAAATAAGTTTTGAAGGCAATCCACTCACCAATTGATTGTAAAGCCTTTAGATGACTCCAATTCCCCTAATTGTCCAAATGAGATAATGGGGCTTCCTTAAAACCTAGGATCACATTAACATAAACAATAGATCAATTTACACACTATGAACTTTAAAAGCTATCTCTTAGCTAGTTTTCAATTGCCACATTAAACAGCTATCTATGTTCACTATCTTAATCACTAAAAAGTAATGAACATAGTCAACAATAAAACAGCTCATAAATCCCAATTACTAGCCGTTTTCTGCAACTAAAAATCGAGCTTAGTTCATTACTTACCCTAGGGCTTCTTTGTAGTCAAATTCTCTTTCAATTGCTTCTAAATCAATGGAGTAATTCTCTTTTTCTCTCTCTAGAATGCCCAGCTAGTGAGAGAAAGTCTGGAAATAAGCTTTATCAAGGGTTTTGAAGTGAGAGGATGAAAGAATTCGAAGGTTCTAGTCAAAAGGGTTCAAAGGGTTGAAAACTATAGCTAGAGAGAGAAAATCATTCAAGCTTCAAATCAAGCTTCCATGGAGCTTTGAAGAAACATGAGAAAGGAGAAGAAGAAGAAGACCAGCTGCTGGAAAATCTCTAGAAGCTGCTGGAAATTCAAGTTATTTATAGGCAATCTTATCCTTTCCCTTAAAATTATAAAAATACCCCTCCACCAATTAACTTATTCTCCTTCAATCTTTTATGCAATCTTTTTGCTCTTTTAACACTGGGACAAGATCCATAATGGTCTAGACATGTTCGGGTTCATAAAAACTTAAAATTTTAACCCGAGGTGAAAAATGACCATTTTGCCCCTGTTATGAAAATTGTTGAAACTTCTAGTTTTCTTCGTGTTTTCATCAGCACACATCATTTATGCAGTCTTATACCCATTTAAGCCTTAAAATATCATAAAACTTTCTTCTGGAAGCTTATTATAGAAAATAACGAAACTACCCCTAACTCGTATTATTACATCTATACTTAGTTACAAGCCTATAGAGGTTGAGGTCTCATAGGAATCATCACCCCAAGTGATTTAAGGGGAAATATTTCATTAATTCTTGGTTGACATTAGCTTAATCAAATCCTTGGCTAAGGTGATTAGGAGATTATAAAATGAGTTTCATAATTCTCCATAAAGCTAATGATCTAACTGCAAGAACAAATATAGAGGTCAATAAAATTAAGCACTGCACCAAGCTCTAATCATCTCTAGGATATATAATGAGGGAATGAATTACACTGATAAACTGTACACTAGAAGGTTGTCAAAGAATCCTTTAACTCTCCTAAGAATTAGGTGGTCGTGATGCATTGCTAGATGCCAGTCTTGGTCTATGGAATTGAATTAGTTAATTGAAAATTGAATATGATTCATTTAAATTAATTAATTAATAAAATTATAATTCAATTTCATTGCCAACATGTTAAGAGCCTAATGGGTCACACACAAAGGTTGCCATTTGGATTAAATTGAGAATGTGATGATTTAAGTTAGACTTAAATCAAATTCTAGGTTTTAACTACTAAAAACCTAATTAAAAGAGTTTAATTAAGCATTAGTTAAATTTTATAATTGTTATAATATTAAGGACTTATTTTTACAAATTTTAATAAGTCTAATAATAAAATTAAACCTATATATAAATATCACATTATAGCTACTCTTTTCTAAAGCAAAAAAAGAAAAAATAAGTTTTCTCTTAAGTACCGCCACTCTTGAGAGGGTTTTTTCAAAAAAACTTTTTTGCTGGAATCAAAGAAGAAAAGAGGATAAATGGTTGTCCACTTGTTAGCACAAGTCTATGACATAAAGCTCTATCCTTGAGAAGGATTCATTGTAATCATGTGTACAACATTGGAGGCCAAGCGATTAAGTGGCTGAGATTCTTTCACACAAGAAGGTGTTCACGTTTTTCAACATCAAAAGGATTCCATTTGATTACGATATCACTTAGAAAGGTAATAACCTTTTTCTGATTTTCTATGATGTTTAATTTCGCATTAAACAACCAAGGTGATCCAAAGGTAGGAGGCATAGTTTTTATTTTGTTTCAATATTTGTTAATCCGCTACGTTGATGCTCTAATCATGTCATTCCTAACAGTGGTATCAGAGCCTCCTTTGGCTCGTTTTAATGCAAAGGTATATCTTGATGTTATTAATACTATGTTTGACATAGATGTGATGGTTCAGGTATCAAATGGTGAGTTGAAGTTTACATAATTCTGTTTTGAAATTGTTTGATATTTTTGAACAGTTTTATTGTGTAAAATTTTATATTCTTATTAATGAACATTAAATATTTTAATGTCAAAAATTTGTAGATTAAAGAGTGCATAACATGCACAAAAAAATCAGCAAAGGAATTTGGGTTCATGGAGGAATAGAGATATGGGAATTAAAGGCAGACTTTGATTCTGTCCGGGTTCAGTTTTTGCATCATTTCAACAAGCAAATGAGTCCTAAAAATTCTCAAAATTTGCAGAAATGATGTTAAGTTGATTTCCTTTGAAAATGTTTCAAAAGTGGCTGAAAAACAATACCACAAAGTGAGCATGAAGCCTTGAAATCGTGACAAACCTCTGCTATTGGCAGTAGACTTTGAGTCACGGTTTTCCAAAAGGCATCCAAAATTGATGCTAATGATGATGAAAGGGGTTTCACACCTTAGCTGATTGGAGGATTAAGATAAGGGATAAAATCCCAAAATTTTATGCCACTTTAATGGCCAAGAAACGTGGTCAATAAAACTGCTACAAGAAATTTTTTGAATGCCATGGTTTTGGCATTTTGATTTGCCTTATCTTGCACCTTAATTTAGTGCAATTTAAAAATCAATTGATTATCAGATACTTTATGGAAGTAGTTCCATAAAATTAGAAAATTTTGATTTTGAAAAAAAATAAGGAATATGATTCCTTAAATAAAACAAATAAAAATGGATTTTGAAAATTTCCACAAAATAAGGAATTTGATTCCTACAAGATTTGGAAATTATTTTATTCAATTGACAAGTTAAAATAATTTTACATATTAAATTTAGAAATTTGTTTCTTAAATTTATTGAAGTCAAAATTATTTTAAAAGCTTCCATAAATTAAGGAATTAGATTCCTATATGTTATGGAAGCTTGCGAATAAATAGGTAATTTAAAATCAGAGGAATATCTCCATGATTTTAGCTATACTATTCGAATTTGACTAAAGGATAAATGAAGATATTATTGTCTTAAACTTACCAAATATGATTAGGTGATTTAAGACATAAAATCTTTAATATTTGATTGGTAAAGGATAACTTTAGATATTTGGACAATACAAATTTAAATTGTGTTAATTTATAATAAATCCTATCCTAATAAGATTAGAATATGAATAAGGTTATTTATATTCGTTAGTAAGGATTTCTATGTATAGAAATTGTTTCTATATATACGGAAATAAATTGAAACTCAAAATCTGAAATGAAGTTGATTCAAAAGTTAAATTTAACTAATGTCAAATAAATCATATGATTGACAATTAGAACAAGACATAGATTTAATTTTATATTCATGTGGATGTATGAATGTGGATGATTATGGACTAGGCCCAATTTGATTGTGGATGTATGTTTAAATTTTATCATGGTATTTATTTATTAAATAAGGTTTGCGCACCCTGCCTTTCTCTTGATTTTCAAAGATTGAAAAATTCTCTACTCACCTAACTCCCCTCGGATGTATCACGAGGTATTTTACTAAAATGTATTAGTTATGTATAGAATTAGGATTAGTTTAGGAGTTATTTTACAATTCGAAGAAGAAAACCTAAAGGCTCCATGAAGATACAAAGAGGAAGATTACAATATGTTGTATGTTATCCCCTAGGTTTGACCAAGCTAATTTCCTTCGATGCCTCAAGGAAATTAGTATAGATAAAGTTCATAATCATCCAAAGTAGACTGCACGAGATAGATTTGTTTTATGCGATTAATTAATACTATGCATGCAAAGATAAGACCTTAACTAAATCAAAAATAAGAAAAATCCCTTAGTAAATATTGAGTCACATGCCACATATGATTAAGTTGCCTTCTACCATATAGCAAGATAATTTGGGTACACTTTTAATCGGAGACTTGTTGAGCTCACTCAAGGTCACACTTTTACATGAGTATGTTTGAGCTATTTGTGGCTTTTACTTAACTAGTTTCATAAAATCTGGATGCTTGGAAACTTGATTATTATGAAAACTAAAGGCAATGGCTAGGTGAAACATATATGATATGTTTAGGCAATGTGTTGTCACCTAGCTAATCTAGGAGTTGTATAGTGATACAATTAGTATACTCAATTACCTACTTAATCCACCTATCATGGTTTATTGAGCACACTCAAGGTCATAATTAGAATGGATAAAGATCTTAGCCCATTAAGAGAATCCTTGTAGAGATCTCTCGATGTGATATAAAGGATTATCATCTTGAAAAAAATAGTGGGAGCAATCAATTTAAGATTTACTATCTCATCTTAATTGATTATAATACATGATTACTCATAAACGTTCTTTAAATGTCTAAGTTGTTAGAATGCAAATACACATCACTTTTTGCGACATACTTGATGTCATCATGAAATTCGAGCCAAAATGTTTGGACTAGTATATCAAGTTGAGAAACATTCTCAAAAATCTATTAAGAATAGATGTCATTAAACAAGATATCCTTGCTTTCTTGACAAGGTCAAAGAATAAGAAACTTGTAGAAGTTTCACCTTTGACCATGTATATGATCGAATTAAATTTGTCTACCATTGATCCATCATCATGGGTATTAGATACTAGATGTGGGTCACACTTATGTAATAACATGAAGGTGCTAGAAACGAGTAAAAGATTAACGAAGAGAAAGGTGGTCCTAAGAGTATGAAATAGAGCAAAGGCTGCTACATCAGCTATAGGGACAGTTACCATACCTTCACCTTTTGGGTTGATCTTAGAATTAAAAGATTGTTAATATGTTCCTTCCATATCTCGAAATATCATATCTTATTGATTTTTAGTTCTTTGCAAGTTCTCTAACGATAGTTCTTCTTCATCTCTTTCCTTTGAGCTATTTTCATTATCGTTTTTGTTTTCCAAGCTCATCTTTTCCATTTTTTTTTCAATATTATCTACATCATCATCATCAAGCACAATCTTTCTTGGTGCAACATTAGTCTCATAAAAAATAATATGAATAAACTCTTCAATAACTAAAGTTCTTTCATTAAACACTCTATAGGCTTTAGAGTTCAATGCATAGCTTAAGAAAATAGCTTCATCACTCTTAGCGTCAAATTTTCCTAAGGTGTGTTTTTCATTATTTAAAATAAAACATTTGCATCCAAAACTCATTAAATGTGAAATGTTTGTTTTCTTCCTTTATAAAGCTCATAAGGAGTCTTTGAAATCATACGCCTAATGGAAACTCTATACAAAATTTAAAATAAAAAATTTGCATCCACTCCCCGATCGCTGCCGACGTCCAAGACTTCCGAAAAATACCCACCAAGTCTCGAACAAGCCTATCTAGAATTTGCTCGTTAATCCACTACATTCAATCACCATATAATATTGATACTTTCATATACTAACTTGAACCATAAATATAAAAATCAATACAAACTTTTTTCTTTTTATTCGTAAGTATATGTATTAAAATTTATAATCTCCAAGTTAATGCTTATATAAAAATTTAGAATTTGTTTACAACTTAATAAATAAAATGCTATGACTTGACCTCTAACAGCGGAGCGACTCGGAATAAAATGCTAGAAGATGCCTTTACCTATTCACAGTGGACCGAATGCGTCACTGACTACATGCTAGGCTGATCCCTATCTGCAAAAGGGGAAATAAAAGGGGTGTAAGTCTCATCGACTCAGTGATAATCATCAACTCAACGAGTAGGGCGTAGATGGGAAACAAGCAAATGGCAGATCAGTTGAATATAAAAATGCAAGATTATAAAAGTAATTCGTTTCAAATGAGAGTTTGTGCCTTATATAAAAATCGAGAATTTCTTATACAGTATAAATAATTGAGACAATAAAATTTTTTGCATCAAAATATATTAATAATCATTTTCGAATCAAATCAATAAAGTTTAGCAAGCTCCCGCGAAACCAAATAATATTTGAAATTATGCACAAATCGTAACTCGCTCCATATGCGAGAAATTACTGATTCATTTCATAGATAAACAAATAAGGAAGTTGAGAAAAATCGTTCAATTCTATTTTCATCATGCAAAGAAGTATAATTCATAATATTAAAACTTATTTCAACTCATATAAAACCATTATATTTTTGTCAAAAATAAACAACATGGCTTATGACTTTCTTAAAAACTTGGCTTGTGCCAAAATCATTCTCATACTCGGTTGTCAGGGATACCTTGGCCTGGGGCTATCCCAACCGAATCCGCCAAGGCTGTTAAAAAGTAATGTACGCATAAATCATATTTTTATTTTGAAAACACAACCATTCCTTGGTGTTAGCGGAGTTCATCATCACAAGGTGGTTCGGCGTGACATGAACTCTAACCATACCTTAGAAGATACCCTATGCGCCTCTCCGACCGAGGTACATATATAACCGGATTTTGTGCCCCTCTAATAGGCTGGTCCATAGAATCCGCCCACTGCAGCAAGCTAAACCAACTATACAATAAAATTTGCAATAGCATGACATGACAATTATTTCACAATCCAGCCTCTTAAGGCTAAATACACAGTTCATATATTTCAACACAAATACCAATTCAACCATTCATGCAAATATTGTCACAAGCCATTCGATTCAAAATACAATTTATAACACAACAAGTAGCAATCTCCAATTACTCTTGAATTTCTTAGTTAAAATGAAATCACCTTTTAAAAGAATTCAAATTTGATTTTCAAGGGGATATTTTAAATCTTTCTCAAAATATCGGTCCCCACATCACGTTAAAACTCTCTTTTCGTAAAATGTTCATTGTAAATATTTGCATGATATTTTGTATCAAAATAGCATGGTGAATATGTAATAAATTTCATGAATGCACACCACACAAACAATAAGGCACAATTTCCTTTGATATAAATCTATTCGAAAAGCTTGTTTCCCGGTTTAAAACATTTTACGTCTAATATATATATATATATATATATATATATATTTCAAATGATTTCTAAAAATAACTTACACCCACAATTCCTTAAAATTCTATCAACGCATGTTTTCCATAAATTTTGCACTTCACGTAAAATATACGTACATGTATATATATACGAAATTCTTTAAAATTGACACCCCCTACTCACCTCATAATAGTGGGATATTACTTCACTATTGATTCGTACGCGTATAATTATTCTTATTTGTCGGTCACATACTTTGTTCGGCACCCCTCCACGACAACTTTCCTAGCAACAATTTAAACTTAGTATAATTAATCACACATTTATATGGGTAGCAACTTAATTAAAAATTCCTTAAGCAACTTGCATATTTTTCATCCAAAATATGCACAATATTGAACTACCCATAAATCTTAAAATATAAAATTAACTTACCATTGGGCCTTCTCCATGGGCTTCTCCATTTTTCCTATTTGGGCCAAACCTATTTATTTTTTTATTTTCTATTGGGCCATGCCCACTTATTTTCTATTGGGTCATGCCCATTTATTTTCTATTTGGATCATGCCCATTTTTATTTTCTATTTCTTTTCTTTTTCTTTTTTTTTCTCTCTTTCACCGTCACTCCCTTCACCACCATGTCTTCCTCTCTTCACCACCATGGCTTCCTCTCTTCCTTGGGTCGTTTTCTTCCTCCTCCGGTGGCAGCACTTTCAGCTCTCTTTTCCTCAAAAATTTGGCAGCACCAAGCTGCTTTTTCTCCCTCAAATTGGCAGCACAATGCTGTCCAATTTTTTTGCAAAAATTGGCAGCAAACAGCTCCAATTTTTCTGCGCAAACAGCTCCAATTTTTCCTGCACAAACAGCTCCAATTTTTCTGCACAAATAGCTCCAATTTTTCTGCACAAATTGGCAGCAAATAGCTCCAATTTTTCTCCACAAATTGGCAGCACTTTGCTGCCCTTTAATGGCAGCAAAACCTCCAAAATTTCCAGCTGCAAATTCACACAATTTCAGCAGCAACAACCTTGAATTTTCAGCACCAAAATCAGCCATAAAAACCTCAAAAATTCCAACAATTAACTTAAAAAAAATCAGCTTTCTTACCTCAAAAATTTCAGCTTTTTCTTCCTCCAAAAATTGCAACAAAAAGCTTTCTTTTCCTCCCTCAAAGTGCAACAAAACTGTGCCAAAAAAAAGAGCAGAATTTTCATTCCTTTTCTCTTCCTCTCCCACGGTTTTTCTCTCCCTTTTTCTCTTCATTTCTTTCTTCCTCTCTCAACCGACTTCCTCTCCTTTTCTTTATTCTTTTGTTCAACCTTTTGGTCCTTTCTTTCCTAGCCGACTTCTCCTTTCTTTCCTCTCACATGGCCGGTCCCACCATTATTTGTACATTCTTCTCTTTTTTTTTTATTATTTATTTATTTTATTCTCTCCAAATAATGCAATTTACATGTAATTCCTTAACTTTATTTTATTTGTTACTCAATCTTCCAATTTTCATATCTTAAAATTTGATCATTTCGACACATTTAAAAATTCTAATTTTCTTCTATCTTCCTTTTCTTACACGTGTATAATCAAAATATCGAGATCGCATTTCAATGCGGTGTCACCATAATATTTAAATATTTACTTACCGGCGTTAGCTCGATTTAATAAAATCACGCTGTCACAATTATTGTTGTTTTCCTTCAAAATTCTTCTTTACTTCTTCTCCCTCACTTAAATTAGTCATATTCCATTTTTCATGACTAATTCCGATAACATATAAAATATTAATATTTTAATATTATTTTATTAAATAAAATATTATTTTATTTCAAAATTTTTCACTTGCCTTCTTTGGTCCCAAAACGCATTATTACATCTCGGTTTACTTCCGAATCATCCTTTAGCTTACTAATTCATCTCCAACGAAAATATTATTATTTAATTGTTATTTCTGCACGCGCGAAGCATTTTATTCTTGAATGTTCCTTTCATCTTTTGTCACTCTTTAGCACGCCAATTCGCATCAAACGATCATTCGTTTGATTAATAAGGTCTTATTTGTGTCCAACAAGGGTGCGGGCTATTACAATCTCCCCCACTTAAGAATAAATTCGTCCTCGAATTCTAACCAACATACGGTGAACAATCAAAATTCTAAAATTCTTCTACATCACTTCCATCAAATCATTCTTAAATCATCAGTTATGCATGTTTACATAGCCATCTACAATTTCCTCTACCTTGATCCTTTATCAAACCTTCCGACATTCGAACATTTATCCAACCATTGACTACATGTCTAATTTGTCAACCTATCTTTATTTCGGTTTACACACTTCCATACCATTTCCATGCGAGCATTTCATAATACGTAAAGATCAAGACATGTTTTATTTATTTCAGATATATTTAACATCAGAGATGTTTCAAATCTAAAAACCATTAGTTACTATATTCTCGAAAATAAAACTCCAGTACTTTAATGATCGAGTGCTCGTTAGAAAATTTCAACTTATACCACAAGACATTTCGATAATTAATGATATTCTTGTATATATCTTTATAATCTTAATCAATCTCTTTAATCAATAACTAATTTGTTCATCATCAACTGCATACAACATATCTAACTTGAATTTCCTCAAATTTACTCTAAATACCAAATCTGACGATCTCATTATCAAAGCCTTTGCTAGCATATGAATATTTGAAATCTCAAATCATCTTCTCTTCCTAACTGGATCTTTATAATTCCTATAGCGTATTTCTATTCCTTCATTAAGGGTAATATTATTTAATCAAACCATATCACTCTCATTCTTTATATATTTGTAACACAATTTATCCTTTACCTATCCTTTTTAGGCACTTTACCTTGATAATTAATTAAATAAATTTAAACTGATAAGGAAGGTATATTTCACAATTTATGTCTGATATTTACAAGCATATCGAGACCATAACTTCATCAAATCTAGATATCGGCGAGATAATCATTGCCTCAAACAACCATTTCCAAACATCCTTATATGTTTGCAATTCATCTTCATACTTATGTGACATATTAGTCAAGAATCCCAATTTGACTATATAGCCTTTTGCTCCTTAAGCTTTAATGTTTCTCATAGTGAAAAATTTCTCGAACTATATCATCAAGGTGTTCACAGAGTGGATACAAGTTCATAACTTATAGTTCAATGCCGAAAGCAGTGAACACACTCTCATCATTAGAGTTCCACTCTTACCTACTAATCGTATCTCCCTTTGTTCATTTACTTACACATTGTTTGGTTACTTACCAGCCATTGATGACCATCTAAGTTTGAACTTTTATAAATAGTCAATTAGTGTATTCTCACACCTTTCCATACATTTTCAAAACCCTTAAACACTTCCTTTAATACAATCTCATTGAAAATTTAAATAATCAAAGGCTGATCTCCAAAGCCTTTCATAACCTTAACATTTCAATATATATTTATTAATCCGGACCATATTGAACTAACTTGGTATGATTACATTAATTATCCTTAAACTTCTTAGGTGCGATTGTAACAACATTTGTATTTCTTCCATCGCTAATCCAATTGCAATCCTGTATTCGCATATACTTTATGATCTTATTGACTCTTTAAGTTCATCTTTATAAGATCACTAGATTTTATACAATATCAAAATTCCTAAAAGTCATTCTCATTTCTCATTTACCTTTTGTACTTCCATCGGATACATCTTTATTCATTTTGATATTAATTACTCACTTAAGATTTAGTTTCATGGGAGTCATATGCACCTATTGCGTTTTTTAATTTCAATTTCTACATAAGGGGATTCTCATTAACCAATTTCATTATTGGGATTACCTTCAATTGTCCTTGTGTTATCACTTTACACCCGTATACCATTAATTTCCCTTTAACGTTTACACAATCAACTCTGATATTTATAAAACTTAATATAGATTTTACTTAAATGTCCCTCGACATTATCGCTAATATCTAATCTCAACCTTAAGCTAATTTATGCACTAAAAACTATAACCCAGCATAGTTCCATCAAACTTTGGGATCTCATCATTACTTAATTAAACTCAAAACCAACTCTCTTTAAGCTGCTATACACTACATATTCGCATTTAAAATATCTCAAAAGTTCAGCACCATTTATATATATAGGCAGAACAACTTAATTAACACAGTGCACTAACCTCTGTGCACACAAGTATCAGTTTACTTCTCCTTAATACTTAAATTTATAAACCTCGAGTGAATCTCAACGATCATTATTTATTCTAGTCAAAATATACCTCTTATTACCACTATCGTAGGTTCTCCTTTATATCGTCCTCAAATACGATCCATAGTCATTAAATTTCTTCCCATTGACAGTTTTAACTCAATGGTTAACTCCACTAAATGAATGAGTTATTACGGACTTCTTAGTCCAATTTCACTTTCCTCTACTCTTAGTCGGAGGGGTATTTCATTATATCACCCTTTCATTAGAAGCATTTACTTAAAATATTTTCAACAATAGTTCATGTCTCGGGTGGTATCTCAAACCCGGACATCGACAATCAATTCTTGTTATTTAATCAGCATTTATGATTACACAAGGTGGTTTTCTAAGATAAAGAGTCTACGCAGCCTCCTGCTTATAATCGGTGCTGCAGTCACTGACTATAAACAAGACTCTACATCGACTCCACTACTCCGCTGTTTGACACAAGAATATCCTAGGACACAACTAAACCTACGGCTCTGATACCACTATTGCAACGACCACTCCCCGGTCACTACCGGCGTCAAAGACTTCCGAAAAAGACCCACCAAGTCTCGAACAAGCCTGTCTAGAATTTGCTCGTTAATCCACTACATTCAATCACCATATAATATTGATACTTTCATATACTAACTTGAACCCTAAATATAAAAATCAATACAAACTTTTTTCTTTTTATTCGTAAGTATATGTATTAAAATCTATAATCTCCAAATTAATGCTTATATAAAAATTTAGAATTTGTTTACAACTTAATAAATAAAATGCTACGACTTGACCTCTAACAACGGAGCAACTCGGAATAAAATGGTAGGAAATGCCTTTACCTATTCACAGTGGACCGAATGCGTCACTGACTACATGCTAGGCTGATCCCTATCTGCAAAAGGGGAAATAAAAGGGGTGTAAGTCTCATCGACTCAGTGATAATCATCGACTCAGCGAGTAAGGCGTAGATGGGAAACAAGCAAATGGCAGATCAGTTGAATATAAAAATGCAAGATTATAAAAGTAATTCGTTTCAAATGAGAGTTTGTGCCTTATATAAAAGTCGAGAATTTCTTATACAATATAAATAATCGAGACAATAAAATTTTTCACATCAAAATATATTAATAATCATTTTCGAATCAAATCAATAAAGTTTAGCAAGCTCCCGCGAAACCAAATAATATTTAAAATCATGCACAAATCATAACTCGCTCTATATGCGAGAAATTACTGATTCATTTCGTAGATAAACAAATAGGGAAGCTGAGAAAAACCGTTCAATTCTATTTTCACCATGCAAAGAAGTATAATTCATAATATTAAAACTTATTTCAACTCATATAAAACCATTATATTTTTGTCAAAAATAAACAACATGGCTTATGACTTTCTTAAAAACTTGGCTTGTGCCAAAATCATTCCATACTCGATTGTTAGGGATACCTTGGCCTGGGGCTATCCCAACTGAATCCGCTAAGGCTGTTAAAAAGTAATGTACGCATAAATCATATTTTTATTTTGAAAACACAGCCATTCCTTGGCGTTAGCGGAGTTCATCATCACGAGGGGGTTCGGCGTGACGCGAACTCTAACCATACCTCAGGAGATACCCTACGCGCCTCTCCGACCGAGGTACATATATAACCGGATTTCGTGCCCTTCTAATAGGCTGGTCCACAGAATCTGCCCACTGCAGCAAGCTAAACCCACCATGCAATAAAATTTACAACCGAGGTACATATATAACCGGATTTCGTGCCCTTCTAATAGGCTGGTCCACAGAATCTGCCCACTGCAGCAAGCTAAACCCACCATGCAATAAAATTTGCAATAGCATGACATGGCAATTATTTCACAATCCAGCCTCTTAAGGCTAAATACACAGTTCATATATTTCAACACAAATACCAATTCAACCATTCATGCAAATATTGTCACAAGCCATTCGATTCAAAATACAATTTATAACACAACAAGTAGCAATCTCCAATTACTCTTGAATTTCTTGGTTAAAATGAAATCACCCTTTAAAAGAATTCAAATTTGATCTTCAAGGGGATATTTTAAATCTTTCTCAAAATATCGGTCCCCACATCACGTTAAAACTCTCTTTTCGTAAAATGTTCATTGTAAATATTTGCATGATATTTTGTATCAAAATAGCATGGTGAATATGTAATAAATTTCATGAATGCACACCACACAAACAATAAGGCACAATTTCCTTTGATATAAATCTATTCGAAAAGCTTGTTTCCCGGTTTAAAACACTTTTCGTCTAATATACATATATATATATATATATTTCAAATGATTTCTAAAAATAACTTACACCCACAATTCCTTAAAATTCTATCAAAGCATGCTTTCCATAAATTTTGCACTTCACGTAAAATATACGTACATGTATATATATACGAAATTTTTTTAAAATTGACACCCCCTACTCACCTCATAATAGTGGGATTGTCACGACCCGAAACTCCCATCGAGCCCGTGACAACAGTCGTGACGTCCCGATAGGCACTCATTACCCCGAATGCCGATCGAAACCCCGCAAGGCTTAGCATCAGCTTCCGCATCTCCCCGGTGAGCGACAGTTATTAAATCTTATATTTTAAGAAATCATAAGTCGTTTCCAAATCAAAACAATAAAATATTATTTTCTGGCTCACAGGGGCATTTTTGTTATTTTTCTTCGATAATATCAAAACTCGCCAAAAACATGGTGTAAAAGCTTAATATGTTCATACATATTTTAAATCAGATAACTAAAGTATAAAATTACTTTTACAATGACAAGTGGGCCCCCAACTAACCAATAAGAAGCGAGTTTGTGAACCTATAATTTTGACAATGCAAGGCTAACTAAAGTCCTTGATGCAATCGGCTATCTACCGGCTATCCCGAACTTGAAATGTGGGGAATTGAGGGTGGTGAGATTATAAAATCTCAGTGAGTAAACAGACACCATCTAAACTATCTAAAGGCGAGTAAATGGAGATAATTAAAAAATAATTAACTTCAGCAAATTTTTCACATCACGAATATTCATTTCAACCAAATAATCAATATGGCTCGTGAATTACTCAAAACTTGGCTCATGCCAAATCTTGTACTCGGTGACACTTGGACTAGGGGTATCCAACCGAGCCCGCCAAGGCTGTTAAAAATTCATATTTCGCATAAATCATATTTTTATTTTGAAACATAACCGTTCCTTGGCGTTGGCTGAGTCTCACTCTCACGCGGTGGTCCACGTGAAGTGCACTCAAAAAGCTCACCTCAGGAGATACCCTACGCGCCTCTACGACCGAGGTGAGAATATAAAGGAGTTTACCATGCCCCTCTAATAGGTTGGCCCACGGAACCCCCCACCACTGCAGTAGCTAATCTTTTATCTACCACCTGATTTATAAAATCTTTTTCTACATGACATGGCAATTTATCACAACCTAGCCTCTCAAGGCTAAATACATAGTACAAATAATTCTAACACTAAAATCAGTTTAGCCATTCATGCTCATTTATTGTCATAAGCCATTCAATTTAAAACCATAAATTTACAACACAAGCAGGCATTCTCCAATTACTCTATTTTCAAAACCAGTATTCGATTTTTCAGAAAATTTATAAAATCATTTTATAAAATCACAATTTCTCTTAAAACATAGCAATTTACCATTTAAACTCATTTTTCATAAAATCACACAATTGTATAAAACTACTCTAGATAATTAAGACGATAATAAGTTTACTCACAGTTTTTGAAAACTAAATTCGAGTACTCCAACTATTACTCCTCGAGTGCGATTTCTTTGCCCTTACCAGAGGATTCGCCACCTTAACAAATTGCACAATTAAGAGGTTTACTACTTTGGTACTAAACCAAAATAAACTAATTTATACTACTAGTGCATGATATGAAGTGCAAAATGTCTAAATTTTGCCTAAATGAGATGTTAGCCTATTTCGATCTTTTACCCGATAAATCGATATACGCGTCCGTTTAAACTCCAAATTAATTTTTTTCAATTTCTATACCTCAATTGCACCCAAATTGACTTAATGTTTCCCAGTGTGGTGCAAATTATCAGTCTCGATAGCAAATTACGAAAATACCCTTAGTAGGTAAAAATTCATATTTTTGCTCCGAAAATTTTCATTATTTTTCTAGGCTCATAATTCATCATTATTCATCATAATTCCTCAAATAAACATCAAGATCAGCAGCCAATATTCCCCTAGAAAATTCAGCATAATGGGTTTCAATGGGAGAAAATTATTTCTCTAGCTTATTTTTGCTATATTTCAATATAACCTAACTAAAATCACTTAATTCAATTAAAATCAACCAAAACTCAAGTTCAAAACTCATCCATGGAGGTTTGGCCAGCATGGGTGTCCATACCCACTTTCTAATTTTGCATGGAAATGAGAAAAAAATGCATGGGTAGTGAAAATCACAAGGAAAATCAATGAAATTTACCTTTTTAATGCTTGATTTCTTGATTTCTCTTGATTTTCCCCAAATTTTTTCAGATAGGGTTCTTATTTCTTTTCCCCCTTTTTCTCTCCTGGTTTGGACAGCTGAAGAAGATGAGAATTCTGGAACTTTGACATTTTTAAAGGCTAAAATAATATAATATTATTTTATTCATTTTTTTGTTTTATTAATTCCTTAAATTCTAGCCATCCATTTATTTCCAAATTTTCACCATACACTTGTCCCACATATCCATAGCTTAGATAAAATTCTCAGACTTATCCAAAGTCTTGGTGGAGTAATTTTTGAAATTTATACTTTTGCCCCCGTAAAAGTTAAAAATTACATTTTTACCCCAAAAACTGAAAAATTGCCCATAGACATATTTTTCATCCCTTATACTCATACCATTCTCCAATTTGTCAAATTTGATCTAAATTCTCTCAAAATCTCAAATTTTGTTCGTAGATGGAAAAATTACGATTTTGCCCCTACACTCCAAAAATCACCGAAATTAAACTTTTCACTGCCAAACCCTCAAATTATACTCCAATACTCAAATCATACTCCAATAAGTTAAATGGGGCTAAAAAAAATTTTTCTCAAAATTCTCATTTTGTCCCTAGGTGACAAATGACCATTTTGCCCCTAGATAATGAAAATTTCAGTTTCACTCCAAATTGATCCTCGAACTCCGAATTACCATTTTGAGTCATCCTTGAACTGTGAAACTCTTAATTTCACCTCAAAATTCCTATTTGAACTAGTTCGAGGCTTAATCGACTTAATGGTACCATTAGGGGCAATATCGTCTTTTAACGATTCCTCGAACTTCCTAAACATGCAAACATTCTATTGAGCATGTAAATGACGTTGTAATTATTTTATAGAATAGGGTTTGACAGGGATATTCTTCACTATTGATTCGTACGCGTATAATTATTCTTATTTGTCAGTCACATACTTTGTTCGGCACACCTCCACGACAACTTTCCTAGCAACAATTTAAACTTAGTATACTTAATCACACATTTATATGGGTAGCAACTTAATTAAAAATTCCTTAAGCAACTTGCATATTTTTCATCCAAAATATGCACAATATTAAACTACCCATAAATCTTAAAATATAAAATTAACTTACCATTGGGCCTTCTCCATGGGCTTCTCCATTTTTCCTATTTGGGCCAAACCTATTTATTTTTTTATTTTCTATTGGGCCATGCCCACTTATTTTCTATTGGGTCATGCCCATTTATTTTCTATTTGGGTCATGCCCATTTTTATTTTCTATTTCTTTTCTTTTTCTTTTTTTTTCTCTCTTTCACCGTCACTCCCTTCACCACCATGTCTTCCTCTCTTCACCACCGTGGCTTCCTCTCTTCCTTGGGTCGTTTTCTTCCTCCTTCGGTGGCAGCACTTTCAGCTCTCTTTTCCTCAAAAATTTGGCAGCACCAAGCTGCTTTTTCTCCCTCAAATTGGCAGCACAATGCTGTCCAATTTTTCTGCACAAACAGCTCTAATTTTTCTACAGCAAACAACTCCAATTTTTTCTGCACAAACAGCTCCAATTTTTCTGCACAATTTTTTTGCACAAATTGGCAGCACTTTGCTGCCCTTTAATGGCAGCAAAACCTCCAAAATTTCTAGCTGCAAATTCACACAATTTCAGCAGCAAACCTTGAATTTTCAGCACCAAAATCAGCCATAAAAACCTCAAAAATTCCAACAATTAACTAAAAAAAAAATCAGCTTTCTTACCTCAAAAATTTCAGCTTTTTCTTCCTCCAAAAATTGCAGCAAAAAGCTTTCTTTTCCTCCCTCAAAGTGCAACAAAACTATGCCAAAAAAAAGAGCAAAATTTTCAATCCTTTTCTCTTCCTCTCCCATGGTTTTTCTCTCCCTTTTTCTCTTCATTT
The DNA here is from genome assembly GCF_053813885.1 of Theobroma cacao. NCBI lineage: Eukaryota > Viridiplantae > Streptophyta > Magnoliopsida > Malvales > Malvaceae > Theobroma > Theobroma cacao. The sequence goes on from NC_142640.1 coordinate 14,225,441, forward strand.
CTTTCTTCCTCTCTCAACCGACTTCCTCTCCTTTTCTTTATTCTTTTGTTCAACCTTTTGGTCCTTTCTTTCCTCTTTATAGCCGACTTCTCCTTTCTTTCCTCTCACATGGCCGGTCCCACCATCATTTCTACATTCTTCTCTTTTTTTATTATTTATTTATTTTATTCTCTCCAAATAATGCAATTTACATGTAATTCCTAAACTTTATTTTATTTGTTACTCAATCTTCCAATTTTCGTATCTTAAAATTTGATCATTTCGACACATTTAAAAATTCTAATTTTCTTCTATCTTCCTTTTCTTACACGTGTATAATCAAAATATCGAGATCGCATTTCAACGCGGTGTCAACATAATATTTAAATATTTACTTACCGGCGTTAGCTCGATTCAATAAAACCACGCTGTCACAATTATTGTCGTTTTCCTTCAAAATTCTTCTTTACTTCTTCTCCCTCACTTAAATTAGTCATATTCCATTTTTCATGACTAATTTCGATAACATATAAAATATTAATATTTTAATATTATTTTATTAAATAAAATATTATTTTATTTCAAAATTTTTCACTTGCCTTCTTTGGTCCCAAAACGCATTATTACATCTCGGTTTACTTCCGAATCATCCTTTAGCTTACTAATTCATCTCCAACGAAAATATTATTATTTAATTATTGTTTCTGCACGCGCGAAGCATTTTATTCTTGAACGTTCCTTTCATCCTTTGTCGCTCTTTAGCACACCAATTCGCATCAAACGATCATTCGTTTTATCAATAAGGTCTTATTTGTGTCCAACAAGGGTGCGAGCTATTACAACATGACTCTCCCATTTCACTCCCATATGTTCGGCCTCACCAAGGAAAAAGGAAAGAAAGAAAGAACAAACCCTAGTGAGCAAAAATTCAAGGGAAAATTGGTGGATTTCAAGGAATTAAGCAAGGTAAAATTTCTTGATTTTAGCTTGTGATCTACCTTTCCTATGCATTTTTTTCATTTTTCATGGTTAAGAATCAAGTTTGCATGAAGATACCTTTGCTGGTAGGACATGGGGGGAGGGGTTTTGATCTTGGATTTAGCTAGATTTAATGTTATTCTAGTGTTTTTAGTTGTTTGGTGATGTTTAGCATGGAAATCAAGTAAGAAATTTCATGCCCTTCACCCACACCCATTGGCTGAATTTTTCAAGAGAGAAATTGAAAAATGGACTTTGATTAATTTAATGCTATTTAGGTATTTTTAGTTGTTTTATGCTGTAAAGTGTAAAAGTCAAGAATGAAAAATCATAGTGTTTATGCACCCACCGTGGCCGAATTTCATAAGGAACCTAGTGATGATGAATCTTGTGATAACTTGTGTTATTTAGTTAAAATTTAATGAATGGTGGTGATGGAAATCGAAAATGGCAATTTTAAAGTATAGTTCTTTTAGTAAATAAGTTGAATAACAATGAGAAAGTCAAGCTCATTGAGGCGCTTTGGTGTATTTTGGAACATTAGAAGTGTGATGAATATAATTGGAGTCAATTTGGATGTTTTGGTTAAATCAAAGGTGGAGAGTTCAAATTAGTTCGAAAATCGATCCATTCCAATCACAATTGAACCAACGTGTAACACCGTCATTAAATGACTATCCAAACAACCTCATGCATTCATATAGAGCTTGAAATAGATTTATAATGACATGACCCAATATATTAAATTATTTGTTGTGTATTGTGTATAGGTGGTGAGTCTTCTAACAAGGGTAAAGACATTGTGCTAGAGAACCAAGAATAGGAGTATTTCGAACTCCCGATATTGTGAGTAACCTTATTATCGTCTTAATTATCTAAAGTAGTTTTTATTCATTTTTATGATTTTATAGAAAAATGAGTTTAAATGGTAAATCCTTATGTTTTATAAGTAAAATGTGATTAAATGAAATGAGTTTTATAAATCATTTTGAAATTGAATGATGATTTTAGAAATTGAGTAATTGGAGATTGTTTGATTGTGTTGTAAATTTATGGTTTGAATTGAATGGCTTATGGTGATATTGGCATGAATGGCTGAATTGGAAATTGTGTTGAAATTGTATGAATTGTTTGTTTTGCCTTAACAGGCTGAATAATATTATATTAGCCATGTTATGCTGTCGAAATGTTATTGATTTGGTGGGTTATGTATTTAGCTTACTGTAGTGGGCGGGTTTTCGTGGACTAGCCTATTAGAGGGGCACGGTAAACCCCATTATATTTTACCTTAGTACGATAGGCACGGAGGGTATCTCCTAAGGTAAAGCTTTAGAGTTCACTACACGCTAAACCACCACGTGAGAGTGAACTCAGCCAAAGCCAAGGAACCAGAATGAATCTCGCTGCAGCGAGAAACCTTTTGTCTTGTTTATTATCTTGTTCAATTGCTGCCCTATTTTCCACTTCTTTGGTACCATAGTTGAGCATGGACTTCCAACACTAAGGAATCAATGAATTAAATTTGAAATGATAAGGTTTGGTGAGAAACCCTCGGCCAACTAAGAAACCCTCAACCAATTGATAATTGGAACCAATATCGCTGCAGCGAGAATGCCTTTTCGCTGCAACGAGGACCCATCGTTTACTTGACTTGAATTGCATGAATGCTATTAAAGTTTTCATTCTTCAAATCCTTTGTTGAGCATGGACCCTTTCCATCAAGTGATTTACTCATTTGGGGTTCACATGAGGGGTTTTGATAAGAACTAAACCAAAGTGCATTGTTTTAAAGATAAATGCATCATGATTTCTTTAAATTTTCCTTATTATTGCTTGTTCCCTTCCTTGTTCACTCATTGGGTTTATACTCACCGTTTTCAACTTCATGTTTTCAGATCAAGAGGCAGTCAGTAATTAGGTCGAGGTGTCCTCATAGACTTGTATCCATCTGTTGGTAGGTATCAATGGCATTCGGTAGCTGCACCTTTGATATGGTTGCTTCGCTAGAAGTCTAGAGTCTTTTTTTGTTAAACACACGTGCCCTTATGTAAATTGTTAAGACATGTATATATATATCTTAAGCGAATAGATGTTTATATTGATTAATGTTGCCACTATGTAATGGCATGGATGACATTATTTTGAATCATATAAATGTGAATATATAGTCAATAGAAAAGTATTGACATACTCGCTAGTGAAAATTACGAAATACGGTTGTAAGAACGAATAATGAAATCGATGAATGGAGTCATGTAAATAGTCTTGCTTGGGCTTAATGGGCTATGTCCATTGGGCCTATGCATCGGTCATGGCCCAAAATGTGGGTCGTGACATGATCCTAAAGTTTTTCTTAAATTTCTTTAGTTGTGGTATAGCCAAAAATCTTGTTAAATTCAACAGGGGTCAAAGCACAATGAACAGTGTTAATGGTTTTGAAGTTTATTTGTGTTTTTCTCATTTCTATTTCAGTCCACTCTTTCTTAAATTTGGGAATTTTTTCAACTGTAATTAAATTAAGGCTAGTGAGAATGAAAAGACCATTGGTGATTACATCCCACATCTCATAGTCAACAACTTTAATGTAGATAGTTATCCTAGTACTCCAATATTGGTAATTCGATCCATCAAATAAATGAAGGCTATTTGTAGATTGCCTTTTAGCCACATTAGTGTTTTGTGTAGCCATTTGGACCTTCCTATAAGGATATTAAGCCTTACACTCAAGGGTTAGGTTTTGATACCACATTTTGGTCCCAAAAGTAGTGCTAGATGGGGGTGAATAATACTAAAAAATTTTTGAAGGAAATCCTTTAAGTTTAAAACCTTTTGGAAGAAATGAGATGGAAGTTTCGAAAACATGTAAAGGTTAGTGAACACTGTCACGACCCAAATTTCGGGCCATGACCGGTGCATGGGCCCAGTGGACGTAGCCCACTAAGCCCAAGAAGCCTCTTTACGTAATCCCGTTCACTATCCCATCACTTTTTTATCACCATTACTAGACCACTATTTGTAATTTGCAACTAGACGTATTTTCATAATACAACATAGATACCAAAAATTTACATTTTTTTATGATCTCAAAATAAGGTTATTCATAGCCATCTCATAATGGCACCATCATTCCACACTATACATGCATCGTTAGCAAAGTGATTCCTAGCAATTTACATTTAATGTACATGTACTCATATAAAAGACTTCTGACGACCAGCGGAATGACTTTGGTGAGGGTACTGCTATCGAATGCCATGATACCTACCAAGAGTGAATGCAAGTGGACGCCTTAGTCTCGGTCCCAACTATCTACAAATCTGAAAACATGCAATTTAAAAAAGTGAGTATAAACTCAATGAGTGAACATAAGAAGGGAACAAGTAACGATAAGGAATGTTTTAGAAAACATGATGCACTTATGATAAAACCATGCAATTTAGTCTAAGTTTTGGTTAAAACCCCTCATTCCCAACCTTGAATGTTTAATCCCTTAATGTTATAAGATCCATGATAAACCATGAAGTTGAATAGAATGAAAATTTTAGGAATGACCAAGCAAGACAAGCAAACAGAGGGTTTTCTCGCTACAATGAAGAGGCAGACTTAGTTTGCATATACTTCGGTTTTTCAAGCATAACTCAGACAAAAGAAGTCCAATTGACATGATTTTTAGGTCATTAGAAAGCTAAGAGGCTGGGATACAACTTTTATGTTTACTACTTGGCCCAGTTCTGATCGAAAGGTGGTCAAAATCTTTGTCAAAGTGAAAGCACTACACTAGAATCCTAGAACCACCTGAGAGTTTCTCGCTACAGTGAGAACAAATCTCGCTGCAGCGAGAACCAGGCCAGTGTAACCCCCCCCCAACACGAGAGTTTCTCACTGTAGCGAAAATGAATCTCGCTGTAGCGAGAAATAGAGCAATTTAGTTAAAAGTGGTCTTGTTATATCAAAAGTCATTTTCTTGTTAAAATGAAAAGCAATTTGGGAGCAATTAACAATGCCAACATACAACACAATCACAATTAGTTTCATAAACTTTCTATAACATAAATATATATATATATATATATATACATACATCATCATGCATACCATCCCACCACACTCAGCTCTAGTGCACTCCCTACTCGCACATTTCAAAATCATCATCATGTGCACTCCCCACTCGTACATTTCAATATCATCACATGCACTCTCGCACACATCATTACTTGCATGTGCTCTCCCACACCACACACGCACGGTCATACTTATTACACGATATTATCTATCAAGGCACAACACATATGTATGTATAACAATGAAATAAAAGAGTACGTGGACTCATCACAATCACATTTCACAATACAAAACGTTTCATTAAAAGCTTGTTCCCATATACATTTTAAAGAAAAAGACAATTAAAACCTTTCAAGTAATTCACTCAAACATTTACACATTTACCCCAAATCATTTTAATGCAAGTTCACTCACTGGTATTTGTTGAATCTTAGATCGACTCCAACTTTCACTAATGCTCCAAATGGCGATGTGGGGTCTCGTTCAAACCTATCACACACAATAGGATCACAAATCAACTCAATTCACATACCCATAATTCTAAAAGCTATCTCCTAAATCATGTTCTACTAGTTATTTCTAACTAGCTTCCAATTGCCATTAAGCGGCTATTTACTTTCACTATTCTAATCAAACTAAAGATGAATAAAAAACCTCAACTACAAAACATTCACAAATCTATCCACTAGCCATTTTCAACAACTTACAAATCATTGTAATTCACTACTCACCTTGGTAGCTTTGTAATTGAATTCCTTTAAAAAAACATTTCAAGCTATTATAGAAGCTCCCTCTTTCTCTCTCTAAAACACCTAGCTAGTGAGAGGAAGTATGGAAGTAAGACTTTTTAAGGGTTTTAAAGTGAGAGAGTGAAAGAGCATAAAAGGTTCTATGAAAAAGGGCACAAAAGCATAAAAATTGGAGTTAACTTGAGATAAGTTATGGAGGTTTCAAAACAAGCTTCCATAGAGGATGAAAGAAACGTGAGATGGGAGGAAAAAGAATAAGAAGTTGCTAGAAAAATTGAGAAGAAGCTGCTGAAAAATGATATTTATAGCTAAAGCTTATCCAACTCTACTTAAATTACAAAAATACCCTTAACAAGTTGGCTTTGTCTTCCTCCAATCCTTTGTGCAATCTTTTTACTCTTTTGACACTGAGACAAAGTCCATAGTAGTCTAGAGATACTCGGGTTCATGAAAACTTAAAAAATTTGACTCGAGATGAAAAATGACCATTTTGCCCCTACCTTGGAAATCATCATTATTTCTATTTCCTTCGTCATTTTATCCTTATTTTCATCATTCATTTATGCCTTAGGCCTACTTAGGCCTTAATAATATTTGAAAGCATACTTCTAGGGGCTCACTAAGGAAATGACGAAATTACCTCTAGTTTGTGATATCGTTTCTACTTCCAACTACGAGTCTATAAAGATTAAGGTCTCACAAACACCAAGTAAAGAAATGTTAAAAACACAGACAAAACTCAATATTTATAGTAGTTTGATCAACTTAACCTACAACCACTACCTTGATCTTCCTAATCAAGGATTTTTAACTCAACTTCACTAAAACTAGTGGAATTAACAGCTTCTGCCAAGCTTTTATAACTTGAGCTTCTAACCCAAGCTCTAAAACTTTACAAAAATCCCTTAGAGTGCCTCACACACGTTAATCAAACAAGAAATAAGAATAAGATAAAGTACAATTGATCACCTAGTTGATGTAAGATGTACAAGTTTAAGTTCAAACACTTTTACAAAAGATAAGAGTGAAATACAAGTGTAAAGAGAAGGTTTTTTGGTCTTTTAAGCTCAAAATCACTTTGGATGGCTTTTCCCATCATTTATGACTATTTGAACCTTTTTAAATACTTAGAGGACAGTTTTCAACCGTTAAAAACAATTTTGGAGCTAAAATAGTCATTTTTTTATCTTCTAGCAACTCTTTTCAAATTGCTGGCAATGCCTTGTTAACCAGTTAAAGATGAGCTTTAACCAATTAAAGTTTTGTTATCTGGTAGTCTACTTCAATATTTTAACTGGCTAAGGTGGCTTTAACCGATTAAGAACATTTTGTTTTTAGATTTCTCCAACTAGCGTTTTTCAACAGTCTTCTTTTAATTGGTTAGTCCTTCTTTTAACTGATTAAGGCTTTTCTTCCTTCAACTTTAACAAATTGAAATGAGCTTTAACCAATTAAAATGTCTATAAATTTGAGTTTCTTCATTTTGTGCCCTTCAATGGTCAACTTCATTTTGAGTTTAAATTTTGGCGCTTTTTAGGTACTTCAAGTTTGACCCTTAATGGATTAACCCTTTTGGCTAACTAATTAATAATCTTCTATTTTATGTCCAGTACCCTTTTAACAAATTAAACCTTGTGTCAACCAGTTAAAACCTTTTTGCCTATCCTTAATGTAATGTCCAAAATTGCTTTAATTGAGTAAGGATCTTTTTAAATCGATTAAGACTAATTTATCTTCATTAAAACTCTTTCTTCTTTGTTTGTTTAACCAATTAACCCATCTTGCAATTGAATATATCAATGAATACCAAATATATTAATGAATTTAAGCTTTCTGTTGCACACTTAAATAATATGATTAGACACCAATAAATGAGGAATGTTTTGTTATCATCAAAAACACATGGAGTCAACAATCATGAGGAAAAAATTAATCTCTTAACCCCGACACCATCAAATTTGAAATATCCATAATTGAACAAAAGGTATACTTTTAATAAATTTTTTTCAATGAAAAAACTTTCTTAAATTGTTAGAGAAATAAAGAGTTTGATGACAATAAACTTAACCTCAAGAAAGAAGTTTTTGGTTTTCAAGGCGAATACAGCTTTCAATTTTTAGGCCTTCATATCAAAAAATCTTTTGGTTTTCTTACTAAGGTTTTTAAGGGAATGATAATGTCACGACCCGGTACTCCCCTTTAGCCCATGACAACCGCCATGACGTCCTAGTAGACATTCGTTACCCGGAATGCCAATCGAAACCTCGTAAGGCTGTAGTACCATTTTCCTCATCTCCCTTGTGAGTAATCATCGCCAAACCTCGTTTTTAAAGAATTTTAAGCTTTTTCCCTTCAAAATCGTGAAAAAATAATTTTCACCTCACAAGGGCATTTTCGTCATAAAATTTGGGTGTCTAAAACATTTATTAAAAATGATATTGCAACTATTTGAATAAAATAAAAATATTCAATAAAATATTCTAATTTCTTGTAAAACAATATTTATAGAATCATCGGTAAATAATTTTTATAATGTAAAAACTAAATAAATTCATACGTACTATAATACAAATAACCGGGATATGAAATTTACTGTACAGTGACTCGTGGGCCCACAAGGAACAAAAGTGCACAAAGGTAGTAAACCTACGGTTTTTGGAGTAGTAAAGCCAACTATAATCCCTGATGATATCTGCTATCCACAGGCTACCTCGGGCCTGAAATGGTTGAAAATGAGGGTGGTGAGATTATAAAATCTCAGTGAGTAAACAGATACCATCTAAACCAGCTAAAGTCGAGTAAATAGAGATAGATAAAACAATTTAACATACTAAAATTCATCACCTTTCAACTTGTTTCAACCAAATAAAATTAATTCATATAATTCGAGTAATTAACATGGCTTATGAATTTCTTAAAACTTGGCTCATGCAAAAAATTATTCTCATACTCAGTTATCAGGGATACCTTGGCCGAGGGCTATCCCAAACCGAGTCCACCAAGGCTATTAAAAAGTTATATACTCATAAATCATGTTTTTATTTAGAAAACACAGTCATTCCTTGGCGTTGGCTGAGTTCCCCCTCACGTGGTGGTTTAGCGTGAAGTGAACTCTAAGGTCATACCTCGAGAGTTACCCTACTCGCCTCTCCAATCGAGGTAAAATATATCGGGATTTCGTGTCTCTCTAATAAGCTGGTCCACAGAAAACCCGCCCCCTACAGCAGGTTAAATCCACCATACAACACAATTTTGACAACATGACATGACTAATATAATACTATCCAGCCTATAAATGTAAAACAGAACAATTCATACAGTTCACCAAAAACACAACCCAGCTAGTCATGCCAACACATTAACATAAGCCATCAATTCAAATCATAAATTTACAATACATTAAGAGTCTCCAATTACTCTATTTTCAAAATCATCATTCAATTTCTAGACAATTTATAAAATCTTTTCATTTAAACACATTTTGTTTATAAACATAAAAGTTTACCATTTAAACCCATTTTCCATAAAATCATAAAATCGGATAAAAACCACTTTAGATAATTAAGACGATAGTAAGGTTACTCACTTCACAATAGCGGGATTTCTACGTCGCTATTTATTCGTACTCGTATAATTATTCCTATTTGTCAGTCACCTACGTCGTTCGGCATGCTCCCACAACAAACTTTCCTAGCAACAATTTAAATTCAATATACTTAGTGCATCAATTCCACTTCTCTCTCTCATTCTATCATAAATCTACATTATTTCTCCTCATTTCTTCCAATATGTTACCATTCAACTTAACACTCTCAACCAAATTATACATCTAAATTCCTCCAACATCAATAATTCTTCATAACAAATCATTTAAAATTTCTTAACTTTATTCGAGCACTATTTGAAAATTTAACATTTTCTTCTTTACTTTAGTCCTATGACACCTCCTAATAAAATATTTAAATATTGTATTAAAGTGATTTAAATTTAATTTGTATCACCAATTAACCAATTGTATAATTAAATAAAGTGGGCTAGCCTCCATATAGTCCAATTTCACAATAAGCCATGGAGTAGAGTAAAGAAATTTTACCCAATTAGGCTAGGTTGGTCAAAGTTTGCACCTTCCTTTTCTTTTGGACTTTTCTTCCTTTATGGCTATTGGGCCATGCCCATTTTTCTTTATTGTTGGGCCATGCCCATTTTCCTTTCTTGTTACTTTCTTTTCTTTTCTTTTCTTTTCTTTTCTTTTATTTCTTCCTTTCCTTCACCGTCTAGCAGCCATTGATTATCTTTCTTTTTCTTTTCTCACATGCACAAACCGTCCCAATTTCTTCCTCTCTCTCTCCTTCTCACCACCGGCCACACTTTCTAGCTTTTCAACCTTCAATTTTCAGCAGCTAAAGCTGCTCATATTGGCTTCAAAATCAGCAGCTAAGCTGCTCTATTTCTCCTCAAAAAATCAGCAACTAAGCTACTCTTTTTCCTCTAAAAATTAGCAGCCAAAACAACAACAATTAACCACCAAAACCACACCTTACAACCTTCAAAATCAGCTACAAAAATCTACACTTTTCAGCCTCCAAAACCAGCAGCAAAGCTACACTTTCCAGCCCCCAAAATCAGCAAAAAAATAGCTCCTTTTCCTCTCTAAATGGTGGCAAAATCGGCCCCTCAACTCAGCTCTCTCCCTCCTCTCACACTCGGCTTTCTCTTCTTTTTGTTTTTCTTTCTCTCGGCTACTTCTTTCTTCTTTCTTTCCTTTGTTCTTTTGTTTCTCTTTTACTTTCCCTCACAACCGACTTCTCTCTTCTTCTTTTTTTTCTTCACTTAACTCATTCAATTTTATATATATATATATTATTCCTTCATGAACCTTCCAATTTATTCCAACTTGACCGGCCCCTCACAATTCTTTTTCTTCCTTCACCATTTTGCTCCACATGACTGGCCCCCTCCATCTAACAAAGTAAAGAGTCTTTGACTCTTTTTATTGACCACATGGGCGGCTGCCCATGTTGGTCTTCTAATATATATATATATATATATATTTATACTTATATTATTATTTCACTATTTATTTATTTTATTTCTTCCATTAATTTCACTGCATAATCCTTCAATCTTTATGTTTTAAATTCAATCTTTTTGATGCGTCTAAAAATTTCAATTTTCATTTATCTTCTTTTCTTTGTGCGTGTACCATCGAAATATAAAAATTACACCTCAACGCGGTATTACCATAATATTTAAATATTTATTTATCCGCGTTGGCTTGACTTAGCAAAACATGTGTATTTCACTTTCGTCGTTCATCTTCAAAAAAATTTATTTGTATTTCTTTTCCCCCACTTGGATCAACCATATGATCCTTCTTCATGACTGATTTTGATTTCGACATCCGGTTAAATATTAATATTTTAATATTATTTTATTCTAAAAATTTTATCTTGTCTCCTTGGTTGCCAACGTTCCTTATTATACCTCAATTGACCTTCGAATTATCCTTTTATCTCACCAATTCTCCTCCGATAAAATATTATTAGTTTATTATTATTTCCTCGCATGAGAAATATTTTATCATAAACTATTCCTTTCATCTTTTATCACTTTTAAACATTTTAATTGACCTCAATTTGCATCCGATTAACTTTATTTATCACCATATCAAAGTATGGGGCACTTCAGATAAGCAAAAATTTTTCAAAGAGAATATACTTAAATTAGAAAATAACATATGGGGTATTTATCTCTTAAATTTTTTATGTAGTATTAGGTTTAATTTTTTTTAATAGTTGACTAACGGTGTTAATAGTCTAGGGGTCAAAAACATCATTTTGAAACAAAAGGGACCAAAGTGTCATTTTAAAGGGTTTTGATGGAGCTTTTTAGATTTTACCTATGCATATTTATGTACTTAGCCATGAAATGGCTTTTACTTATACATTTCTATATGTTTTGAACTAATTTCTGCTTCTAAAGTTAAGCACGTGATATATATAGATAGTCATGTTATGTAATCATAATGAGATTAGTTTCTTAGCAATTGTTATACATTGAATATTTGTTTATCTATTTCTAAGGCTTGCTTAAGTCAAATGGGCTTTATCTATTAGACCTTTACGCCGATTATGGTCCCGAATCGAGTGTGACAAAGTTAATATCAAAGCTCTAGGCTTGTCAGTCCTAGGCTTTGTTGTTGTGTTAATGAAGTTGTTGGGTCTTTATGTAGAATTTTGTTTGTGCTTTGTGTACCACAGCACAAATCACAAATTGGAGACTACATAGATTCCTCTGTCTATTTAGAAACCCATCTTTTTGTTCATTCTGTGTTAAATGTTTACTCTTGTTTAGGTCAAAATGCCTCCTAAAACCCAACCAACAACCAAAGATATGGTCGAGTAGGATGCTCCCATCAATATGTCTACAAGGTCACATACTCCCACAACCAGGGGGTGTGATAGGCATTGTAAAACCATCAAGTTTGTTAGGGTAGAGACACCCGTAGTTGGACCCACTAATGATCAGTCTCAAGAGGTTAGAACTAAGCTACAAATTGTAGAGCCAAACACAACAAACATAGTTGTAGGATTACAAAGGGCTAATAAGGTCATTGAGGCAATGGCCAATTGGATGAATGGCATTCAACAACGATTAAAGGGGTAACAACTTGTATGTGCCTCTCTGAGTTCTCAAGGTCAAGATGACAGACAACAGGCTAAGTCTACATGAGTGTCTATAGAGGTTTCCTTACCTAATTTTCTTAAGTTAAAACAACCTTCATATTTTGGGTTTGATGCGACGAAGAATTCCCAAAACGTTTTGGATGATATGGAGAAATTTGTACTACTCTAAGATGTTTTGGTGTTTGATTAGTGGAGTTGGCTAGCTTAAGCTGAAGGATGTGGCACATTTATGGTATGATTTTTTACATAAGGGTAAACTAACTGATGCCAACCCATTGACATAAGAGGATTTCAGTGTAGCATTTTTAAGTCAATTTCTTCCAACTAGTGCACAAGGTACTAAGGTCGCTAGTTTGAGGCGTTGGTACAAACGCTTAGCATAACCATATCTGAGTACGATATCCAGTTTACGCAACTATCCCTGTATATATTGTACTTTGTTTCTACTGAGGAGATAAGGATCAAAAGATTTTTGGATAGTCTAGTAGAGCCACTGTTTAGGGGCCATAACATCACAAGCATTTGGTACCTATGCCTTAGTAATTGATTATGCTCAGAGGATAAAGATAAGCATTTGGTACCTTTGCCTTAGCAGTTGGCTGTGCTCAAAGGATAGAAATGAGGACATAGAGAGTTAGGCAACTCGAGAGAAAGCTAAGAAGGTGAAGATTAAGGGTTATCAAGGCCAAAAGGGTGTTAATGTTGGACGAGGTTCATCCTTCATAGGCTGACAGGGCCAGTAGAGAGCCCTGTAGTCTCATGGGTCCCAGTAGGGTAATGGCTTAGTTAGCGTGAGTACTCGATAGGATAAGAGGGTTGTTATCATATCAAGACAATAGGTCTTTAGGCCGAGTGGCCAGTCAGCTTCACTATGTCCCTTATGCGAGAATTTTCACAAAGGGTTATGCCATTGCGTCACGAGATTCTATTTCTGCTATGGCCAACTAAGGCAAATGATGAGGGATTTCCCTAGAGCCCTACCATTTCATGGATCGTCACATAATGTTTCCCAACCTGCTTTGACGACACCTCCCATAGCAGCCTAACCTATTAAAGAAGTTGCAGGAGCTAAAGGTAGAGCTGCATGTAGCTCTTCACAGGGTAAAGCATCTGAGTTTGTACATCACGGATGAATTGGAAAATATATGAAAGGTAAAAGACTAAACTTGTTATACATTAAGATTTGAGGTTGCACAACTTATGAGAAATGTGCATAATATGACAACTTTGGAGCAAGGTCAAATAAATGTAACTTTATGGTATATCATAAGGAGTTTGTTCGATATTACTTTACAATCCCATCGAGCAAAAAGTGTTTGTCTTGAAGTATATCACTTTCTAGACAAACTGTTCTTGCTAGAAAAGGGTAGTGGGAGTAAAAGAGTGCTTAAAGAGTTCAAGAGCCATAAAGTGGAACCTTTATGGAACTTGAGCCTATGACTAATGCATCGGATGTGTAGTTGAAAGTTCACAGTACACCACAACGCCAAACATCTAGTAAGATACGTCAAGTTCCAAAAATAATAGATTTCTTAGGGATGAAGATGTATTTGTTGTAAATTTAATACATGCAAGTATACGTATTGAACAAGTAATATAGACAGTAAATCCAATATCGTATCCCATAGGGATTTGCTCCTAATTCTCACTAAGGACTAAAATTTTAACAAACTAATCTTATCCAAGTAACTCAATTTTTGAAAGATTAATTAAAAACTAAATTTAGTTAAACACTAAACTAAGGAATGAAGGTTGAAAATTTACTAGAAAAGCAATAGATTAAAGGCCTAGGATCATGGATTCATTCAACATTTCATCTGGAATACATTTCTCTTAATACTTAAATTCATGGGTGGTGTTGCTAGCCTAGAATCCAAACTTATGTACAAGTCTTTGTTAAGATGCTTTGTACACATACCTAATTTAATTGCATCACTATATGCCTATAGTAATCAATTAAATATGGTTCATTAAGTAAATGTTCTAATTTGACTGCATGTGGCATTTAGGCGTACATCTACCCTGATTGCTAATCAGATCACCTAATTTCTAAGTGACATGAACACAAGCTATTCAAAACTTAGTCTAATCTAAAATTACTTTGTCAAGTTTCATTTAGATTTTCATAACTAATCAATTGCTAATCAGACAATCAAAGACAATAAGTACAAAATTGAATAAACATCGCCATACCCGTTCATAATAAATAAAAGAGAAACAAAATATTCAAATTACATAATGAAATCAACCACAATCCTAGAAAAATAATTCAAATCATCATTTCTGCAGCAAACAACATTTTCTCAAGAAAATAACTCATGTTTACAGCAAAAGAAAGAGACAGAAAAAGGAACAGGTTTTCTGTCTATTCTGATCCTTATTAATCGTCATTGATTTCTTCTCGTTTCCTCTTGTGTAGAACTCCTCTTTTTTCTCTCAAAAAACTGTCGCTCTGTCCTACTCTCTTCTAATAAAAAAAAATCCTATTTGACCTCACTCCTTGAGACAATAGCTCGGCCACCTTTAGTGTCGCGACCTTCCTCCTTGACCCCTGCAATGCTAGGCTCTTGGGAAAATGTATGGGGACTTGTGGCATCAAAGCACTGTGGCCTTGGGTCTTCGAGGCCGCATCCTTCCACTCCTTCATGTTGCCTTGCACAGAATTGCAGCAGTCCTTCCTCTTGCAACATAATTTTCTCCTACCTCGAGGCTAATCTGGGCAAAATGGTAGTCACAAAAGTTGTAATTCTACTTCTTAGCTTTCCAATGGTCTAAGAATCATATTGATTGGACTTCTGTAACGTGAGTTATGCTAGAAATACCGCAGTATGTTCAATAAGAGTCTGCACCTAGCCATCCTTGCACAATTCATCATCCATCAACTTTGTGCACTTGAGAACCTTCCAAAACAAAGATTAAATCAGTAATATATCAAATTAGGACTCTTAACATGAAAATGAGTTAGAATTACTTGCATTAGAGTAGTTCAATATGCTTTAAACTTATTAATAAAAAAATATGAAAACGACTTAAAACCAACTTAAAAAACACAAAGAATTAATGATTTTAGCATTCAAAATGTAATAAAATAATTTCATATAGTAGAATTATCTGTATTACTCATTGATGAGCCTACTACGTATGAGGAAGCAATGTTAGACATTGATTCCAATAAATTAAAAGAAGTTATGAAAATCGAAATGAATGTCATGAAAGCAAAACAAATATGGACTGTGGACTCATATAGTATTAAGACCATCAAACTATTATGACGAGCAAAGTTTATTTAGTTTATTTAGATCTTAATTGGTATATGCAGAATAGTGTGGTAAAAGCTCTTTCCCGTGGCATTAACTCCCGTAAATGGCATTGGATCCATTAAGACGGTCAACACAGTAGGGAATGTCTCCCATCAAACTACCCTGCACATCCAAACCGACCTTTGGCATATAGTACTAAATCTTGAAAGCATGACTGACAATAATGTTCATGGACCAAAAAAGATTGATTTTCATTATTCTAACTTGAAAATTATTAGATTTAATATTTTTTTTAGTTGGAAGAATTAAAAAAGTAAGATGAAAATTAATTATCATTGGATGGTTGAATTATTTAAAAAAACTTAATAATGATAATAATAACTTAGTTGATTTTTTTTTGGGTATATAAGAACCGGAAAATAAACCTACTTAACTTCTCAAACTAGGAGAACCTATCTTGTCCTTAACAAGTAATGGATGCAAATCTAAAGGTGGATTGATCAAGGTAGTCGTTCAGAAAGGACACTGTTGACCAAAGTTAACAAGGAATCTGCACACATGTTATTCTCTCTAAAAGCATGACGAATATCCTTCACCCAACCTTCTTGAATCAAAGCAATACAATCATGAACTAGAATAGGATGTCACTACACCGTGCCTCAAAAATTGAACTACTGACTGCTGCATCCAATCATCCAATTCCACAACCAGATGGGTTTAACTGAAATCTCCTTATCAACAATAAAACCTTTCTATAATAACTTAGCTGATTGATATATAGTTGCTATCCCTACTCCGTTAATGCTAATATATAATGATAATTCTTGCATGTTACACAAAAATACTATTAATTGTCTGCTTGTATACCCACTCCGTCGCCCCCCCCACCCAGCCCCCACCACCCAATCCCCCGCAAGAAAAAAAAGGAATAAAGAAACAGTAAGCACAAATCATTAAGGTCATGTTTGGTTAGCCATTCCCCTTCTATTCCTTACAAAATTTTATCTCTTTGTTTGGTTTGTTCTTGGGAAAAGAATAGCCATTCCAAAAGGAATGACTGCTCTTTAATATTATCTTCTCCCATAGTATTAGCTATTCTACACCTATGAGAATAAAATTTAAATATTTTGGATTCAAATGTCTTTCTTTATTTTTAAAAATTACAAACTTAAATTTATAAAATTTATATTTTAAATTAAAATTAAAAAATATTAATATTTTCATATTTTCAAATTAAAATAAAAATTAATATTTTAAATTATTAATTTTTAAATTATTAATTGAAATTTAAATTAAAAAATGAAAAATGCAAATAGAGAAAAATAAATCTTATTATAATAAAAAGGTTAAGTTATTAATTATATATTATAAAATATTTTGAATTTAAAAATTAATTAAAAGTATTAATATTTTAATCATAATAATATTTAAATTATAAATTAAATTACCAATTATTAATATTTTCAATCAATTATAAATTATTAATATTTAAAAAATAAAATAAAAAAAATAATCATAATAACATTTAAATTATAAATAAAATAGTATTATTTTATAATATTAATGATTAAATTATAAATAAAATATAACACTTAAATAATCAACTATTAATATTTTAAAAAATATAAACTATTAATATTTAAAAGATAAAAATAAATAATCATAATAAAATTAAATTATAAATAAAATATTTTTATTTAAAAAATTAATCATTCCTTTATAAATAAAATATTAATATTTAAATGATATATTATTAATATTATAGGTAAAATATAAATTATTAATATTTAAAATATAAAATAAAATAAAAATAAATAATCATAACAACATTTACTATTAATTATTAAAGTATAAATAAAATATTAATATTTAAACTATCAATTTTTAATATTTTAAATAAATTATACATTATTAATGTTTAAAAATAAAATAATTTAAAAATAAATAATCATAATAATATTTAAATTATAAATAAAATATTAGTATTTTATAATATTAATGATTAAATTATAAATAAAATATTAATATTTTAAAAATAAAATAAAATAAAATAATCGTATATATAATAAAAGGTATTTTATCTTTTTATTTTTATTTCTTTCTTATTCCAAAATTATTGTTACCAACCAAACACTGTAATAAGTTATAATAATTATCCCTATTTTATTCCATTGGTCATATTAAATTACGTAATACTTATTTTATTTTATTTTTTTCTCATTTTATTCTCACGTAATAGCTATTCTATTCTATTTCTGTTTATTTTACGAACCAAACGTGTTATAAAAGCTATAAGCACGGTTTTCCTAACCAATGGTGTGGGAGATGGGGCCAGTATGAGACCTTGGTTTGTGGATCGGCCCAAATCCAGAATTTGGGCTTTGTGTAAGTTTAGAAACGCTTTCCAGGTGGGAAGTGGTAAAGAGTTGTGAGCTGAGGGAAGCGGAGGGGAGAAGGGCAGGGAGAGATGGCCGGAGGAATAGGAGCATTTTGGGCAACAAGAGTGATGGAGATAGTGAAAAAGCACGACTCCGGAGGCCTCGTTTGGAAGAGAATTAAGCTCACTTCTACCCGCAAAGCCAACGCCAAGAAACGGCTCCATCGCGTTTGGCAGGTCCTAAAACTCTGACCTTTTTTTCTTCTTTTTTTTTTCTTTTTAGGGTTTATACTTTTAGCTTGTTTACACATGTTCTTATCGTTTCAATGCTTAAGCTCTTTTATGCCAAAGCTATTTTTTACTTGGATAGTGATGATAATTGTTCCTGAATTGATTCAATTACTTCTTGGGAACTAGTTAGAATTCAAGGCAAATATACATTGTGGGGGAAGGTTTTCAACTACAAGATACAAGGTTCAAGTAGACATTGACAGTTTATTGCATCTAAACCTATGTGTATTTGGGCTCAGACGCTGAATGTAGTTGCAAGTTTTGTATACCCCATAAGAGAGCATGGAGAGTTTAATTTCCATCTGGTTTAGAATTTTGTTAATCTGGATTTGCTCATAAGGGTTTTCAAGAGTGATTTTTTCCTCTTTGTGCTTTTGTGTTCGTCCCTCTTCTTTAGCCCACAGAAAATTTTTCTTCTATTTCATGGAAATTGGCATTGGGATATTCAATTGTGATATAGAACAAATTTTTGAGAGTTGAAGATCTGTTTGGGTTGTTTTAAGGGACTTATAGACATAGGCTGGCAGTATATGTGTTTGATCAGTGACCTTGAGTGTTTTGAACCCAAGGATTCAGAAAAGGGATGGTAAATCTCGAGTACTGAAGAAGAAATAGTACGGGATTAAGGTGCCCCTGCAACATGTTTACACTATATCTAAAACTTTGGCTGGTTGAATGATTGAATCCGTGCTACATGGACATAATGTGGTTTAGGTTTCTAACACGGGTTTGTCAGTTGCCAACTTGCCATCAATTTGTTGTCATGCTGGTACTAAGTTAAGAGAATCAGCATGTATTATATCTGGGCCTTTATTTTTTCTCCTATTCTTTTGCTTGCATCTAAACATTCCTTGAGTTTTTATCATCTGCCAAAAGAAATTATTCAATTACAAGCATGTCATTTTTTGAGACAACACTATTTTGTTAAACTTAAGTATGTGACCTTTTCAGTGGCCTTCAGATGGTGGATTCAAATCCTATTCTATGCTCTGTATCTGTGAAATAGACTTATGACTTCAAATAATTATATGAAAGAAACCTGTCATAGTCTTTGTTTAGGGATTCAGAGATTCGATTTGATGCTGTTGGAACTTAGCTAGTCTATCACCAGTTTTGCTTCCTATGAGGTCTAGGTATCCTGCTGAAAAGCCCAAATCTATAACCATTTAAGAAACACTAATCTTATAAAATTAAAAAAAAAATCCGTGGAATCAAACCCAGATAATCTCAACACCCCACCCCCAGCCCCCTTGTAAAGAAAACTGAAATCAAACTCTGCTGATTTTTCTATAATGAAAATGCCATGTCTTTACAGTCACTTGAATGGCTTTAACGCTTTTCATGTCTTTACTCTTTGCTCTATGTTATTCATTTTATATTCTTTCATGGTTGTGAAAGTTCATATCAACTTGCATATCTGAAATTGGGCTTTCCTTTTTGGCTGCAGAACTCTGAAATTGAGTCTAGGTTACTGTAATTACCCTCTTTGTTTACCCTGTATACCAATGAATTTGCAGAATGTTGATGACAAAACTTGTGACTCCTGGATAATTAAATGTTTTGCTAAATGTATTTTAGATATCATCTTTCAAAATGTATATGTTTTTGAGATATTGGAAATGTTTATTTCTTTCAGAATGAAGCTGTTTTGAGGGCATGTGCAGAACCACCTTCAAAAACAACTGATGTTGTAGCTGGTGAGAAAGATGGGGAACAGGCAACGTAATGGACAAAATGAGGAAGAGATTACATGAGCCTCAAAGGAGGATTTTGATGATTATTGGCTTCATGTTGCAAAAGCAGTTTGAGATTTGAATTTGGTTGGATACCATCAATGACCACTATTTTATTTGTGTTTAAGACCATTGCTGTAACAATTTTTTGATCATGTAGTAGTATGCAGCTTGTTGGTCATTGGACACAGTCAATCATAATCTTGCATCCTCGTAAGAACACCTTAATGTGAACACTAGCTTGTCAATGAAATATCTAAACTTGGTTTCTAGTGAAATAATCAATACCCTTTATAAGTGTAACCACAATAAGATCGCCTGCTATGTCAAAGAATGAATTTTGATATGCTAGGAAGGGTTGACTGAAAAGTTGTCATTCTTAAAATTCAGCAGCTGCTGGTTTGCTTGTATGGGCTGTTGACAGGGACATTCATGATAAAGCTGATTTTTGATCGAATTGATGATGGAGCTCCCAGTGCAGATTTATGCGTCCACATCGGCAACAGCGTGTCATTGTAAGGTTCCCTCTTTAAGTTTAAAGGTTTGATGGAATCTTATGATATTTCTTGACGAATCTTTCCAGTTCGAATAGTCATCACAAAGATAACCATGAATCTTGTTGTAAGACGATGTGGTCCATTCTGGCATTGAAGGCGGCGGGGGGGGGGGGTTGGAAGTTGGATAGAAATGTGGACTCAACACCACCGAAAGAAAGTTTGAGAAGCCCCTCCTAGCTATTTGAGTTTCCAAAGGCCAGAAGACTGATTCTGACATTGGAAAAATTAGAATAAACATATGAATTCTTCACTGTGTACGTCTCAAAACCTCTTGGAATTTTAAGAGATCCTTCATTAATTGAGTTTGCCTTTTCACACGCAACAATCACATGATACCTTCACATGTCTGGCTGCTCATCATGTAATATTTTGATGGTTTACGTGGAATTAACAAGACTAAAATGTTATTACTTTCGCAGGAAGCTGAAAAAGAATCTTTAGCTGTGGTTAGAGCGTATATTTGGAAAATCTTACTACCATCAAGGACGTTGCTGGCATCCCATGCGCCTATCTGTTAATAATGAGCTCAGCATTTTAAATGCATGGTGGAACCTGTTGGATGTCTACAGCCTGAAATATCATTGACCATTCTCAGCTGTTTAGACAATTCATTTCTCAAGTATGATAGCAAGGCATTCATTTCAGGGCATGAGTTATTTATGGCCAGATGCCGTGCCGCAGAGCAACTTACCCACTTTACAATTCAATTCCTCAAGGAAAAGTTTTAAGCATTCAGCTTCTTGTGAGACGCTCAGGCTTTGGATCCCCTTTCAAATGTAGAAATGGTTGATTTTTTTGTAGGGGGGGGTTCTTGAGGTCATTTACAACAAGGGTACCATAACAATAACATTTCTTTGGGTCGATTAGATTCATATTTAGATGATAACAATATATTTTTGAATGCGGTTAAAATACTGGAGATGTCTTTGTTGCAGGGATACCAAGCAACCCTTCAAACTTCAATCTGTCCAAACAAGCAGCGCATAAAAGTGGTTGGTTTTTGGGAACTGGTCAACTTACATAATTGATAATACATTCCCAGTGCGGAAGGTATTGCGTTTTTAAAATGTCAAGTTTACCCATTGTGATCGTCACTGGGCTTGTACTTTTTCAAGGGTAGGTAGGGTTTTTAAAGTGATTGACCTAATCAGGTGAGGCTACAGAAAGTTTTGGTGCTGTTCATTGTGAGGTCTACCACGAGGACTCCCCACGTGATTGACAAGTTGAAGCCCAAATCACCAATCCCACGACCCAATCCAATTTCCTTCTCTTTTTCTCTCCCCCATTGTTGTCATGAAAATGAAATTTATACATATACAAAAGTGACGTGAAGAACTCCAACAGCCTGAGCTGATTCTAAAACCATTGTCACAAGCAACTCTGGTCGGCATATATATATATATATATATATGGTTTTTTGGTCATCCCCTTAATTTAAACTTTAATTCTTGTTTTTCCCTTCCTGTTATGGCATAGCAATTCCTCAATTATGGACGATTAGACTCTTAATCAAGGTATAATCTATGCCGTCCTGAGTTTGTCTGGCATCCACTTGGCAATCCTATGAAGCTCCATGGCCCACTCCTTAACCTCTCAGGTTTATGAATTCCGATATCGCATTCACATCCATCTTTGTCACTTTGTGTACTGTGACAACCCACCTTATATAACTTTTTTTTTTTACATTTGCCTGTATAAATCAACAAGTCATGGACGATGATCATAATTTGATAACTTGTATTTTCAGCTTATGGGTTAATTATCAGGAGTGAGTCAACTATAAAGGGGACATGTTCCTTGCATGCAAGACACGTGTAGTATATACACAGCGAATGGGAACTCCCCTCGATTAAGAATTGTGAAAAAAGTATAATACATTTTATGTTATTTTGGTATATATATTATTGGAGTCAAAACTGCAGGGTAGTTGGACAATAGTGGGAGAATCTTACTGCTAAAATCCCTTTGCTAACAAATTTTCAAATGGCGAGAATGTTTTCTATTGGGTACAAGTTAGAAGAGGGTCTACATTTCTTTATGTACAAGGAACTTAATAAAGTCATCATCTGATGATTAACTTGTTTTACGGTGTGTGTTTAATCTTTGCAAGAAAATCATATGCTTGACAACTAAAAAGTCATAAGATCAATTTTTAGGACTAGGGGGACAGTTGGATTGGACCCCAGGCTCATTGTTAAATTCCGCCATCCTTGGTGAAGAATCTCGATAACTTAAGTCTTCCTACTTCCACCAACTAGTCCTGTAAATTCAAATATTAGTTAACCCTGTTTTCCTACAACCTTAGACCCACTCCGTCCTGTTTCTTGTATTGTTATATGAGTGTTGAGTGTGCGACAGTGGTTACAAATGCTGAAAAAAATATACCCAGAATGTCTCTTTCTGTTTCTTGGTACAGAATTTGCTCGTTTTTCAATGATATACAACGGATTGAAGTGTACAGGAAGAGTAGAACTTGGTGCCGGCTCAGGAATTTTTGGAGATTCCATCCATTGCGAAATAGTGCCGAAGAGAATTGGGTTCTTTTGTTTTCTTTCCTTCTAAAGTGATATTACCCTTACCGGAAGGGAGAAGGGAACCTCGTGCAAATGCTGATTTGCAAAGATCTTATGCTTATTCTTGTGCTCCCCAAAAAAGGGTTTTGCTTTTGCCATAGTTTTATATTACATGTTATTATACGCCTTATCTTTTTTCCTTCTTTCATCCCACTCTCTACTTTCTCTTCTCTGCGCCTCTTGCATTTTCCCTCTCTTAAAAAAGAATTGCCTTTTTGTAAAGAACTTGCTCTGCATGTTCTGCAAAGCAACTTTGAAGTTGAATCATAGCATGTTTGTTGAAAACATTTGCAAAATGCCAAAAAGAGGACTTTTGAAATTTAGAGATTCATTACAAAGGGGCACCATGTGTTAGAGTTTGCTCTTCATATAATAGTTAATGCCGAATTCCATCCTTTTTTCTTTCTTTTTCTCTCTTGATATCTCTTTCTGTTGCGTGATAATCACAGACAAAGAGACGCAAAGACTTACATTACCAAACACTAGATTTCTCTTTTCTTCTTTTTTTTTTTTTCCTTTTGTTTGATAAAGACGTTATTCTGATTGGCTAATCAGAAGCACAACTAGTGGTACAGGCACGAAAAGCAAGTGTGAATTGTGGTTTTTAAGGTTTTCTTCTAAAATAAGGAAAACTATTGCAACTACTGCTTTCTTCGTGGTCATCTGTGTCATTATGGGAAATTTCTGTGATCCCACTAGAGCCAGAGGACGAGCAAGAAGGGGCAAGATTTAAGTCAGTCCTGTCCTTGGTCAGGAAATCATAGAAAACAGGCCTGCTTGTCCTTACTTTACGAGCTCCGTTTTCGTTGCAAGATTGCATGCTATCATCATCATTTTTAGTAGTACTACTTCTTTTCTTCAAAAATATGCGACACAGCACCCAATTTTCCATTGGCACCGCATGGCTCTGTAGAAGTTTTAACACAAAATTATCATTAAGTTGATTGATCAACATATATAGCATAATTAAAGTAACAATGTGATGCCAATTATTATTATAACTACTAGGTGTAAAACATGACTCCAGAGTTTTGGAAATGTGTTTGTGGATGAGAGGCTTGAATTATGTAGCGAAAGGTCCTATCTCAATACCTACAAGCAGTAGTAGTATACAAGAATAAAGCAACAGAAATGAGCATGACTGAAAATTTACCTGAGTTTGGCTCTTCTTATGTGGGGCATTGCAGGCTGCTGTCTCAGCGCTAACAAGGCGATATTCATGCATGATCCAATCGGTCCTAGATCCGTGTGGGGGCTTTCCTCTATAAAAAACCAGAGTTTTCTTCATGCCCACGACTTGGTTGCTCCTAGAAGTTATAATTTGTTTGTCAATTCCGGTTGCTTTCCAATAACCTGAAACTGTGGCTCGGTTGGATCTATTCCCATTGGGATACTTGGCTTCTCTAGTGCTGAAAAAATACCTCTCTTGCTCCAAATCACCTGATAATACACACACAGAGACCTAATGTATCAGACCATCTAATTTGCCCTACAGGCTTATTATGTGTTAGCAGCTCAAAGAGCTGTTACATTTAAAACTATGTCAGCACGGTACTTCCACAACTGATACAAGAAGTTAGCTCTAGCTACAGAACAAAGTGATTTGGTTGTAAATGACAATCTACTTCATGCTGCTCTTTAGGGGTTTTATTAAAGAAACCAAATTTTATGACTGAGTTCTCCAAGTTGTGCTTATGTTTAAGTAACCAACCTGGCAATTCCCAAGGATCAGCTTTGCAAACATCAACTTCAGGAATGATAGAGGCAGGCAACGGCCAAGCAAGCACCTTTCGTCTTAAGTACTGAACCACTAACTCTTCATCTGTAGGATGAAAGCGGAATCCAGGAGGCAATCTAAGCACACCATTCTTTACAAAATTAAGCTTCTCCATCCTTGAAAGAGGAATCCAACTAAGAAAACGGCTGAAAACCCAGAGGCCTCTGAAGCAGCTTAACAAAAACACTCAACTGGAAACAAAAAGGAAAAAGAAAAGAGAAAGAGCGAGAGTAGGAGTCTTCAAACACCCAATTGAGCCTACAATTCGAGCATCCCAGTTTGCCTTCTTATACTCCCTCAAAATAATAGAGAATATCAAGAGGGGAACAAGAAAAAGAAAAAGAGAAAGAATTCAGGATATAAAAGAAAAGGAAAAGTTGTGAGTTGAGAGAGAGAAAGGGGGCGAGGTGGGTACATGAGAGGGAAAGTGTGGCTTCTTTATAGTAATGGGGTGTTGAAGGCAAAGGGGGTCTTAAAAGAGGGGAATAGAATAAGGACGACCCATTTGGCGTAAACTAGACTCAAGCTCTTCCCTGCCCTTTCTCCCTTGTTGTTCTTTTGACGCTATTTTAACAAGTTCAACAAGTTAAACTAGCTCTCTTCGAAAAGGTTAAAGTTTTTAATCGAAACGGAACCGAATACGTCTCAACTTTAAGCCTAGTTCTGTTCGACCTTTGTGTATGGGAATAACCGTAGCTGTTAAAGCTCTTTTCAACGTTTTTCTTCCTTCCACAGAATCTTAACATTTTTTAATTAAGTTTAACACTCTCATCCCTGGTGATCGCTCAATTACCACACCACCCTTCCCTTGTCAAACTTTCGGACGGTTAGAGGGGTTCTTTGGTCAGAACAAAACAAGATGGCCATTTTAGTAAATTTGGAATAATCCTGAGTCCCGACTGCCCTCCATGAGGAATATAAGGGTTGCAGCCTCGTAAGGGTGAAGTCACCTTATGTCATATGCTTACAGCTGGAGCTCACGAAGGTCTTTAATGGTGAGGTGACGAAAGTACGAAAGTGCCCTTCACAAAAGCCTCCTAGGCGGTCGTAGGGGAGTGCACGTCCCAGGGGACAAAATATTGTTAGCCGTTGGTTTCTGGATAGAGCAACACTTTCACGAAATGTCTCAAGTTTGATTGGCCCCGACTTTGTTCAATGTTATTCCTTGACCGTGGCTGTTACTTGAATTTTTTAGCGATGAATGTGCTTTGAATTTTGAGGTTTTTAGAATTTGTCTTGGTGAATTGACAAAGGAATTGATTATAAGGATCTCAATATTCTTTTGTGATTTTGCTTGCATCATTATGGAATTCGCAAGCATCGCATGCCATGAGAAAATTGCTTGAACAAATACATGGATTGTGCTTTTTAACAAAAGCAATCACTTAGTTTATGCTACAAGAATAAAAATATTGTAATTGATTCGTGAAATTGTTAAGAAACTATCGCCAATTGGTGGAACGTTAGAAGTGTAATTTAATTTTTTACATATGTAATAAGCTTAAGTCAAATTTTGAGGTTATTTGAGTTAGATGCGCACTCTTCATAAGAAAAACATGTGCATGTATTTAATTTATGAATAATCAGATTATTTTGATTTTCTATTGCTTTTAGAAGGAAATTCGCTAGCAAATCAAGGTATGAGATTACTTTTCAAAAAAAAAAAATTCAAGGTATGAGATCAGTCTAAAAGATTTTACAGCTCTAGCCAGGGACGATGAATTATATCTTCATAATATTTAAATATGTATAAAAAGAAAATTTTTCAGAAATGGAATGATAAAGCAAATTGGAGGCTACAATTGTTTTATACGGCATCAAAAACACGATTTATATAATTATTATGCTCATCAAATCTACGGCAGACGATTACTTGTACAAATGGGAGATATCTTTCATATAAAAAAAATTACAAATAAACTAAGCCGCCGCCCCCTTCCCCTGAAAAAAATTCTTTACCCAGTATCAGTGCTATTATTTCTCCGGCTTGAATATTAGTAAAACACTTGGAATCATCGGGTGCACGCATCGAAATGCGTGTTTAACTAACTTGATTATGTCGTACAGAAGAAGAAGAAGAAGAAGAAGAAGAAGGAGAAGAGAGGGGGGTGTTGTTCCTTAGGGTTGAAGGGTCCTTGAAACTGACAATGCGCTGGAGATTCTTCACAAAAACGAAAGAGGGTCCATTGACATCTGCATCTTATTCTTTTATTTAGATGATACTACTGAGGACTATTCTACTAAAAATAATGTTATCCCCCTTTTTTAAAGTTCTTTTATTTTTTTTAAGATGACGGGCAAAAAAGAATAATTTTGGTTGAAGTGAGGAAAGGGTATTTTGGGTCATAAGGGTTGAAGTTATGGCCTCGTGGGAAGGTGGGTGAGGGAATAAAGGTCAGGGGACCTACTTGCCTCCAAAACGACGGGCACCCACGTCGGATTCAGGGTAACTGACAAAAATGCCACCTTCAAGTGATGCCCCATTTCAAGATTTCCTAAATCTTCTTGTCTCACTATTTTGGATCGGATGGAAAATTTTAGGAGTGATCATCTCACGAATCTCTTCCTCCCAAAAGACAAACATACCCCTACAAAGCTCTTTGCTGTTTGCTTCCTTTTCAATTTTCTTTTCTTTCTTGTTTTTATTACCACTCATTTTTCGCACAAAACTATACAATAATAATTGCTCTTGTCCTTTACCAAGCATAATAAATTACACACGCTATAGTTTATCTTTATTATTATTAAATCCAATTGCTAAGTTTAGTATTAAGAATCAAGTGACATCAACTCAATTGATGAATTGATTAAAAAATTTTATCATAATAATATTATAAATATAATCAATAAAGATAGATTAGCGTTTCATTTTTCTTGAAAATATAATTTATATCCATTTCTTTTTAAACTTACATTTATACTTATTTCTTTTCTTTATTTTTAAATTTTGACGTTCATTTATTTCTAGTTTTCTCTCTTTCGTATTTTCAAATAATTGTAACTTTTTTTCTCCTCCACATTTTTAAACAATAAACTTATTGATTACTTCATCCACAATAAGAGTGTGCCAAGGGAAAACATTTCACCTACAATTCTTTTTACTACAATCTCGTAATTATCTAACTATAGATAAAAAGTAAATAGGAATCAACAATTTATAAAGACAAGCTCCATAGTATTTTTGTTGAACCTTAGATAATTTATAATTGTAATTGATTAATTATAGCACAACCATTGTAAGAGATAAACTCTTTGTTAATTTATTTAATTTATTCATTAATTTTTTAGCAAAAATTTTGAAGTGCTTTGAAGTATGAAGTTGGATAAAGATTTTTCAAACCTATCATAAAAATGAAAAATTTTCTTTGCAAATTTAAAAGGTTTTGCCTCCAATATTAGCTATATACCCAGAATGGTGTAAATATTAAAATAGAATATGATTAGCCAATGTGAATAGTTGCACGTATTCAATTGCATCAGCTGAATTAATATAATGTTTTACTTTAAAAGGATAGAATATATAGAAAACTTCAAGCACTTAATCATAAAATATAAGAGAGGAAGATTGGATCCATGTCACAGGTGCACTCTCACAGTCCCGAGCACCCTTGTAAATTATTATATATTAATAGAGAAAATAAAAGGAATTAAAAGGGTAAATGGCAGCGTTGAAGTAATGGGAAAATAGTAGGGGTAGTTGCGGGAGAAGAAAGATGATAGTGGGGGTAACGTGGGACAGCTGAGATTTAGTTAAACTGGAGCCTCAAACATTGACAAATGAAGAAGCCTGATTCCGTAGGGAGAAGGGAAACTCCTTTTCCACAATTTAATAAATTGTGGGGGCTGAATTGGAAAGGAAAAGAAAATCAGAATGAAAAAGAAAAATCTTAAAGAAATAAATAAAAATAAAAAAGAAAAAGACGAGATTCCCACAAGCCAATGTTCACACCCCACTTGTGTAATAGTATGAAAAGAAAAGTTGGCTTTCGTAAGCCAAATTGCGGCTGTGATTTTTGTTTGCCTTTTGCCCTTTCCTCTCTCTCTCTCTCTTTTTTTTTTTTTCTTTTGTCGAGAGTCAAAGGAGTTTGCGTGTGGGTGTTGAAGAGGGTTTTAAGGAGTAAGAGAGAAACGTCAAAGGCTGCAATTATTGTGTTTTGAGTAAAAAATGTTGCTCAGTGGAAAATGTCTTTGTGCTCTAAATAATCCATAAAGCCCCCTCTGTTTTTTTTTTTTTAATTATTCTCTCCGAATAATGTCCCTTTAGTTTGGCTTAGCCCTTTGAGCTGGGCTGCTTTGGTTTTCCTCTCTCCTTTTTTTTTTTTTTTTCTTTTCCGGGTACACGGTGTTGTTCATTATTTGGCTTGACCTTTTTTGGGTTTCCCTCCCTAGAAGCATTTAAATACTATATGTATATATTATATATATATATGCAATATCCTATTGGATTACACATAAACCCAGCTTATTCCATGTTCACATCTCAATTTGTTTTAAAAAAATTATATTATTGCCTAAATTATGCAACAGGAGATAACATTTCCAGTCTTGTTTACCTACTTCCATCCACAAGTTACGAAATCAAGGCGCCAACTTACAATACACAAGTGAAAAGCATCAAGCCTTGCAATACAAGTGAAAAGCTAGCAAGGGAAGGAAAAATAAATCTTATCAGCATATTTTGACTAAATTCCACTTTAGTTTGAAGGCCGGGACTGCCTTAGCACTTCAAACCTAAAAATATATAGTGATTAAAGATTGAAGTTGCCTTCAAGTCATATACATAATCAATTGAACAGAAGACATCATTTCCCAATGTCTTTCTTTAATTATTATGACATGAAGTGGCAAGAGTTGCAGGCCAAAAAAAAGGATTAGTGCATAAAAACCTTTATGTCAATCATTTATGCATAATGCCCTTTCTTTTCTTTAGGCATCATTTGCCATTGCCCTTGGAAAAAAAGGTGGTGCTCTCATTACTCTTGACTCTGGTTTTGATAAAAAAAGAACTTATGCCGTGAATCCGAATCCCCTAAAGTCCATGAATTCCAGATATGATGTACTTTTGTTCTTTTTTTTTTAAAAAAAAAAAAAAAAAGAGGCATAAAGATGAAGTCATGGGTTGATTTCATGTCGTCCCTGATAAAAATAATATAAAATGATAGACATATACAACTATACAAGCAATCATGTATAAATATCTTACTAGTATTACATAAACTCCTATAATTAATTAATGTATGAATATGTTTTCTTCTTAACAAATCAATATTTATTTTAATAGATGTGATGCATGAAACAGGTAAATCAAATTACTAAAAAAGTATCATTCAATTTCTAGAAATAAAGGTGGAGAAAATTCAAAAGTCACCATAGATTTCAAAGTTGACCTAGGTATTGTTTAATGACGCAGATGCCTTTAAGAGGGTCCTTACTTTAACCATGGAGAATTTGATCAGCCCATTTTCTTGAGTTTAAAGCTAAAATTGTCAAACTGTGGCCTGAAGCAAGACACGAGGATATTATGAGATCAAATTTCCCAAAGGGTATATGTCAATATGTGTAAACATGTCATTGTTGACAAATATATGCCAGTCGCCTTTGCCTGCCCTCCTGCATCAACAATAGGAAAGAAAGACAAAGGCTTTTACAAGCTGTGAACATGATTAAAGTGAGACTAGGACAACAAGTTGAGAGATCTTAACCAAGTCTCTTAACCTCTCCAACTTTACTACGTAAGCTCTGAATTAGACCCGTGACAGTAAGGTATGTGACTTAGGGTTCCATCCAATTGGGTATCTGTCGGGTGCATCCCAGCAACTTGCAAGTTGCGAACCCAATTGAAAGGTGGAAAATTGTTGGAGTATTATCTTGGGATAGTTAATTTTGTCAATTTGTGAGCTTTAATTTTCACTGAATACAACAACTTTCTATTTTTGTGTATCTTTCTGTGATTTCGCATATATACTAGTATGTTGTTTTCCTCCACTTGAACTGCATTCAACATATATAAATATCCGGTGATTGCAAAATTTCACTGAAAACGAATATAAATGAGATTAGGAATGTACTTGACCTGTAGATTAAGGTACCATCATTTAAGTAATTTTCTTGAATTTCAATTTAAGATGAACATATAATAACCTTTCTACATGAATAATGTCTTCAATTTCATTTGATTTAATTTTCCAGGAAACAGAAGAGTATGAAACATTTAAGCAATAATAATAATAAAGACCCATTTGCAAAATAATTACTACCTATTTTCACATCCCACACGTGGAAACTTACACAGAACTTTGGAAAATAGTTAAATATTTCCTAACAGGAACTGGCAAATGAAGCGTGCTAAATCCCTTCTATAATAATTAGTGGCCCAATTATGATCACATGATTAGTCACTGCTTAATTGGTACGTATAATTGTACATGAAACGTACTTTTCCCTCTTTGTAATAACCGGTCTTAACTAATCAAACGAGAAAAGAGTAGCTTTCAGCCTATCACAACTCCGAATCTCAACGCTCCACTTCAAAGAAACTTCCTTTAAAGCTCGGGTGTCTCAAGGCATGTGAACGAGCCGGCCCCCCGCTTGTTCTCATATGCTCACGATAAAGGTTACTTTGTTTTTGTTAGTATAATTTCTTTTATTGCTATACGTACACTTTTAGTTTATCTCATTCCATATGCCATCTTTCATAGGCCTTGCAAAGTAACCTAAAGCTTTTGGATTGAGAACCAAATTTCTTTCAATTGATGTTACATTTGTTTAAAGGACTTTATTTGAGAACATAATTAGCTTAGCTTCGTGTAACGTTGTCCCACAACAGGGTTATGCATCATTATCAATCTTTGTAATCCTTAATGGTGTTGTGAAATTTTTCTACATTTTGTGGCCATTTTTGTCAACGAATGTCAATTTGATATGGTTTATCTAATTTATCAGCATATTGCTTGTCTAATTTTTACATGTTATCATTTCTCAAATTATTTAATTTAGATATCATCAAATGAGCTTTAAAATTTCATGTGAATATTTGATCAAACTCAAACTATAATATATGCTTTAATAACTTTTTGTTTTAGAGTGTAGTTTAATAACTCAAATTTTCAATGATTTAATTTTTTTTCAATGCGTTCGATAATTCATTTTTTTAAAGAACAGCTTAATAGCTAAATTTTTAATGAAAACGTATTGAAAATTTCAAGTAGTTAAAGGTTGCTTAATGTATTCAATCAATTTTATTTAAGGAAATTTATTATTTAATTACATTAAAGCTTATATTAATTCTTTCCTTTTAACAATTCATTCTTTTCTTTTTTAAAATATACTTATAAAATCATCTCTCTCTTTTAAAAAAGATTCAATAAAAAATTTCCTCAGTATGTAATTTTGAGTACTAGACCAAACAACTTTTATATCACAAATCAGTATTTAAATTTTTCAAAACTAAAAGTGTAGCACTTAATTTTCAGTATTAAACTGTTTCAATTTATCAAACAACACCTTAGTGTTTTTAAAATAATGGATTTCCTTAATGGTCATTGTAACTAACTTCTAAGTTTATATAAAATATATTCAAAAGGATAAAAGAATTACTATTACTTCAGAATAATTCTCATATTTATGAGTATATCCTTCAGTGCCTCGTATGTCTTAGGATTTTATGGAGAATTCGCACCTAATTTAGTGATTGGTAGGAGCCTTCAACTTCATTGCTCTATGTTAATTGTATTAGTATATAAGATCGTCTCCTTATTCAGGTGAAAATTTTCGATCGATGGAGTATTCTATTTTTGAAGCTTCCTCATCAAATATGTTAAATTATTAAAAATGATTGTTTTTTTGAAAGGGCATTCCTTCGCAACAAATTATCAAATATGATTAACATATATGATAAAGAAGCTTAAAAAATAATGTTGTAATTTTCAAAATCTACAGGTTGGGGTGATGCAACTATGGCTGAGTTACTTGCTGTCAGAGAAGCTTTTCTCCTTTTTGCTACTTCAACAAGGGTGAGTTCTCATAATCTTATTATTGAAAGCAACTCAATGAAAGTGGTTAAGTGGATTCGTGATCCTTTGACTGTTCTTTGGTGCTTTCATAACATCACGTTTCAAATTAAGAGTATCAGTTCTAGAGTGATCAATTGGGAGATTATTCACTTACCAAGGTTTGGCAATTGCATTGCAAACTGCTTGGCTAAAGAGGTGGTTGGTAGAGTCTGATTTCATCATGATATTTCCTAAGTCTCCATGACTTTTGCTGCTTATCTTTAACTATCGTTTTGTCCATTTGTTTCTTCATGTTACCTCTACTGTTGGGTTCTTTTTTTTTTATACCTTCTGGTTCAAGGTCATGGTTGTCTTTCCTCGAGCTGTCTCTTGTTTCTAGCTGATAACTCTATGATATAGAGTTATTTGAGTTTAATTTTGATAATAATTTGGCTAAGTTTTTGTAGTAATGCATAGAAATTAGTAAGTTTTATTTAATTATTTTAAATTAGTTATTTTAGGCGAGTCAATCTAATTTTAGTTAATTTTATACTTAATTTGGTGTTAATGTGGTTAAGATAGGTTATTATTGATTTATTTGTGCTTTTGTAGGTATTTGAAAGAAGAATTTTAGTGAAAGAAGGAGAGCAATTTTGAGGTATAGACTTGCACTGTATATATTTCGGTTTTTCAGCCATAACTTTCTCTACATAGCTCCAAATGAAGTGATTCTTAGACCATTGGAAAGATAAGAGAAAAATATACAACTTTTATGTTCATTACTTTATCCAGTTCTCTTTGTAAGATGGTCAAAAATCTTGTCGAAATTGATGTACTGTAACAGTCTTAAAGCAATTACGATTTCTGTTAATTAATTTGACAAAGCTGCAACTTACATAGTTTGATGAGGAAATCTCAGCTGAAATTGACTTCTTCTTCACCCACCTTAGCCTAACTTCAAAGCCTATAAAAAAGAACCTTTCGGAAGACTTAAGGAGAGGAAGAAAACACTAGATTAAAAGTTGGGAGTTAAGCCACAAAGTCTTTGAAGCTGAGAAGATTTTGAAGGATTCAAGAAGAATTGGAAGATCAAGATTATAATCCTTGAGTTTATTCTTTTTGATTATTTTTTTATTTTCTTAGTTTGTTTTTATTGTTTAAACTTTATTCAATGATGATGTGTGACTTGGTGGGGAACTAAATTTTTAATCTAAGATTATGATTGAACTCAATATATAGTCTGAATTATTTATCTCTCATTTACTTATGTTTGATAGATTTAAGTTGTTTATTTTATTTTGTTCTTAATGCTTCTAATTGCCTGATCACCAATTAGATTGAATTGGAAACCTAGGTTAAACCTTGACGAAGGAGATTTAGGTAGACCTTGAATAAAATAGCGTATGATCGAATACACTTAATTGATTAGGTGATTTGATTTGCATATAGAGTAGATATAAACTTATAAGCCATACGTAGCCAGGATTAGAACACAAACTTAATGAATCTTTCTTCAATTTAATTTGTATAGATATATAGTAAATTAATTGGGAGATGTATTTTTATAAGAAACTCGATAGAGATTTGTAAATAATTTAGGACTCTGGTTAGCAATTTAACCCATTAAACTGCGTTAAGAGAGAGAGACAATAATCAAATGAAATATTGAGGGATATTATAATCTTAGGTCTAGTAGTTAAGTGAGATTTATTTAATATTTAATTTTAGTTTTAGTTTATTAGTTTTAATTTTTTTTTATTTTAATTATTTGGATAAAATTAGGGTGTTATAATTTTATTAATTAACAGTAGGAATTAAACAATTTTCTGTGGAACGATACTCTACTTTATTACTATATTACTTGTTAACGATACGTGCACTTGCGTGAGAAATCAACAACACTAGCTTATATGGTCTTTTTTGCTGTGGTTTTTCATCCTTCTGTTGGGTTGTTTTGCTGTTCTCTAGTTATATTTGTACAAGGATCCATTCAATCTCTGTTTGATTAATAATACCTTTACCTTTCAAAAAAAAAAAAAAAGCTTCAAAAATAGAATACCCCATTAGCCGAATATTCTCAACTGACTAAGGAGGTGATCTTACATACTAATACTATGAGAACAAAGGGAATAAAATTGAAAACTCATGACAAACACTATGTTAGGTGTCAAAGAAGATGGAACCTAACCTTATGCAAAATCACTTAATCATATGCATAAATGACACACGATTTTTTACAAACTTCAAAGGAGATGAAAAATTGAAATTTGTAGAACATCAACATCATCTAAACCTATGATTTGTTATGTAGTTTTTGTCTGTTTTCTATTCAAAAACTGCATTGATAGATTTTATGGACTTGACCTACCTACTCAAAATTATTTAATATATAGGGAATTCATAATAATATGCTCAATCCCTTTTTGCTAAATAATCTTGAATAAGTCGATCAAGTCCATTCAATTTATGAGTAACAGATTGTGCTATACTCCCTGAACTCAATCTAGTACATTCCATGGACCTTACTAACATACCTAATGTTGACAACTCATGTAATATATGGAATATTCCATTGTCGACAGCTTGTATATTTTATGGATTTGACCAACATACCCAAAATAATTCAATTTGAGATTGGTTGGTTAAGTCCATGAAATATTCGAGTGAAAGATTTTGATGTACTTCCTAAACCCAAACTTTTGAAATGATATGCCTATTACATAAAAAGAACAATCATATTAAGTTAACACAAATTCATTCAAGGAAATAAATGATTTGAACATAAATTTATAGGCTTCACTTAACTCAAAATGACAATAGGCACCATATTTGTAATAAAACTCAAGCATACCATCAACGTAAATTTCTCCTAAGTATCATCAACACAATATCATCAACTCAACCATATAATATGTATTGCTAATCGGACGACAATTCACTAACCTCATGGAAGCAAACAACAATATAATAGATAAGCATTCCAAGGTATATTTTACATTTTCCTAACTGGCATATAACACTACAAAAAAAACCAAAATTTTACCTATGAAAAGAATTTTGTTGGTAATTACCGATGAAAAATCGATGGAATACTGATGGAGTTATGTGTTAAGTATTACCAACGGGAGATTGACAAAAAATACCAACGAAAAAGATTTCGTTGATATTCAGTTATAAATA
Source organism: Theobroma cacao (assembly GCF_053813885.1). NCBI lineage: Eukaryota > Viridiplantae > Streptophyta > Magnoliopsida > Malvales > Malvaceae > Theobroma > Theobroma cacao. Next base: position 14,261,634 of record NC_142640.1, read on the forward strand.
CAATGGCATGCAATATTATAAAAATGGCACCAAGTTTACCAATAGAATATTTTCGTCGGTGATATTAAATACAATATCATTACAAAACAACCAAATAGACAAAGTGATTACATAAAAAACCAATAAGCAAATCTGTAGCTTATCCCGATCAACGCACAATGAATTCCACACTAAGAACAAATCTCTTGAATTTTCATGTATCACCCAATTCACCTTCCAATCCAAACACCACCTCTCCAAAATCTTCCATACCTCATCACATGTAAAAAACAAAGGTTGCACAGTTGCCAACTTTTTATTACGTATTGCACACATGGCTTGATTTTTCATAATTAAATTTCGTTTCACTAATTCTGTCTTAACTGCAATACGCTCCTACATTAATTGCCAAACAAAAATTTCCACTCTATATGGAGCATAACTAAGCCATAATTTCTTCCACAAATTTCTATTGTTAAATTGGGTATTACAAGTTAAATGGCAGCACGATTGAGAAGTGTACTTACAACTAGCCTTTGCTTTCCATATAAGACCATCTTTGAAGCTTTCACTCAATGAAAAATCTCGAAGAAAACTCCAAAGATTTGTCCATTGTTCAAATTCCCAACCAAATAATTGCCTTCTTAGTTCGATTTGCCAAAGCCACCCGTTTGCAATCCACTCCCCAAACTCCTTAATATAGCCATGTTTATTAATTTCCAAAGCGAACAATCTGGGGAATTCATCTTTCAAGATCATATAAGCTAGCCACCTATCATGCTAGAATAAAATCGAACCACCGTCACCTACAACAACTCCAAAATTAATTGTTACTTGCAACAAAACTTTAGCAATAGGCTTTAAAGGAGAAACAATTTTTTTCCCATATTCTAGAACATTTACAAGTAACAGCAACATTAGACAGTAGGGAGCACTAGATTTGTAGTTGTTCTTCACTAGAGTTAATTGTCTCGACAAGCTTTCCTTCTCATTGCCATATCTCTAGATCCACTTATTTAATAACCCCCTATTTTTTATTTCTAAATCCAAACCACCCATATCTTTTCTCTAGCAAACATCATCCTATTTAATATAGTGCACACCTCTCTTGTTTGCCGAACTAACCCACAAAAACCTTTGTGGAATCTTATCCAACTCATTTTTGACCCCCAATCGAAATTTTAAAAAGGGACATGAAGAATATTGGTAAACTATTAATCAAAGCTTTTATCAAAGTAGTAGTAGCTCTACCTCATCGTGAATGAAGTTTAGATTTCAAACCCTCTAGTCTAGTTTCGACCTTTTCAATCAACGGCCTCCAAATTCTATTTGAAGATAATTTAACGCCTAGAGGAAATCCCATATAAACAGTAAGTAAATAATCAACCTTAGCAAAAATTTTAATAGCCCACTCCATCTCCAACTCTTCACGCACACTTATCCCAATAAACCACTCTTATGAAAATTAATTTTTAATCCAAAAACAACTTGAAAGCACTGTAGAACTTTTTTCAAGTTTAAAAGCTCATCAAGCTTAGTCGGACAAAACAGTAAAGTGTCGTATGCAAATTAGAGATGAGAGATACTAGGCCCTTCATCACCAAATTTAATCCCATTGCAAATTCGTCTCTCTTTTGCCTTAACCAACATGCAATTTAACATTTCAACCACCATATTAAACAAAAATGGTGACAATGGATAGCCTTGCTTTAAATCTTTATGTAATTTAATTGGCTTAGTATGAGAGCCATTAACTAGTATGGACACAGAGGTAGTAGAAACACATTTCATAGTCCATTTAATCCATCTCCTACCAAACCTTATTTTCCATATTGTGAACTCCAAAAACTCTTAAGAAACACTATCATATAATTTATTTAGGGTTTAGGGTTAGGGTTTAATGTTATAAGTAATTAAGCAATCAATTATAAGTAATATTATATAATATTATATTTATTTGATGTATTCCTTTGACCTATGATAGATTAAAGTTCTATAGAACAAAAGGGTGGGCACATGAACTGGTTTGCTATTAAAAGTTCTATAGTACGTATAAGTTAAATTTTTTTTTCTCAAATTAAAACTTAGATTAACAATCTAAGCTTTGGTTTTAATTTTAGAGAAGTAGTGGTCTACAAAAACTAAAGCTATGGCTTCCTACAATGGCCAAAGAAATGATCATTATAGCAACTTCATCAACTTTACATCCAAAAAATCTCATTTTTTCAAAGTAATTTTTAGGAATGATATTGAATATGGAAAACTAGGGAGTAATCTTTCCTCAATTATAAACCACATTTTGAATCTGATTTTAAAGTCTGTTATATGAAAGATATTCTTGACATACAGCAGATTTTAAAATAACATTCAAAATTATGGTTTATAATTGAAAAAAAATCACTCACCAGTTGTCTTAACGTGCCAGGTCCGAGAACTCGACCACTAGACGTGGGAAAATTTAAGGAGTCGCCACCAATCTTTTTTTTTACCTAGGTGTGATTGATCACCTATTTTGTTATACTCGACGAAATCCTAAATTAATTTTAGGTCTGTCGAAAGAGCGATGAATTGGTCTACGTATCTTTTAGATTTGGGTTCGGGAGTACGGTTACGCATAGGGAAAGGTTAGCACCCCCGTGATGCTCGTTCCACAAACGGTACCATTTAATCATATATTATCCTAACCCATTAACTTTATTCTTATGTTTCCTTAATTATTATTTATTTAATTTATTTCTTATTCTATTAATCAAGTCAAAATATTTTACGGGTTTGGCATACACGTGATGCCATTGTGAAATGCATGGCATAAAATTGGGATATGCCAAGCGAAAATCTTTTATTGAGCGTACTTTCTGAATCCCCCCATCATATTGGTGGGATCTGAGAGTATTCTCTCACCTAGGGAAATACCTTAGAAACTCACCTTCGCAAGTTTATTGGGTAGATCCCACCATCGGGATAGTCATTTGTGAGTAAAAAAAAAAATAATGTTTCCATGAATGCAAATCCTAATACAAGTAAAAGCCTTTTATTAAAAATAATCTCCGATAGTCCTTGTTTTGTGAAATTGTGGAGCTTCATACATAGTGTATTTGTACCTCAATCTTATACTCCATTTGGGCTGGCATCTTTAAATTTCATTCTAACTCCCTGCCTTTTGGCCTCGAGCCACCCTTTTTGGATTTTCAACGTGAGCCTCCTCTTTTGGGTACAAGTTGCCTTTTTTGAGTTTTCAACAACCCCTATTTTTTATTTATATTTTATTTATATTTTTTTAATTTTTTTTCTTTTTTTTTTAAAGTATAGTACTTCTTCACTGCATCCGCATATATTGGATTAGGCAAACCTTCCCCATCTATGTCAGCCAAAATTAAAGCTTTTCCTGAAAAAGCCTTCTTTACCACATATGGTCTTTCCCAATTTGGCATCCACTTTCCCCAAAAATCAGCATGATTAGGGAGTATTCTCTTGAGAACCAACTCTCTTTCTAAGAACTGCTTAGGATGAACTTTTTTCTCATATGCCCGTATCATCCATTGCTGATACATTTGACCATGACATAGGGCTACGAGTCTTTTTTCTTCAATTAGATTCAGCTGCTCTTGGCAAGAACGGACCTATTCAGCTTCTTCCAACTTTGTCTCCATTAACACCCTTAATGATGGGATTTCTACTTCAATAGGTAGAACTGCTTCTGTACCATATATTAAAGAGTATGGAGTCGCTCCTGTGGAGGTACGCACAGAAGTTCGATATGCGTGCAAAGCAAAAGGAAGTTTCTCATGCCAATCTTTATAAATTTCTGTCATTTTTTCGATAATCCTTTTGATGTTCTTATTAGCCGCCTCTACCACTCCATTCATTTTTGGACGGTAAGTTGTTGAGTTATGATGCTTGATCTTGAATTTAGCACAAATCTCTCTTACCATTGTACTGTTCAAATTGTTTGCATTATCAGTAATGATCGTTTATGGAAGCCTATATCGACATATTATCTCCTTTTTGATGAACTTGCACACAACTTTTTGCATCACATTAGAGTAGGAAGCTACTTCTACCCATTTTGTGAAGTAATCAATGGCCACCAATATAAATCGATGTCCATTAGAAGCTTTTGGAGTAATGAGCCCAATCACATCCATCCCCCATATTGAAAAAGGCCAAGGCGTTGTGAAGACGAGTAATGGAGATGGTGGAGCATGGATTTTATCAGCATAGATTTGGCATTTGTGGCACTTTCGAGCAAAGTTTATACAATTTGCTTCCAATGTCAACCAATAGTATTCGGCTCTCATAATTTGTCTAGCTAACATATGTCCATTGGTATGAGCTCTACATGATCCCTCATGGACTTCTTCCATTATCTTATTAGCTTCGACTGCATCCACACATATGAGAAGAATTTGGTCTCGATTTCTTTTGTAGAGTATTTCCTCGTTGAGGTAAAAACCCATTGCTAACCTTTTGAGAAATCTCTTGTCATTCTCTGTGGCATTCTCAAGATACACTTGGTGCTTAATGTATTGCATGATATCATAGGACCATGGTTTGCCATCAGGTTCTTCTTCAACATTCAAACAATGTGCAGAAACACCCATTACCAAATTCAAAGGACGTATGTTAGCCCTGTTATTTATTCTAAACATTGTTGCTAGAGTGGCTAGAGCATCGGTAATCTGGTTCTCTTCTCGAGGCAAATGATTGAAGCTAATTTTTTTGAATTGTTTACTTAATTCTACCACTAGCTTTTAATATAAAACCAGTTTAGAATCTCTAGTTTCCCATTCACCTCTCATTTGACATTTCATTAAAGCCGAATCTTTATAAACCTTTATCGTGTCGACCTTTATGGCGATTGCTGCTTGTAATCCCATTACCAACGCCTCATACTTTGCCACATTATTAGTATAGTTGAAATTCAATCTTGTAGTGGCTGGATAGTACTTTTCATCTGGAGAAATCAACATTGCTTCAATTTCATGCCCCAAAGCATTGGATGCCCCATTAAAATACATCTTTCAGGGATTAAGTTCGTTGGGACCCTCCTTTTCTATGTGCAAGATGGCCATCAAATCTTCGTATGGAAAATTAAAACTTACAGGTTCAAATCCTTAGTAGCTCGATTTGCAAGGAAATCAATGATGACGCTTCCTTTGATTGATTTTTGGGACACATACATAATATCATACTTAGACAGTAAAACTAGCCATCGTGCTGTTCTTCTAGACAGGAAAGGTGTTTCAAAAATATACTTGATGGGATCTAATTTTGCCACCAACTATGTTGTATGATACAACATATATTGCAGGAGCCTCTAGGCGGTCCACACTAGCGCACAACACATCTGTTCAAGCGTAGAGTATTTGGACTTATACTCCATGAATTTCTTGCTCAAGTAGTATATGGCCTGTTCTTTCTTTCTTGATTCATCATGTTGCCCCAATACACACCCCATGGAGTTCTTGTTCACAGTCAAATACAAAATAAGAGGTTTTTCAGCTGTTGGTGGTACCAACACCGGTGGATTTGTGGGATACTCTTTGATTTTATCAAAAGTTATTTGACATTCTTCATTTCACTCTCTTGGGTCTCGCTTTCGAAACAGTTTGAAAATCGGATCACATTTGAAGGTAAGTTGGGATATAAATTAAGCAATGCAATTCAACCTCTTTAAAAATCCTCTAACTTCTTTTTGCGTTTTAAGAGGTGGCAACTCTTGAATAGCTTGTATTTTATCTGAGTCCACTTCAATTCCTTTTTCACTTACTACGAACCCCAACAATTTCCCAAAAGTAACACCAAAAGTACATTTTACAGGATTCAATTTGAGCTGAAACTTTCGCAATCTCTCGAACAACTTCTTAAGATTAACAGTATGATCTCTTTTAGTACGAGATTTTGCAATCATGTCATCCACATATATCTCTATCTCTTTATGCATCATATCATGGAACAAAGTTACCATTGCCTTTTGGTAGGTGGCACTTGCATTCTTCAAGCCAAATGGCATTACTTTGTAACAAAATATTCCCCATATGGTTACAAACGTTGTTTTTTCCATATCTTCGGGTGCCATCTTAATCTGATTGTACCTAAAATAACCATCCATAAATGAGAATAAAGCATGTTTTGCTGTATTGTCCACAAAAGTATCGATATGTGGTAAAAGGAAGCTAGCCTTCGGACTTGCTCTATTCAAATCCCTGTAATCTACACACAATCGAAGTTTTCCATCCTTCTTAGGAACTGGGACTATGTTAGCTACCCATTCAAGATACCTGACCACCTCTAAGAACCCAGCATCAAATTATTTTTTTACTTCTTCTTTTATCTTCAACAAGATATCTGGCTTCATCCTTCTCAATTTCTGTTTAATCGGCTTGCAATCCGATTTCAAAAGTAACTTGTGGACAACAATGTTAGTATTAAGACCCGACATGTCCTGATATGACCAAGCAAACACATCCACATACTCATGAAGCAATTTTTCTAACTTCTACCGTTCACTAGATGATAGCGAGGTACTAATCTTAACCTCTTTCTTTTCTTCCCCATTTCCTAGGTTAATCATTTTTGTGAGTTCCTGATGAGGTAAAATCTCTTTTTCCTCATGTTCCAACAATCTCGACAAATTAGGGGGTAAGTCATAGTCATCCACGTCTTCTTCATTTTTCAATTCATCAACGTTCGAAACTTTCTTGAAATCAAAATTCAAATTGTTCTTTAGATTGTCTTCGTGTTCATTATTTAAAGACCTACAAATAAGTAAAATTGGACACGTTTATGGGTAAGTATTTATTGGCTAAAAGAATAAATGAAAAGGAAATATGCAAAAAGGTTGATGAATTATGAAACACATCATGCATTGTCATTTATTTAAATGATTAAGGTAACAGAAAGCCCTACTTAAACAAGAAATTACTCCTAATGCCATTGGGCATAGGCATTTAGGTAAAATTGTTCATTACATTTTTAAAGACATAAAGATGACAAGTAACTCCGTGGTTGTCCAATTGATTAGCTCATTTCGTGGCAGTACTAGATATACCATAGGGACCTTTTCGTTAGGTTTTTTGTCTTTGATCATATGGATTGACAGCTCATCAAACATCTACAAAACCTGATTGACCTTTGTTGGTGCTTCAGGATGAATGTAACCTGTAGAGCAGAAAGTCTCATACAAGTACGAAATTATCCTTTTCTCAAATTTTTTTTCCTTTCCCTCAAGCTGAACCATCATTTTAATCTTCTTTTGGGCTGCCAATTTTTTTTTCTCTTCTTTGGTAAGTTTGTACCCTTAACCGACCTTTTCCTTATTTTTAATCAAAATCAAGGGATGGCTAATTCCTTGTAAATTCTTCCTTAGCCCTAGACCAGCACGACATCCTCTTCCCACTGTCTGTTTAACCTCCATTTTAGTTGCTGCTGACAAGCAAAGAGTTGGTATCATTGCCCCTTCTCCCACATAAGTAGCATTAACAAAGTCAAAGGATTTGAATGAGCATTCAGGGACTTCTTCCATCTCTTCTACATAGAGAGCGGATGAGGATTGGATGGCTAGTATGTCTTCTTCCGCAGAGATGCTTATCAATTGGTTTTCAATTATGAATTTTACCTTTTGATGCAGAGAAGACAGTACAGCTCCAGTCATATGAATCCACAAGCGTCTTAATAGACAGTTATAAGATGGGGTAATGTCCATCACCTGGAATTGGACCTTAAACATGCAAGGACCAATTTTCACTAGTATTTCTTTATCACCTACCACTTCTCGTTTGGTTCCATCAAATGCTCTGACTATCATGTGACTGGCCCTCATATGAGTCATATCAATCGGTAACCTTGTTAACGTTGAACGAGGCATGACATTCAAGGCCGAACCATTGTCAGTCAACATTCTAGGTATGGCATGGTCCTTGCATTTGATGGTTATGTGGAGAGCCTTGTTATTTCCTCGGCCACCCGATGGAATTTCCTCATCATTAAAGGCAATGAAGTTCCCGACTGTGATGTTCCCCACAATATGGTCTAACTTTTCCACCGATATATCATGAGCCACATAAGCTTGATTCAGGACCTTGAGTAGCACATTCCTGTGTGCTTCTGAATTCAAAAACAAAGATAACAGTGAGATGCAAGCAGACATTCTTGTTAATTGTTCACTACACTATACTCATTGTGTTTGATAAATTTGAAAAATTGCCTACTTCTTTCTCCGTGACAAGCCTTTTAAGCTTGTTGTTCAGAGCAACTACAGGTTCAGTAATTTTGTCCTAGGAAAATGTACTTGCTTCTTTCGAATCTTCAACCCTTTTTACTATTTTAGGAGAATAACATAGCCCACTTCGCGTTATACCTCCCACGCTGGTTAGGTTTGTAAAAGATACTTGAGAAGTAAAGGGGTCATACCTAAGATATTACATTCGTAATTCCAAGGTACAGCCTTCTCACTCTTGTACTGGAACGGGCTGGGAATTTCGATGGTGATACCACTTCCAACAACAGTAAGGGATGTATCATTCATTGAACTCTTGTTTTCTTCATAAAAGATGTTGAGAGGTTTAGGTTAGCCTATACGAGATGAACTTGATGCCACTTCAGCTAGAGGATCTTCATTTATGGTTTCAACCAAATCCTCTTCGCCCTTTACATAAAACTCAATTACTAACAAATCCATCAACTCTTGCAACTTACAACGAAAGCCATCACAATTTTGAATAGAATGTCCAATGGTCCCCATATGAAATTTTCAAGAATGAGTGAGATCATGCCCTAATTCTTTTGTATCTATTGGTTCTAGAGTGATGGCATTTATTTTGAATAATGCCTCAAACACTCTATCCATTAGCATTTGAATCTCATCGATACTCCTTTTCACCTTTCGAGTCATCCCTTCATGTATGGCGTTCACTGTCGGCCTTTCATGGTTAGGCAAGGGATTCCCATCAACAATTGAATTGTCCGTTTTAGCAAAATTTAAAAGTCCTGCTTTAATGAGTGCTTGGACTTTATGTTTTAATGCAATACAGTTTTTCGTAGAATGCCCTTGAATCCTCAAATGATAATCACATTGTTCATTCTGATCATACCACTTTGGAAAAGGAGGTTTGAGTGGTTCTATAGGTGTGCGGGCAAGAAGTCGATTTTCAATTAATTGTGGTAATAGGGCAGTGTAAGAAATTAGGATAGGATCGAACTAGGTTTTTTCTTGGGTAGTTCTGAATCTTTTCTGAGCATTACTAGAGTTATTGGTTGAAGATGTGGATTTTTGTGCTGGTGTTTGTGGGAGGGCATTAGTTCAAAATACTAGTTGTGGGGCAAGCTGATAGGTATAAGGATTCTGGGCAACGTTACCTATACTCGGATAGAAAGGTGGATATGGTTGATATGGATGGTAAGGGTTGAAATTATGGGTTTGTGGGGCAGTATAAGCAATTGCTTATACATCCTCTTCCTTTTTCTTGAATGTATCCCTTTTTTGGAGCTAGTGGTTTCGTTTCCCTCAATTTTCCCATTCTTGATTGCCCCTTCAATTATCTCCCATGAGAGAACCAGATCTGCAAAGTTTTTGATGGCATTTCCAATTAACCGTTCATAGAAAAGAGCCCTAAGTGTATTTATAAACAATACAGTTATCTCCTTATTTGTTAGGGGTGGTTGCACTTGTGCCGCTACATCTCTCCATCTTTGGGCATATTCCTTGAAGCTCTCATTAGCCTTTTTTTCCATGGTTTGAAGTGATAAAGGATCAGGGGCTAACTCAACAACATGCTTGTATTGTGCCATGAAGGCTCTAGCCAAATCTTTCCAAGTTTTGATATGACTCCAATCAAGCTGTACATACCATTTGGCTATCGATCTTGTTAGGCTATCCTGAAAGAAGTGAATTAACAACTTATCATCATGTGACTGTGCAGTCATCTTTCGACAGTACATGGTAATTTGCGCCATCGGGCATTTTGTTCCATCATATTTTTCAAATTCTGGCACCTTAAATTTGGGAGGGATTATCACATTGGGAACCAAGCATAACTCAACTGCATCCATGGTTTCGAACCTATCCACTCCTTCCACAGCACGAAGGCGCTCTTCCAACAAATCATACTTTTTTTGAACTTTTTTGTTTTCTCCTGTTTGTAATGAACTCTTTCTTAATTTCTCTTGCTCTTTTAGATCGTCTAAATCCAGAATGTGTATTGGTTCAACGGGATTTATTCCAAAATATGACCTAAATTGCCCTTGAATTGACTGGTGACCTATTGGGGCAGTATGTTTTAATAAGCAGGTGGTGTGACTTGCGGGTGAACCCTTTGGAAAGTTTGAGCATGGGGTGGAGTGAATTTCAGGGGATAAGGCGGATCATCTTTCAGGTTACTAGTGTCTTGTGTTTATGGGTTTTTTGACGGAGCTTACTCTTCAACAACTCATTTTCCTTTACTTAAACTTGTTATCAATTCCATCATCTTTGCTAACTGTTCTCTCATTTCTTCTTGAGCTCTTTCCATTCTATCCATTCGATCCCTTTGCTCTTGTTCCATGATCCTTACTCGCCGACGAGTATTATAAACACGTTGGTCACCAATTTTAGGTTGTTGAGCTATCTTGGAATCTTTATTTTTTAAACCATAAACATGAATTATATGTATTCTTATTTTATGATTGTGATGAAAAAAGAAATTTTTTTTTATTTTAATTTACTTGTTTTCAAAGAATTAAGAATTGTTCATGACAAGAGTTAAATTGTTGTGCCTTTTATGGAACAAATTATACACATGTGATGCAAATGAAAAATATTGGCCATCCAATAGTAATTGTTATGGGGAATCTTGATTCATAAAAGTTAAGCATTTGATTACATCACTACTTAGAGCATTTACATCATTGGCTTCAAAAGAAATGGCCAACTCAATCATACTGGTGTCGTACTAGCTTGAGGTGGCTTATTAGGCGCTCACTGAGCTCATCTTTCGGAAGAATCCCTCACCTGAGCTCTTCAGTCTTGTTTACCATTTCCCTTGTTTTGTAGGCTACCTCCCTCATTGCATCAATATCCATTCCATCTCAGACTGCTTCCTTCGGAGGTCTTGCTTGTACGAGTTTCCCATTTCTCGCATTTGGAAGTATTCCCTCCTACTAGCCTCATATTTCTCTTTATAGCCTTCCATGACTGCTTCCATTAAGTTGCAATCACTTCTGAGTTATTGTATGGTCCGTTCTTGCAATTGTATCCTGTTTTGCAAAGTGTTATTAATGGTTTGCATTCTTTGGATCCTGGTGACCAAAGATGAACATGTCGCATTCAAACTTTCAAACTTGCTTTTCCATTCATTCGTTCATCAAAAGCGTTTTGAATTTTCCTCGAGGCTTCTTTCTTTACTTTTTCAAGTTCTGCTTCATATCTGCACTTCATATTCATCATTTCCGTCTCCAGTTACCTACTAGCTAGCTCACTCTCTAAGAGAATATCTTGAGGTTCTAACCAACAGGAAATTTGAATGCACTTTTTATAGGACATACAACATATTTTACTTGTTGGGCATGCCAAGCTAAGTATCCAGTGGTGACCTCATCAGTGAATCATCCTTGATCCACCCGACTTGTTTTCTTCCATGCTTGAATAATATCTTGGATCTTCTTAAGGGTTCCCGGCTTGCCGTATGTGAACTCCAATTGGTTGAGCCTGTGTGTCATTGGTACAAATTGCTCAGATCCAAATTGCCTCCATACCATTATTGGGGCATAACTGATTACTCCCCAAGGTCCCATCAATGGTACCCATGGTTCGTCTCCACACTTGTACATCACTTGCATCCTAGGCATCCAAGGAGCCCTCTAGGTCACCTCCACACTTATAAACCTCTAAAGTCTGGCAATCCATTCTTCTTTTCTCTTACAGATTGGCCATTCGTGAATAGGACAACTTGATGAAAGGAACGGCTTTTGGAATCTATCAACCTTGCACTCAAAGTGGCTCTTTATCCATATCGTGAGAAGTTGGGCACATCCGATGAAACGCCTTTCACCTTTTCGACGACAATAATTCAGTGACCTTAATGTCTCAATTATGATGGTTGGAGCTGGATTGATGTTCCTCGTTACTTGGTCAAAGAAATCGATGATTGAAACTTCAACATGCCATAGGATTTTTGGGAAAATTACCAACCCATATATTGCCAACGCAAAGGCAAGATGACCTTGTTCATCTTTCTTGTGTTTCTTAATCTAATTATTCAAGAAAATCCATGAAAGGCATTCAGTGTCTCTTTTTTTCTTCAAGTTCTGATTAACCTCTTCGGTAGTGACATCTAGTAACTTGGCTAATTTCCTCTGATGCCTGATCTTTTGAGCCTTTCAATATACCTTGGCAGGTTGCATTTGATCTATGAGGAGTAATGATGAATAATCCTTTATTGTCGGTGTCATATCTACCTCATTGAACACAAAACACCAGTGAGAAAGATCCCAAAACTAAGTGATTGCCCTAAGTAGCTGATCGTCTACATGCATATAGAGAAGCCATGCGATGTGCCCATACTTGGCGCAGAAATTGTCTCGACTATTACGCCTCCATTGCTCCTAAATGTCTGTCATTTCTGAAAGGTCGTTTTGTCTGAGATCAAGATGAACCTTCTCTAGGAGAGTCGGGATATGCCCTTTAGCCAAATAGTCCCTTTCGGTTTGTTGGGCTTGTTTCATTTATAGTTCAACCTCATAGTCATTCCTGTATTTATTGAATGAGCTAGCCGATGCCGATGCCATAGATGTAATCAAGATTCCTTCAGTCAAATAGTTATTGTATAGCCAATATTTTCCTATATGCAATGATGCGAATGGATGCATGACAGATGAAAGAAAGAGAAAACGAATATTCAAGTCAGTATAGTGGGTTACATTAACTTGCATAATAATAAAAAAAATAGTAACCATTGTCATGGGTATTTATTACGTCGTTGGACGTAGCCTATTCCACGACTTTTATTATTTTTGGTGAGGAATTAAAGCAGAGGATGTAAAAGGAGTTCCTTCACGTGTGCCTAATTCAAGGTCATACTCTTTAACACGTGGGTGAAGCTCTACCTAGGGAAAGGGTACTTACGACACTCTATATGTTGGGTTTGGTTTTGATTTCGGCTAAATGTTCCCAAATTGTTCCTCACTATCATCCACTCGGACTAGTAAGGCACCTCGGTCCTCACCCATTATAGGCTTCAAACGGACTAGGTTCAATTTGAGTGGGAGTGTTCACTAGCCCATGCGGAGGTTATCGCCTCATGAGAGCATAGCTACTAAACTCCCTTCTAGTAAAGGATAAAGCCTGGGTAGAAGGCTTATGCATGAATGCAACATGTATCGTGCGTGTGGAGGAACGTGCCAACCTTTGCCAGACAATCTCATATCCCTCTATCCTAAATTCCCCACAATTTAAAAGAGCAATAAAACAATGATTATAAAACTTCTAATGCACAAAATCATAATGCACAAAATAAATTTTCGAATTTAAAGGAAACACTAGATTATTTGGGGCTTAAGATAACCTATGATTAATTATGGCTCGACTCTCTTTTATCCCCAGTGGAGTTGCCAAGCTGTCTTAACATGCTAGGTTTGGGAACTCGACCACTAGACGTGGGAAAATTTAAGGAGTCGCCACCAATCTTTTTTTTTTTACCTAGGTGTGATTGGTCACCTATTTTGTTCTACTTGACGAAATCCTAAATTAATTTTAGGTCTGTTGAAAGAACGATGAACTGGTCTACGTATCTTTTAGATTTGGGTTCGAGACTACGGTTACGCACAGGGAAGGGTTAGCACCCCCGTGACGCCCGTTCCACGAACGGTACCATTTAATCATATGTCATTAACCTTATTCTTATGTTTCCTTAATTATTATTTATTTAATTTATCTCTTATTCTATTAATCAAGTCAAAATATTTTACGGGTTTGGCGTACACGTGATGCAATTGTGAAATGCATGGCATAAAATCGGGATAATGCCAAACAAAAATCTTTTATTGAGCGTACTTTCTGAATCTGCCCATCATACTGGTGGGATCTGAGAGTATTCTATTGCCTAGGGAAATACCTTAGAAACTCGCCTTTGTAAGTTTACTGGGTAGATCCCACCTTCGGGATAGTCGTTTGCGAGTAAAAAAAAATAGTGTTTTCATGAATGCAAATCTTAATAAGGGTAAAAACCTTTTATTAATGATATTTCTCCTAACCCTCCCATCATACTGGTGGAGCTCAGAGGTATCTTTTTACTTAGGGAGTGTACCGGTGAAATTCGTGTTGGTGCCTTTAATATGTGCTAGAAGGGGGTGTGAATAGCACAATTTGGCTCTTAATTGGATGAGGAACTAATTTCCAAAACAAAGAAAGTAAAAATAAAGTAGACAATGGACAGCAATTTATAGTGGTTCGGTCCAAGACCTACATCCACTACCTTGATTATCCAACCAAGGATTTTCCCAGCAATTCACTAAGAATCCGGTGAAATTCACAAGCTTCCACCAAGCTTTTACAATGGCTTTTCGTAGGCTCAGTCGCAACCTTTACATTAGTTTTTCCTGGGCTAAATTAGAACCCAAAGTGGTTTTCCAAGGCTCAACCACAACCTATAATATTCAAGCTTTCCCAAGCTTGAACAACCCCTTAGAGTGACTCCCTCACTCTAAGTATACAAGAAGAAGTGGTAAAAGAAAGTACCTATGATCACTGGATGATCTGATTGGTACAGGATTGAGAGCTAATCACAAATGCAAAGAGTAGGCTTTGAGGTGCAAACAAGTGCAGTGAAACTTTTATGATTTTTCAACTTTCTATAGCTCAAATCTCATTCAAAGCTTCAAAAAAAAAAACTTTTTCATTGTTAGAAGACCCTTTTATACTTAGAGATGCAACTCTGATGGCAGTTGGGCAGTTTATGTCTGTTGGAAACAGTTGAAAATGAGTTTTAGCCGTTAATCTGTCTTGTAGTGCTCTGGTTCAAGTTGTAGACAGAAAGCTCTTAGTCGACTAACTTGATTGACTAAGTTGATTCTGTTTCTGGTTTGCAAATTCTGGCAGAAGACACTTAGTCGACTGACTTGGTTGACTAAGTTGGTTCTGTTTCTCAAACTCTTCAGCTCGTTTTTTCTCCAATTTGAAATTTGGTCAACAAATGTTCTTCTCTTTTTCACCAATAAGCTTCCTCCTTGTTATTTAGTTATATCTTGTTGAATTTATCCTTCTTTTTCTTTCAAAAATACTTTTTGTATGGTCAAGAGATTAATTTCATATAATAATTTCTTGCACACTTAAATAAAGGAATTAGACACAAATGAGTGGGATTGTTTTATTATCATCAAAAACTAATGGAGCCAACAATTCGTGTCACGACCCAAATTTCAGGCCATGACCGATGCGAGGGCTCAATGGACATAGCCTACTAAGCCCAAGCAAGCCTAGCTAAATTATCTTGCTCATTATTCTATCAAATTACTAAAGTCACATTTTATAATTTAGAATCCAGTTAAAGCTATTCATTGCCAACTTATAATGGCCTTACCAACTAATATACATGTGTTGTCTAAACGTATGTCTTAATAATTTACATTGGGTCTGTCTATACACAACAAAAGAGTACTCGACTTTCAGCTAAGAGACTCGGACGAATGTACAGCTACTGAATGTCGAGACACCTACCAAGGGTCGAATGCACAAAGACACTTCAACCTAGTTACCAGCTGCCTCATGATCTGAAAACATGAAGTTGAAAATGGTGAGTATAAACCCAGTGAGTGAACAAGGAAGGGAACAAGCAATAGTAAGGAAGGATTTAAAAATCATGATGCACTTATTTCAAAACAATGCAATTTAATTTAGTGCTTATCAAAACCCCTCAAGAAAACCCCAATTAATTAAATCACTTAATGTAAAGGGTCCATGCTTAATAAAAGATTTGAAGAATGAAAATTTTAATAACTTTCATGCAATTCGAGTCAAGTAGATGATGGGTCTTCACTGCAGTGGAAAGGCATTCTCGTTACAGCGACATTTGACTTAAATTATCAACTGGCCAAGGGTTTCTTAGCTGGCCGAGGGTTTCTCACAAAACCCCTCATTTTAAACTTAATTTGTTTATTCCTTAATGTTAGAAGTCCATGCTCAACTATGTTACCAAAGAAGTGGAAAATAGAGCAGCAATCGATCAAGATACTAAGTGAAACAGAAAGTTTTTCGCTGCAGCGAGATTCAAGGCATAAAACACAAACTTTCTCGCTACAGCGAGAACCATGTCTGGTGAAACCCTCGAAAACCCAAGAGTTTCTCACTGCAGCGAGAATGAATCTCGCTGCAGCGAGAAACAAGGCACCAGCAAAAATTCCCCATTTCCTCAAGAAAAGGCCACCTTATTCACATGACCAATGCAACATGAAACACATATAAATTTCCAAAGCTTAACATGTCAAATTTCACATGCATTTCAACCATATACATATTCATGAACTTTCCATGACACACATATCTATATATGTATATATATATATATATATATATATATCCATCATCATGCACACTCTCCCATTGTCATCAATTCATGTGCACTCCCCACTAGCACATGGCTGGGTCAACATCGACTTATGCGCACTCCTACTCGGACATAACCGGTCATCATCGGCTTATGGGCACTCCTACTTGCACATAGTCGGGTCATCATCAGAGTATGCGCACTCCTACTCGCACATAGCCGGGTCCACATCAACATACGAAAGAAACACCTAATGCATATTATACATATCATCATATTGTGATAACACATAAACCATTTATATAGCACATTTTCACAAGATAAAAAAACTTCACCAAAGGCTTGTTCCCAAGGTACATTTTTAAAGAAAAGCTGGACAAAATCTTTCAAATGTTTGTACAATTACATTCACATTCCCAAAACAAATTTTGAAATGCAAGTCCACTCACCGGTATTATTTGAGCCTTTAGCCGATCCTAACTTCCTTAATTGTTCAAATGGGATGATGGGGCTTCGTTGGGACCTATCATCACATTAGCATCACCAATTTGTCAATTCACATACTTATAAAGTCTAAAGCTTTCTCTTAGCTAGCTTCTAATTGCCATTTAGATGGCTATCTATTTTCACTACCCTAATCACTCTAAAATGAGTGGATAACCTCAACTACAAACATTCACAATTCCCTAAAATATCTACCAGCACATGCTATCCATAATTTTCGTAATTAAAACAAATCATACTTATAGGTATATATTTATGAAAAATTTTAAAATTGACACCCTCTACTCACCTTGGTAGCTTGAAACTTTGAAATTCTTTCCAATAAATTTTCCAAGCTATTATGGGAGCTTTCTCTCTCTTTCTCTAAACACCTAGCTAGTGAGAGAAAGTATGAAAGTGAGATTTTTCAAGGGTTTTTAAGTTAGAGAGTGAAAGAGCACAAGGATTTCATGAAAAGGTGCACCGAGGCATGAAAATTGGAGCTAAAGAGAAAAAGTTATGGAAGCTTGAAGAGGACTCCCATGGTGGATAAAGAAACGTGAGAGGGAAGAAGAAGAAAAGCTGCTGGAGAATGAGGAAGCTGTTGAAAGAAAGATATTTATAGCTCATACTTATCCAACTCCCATTGAAATTATGAAAATGCCCTTTAGCAAGTTAACTTGTTCTTATCCAATCCTTTGTGTAATTTTTTTTTATTCTTTTGACACTAGGACGAGGTCCATAATGATTTAAACTACTCGAGTTTACGAAAACTTAAAATTTTGACTTGGGGCGCAAAATGACCATTTTGCCTCTGCTGTGAAAATTATCGAAACTTTTAGTTTTCTTCGTGTTTTCATCATTACACATTATTTATTAGGTCTTATGCCTATTTAGACCTTAAAATATCATAAAACCTTATTCTGGGAGCTTGTTAGAGGAAATGACGAAACTACCCCTAGCTCGTGTTATTGCGTCTATGTGTAGTTATGAGCCTATAGGGGTTGAAGTCTCACAATTCGCCTTCGCAAGCTTTCTCAAAAAGTCCCATCATCGGGGTTATGCCCGTATACAAAATATGTCTATATGCCATGACATGTAACAATGCAACAATGATACTCGATGTACTCATAAATTCAATATTCATTTCTTATTTACTATTTTTCTTTGAGCTTAGTTATCATGAACAAATATTTTACATTTATTTATTGTTTTTGTATAACCATTTCTATTTCGTCATATACTTTATTTATTTATATTTTAGATTGCTTATTTTTTATTATACGTAGTTATTATTATTTACACATATGTATTTTATCCATTTTTATTATTATGATTAACAAATTTATTGTTATCATTGATTTCTTATTTCTTTGTATATATATTTTGGTTAATTGGTGATTAAGTATACATAATTTTTTATTTATTTAAAATTAGAAACATTAGAATTCCGAATTAGGACCTCTCATCATACTAGTTGAGTCTTAATCGAAATTCCTAACCTAAGGAAATTCTTTTGGAATTGCGACTTCTCGCATTTTGTACGAATATCCCATCATCGGTATTGATTTCGAATCAAATATTATATTTTCATACTTAATAATTTCAAACTAGGTCTTATTTTTTTATTTTATTTTATTTTTATTTCTATTTATTTATTTATTGATTTTTTTAGACCAAACCTAGAAACTCTCCTAAATATGAATATTGATCCCAATTATATATATATTTTACCATTATAACCATTATCATCTCTTTTTATTTTTTTTTGTTCAAATGTTTGTCTATATCTATTTTTTTATCAAATATTTACTCATCTTTTTTCATTTACCGCTTTTTCTATTTTTGCTTTTATTGCTTTACTTTAAGACATCATATAATTTTTATGATATATTTTAATTTAAATCAAACAAAGTTTTAAACACTAAGTTTCTTTTTGATTACAAGTAGTGCCAAACCCTGTTCTATAAAATAATTACGACGTCATTTACATGCTCAATAGAATGGTTGCATATTTAGGAAGTTTGAGAAATCGTTAAAAAACGATATTGCCCTTAATGGTACCATTAAGTCGATTAAGCCTCGAACTAGTTCAAATAGAAATTTAAGGTGAAATTAAGAGTTTCACAGTCTGGGGATGACTCAAAATGGTAATTCGGAGTTCGAGGATCAATTTGGAGTCAAATCGAAATTTTCACTATCTAGGAGTAAAATGGTTATTTGCCACCTGGGAACAAAATGAGAATTTTAAAAAAGATTTTTTTGGCCCCATTTGACTTATTGGAGTATGATTTGAGGTTTAGAAGTGAAAAAATTTTAATTCCGATATAATTTGAAGTATAGGGGCGAAATGGTAATTTTGTCACCTCGAGGGCAAATCAGTAAATTTTCACCCCCGACACTTGTCAAGACCTAGGGATTTTATTCATCATGGAAATGGATAAACATGAGAAATGTGTGGTGGAGAATTAAAGAATTAAAAGTCAAATATTTAAAAATTGAACCAATAAGGAAATGCCATGTGTCATGCTTTTATTATTTTATTGTTTCTTTATAAAAAGGCATAAAAATCAGCCCATTTCTCTCATAGTGGTCAGCCAAACCAGAAGAGAAGAGAAACCAAGGAAGAACAAACCCTAGGTGGGAAAATCAAAGAGAAAGTGTTGGAATTCAAAGATTTGATCAAGCAAAGGTAAAATTTCTTTGATTTTGCTAGTGACTTACCTTACCCATGCTTTTTCCCTTAATTTCCATGGTTGAAAAACATGCTTTTATGATGAATTCATGGCTGGTTGCAATGGGTATGGAGAGAGAATGATGTTAGATTGATTTGATTCTAAGTTATGTTAGTGTTTTTAGTTATTTAAGTATGTTTAGAAACAAAACAATAAGAAAAGAATCCATTTTCCCCATGAACCTTCAATGGTCGAACCCTATGTGAAGTGTAGAAGTAATGAATTGATTTTGTGATCAAGTGAATTGGTTGAAAAATTGATGAAATGATGATTTATGGTTAGAAAATGGAATGGAAAAATTTTTAGTGATAGTGCACCACAATGGCCGAAATTTTCAAGAAGAATTGTGAGAGTTGTTAGGCTGAATTTTAGATTATTGGAATTGTATTTAGTGAATTGAAATATTAGAAATGAAATGGAGCAATTTGGAGCCAAATCGGACACAATTGTCATTTAATCGGGTAATAGGCCGAATTAGGTCAGTACCGCATTTAAGCGGTAGTCGGATAAGTTGCATATCATATCATGCATATACACCGAGTCTGAATTGATTTTATAATGGTCAAGCATTGATGTGGTGAATTATGTATTGTACATTGTGGATAGGTGGTGAGTAAATTACACTGGTAAAAGTACAGAGATTGTGCTTTGAGATTGAGATTAGGAGTACATCAACTCCTAGAGCTGTGAGTAAACCTATTATCGTCTTAATTATCTAGAGTAGTTTTACACAATTGTGTGATTTTATGAAAAATGGGTTTAAATGGTAAATTGCTATGTTTTAGGAGAAATTGTGATTTTATAAATTTTCTGAAAAATTGAATACTGGTTTTGAAAATAAAGTAAATGGAGACTGCCTACTTGTGTTGTAAATTTATGGTTTTAAATTGAATGACTTATGACAATATATGAGCATGAATGGCTAAACTGATTTTCGGTGTTAGAATTATATATACTATGTATTCAGCCTTGAGAGGCTAGGTTGCAATAAATTACCATGTCATGCAGAAAAAGATTTTATAAATCAAGTGGTAGATAAAATAATCCATAGTCACTGCAGTGGTGGGGGTTTCCATGGATTGCCTATGAGAGGGGCACAGTAACCCAATTATATATTTACCTCCGGGGGGAGATGTTGGATGAAGTATCTTCTGAGGTAAAGATTTGAGTGCACTTCACGTGGACCACCGCGTGAGAGCGAGACTCAACCAACGTCAAGGCATGGCTAAAATTTCGGATGTAAAGACATTTAACAACCTTGGTGGACTCGGTTGGGATAACCCTCAATCAAGGTATCCCTTATAACTGAGTATGAGAATGATTTTTTTTTTACACGAGCCAAGCTTTTTAGGAAATCATAAGCCTAGTTGTTTATTTGGTTGAAATGAGTTGAAAGGTAATGAAATTACAATATGATGACTTATTTTAATTCGTCTCCATTTACTCGCCTTTAGATAGTTTAGATGGTGTCTGTTTACTCACGGGATTTTATAATCTCACCACCCTCATTTCAGAACATTTCAGGCTCGGGGAATTTCATAGTTAACTGACTTTGACAAGGACCTTCATTTGGACTTGAATCCGCAAAAGCTGTAAGTTTTGAGCTTTCGATACATTTTGGTTAGATGTGGGCCCACGTGTCGCTGTGAAAGTAATTTTATGCTTTGGTTAGTTGCTTTATAGTATATATGAATATAATTAACTTTTACACTATAAGAATTATTTACCGATAGCTTTATAAAAAAATTATTTTACAAGAATATTGTTTATTTTATTGAATATTTTTATTATATTCAAATGGTCAAATTTTCACTTCAAATGAACGTTTTAAATACTTAATTTGTTTTTAAATCACTAAATATATATTTTCTGCTTATCTTCTACATTTTTAGCAAGTTTTGAGATTTTCAACGAAAAATGACGAAAATACCCTTGTGAGCCAGAAAACAATATGTTATGTTCTGATTTGGAAATGACTCGTAATCCTTCGAATTATGATATTTGATAACTATTGCTCACTAGGGAAGTGCGAAAGCTGATACGAGAGCCTTGCGAGGTTTTGATTGGCATTCAGGGTGAAGAATGTCTGTCGAGGCTTCGCGGCGGTTGTCATGGGCCCGATGGGGAGTTTCGGGTCGTGGCAAGTAGACAAGCTCGATAAACACAATCAAACCAAACAACAAGGGTTGGGCTTTACCTGATTTGGGCTTGCACTAGCCCAAGAACACTTTAACCCAAGGAGGAAGGCAAGCTTGCTGCAACAGCCCACCTAATCCCCTTCAAGGTGCACCGTTTTTGGCTTCAAAAACCTCTTCAAACGGTGTCGTTTTGCTTTCTTATACCTGGGTATAAAAGCTTCTTTTCTTTTCTCTCTCTTCACTTTCTTCTCTCACTTTCTCTCTCTAATGGGGCCGATTTTCTCCCTTTTCTCTAAGATTTTTTTTTCTTCTCCTTCTTATTCTTTTTTTCTCTTTTTCTTCCTTTCTTGGTCCACCGCTCTCCCTTCTCTCTTTCTCCTCTCTTTCTCTTCTCTTCTTCTTTACCGACGTCGCTCAAGCCTCTATTTCTCCCCTAAACTGACGCTAATAATTCCCTAAACTCTTCCTTCCTCTAAGCTTCAACCAATAAACCAAAAGTAAAAATCTACCCCTAGAAACTCCAACTAAAAAAATCCCCAAAACTCGCTCTTTTTCTCATTTTTCATTGTGTATTTATCGATTGATTTTTTTATTTTTTGTTATTTTTTTATGGCTATTGTGGTTATGTTGGTTGCTAGATCACTTAGGGTTTTTTTAAAAATTTTTGGCTTCTGTTGTTTGAAGAAAAGGGGATTTTTTTTTAGTTGTTGGATTTGTTTTTTTTTTTAAACGTTTTCTCTCTTGTTTTTTCAAAAAACTCCTTTACCTCCTCATTTTGAACTAGAGTTTTAGGGTTCTTATAGAAACCAATTGTCCAAATCTTTGGACAATCAGAAAAGGCAATCATGCTCTTCTCAGCATGAATTGCAGATGGGTGGCCTTCAAGTTAAAAACAAATCCACTGGAAATGATCTCAAATCCCGACCGCTTGAAAAGCATTTAATACTCCGTATTTTGTTGATAATGGAGGCCAAGTGTGCCTCCAACCTCCTTTTGTCTTTTTTTTTTTTAAATTTTGATTCAATTTATTTATTTTATTTTATTTATTAAAAGGGTGTATACACCAGTTTTACAGAATCAATAGCATTCCTTAGATTTATCTTCAAATAATGGGGTTTTCTGGACATAAAGTTGAGGTTGCCATGACCTATCTGGTCACTGTAGGAAGCCATACTTTTGCTTTTGTAAACCACTTTTTCAATATTAAAGTCAAAACTTATATTGTTAATCTAAGTTTTAATTTGAGAAAAAAATAATTTACTAACAAAATTCTCCCATTACCGACTACAAATTGGTCAAATGAATCAAACCCATTACTGACCGAATTGTCGACAGAATATTTTGTGGGTAAATTACTGATAGAATATTCCATCATTAGCGGATTTTCCATTACTAACCAAGATATTTTTAACTGAATCCCGATAGAATTTTTGGTCAATATTGTCACAGAGCGACAGAATCTTAACTATTATTGACGAAATTTTTCGTTGGTAATGCCTTTTTTTTTGTAATGTAATCAAAATGAATAAGATAAAATTTGTTATAGTCATTTTATAAACAACACTCTAATATGCATATTTAATATGCCAGGTAAAGTTCTGACAAAGACAGTCATGATTTACAGTATGCCTATGCTTGAGAAACATGGTATTTGAATATGCTATGCCACAACTAACAATACTTCGAATACACTTACCAGGTTTGCAAAACATCGAGATTTGAAGCTAAAATTCTATTATCATAAAGCAGCTTAGAGTTACATCCCAAAAGCATGATAATTAAGTTTTTTTAAAGCATGCTAATATTCTATTATCACGTTTATGACATTCAACTCATTTTAGAGCAAAAATATAAATTACAACATTTCACTCAACAAAATTAAATTGTAGCATACAAACACCCAAAATAGAAGAACATAGATGAAAATCAGTAACTCACCTACCCATAATTCGATCCCAAACCCTAACATCAAAATTAAATGAAGATCTTAATGCCCAAACCTGAAAACTACATGGCCCATTATTAAAACGAAAAAAAATATATGCCTCAAGACTAAATCATTGATGGAAGTCTAAATTCGGAAAGCAAAAGAGCACAAAAAAAGGAGATCAAGAAACATACTCAATTCAAACTCCAACTTGACCATGAGAAAAGAGAGAAAAGGAGAAATAAAAAGAGAGAGAAAAGGAAGTTGGGTCGAGGTTGATAGCAAGGAGGCTAAGGGGTTGGCTTTTAGCAAAAATAGCATTGGGGGTTGGGTGGGGATGGAGAAAGAAAGAGGGAGAAGAGAAGGCAAGGTTGGGATTAGTGAAAAAGAGGTTGGGGGGGCTGGGTTGACTGCGAAGAGGTTGGGGGGTCAGTTTAAAGCTAATAGTAGCTTAATAACCTTAAAAGCCTAAAACTAAATATTTAAATAAGGTCTTTTTTATTGAAATTAAGAAAATGAGACCTACTTTTCATTGAAGTTAAAGAAGAAAGAGCTAATGAGGAAAGAAATTTATAAGTGGATATTATAAACTGAAAAGAAAAATTGGTTTTATATATAAGACAAAAAAAATAGTTGGAAATGATTAAATACATATTATCCTTAGTTGATTGGAAATAGGAGAAATAGTTGAGAATTAATAGCATTATGAGAATTAGGAAGTGATAAAAAATTGAGATTTATTAAGTACATAATTAGAAAAGTACAAGAATATGTCATTTTATTAATTATTTTGACTTTTACATATTTTTAATAGGAAATGAGATAAATAGTTGAGAATTAATAAGGATATCGAAGTGAGAGAAAATAAATATTTATTAGGCATGAGAGAATAATTAGACATTTATTAATTATTTTAAATTTTATATATTTTGAATATAATTAATTATATTATTATTATAAAATTATAGGGCCCATGAAAATTTAAGGCCTAAAGCCTTTGCTTTGGTGGCTTTACCTTAAAACTGGCCTTGTTTAGGGTGAAAGTAGCACTGAAGTGTAGGTGAGGATAGAGAAAAAAGAGAGAAACGGTTAGAGTTTCTGAAGGGAACTTGAAGAGGTTCATTATATATTAAAATTATTGACAAAAAATACCATCGGTAATTAAAAACTTTAGAATATATTACCCAAAATATCTAAACTATGATATTGATGACTATTCCGTTGGTACATAAAAAGAATGTCAACTAATACATTTGTTTGGAATTCAATCACTGAATTTTGTCAGTGATCATCAATATCGACAAACGAAATTGGTCAGCAATCTTTACGCCATCTATGTTTAGTACGCACCATGAAATTATCGACAACTTACCGAAAGAACACTCATGGTCAGTAAGTTTCGTCAATAATATGTTGGTATTTTATCGGTTTATTTTCGTAATGAATTTGGTCGAAAAATGGTCAATAATCTATTAAAAATGGTGATGAATTTTGTTCCATCAGTAAAACACATATATTTGGTAATGGTAATGTATAATGACTACCCAAATGTTAATAAGTGTCAAATACATTTGACTTAACCCTTCGGTGTGAGTCTATTAGTGTAATTTGATCCTTCATCATCCAATATTTTGACAAGACATAAGGCATGGTTTAGTGTCTACTCTATAATTGTCTTTATCATTTTAGCTCTTAAAATTGTTCATAACTCCTTACTGAAATTTGAAAAAACTATTTTCCATGATGGAGGGAGTTTGTCTATCATGGAGGTCATAATTATAGTTTCATCCATTTTCATTTTATTTTATTCAATAACAAAATAATCATTAACCATTTGGTAACTATTGAAATGACTGTCAAGAAATTTCTTCATAATTGTATTGTTTGGTATATAATTGGCTTCTAATTTTGTTACCTTCATCCTAGTTTTGAAATGACAAATCTAAACATGCTTTGAGAATGAATGAAAATGTGTTTAAACTTAAAGAAAATCTTTAAGAGTTTTGAAGTTGATCTTGCAAAGAAAAATGCTTTTGAATAAACTTAAACTTAAAGTATCAGCCTCAGGAATTGAGCTTTAGTAAATGAAGAATTAATTCTCATTACACAGAAAGTAAAATTCTTTGCTTCTCTATAGGAAGAATCGATCTCTTGAAAAGGAAAAATTGATTCTATGAAAAGGAGATATTGGTTCTTGAAAGATAGAAGCTACTAGAATAGGAAAAAACCAATAACTCAGGGAGCAAGAATTGATTCTAGAAAAACAGAACGAATCCAAGCATAAGTCTTAAGACAAAGAACCAATTATTGAGAAAGAAGACATTAGTTCTTGAAGCATCAATGACAAAAATCAAAAGCTTGGAGAAGAAGAAAGAGATGGGACAACTAGATAAGAATGGAACATCAAAGATCAAGCTTAAATCCAAATTTTGACGCCAAACTACAGTGATGAACTAACACTTTGAGAAAGAAAAATCGATTCTTGGAAAATTGTAAAGGTGACACCTTTGAGCCAAGTTAAGAAAGAATCAACATTCCAAGAAGAAAGAATTGATTCTTTGGAGACAGAAAGTTCTAGACTTGAAGAATGACATGAAGAACCGATAACTCAGGGATAAAGGATCGATTTTTCAAGGACATACTTGATCAAGCTAGCCAGAACATACAAAAATTCATTTCAAACCTACGCTAACGGGCAAGAAATCATAGAGCCAATAAATACCCATCGTGGAGACCCAAAATGCAAGTTTTTGAAGAATTTGAAGATTTGAAAAGAGAGAAGAAGAAGAAGAAGAAGAAATAGAAGAACTTTGAGAATGATAGGAATAACTAAGAACTCAGGGACAAAGAATTGATTCTCCAAGTATGACAGACTTGATCAAGCTAGCCAAAACTTACGAAAATTCATTTCAAACTTACCTTAATAGGCAAAAAATCATAAAGCCTATAAGTACCCATCTTGGATAGCCAAAATGCAAGTTTTTGAAGAATTTGAAGATTTGAAATAGAGAAAAGAAGAATAAGAAGAATAAGAAAGAAGAGAGGAAAAACAAGTTGCAAATAGAGCAAGATAAAAAATCCTTCCTTTGAGTAGAAAAAATTTTCAAGTTCACATGTTTATCCTTTAGTTGACTTTTCCCGAGCCTAAAAATTCTTTATCTTTAAAAAAACTTTAATATTTTAAGCCTAAATAGATCATTACTTTTTTAGAAGTCTTGAGATCATATCTTTTGAAGAATCCATTATTGTTGGTTATACCTCCACATAAAAGGTAGTGTAAAGGTTATACCTCCTTAAAAAGGTATTGCTAAGGTTATACCTTCTTTGGAAAAAATAAGATTGGTTATACCTTCGAGCAAAATGTAGTGCAAAGGATGTACCTTCTTTGGAAAAGGTAGTATTGGTTATACCTTCGACCAAAAGGTAGAGAGGTTGTGCTTAATCCTTAAAATGGTTTGGTTGTAAAGGTTGTGCTTGATCCAAAAAAGGTAGTAATTTTTGTAGAGGTTATGCTTGATCCTCGAAAGGTAATGGCTTGTAAAGTTTATGTTTGATCTTCAAAAGACAGTGACTTTTGTATAGATTATGCTTGATCGTTAAAAGATAGTTCATAGTGGATTCAAACTCCTTATGCTATTAAGAGAGCGAAAGTAGGCATTGAAGTACTGAATCTCTATAAAAACTTGATTTAGTATTCTTTACTTTCTGCATTTATTTTTTATTTAACATATACTCTGTTTTACACTTTGCTTTTCAAGCTTTCGCATTGTCTTGAGTTAAAAAAGTGGATTTTTACTTCATAACCAATTCACCGTCCTTTTGGTTACTTTACTGTATGCTTATTTATCTAACAAATTTGTCCCACAATTCTTTTGTACTAGCCTCATCTGATACTGTAAAACCTTGACTTTTCATATTGTGGAAATTGGTAAAAATTTAAACTTTTATGAATTTTACATTGGCGATGACTATCTATAAGCATTCCTTGTCGTTTGATGTAAATTGTCACGACCCAAATTTCTGGGCCATGATCGACGTAAGGGCCCAATAAACGTAGTCTATTAAGCACAAGCAAGCCTATCGATTTATCCTACTCATCATTCCATCAAATATCGCTAAGTCATATTTCATACTTTTGAATCAAAATAGTGAAATACATTGCCAACTCGTACTGGCATTACTCCTTAAAAATTTACATACAATGTCTACAACATGTATTCTAATAATTTACATTAAGTTTGTCTATACAAAACAAAATAACACTCGACTTCCAGCGGAGGGACTCGGACGAACATACAGCTACCGAATGCCGAGACACCTACCAAAAGATGGACACAGGTCTACAAGGAAACCTCGTCCTAGTTACCGGCTGCCTCGTGATCTGAAAACATGAATTTGAAAATAGTGAGTATAAACCCAGTGAGTGAACAAGGAAAGGAACAAGCATACCATAAGGAATCTTTAATGAAATCATGATGCATTCTTTTTCAAAACAATGCAATTTGTTTCTATTCTTATTAAAAACCCCTTATCAAGCCCTTAAATGATTAATCATTTGAAAATCAAGGACCCATACATAACAAACCATTTGAAGAATGAAAACTTCAATATTACACAAGCAAGTCAAATACAACAACAAATCTTCGCTGCAGCGGAAAGGCATTCTCGCTGCAGCGAGAATGAATTTTTGTTGCAGCGACGTTGGAATTTAGTTATTAACCGAACGAGGGTTTCTCAACTGGCCGAGAGTTTCTCACTAAACCTCCTCATTTTAAACTTAACTCTTTTAATCCTTAATGTTGGAAGTCCATGCTCCCATATGGTAGCAAAGAAGTGAAAGATAGGGCAGCAATTGGGCAAGATAAGAGACCAAAACAGAAAGTTTTTCGGTGCAACGAGAATGCATTTCACTGCAGTGAGAAGCTACAGTGTCATTCTCACTGCAGTGAAAATGCATCCTCGCTACAGTGAGTTTTCGGCCAGTGTACCCCTCCAAATCCGAGAGTTTCTCGCTGCAGCGAAATACAGGGCGTCAATACAAAATTTACCTTTCTCCCAAAGGAAAAACCACCCTGCCAAAAGGTCCAAACCAACATGAAAACACATAACAATTTCTCAAGGTTTAATATGTCAAGTTTCACATGCATTACAACCATAACCCATTATCCATCAATTTTCTATAACACACATATTTACACACACACACACACACACACACACACTTACACACATATATATATATATATATACATATATACCCATCATCATCATCACACCATCCCATCATCATCATCACCAGCTCATGCGCACTCCCTACTCGCACATAACCGGGTCATCCTCGGCTTATACGCACTCCCTACTCGCACATAGCCGAGTCATCCTCGGCTTATGCGCACTCCCTACTCGCACATAGTCGAGTCAATATAATTACACAATATTATACTCAAGCATATATGTATATCAACATAATGCAGCCACATAGAAATCCATAATAATCACATTTCATAATATAAACCTTTTCTCAAAAGCTTGTTCCCAAGGCATTCATTTTCATGAAAAATTGTATAAAATCATTCAAACACTTTGTCAAATCCATCATATTCCCAAAATCAGTTTTGAAGGTAGTCCACTCACCAATTGATTGTAGAACCTTTAGTTGACTCAAATTCCCCTAATGATCCAATTGGAATGATGGTGCTTCCTTACAAACCTAGGATCACATTAACATAAACAATAGATTAATTTACACACTATGAACTCTAAAAGCTATCTCTCAGCTAGTTTTCAATTGCCACTTTAAATGGCTATCTATGTTCACTATCTTAATCACTAAAAAGTAATGAACATACTAAACAATAAAACAGCTCATAAATCACGATTACTAGCCATTTTCTGTAGCTAAAATCAAACTTGGTGCACACTCACCCTAGGGTTCCTCTGTAGTTGGATTATCTTTCAATAGCTTCCAAATCAATGGAGTGATTCTCTCTTTCTCTCTCTAAAATGCCCAGCTAGTGAGAGAAAGTATGAAAACAAGATATTTCAAGGTTTTTGAAGTGAGAAGATGAAATAGCACAAGGGTTTATGGAAGGGTGCACCAAAAGCATGAAAATTGAAGCTAGAGAGAGAAAAAGTTGTGGAAGTTTGAAAGTCAAGCTTCCATGGAGTTTGAAGAAACGTGAGAGAGGAGAAGGGAAGAAGAAGACCAGTTGCTGAAAAATTGAAGAAGCTGCTGGAAATTCAAGGTATTTATAGGCAATCTTATCCTTTCCTATAAAATTAAGAAAATGCCTCTGCACCAATTAACTTACTTTCTTCCAATCTTTTATACAATCTTTTTACTTTTTAACACTGGGACAATATCCATAATGGTCTAAACATGCTCGGGTTCATAAAAACTTAAAATTTTAACCTGAGGTGAAAAATGACCATTTTGCCCCTGTTATGAAAATTGTTGAAACTTCTAGTTTTCTTCGTGTTTTCATCAGCACACATCATTTATACTGTCCTATGCCTATTTAGGCCTTAAAATATCATAAAACTTTCTTCTGGAAGTTTATTAGAGAAAATGACGAAACTACCCCTAGCCCATATTATTACATCTATACTTAGTTACAAGCCTATAGAAGTTGGGGTATCACATAAATCTCTCTATATTA
Source organism: Theobroma cacao (assembly GCF_053813885.1). Taxonomy (NCBI): domain Eukaryota; kingdom Viridiplantae; phylum Streptophyta; class Magnoliopsida; order Malvales; family Malvaceae; genus Theobroma; species Theobroma cacao. Next base: position 14,292,069 of record NC_142640.1, read on the forward strand.
TTATGTTATATTCATGGATAAATGATGGTTGAAGGAAAAGTTGAAAAAGAAATCCAAATGAATGTATTTTTGCAAGTTTAAACTTAGAAGATCGACCCCCAATGGTTACAATTTGATCTGATGTCAGATTACATGAAAACCTTGAAGAATTGATAGCCTTAGTCAGTCTTATAACTTCACTAGTTGATCTTAAGTCAAATTACATGAAAATATCAAAGACTTGATAAGTCTCAACCAATCCCATACCTTCTTTAGTTGATCCTAGTGCCTTTTGATAGAAAAAAATATAAAAGAGTCAACATGAGCCATACCTTTCATTTTTCATTTTCTCAACCTCTAACTAATCCCTAACAACCACCAAACCCCCTCCAACCTCTCAAAACTCCATTGGACAAGCATTCAACCTTCCAAACTCAAATCTAAGGTAAGATTTGACATTTTTGGGTATTAATCACAATGTTCCAACCTAACTTAGGGGTTTCGTAAATTTTTACTCATTTAAATAGAATTTGAGCTAGGATTTGGGGGATTTTTGTTATTCAACAAGTTATGGAGGTAAGAATGATTAAGGTTTTATTATATATGATTTGGGTTTAAACTGTTGTGGATTATTAGCTTGAAACAAAAAATATGGATTTAATCGATTAGTTTCGAATAAATGAGTTTGTTAGTAAAAATGGATTTTTGTTAGAAAATAGAAACTTATGATAGGTTTTACTGTGATAGGTGATTTCTAGAGCTCGAGATTGTAGAGGAGTAAGGTTTTGGTGACATGAAGCTTAGAAAAAGAATACGCTTCTTGTTGAGGTGAGTGGGTACCCATTTTAAGTATTTTATATAGTAAAATTGAGCATGGTATAGCAATGGAATTACCTTGCATGATTTGGATGCTAAATCATTTTTGGATAAACTGAATTATTTGTGGATAAATGTTTTCAATGAATTTTTAGTTTACTATGTATTAAATATCTCTATTATGTATTAGTTTCAACAAAGGAGACAAACCTTTCCAAATGTTTTCGTTCAAATATTCCTCGACTAGATGTTGCCCGATTGGTGCATGGCTAAAATAATGCCAAGGTGGATTGATAGATAACCACCCAAATGAATATGATTGTGGAATATTAGAGATAGAGATGTAAACAGGTAGCGTCCCTATTATTTATGAGGTACTTGACCTTGAAACCATTTAAATGCCAAAGTACTCAAACTTTATAAAAATTCGAATAAAACTAAAAAATACTACTCAAAACCGAGCCCTATTAGAATAGCACTAACCTTTAATTATCTGAATCCGTCAATTACTCGATTATTCAAAGAAAATTTTTAGTATTCGGATACCTATTTAATAACCCGAACCCAAAATCCAAATAGAAAATGTTATACGTTAATTTATATATGATTAACTAACAATTGAAAACTATTCCACAACTAACAATTAAAAACTATTCTACAATTAAAATCAACAATAATACAACGAAATAAAGTATTTTTTTTGGACTTGAAATAGGGTATTATCTAGTCTTTATTACATTATGTTATCTTATATCTATTTCTAGTATTATCTTATGTTATCTTAAATGAAAAATTAAGAAAATAGATATAATGTAAAATTTTTATATCTTATATGATTATCTAGTCTTTATTTATATATGGTAGATAAGTCATAAGTGGAAAGGAAATATATATAAGATATCAAATCAAATTAAATTTGTTGAAAAGATAATTAAAGTTACTTAAAAAAAATTAAACATAAATTAAGGAAAAAATATTATATGTTGCTTTCGGAAGGTTAAAGTGTTTATTAACCAAAACATTGTTGTTTGCATCCTAGTTAAAGAAATATAAATTAATTTTACATTTTTTAATTTACAAGTTTAACTAAAATTAAAATTTTATATATTTAAGTTTGCATCATAGTTCAAGTAATATAAATTAATTTTACATTTATTAGTTTACAAATTCAACTAATATTAAAATTTTATATTTTTAAGATTACATCATAGTTCAAGTAATATAAATTACTTTTACATTTGTTAGTTTACAAGTTTAACTAATATAAAAATTTTATATATGTACGTTTGCATCATTGTGTTGGGTGAGGGCTGATCATGCATCATATACAAATAAAATGCAGCGAAAATAAATTTAAAATTAAATTTACACCTCACCTTCTTAAGATCACTTTCATGCCAAATCGAGTACAGAATTAAATGAAATTGAAAGTATATGATCATATCACTTTACCTAAATAACAAAGGTTGATTAATCCTTTGTTAACCACCAAATCAGCCTTTAAAAAGCTCAACCACCTCAGCTCGGTTGTTGCAAACCAAAGCTGTCCAAGGAATGCTTGTGCAGCCTCTAATGGTGATCCACACCAATGAATGAGAAAATCCTTCTTTAAGGATTAGGAGTGCTATGCCTTGACAATGTGCTAGCAAAGATGAGTTTCATAAACTCATAATCCACACAAAATTGTGGGGCGAACACACAAAACAAAAATGAAGTAAATGAATAACTATTTTTCTTCACACAATGAATGGCAAGACAAAAGAATTTCTAATGTGCCGTTCACTCCCCCTTTTCTTTTTTCAGTAGTTTGCACTCATTTGTTTGGAGGCTATAGCAAGGTATTTATACCTTTGATTAATTTTAAACCCTAATTACAAAACTATTTTGTAATTGCCAATTAATCCAATAATTTGATTAAATAATTTAATTAAGTTCTTAAGAAGCCCAATTAACTTAATTGTTTAATTTAATCGATTAGGCCCAATAACTTAATTAAATAATTTAATTAATTAAGCCCAACAATTTAATTAAACAATTTTAATCAATTAAGCCCAATGACTTAATTAAACGAATTTAATCAATTAAGTCCAATGACTTAATTAAACGAATTTAATCAATTAAGCCCAATAACTTAATTGTTTAATTTAATTAATTAGGCTCAATGACTTAATTAAACAATTTAATTAATTAGGCCCAATGATTTAATTAAATAATTTAATTAATTAGGCATAACTTAATTAAACAATTTTAATCAAGTGCTTGAGAAGCTCATAACTTCTAATTTGATTAAGTCTAACTTAATCACCTCTCTCATTTTATTTTCAACATTCATTTTAGGTGTGTGACCCATTAGGCTTCTAACATTCTGGCAATGAACTCAACATATAATTCTTACCTTAAACTTAGAATTAGATAAATTTAAACTACTTTAAAATTATCATTAATCAAGTTAACTACCTAGAGTTCATAGACCAAGATTGGGATCTAGCAATCCATCATGGCCACCCAAATGTTATAAGAGTCAAGATGGTTTGACTCAACCTTTCAGTGTAATTTATTCCCTCATCATATATCCCGAAGATGATAAGAGTATGGTGCAGTGTCTACTCTTATTGATCTGCATATTCATTCTTGAAGTTTGATCATCAGCTTTATAAAGACTTATGAAACTCTTTTCATAATCTTCAAGTAGCCTTGGCCAAGGACTTCAATCAGCTAATATCAACCAAGAACAGCTAGGATATGTCCCCTACATCACTTAGGGTGATGATTCCTATCTTGACCATTATTTGCCTTCACATGCTTCATGCTATACCCAAAAACATCCTGTTTAGGCATCATTTGTTAGGCACCCGTAGGGATGAAATCAAAGCATAGCACTCCACACATAAGACAACCTGGTGTCTCAAGTCTTGGGAGTACTTACACAACTGACATATGAAAAGTATTGCATACACACTTGAGTGAAATACCAAATGCACTTCTCATGGCAAATCATGTTCAGTGAACTTGCTCTCTTAGGCAAGCACCTATAGTCACGACACAAATGCTGGGCCATGATCGGCACATGGACTCAATGAACATAGCCCACTAAGTCCAAGCAAGCCTATCTATGTGACCTGTTCAATATTCCATCAAAGTTACTAAAGTTACATTTCATAATTTCGAATCAAACTAATGCTAATATTTTCCAACTCCTAGTGGCATTACCCATCAAAATATACATATATTATCTGCAACATGTATCTGAATAATTTACATCAGGTTTGTCTATACATGTAAAAAAGGAGACTCGATTTCCAGCGGAGAGACTCGGACAAAAGTACAGCTACTGAATACCGAGACACCTACCAAGAGTCGAATCTACTAGGACACCTCGACCTAGTTACCAATTGCTTCTTGATCTGAAAACATGAAGTTGAAAATGGTGAGTACAAACTCAGTGAGTGAACATGCGAGGGGAACAAGCAAACGAGAAGGAAAGTTCAAAGTAATCGTGATGAGTTTATTTTCAAAACAATGCAATTTAGTTTCATTCTTATTAAAACCCCTCGTTAAACCCTTAAATGATTAATCACTTGATAGTAATGATTCCATACATAACAAAGAATTTGAAGAATGAAAGCTTCAGTGATATACAAGCTAGTCATATGAAATGACGAGTCCTCGCTGCAGCGGAAAGGCATTCTCGCTGCAATGAAATTTGGCTCAAGTTATTAGCTGGACGAGGGTTTCTCTCTAAAATTCCTCATTTCAAACTTAATTAAATAAACCCCTAAATGTTGGGAGTCCATGATTAACTATGGTGCAGATGAAATGGAAAAATATGGCAAGGATCGACAAAATAGCATACCGGACAGAAAGTTTCTTGCTGCAGCGAGATTCTTTCTCACTGCAGTGAAATTCAAGTGGCCAAAACATAATGTTTCTTGCTGCAGCGAGATTCAATCTAGCTGTAGTGAGAAGCTCCAGAAATTTTCTCGTTGCAACGAGAACCAGGTCAGGCAGACCCCTCAAACCGAGAGTTTCTCGCTGCAACGAGAAACATGGCACCAAAGAAAACTTTTCATTCTCTCAAGAAAAAGGCCATCTTGCTGAAATGACAAAATCAACTTGAAACACTTAAAAATTCTCAAAATTCAACATGTCAAATTTTCACATCCATCACAGTCATATACCATATTCATGAACTTTTATTTCATAAACATATATACACATATATACTTAGATAAACACTAATACCACCATTGTCTCACCCAGCTCATGTGCATCCCCACACATCGTGCACATAGCCAGAGTCATCGTGTGCGTCCCCCCACATCGTGCACAAATAGTGCCATCGTGTGCATCCCCCTACATCATGCACACGGGCACTTTCATCATCCAACTCCCTCACCACCGTCATCACCGGCATGCGCATCCCCCCACATCATGCACAAGCACAATTATCATTATCACACAATATCAACCATCAATGCACAACATATATATATATATATATATATATATATATATATATATATATATATATATATATATATCAACATAATGTAGTAGTACAATAATCCATAACAGCCACATGTCACATATAGAGACAATTTATCAAAGGCTTGTTCCCAAGGCACCCATTTTTAAGAAAAGTTGGATAAAAATCATTAAAAGATTTTGTGCAAATACATTCACATTCCTAAAATAATTTTGAAATACAAATTCACTCACCGGTATTTTGTTGAACCTTTAGTTGACTATAACTTCCCTAATGGTTCAAATGGGACGGTGGGGCTTCTTTGGAACCTAATCATCACATTAGCATCACAATTAAATCAATTCCAATACTTATAAACTCTTAAAGCTATCTCTTAACTAGCATCCAATTGCCATCTAATTGGCTATCTATTTTCACTATTCTAATCATTCTACAATGAATGAACAACCTCAACTACAAAATATTCACAAGTCTAATCTCTAGCCCTTCTCAACACTTAAAATTCAACTCTAATTTACTACTCACCTTGGTAGCTTTGAAATTGAAATTCTTTCCAAAAAACTTTCAAGCTCTTATTGAAGCTCCCTCTTTTTCTCTCTCTAAAATGTCTAGCTAGTGAGAGAAAGTATGGAAGTAAGACTTATCAATTGTTTTAAAGTGAGAAAGTGAAAGAGCACAAGGGTTCTATGCCAAAGTGCACAAAAGCTTGAAAATTGGAGCTATTTTGAGAAAGGTTATGGAGGTTTCAGATCAAGCTTCCATGGAGGATGAAAGCAACGTGAAAGGAAAGAAGGAAGAAGAAGAAGAAGCTACTGGAAAATGAGAGAAGAAGCTACTGGAAGATGATATTTATAACTTAAGCTTATCCACTCCACTTAAATTACGAAAATGCCCTCAACAAGTTAGCTTGTTCTCCTCCAATCCTTTATGCAATCTTTTTACTCTTTTGACGTTGAAACAAAGTCCATAATGGTCTAGAAATGCTCGGGTTCGCGAAAACTTAAAAATTTTGACCCAAGGTGGAAAATGACCATTTTACCCCTACCATGGAAATCATCATCATTTTTATTTTTTTTCATCATTTTACCCATATTTCATCATTCATTTATGCCTTAGGCCTACTTAGGCCTTAATATTATTTAAAAATTACTTTTAGGGTCTTACGAAGGAAATGACGAAACTACCCCTAGCCAATGTTGTTGCATCTATGCCTAGTTACAAGCCTATAGAGGTCGAGGTCTTACTCCTACATTCTAGTTTCAAGTATCTCTATACTTCAACCTATGAGATCAGTTGCTTACTTCTCAAGTAAGAAACATAGAATGTGTTAGTCTCTAAGTATCATTGATGTCCAGTCTCAATGATACATTGACTAGGAACATTTTTAGATTACACTTTGATGCATAAGGATCTCATAACTGCAACCCATTATAGTTCCCTTGCAAGGCATATTAATCTCATGGACTTCATCCAATTAGACTTATAACTTGTTATAATTGATGTCTTATTGATGAAGGAAAACCTTTAATCGTTCAACATGAATGATGTTGTTGCATGATTGGAATCAAGCCTTAACCAATCTCAATTGGCTGCAGGGCTCATCCCAACATCTCCCACTAGCACAAAGCCAATTGCTACCTCATCGTATGTGGATTAACAATGGCTCCATTGTTACATTAACAATGTTCAGAACCCTTTATTAGTTCCATGAACTAACGATCTAAATATCTTCTTATTTGAGCCCTTTATAGTATGATGTATATGACTTTATTTATATACATGTATAATCCCTTTTGCTACTTGGGACCATTCCAACTAGATTATGTTGCATGCATCATATGCATGTGTCACTCTATGTTATGCCATCTGGCCCTTTTAAACTTTTATTGTTAGTGGGCTCCCACTAAATTCAAGATCCTTTGTGAGAGTAATATTCAAACTCTTTTGAATATTCCATGATATATATACATCTCAATGTATGCTTGGAATCATATTGATTTGGAATATCATAATGGGCTTTTATGTTGGAGAGATATGGACCAAATTATATTGCAATATGAAGTTGCTTTATTTCTTGAACATTCATCTCTATGTTTTGCTCTTAAGAAAGTTCCATTTTATATGAATCAATATTCAACCTTTTGATCAATTGAACATAATTCATAATTGATCAAATATCATTGCAAGGATAAACATGAAGCATGGATAATTAAAATATGACATAATTATTCCAAATAATTATTCAAACTTGAAACATAAAAGTTTCCACATCCAAATGCTAAAGACAAATGTTTCACCAACCATTCCCATGGCAATCACATAATTAATGCTTCAAAAACATCCAAATAAACTATCCAACATGTCGAGATAAATAAGAGTGTAACCATCCAATGTAACATTTAATGCTTTAGGTAGTCCATCCATGTGGTCACCTCCTCAGCCAAGATCCTACTCATCTTTTTCTTTGGTCTCTGCAATGTGTCAAACATATGAGAACCAACTTTGAGGTATCATATATACCTTTAGTATAAATTAGAATTATTTAGCAAATGGTACCTGTATCAGAAAATTCAATAAGCTTCTTTTTCTTGCTCACAGTAGCTAGGTACTCCTTGCAATTCCTCTTCCAATGCCCAAGTTTGCCACAATGATGGCAAATGTCCTTCTCTTTGTCTCTTTTGACACCTCCTTTAGGCTTCAAGGCCTTCTCATTTTGGGATTTTACCTTCTTCCCTTTTTGGGCTTTCTTCTTCCGTTGCTTCATTTGAGCCTTGGAAGAAGAAACAAGAAACAATGATCCCTTATCTTTCCTGATGGACCTCCCTACCGTGTCTAGCATATTTAGAAGTTCAGGAAGAGTGGCTTCCAATCGATTCATATGAAAGTTCAACATGAACTGACTAAAGCTATCAAGTAGAGATTGTACAACTAAGTCTATACTTAGCTCATGATCCATTGCTAATCCCAATTGTCTAAGTCTCTTGATAAGTCCAATCATCTTCAACACATGAGGTCTAATAGAACTGCCTTCTGTTATCTTGCACCGGAATAGTTCTTTAGAGATCTCATATCTCTCAGTGTGCCCCTCCTTATCGAATAGTTCTTTAAGGTGAAGAATCATGGATTGGACATCCATATGTTCATGCTGTTTTTGGAGCTCAAGGGTCATACTGGCTAGCATCACGCATGCTGCCTCATCATTGTCATCTTTATGACATTGATATGCTTCTTTATCCTCAGCACTAGCATCAGTAGTAGGGACTAGTGGAATAGGAGTGTCAAGGACATATGATTTCTTCTCTTGTTTCAAGATGATCTTGAGGTTCCAAAACCAATCGAGGAAGTTTGGGCCAGTGAGTTTATTTGCATCCAAGATGCTCTGCAATGACAGATTATTAGCCATGTACATAAATTATGCCTAAATAGATAAAATAAAGCAATAAGTAAACATCATGCATAAACTATTTAAAACAAGGTTTTAAAATTTTAAATAGTTCTCCCACTATTTTCTACAAGATAATAACCCTTCATATCACCTCGAGAGATCTCTACTAGAATTCTCTTAGTGGGCTAGGATCCCATCCATATAGTCATGGCCTTGAGTGTGCTCAACAAACCATGATAGATAGATTAGGTAGGTAATTGAGCTTACCAATTGTATCTTTATACAACTCCTAGATCAGCTAGGTGACAAAACATTGCCTAAACATATCATATATGTTTCGCTTAGCCTTTGCCTTTAGTTTCCAAGCATTCGAATTTTATGAAACTAGTTGAGTAAGGCCCACCAATAGCTTAAACATACTCGTGTAAAAGTGTGGCCTTGAGTGTGCTCAACAAGCCTCCGATTAAAAGAGCAGCCATGTTATCTTGCTATATGGTGGAAGGCAACTTAATCATACGTGGTATGCGACTCAATATTTACCGATGGATTTTATCCTTTTCGTTTTATTAAGGTCTCATTTGATCAGCATGCATATCATTTAATATATCACATAAAATTAAATCTATCACATGCTGTTCTACTAAGATGGTTATGGACTTTTCTACTCTAGTTATGAACATATAAAGTAAACATGCTCAATATGATGATGATCTTGCATTTCATTTGAAAAATGTCACCCAACAATTGAGGATCATAGTTCAAATCATTTGGTGCTTAGGTTTGAAAAGATTTAGTAATTTTTTTTTTTAAATTACTTAGTAAAGGAATTGATCATATCAAGGCCTTTAGATAGCTCAAATCATATTTGAATTAATTTTATTAGTGAGTTCTTTCTAATTAAACTTCTTTAATTGGAAATCTAAACCAATTTAAGAAACTTCCTAATTTGAGTATCTATCATAAACCATTTTAAAAGGTTTCATGATCCAAATCATGTGTCCTAAATATTTTAGAAAGGTCCTTATCCACCTTTTAATCTTGTATTATCCATTCACTAATTGTAGAGTTCTAATCATTATTAGATGTCCTAATTTATTAGTAAATTTATCTTAATTAAAATCTATCCTAATCGGATTAGGATGTCATCTACTCAAGTTGACTTTCAATTTTAATTAAAATTATCTAATCTAATTAGATGTGGATAAATTTAAATCATAATCCCTTAATTTAGGGAGTCCTCATCAAATGAGGAAGACTTAATATTTTGGAGATCTACTATCAATCAATTCAAAATTGATTGATTCCATCAAGGATTCAAACTCCTTGATTTTAGGCATGTATCCCTAACATTTAGGAGTCAATGATCAGCTAATGAAAGAATCTTTCCTGATCATTGAGTGTCCAATTTCTCTAGGAAACAACCACTTTCTATAAAGCGGTTGCATCCATGGCAATGGGAGGTGCGGCATCCATGTGTGGCAGCACCATGCACAACCTTTGTCATGAGTGCAGTTTCACATGTAAATGACATTCCTTTAATTTAGTTAAGTGTCCAACCACTCAAAAATTAATTCAAATTCAAAATTTTATCCTTTAATTGAACCTTTCAAATGAGGATAATATTCTGAAATTTTCAGAATTAATTTTGCAAGATTATCTTGCCATTCAAAACTGATTTCCAAGCTGTAACTATTCTCTGAACTGTTTTCAAACTTTCAATAATTAATAGCCTAAATCAGCTTGTTTGGCCATGAAAATTTCCAGAAATAATCCTCATTGAACATTTTAATAAAGATAATTTTTCTGGAATTTTTCAGAATTAATTTTCCAGAGTTTCTTGTCAATTAAAACTGAAATTCATGCCAAAACAGTGAGCTGGACAGATTTATATTTGCACCAATTTTCTTGCTCGAAATCAGCATATTTGACCATGATATTTTCCAGAAATAATCCTTATTAAACATTTTAATAAAGATAGTTTTCTTGGAATTTTTCAGAATTAATTTCCAAGACTTTCTTGTTAATTAAAACTGAAATTCATGTCATAACAGTGAGCTGGACTGCTTTCACTTTTGCTCAAATTTCTTGCTTAAAATCAGCCTATTCAATCATGAACATTTCATGATTTTCCTGTCCACATATCCAGCAATAAATGTGTAACAATTAAATATTTTATTTGCTGGAAATTAAGCACAAATAGAAGCAGAAATCTGCACCTAAAACTGTGTGTGTGCTGCCTTGCAAGACAGCCTCCAAAACCGTGCCTTATGGTGTTCCTTTTTCTTGTGCCTCCTTAGCACAATGTAAAATACACATTAGTTAAGTCTATATATGATTCAAATAAGTTAAGATAAGATTAAAGTAGGGCACAAAGGTTCTTGGACAGAATTAAAAGAAATTGGCAAAGCATATTTTTGAAAAATCAATTTTAACAAAATCACACCAAATCAAAATACAAAACAACTATTTGTTAATCAAGCATCCTTTGAACATGAACAAGCACTCAAATGGCATGAAAGGGGCTCTGATACCACCGTTGGGTGAGGGATGATCATGCATCATATACAAATAAAACGCAGTGAAAATAAATTTAAAAATTAAATTTACACCTCACATTCCTAAGATCTCTTTCATGTCAAATCGAGTACAGAATTAAATGAAATTGAAAGTATATGATCATATCACTTTACCTAAATAACAAAGATTGATTAATCATTTGTTAAACCACCAAATTAGCCTTCAAAAAGTTCAACCACCTCAGCCCGGTTGTTGCAAACCAAAGCTGTCCAAGGAATCCTTGTGCAGTCTCTAATGGTGATCCAAACCAATGAATGAGAAAATCCTTCTTTAAGGATTGGGAGTGCTATGCCTTGACAATGTGCTAGCAAAGATGAGTTTCATAAACTCATAATCCACACAAAATTGTGGGGCTGAACACACAAAAAAATGAAGTGAATGAAAAATTATTTTTCTTCACACAATGAACGGCAAGATAAAAGAATTTCTAATGTGCCGTTCACTCCTTTTTTTTTTTTTTTCAATCGTTTCCACTTATTTGTTTGGAGGCTATAGCAAGGTATTTATAACTTTGATTAATTTTAAACCCTAATTACAAAACTATTTTGTAATTGCCAATTAATCCAATAATTTGATTAAATAATTTAATTAAGTCTTTAAGAAGCCCAATTAACTTAATTGTGTAATTTAATCGATTAGTCCCAATAACTTAATTAAATAATTTAATTAATTAAGCCCAACAATTTAATTAAACAATTTTAATCAATTAAGCCCAATGACTTAATTAAACGAATTTAATCAATTAGGCCCAATAACTTAATTGTTTAATTTAATTAATTAGGCCCAATGACTTAATTAAACAATTTAATTAATTAGGCTCAATGATTTAATTAAACAATTTAATTAATTAGGCACAACTTAATTAAACAATTTTAATCAAGTGCTTGAGAAGCTCATAACTTCTAATTTGATTAAGTCCAACTTAATCACCTCTCCCATTTTATTTTCAACAGTCATTTTAGGTGTATGACTCATTAGGCTTCTAACATGTTGGTAATGAACTCAACATATAATTCTTAAGTTAAACTTAGAATTACATAAATTTAAACTACTTTAAATTTATCATTAATCAAGTTAACTACCTAGAGTTCATAAACCAAGATTGGGATCTAGCAATCCATCATGACCACCCAAATGTTAGAAGAGTCAAGAAAGTTTGACTCAACCTTTCAGTGATCAGCCTTTCAGTATAATTCATTCCCTCATCATATATCCTGAAGATGATAAGAGCATGGTGCAGTGTCTACTCTTATTGATCTGCATATACGTTCTTGAAGTTTGATCATTAGCTTTATAAAGACTTTTGAAACTCTTTTCATAATCTTCAAGTCACCTTGGCCAAGGACTTCAATCAGCTAATATCAACCAAGAATAGTTAGGATATGTCCCCTACATCACTTGGGGTGATGATTCCTATCTTGACCACTCATTTGCCTTCACAAGCTTCATGCTATACCCAAAAGCATCCTGTTTAGGCACCCGTAAGGATGAAATCAAAGCATAGCACTCCAAACATAAGACAACCTAGTGTCTCAAGTATAAGGTGTATTTACACAATTGACATATTAGAAGTATTGCATAGACACTTGAGTGAAATACCAAATGCACTTCTCATGGCGAGTCATGTTTAGTGAACTTGATCTCCTAGGCAAGCACTTACATTCTAGTTCCAAGTATCTCTATAATTCAACCTATGAGATCAGTTGCTTACTTTTCAAGTAAGAAACAAAGAATGTACCAGTCTCTAAGTATCATTGATGTCCAGTCTCAATGATACATTGACCAGGAACATTTTGAGATTACGCTTTGATGCATAAGGATCTCATAATTGCAACCCATTACAGTTCCCTTGCAAGTCATATTAATCTCATGGACTTCATCCAATTAGACTTATAATTTGTTATAATTGATGTCTTATTGATGAAGGAAAACCTTTAATCATTCAACATGAATGATGTTGTTGCATGATTGGAATCAAGCCTTAACCAATCCCAATTGGCTGTAGGGCTCATCCCAACACATTGTTCAAGTAGTATAAATTAGTTTTACATTTGTTAGCTTACAAGTTCAATTAATATAAAAGTTTTATATATAAACTTTGCATCATAGTTCAATTAGTATAAATTAATTTTACATTTGTTCGTTTACAAATTCAACTAATATAAAAAATTTATAAAAATTTTATAAGTATTATAACTATAATCGAGTTCTATATGGGGTACCAGGTAGCCAAAATAGGAAATAAATATAATCGGGTTTAGGTTTCGAGTACCCTAAGGGTGATACCCTAACTTGAGTTTGGTACTAAAAATAATACTTGAACCTACCCCGTAACCAATTATGGAGTACCCGAACCCTATTCTATCGGGTCAAGTACTCGTGGGTACCCAGTTATTAACTACCCATTTACTTCCTTAATTAGAGAAACCACCAAAGTATAGGTGATAGTGTGGACCATTAGAGAGACCTACATGTAAAGGTGAATGTGCTGACTATAGTGTCATGAAAATGGATTATGATAGTGGATAAGTAAGTCTCCACCATTTAAGGATTATGTGAATATTATGATGCCCATTATTAAACACAATGGATGTGTGTCATGAAATGATGTATAATGCTTGGCTTTGAGTAGATTATTGTGTGGATACTCATTGTAATGTGTTTTGAATGAAGCCCAGTGTGGGGGTAAGAATACCACAGGACCAAGATAGATGAAAGTACTCATTCTTGTCCCTTTATAAAGCTTGGTGTGGGGGTAAGAATACCACATGACCAAGATAGGCAAATGTACATGTATTCACCCCATTTTGTTTGGGTCAATTTACATCATTCCTTTTTTTTTATTTTCTTTTGTTTCATATATTGGTCCTTATTTATTTACCACTGGGTCAAGTTGGATGTGAGTCTAGTTAGATCGAGTCTTTTCAAGACTGAAGTCCAAAGACATTTTAAGTCAATTATATATTGGGCCTTTAGGCTTTTAAAGCCCAAAACCTAATAGGCCTAACCAAAAAAGAAAAAAAGAAAAAAAAGTGAAAAATATTAACCTTGCTACCATGCTTGCCATGGCAGCCAATTGAGCTGGATTCCATGATAGCCTTTTCATTTCTCCAAGAAAGGTTTACTTATTTTCAAGTAAGGGTTATTACCCTAGCCATTTTACCTTCCTTAATTTGCAAGGGAAGGGAAATTTTTGAAAGAAACCAAACCTAAAAATGCTACTATCGGCAACATTCAAGGCATTGCCATTGGCAGCAAGCGTGGGAGATGGGTTTTGAAAACACTTATCCTCACCTATAAAATAAAGGAGAGAGCAACATGAGAAAAGGGAAAAATCCCTAGAAAAAAATTAGAGTAACCCGAGAATGAAGTTTTTTTTTTAAGAAACCCTTTTTGAAAAAAAAAAACCCTAAGAAGCTTTTGAAAAAACATAAACCCTAGAACTAGATTTTCTTAGAAAACCTTTTTTTTTTTAAATAAAACCCAAAAGAAGCTTTTCTTGAAGAAACAAAAGCTCTAAAAAAATGAGAAAAAAAATTTTTCTAAAAAAAGAAAGAAGATGGGAAGAGGCCTGAAGGAAAGAAACTAGAAAAAAACTCTAGAAAAAGATATGGAAAAAATCTTAATTTTTTTCTTTTTTTCTCAAAATAGCCACAAATATTAATAAAGAAGACCAAAACAAACCAAAAAAAGCAAAAAACCTATCTTTCTACCAACTAATTTACAACCTAAGAAAACAAAAAAGAAAAGCAATTAGAAACATAAAAAAAAAAAGAGAGAGACTAGAGGCTTTGGTTTCAGTAAGGTTTTCAAGAATATTTTTTTAAACAATAGGTTTGACATTAGGGGATTCTAAGTTTAAGAGGAAGGTCGTGTGACGGCATTAGAGTAGCAAAATAGTGGTGAAGCGATGGCAACTTAAGGATAAGGGGTCGGCTTGGAGAGGAGAACATAAAGTTGCTTAGTAAAAAGAGAAAGAGAGAAAGAATAAATTTGAGGGTTGCAACTAGGGTTAGGGATTAAGAAGAAAGAAACCTTGAATCAAGACAAAAAGAAAAAGTTTAAATAACTAGGATTTAGGGGAAAAAAATGACATTGTTTTGAGAGAACAAGAAAAGCACTAAACGTCGAGTTTCAGGCAAAAAAAAAAGGTTTGATTGAGACAGGCCCTTGTCCTTAGTTGCTTTTGGAAAATAGACCTTGAAGCAACCTATTATCCATGGCATCTTAAGGTTAGCTTGTGGGCCCATTTTGGAGCCAAGAGAAAACCCTTTTAGATTTTGAGACAACTACAACCTAAGCTTGGTAACAAATCTTCTTGGGCCATTTTGTTTTGTTTCTTATTGGGTTTTATTGGTTGCTTTTATGTCATTTCAATTTAACTTACTAGCAATTTATAGTTAGCATGGAATGTAGGAATAAGTTTATTTAAATAAAAATAATAACTGAAAATAGATCAGTATATATAAAATGTACATGGATATATAAGAAAATAATAATAAAAGAAAAGAACTTCTAATTTTATCTCTACATGATATTTTAAATTAGTTAGCACTATAAAAAGGAAAATTTTGAAGAATGATACTCATGGAAAATATGTAGAGTATTTAGAGTTTTAAAGAAATAGATATATATATATATATAATATAATAATAGAATGTTTCATCTTTTAGAAATCATATAATAATAATGTAACAAAAATAGATTATTTAGATTATACCGATGATGGAATATTTATTCAGGATGTGAGAAGTCGTAATCCTAAATTAATTTTCCTAAAAGAGGGATTTTGGTTAAAACTCCACCAATATGATGGGAGGGTTTCAATTTTGAGTCCCAATACTTTCATCCCAAATAAATATTTGTTTAGAAATGTTAATAAAAAAATTAATAAAATAAAAAAATAGAATAGAAATGAAATAAAAAAGAGAAATAATAAAACAATAATTAATAATTAATATATAGTATAAAAAATGATTAATATTGAAATTTATAGCACGTCATGCACCATCATTGCATCATTTAAATGTCTTAGCATCTCGATGTACATTAGATAAAGCCTTGATGATAGGACTTTTTGAGAAAGTTTGCTAAGACGAGTTTACTTGGAAAATTCTCTAGGTGAAAGAGTATATTTGCATCCCACTAGTATGATGGGAGGGCTTGTGGAATATCCTTATTAAAAGGCCTTTACTCATATTAAAGTCTATATTACATGAAAATGTTTTTACTTGTAAATGATCACCCTAAGGATGGGATTCTCTTAATAAGCTTGCAAAGGCGAGCAGTGGCAAATTTAAGATTTTGTATGAGGTGTGACAAGTAATCATATAAGGTCATGGATCGGGTCAATGATTCAATTTAGAGTAGAAATCTAATCACTTTTGAAATAAAATTAAATTATACCATAAAATTTCATTAACAATTTAAATATAAGTTTTCAGATTCACCAATATAAATAAACATAAAGCAAAAAGAAAAATTAAAATTAGATTTCATCTATGACAAAATCCGTGTCAATGTTCTTGGCAATCTCTTTCTCAATGTAAAGGATAAGTGAACTAGCAAGAAAATCATCTTCCATCTTATTACGCAACCTCATTTTTCTTGGTCCCAATGGAGTGTTAAAGGGGGTTGAATAGCACTGAAAATTTTGAAAGGTGACTCTTTGAGCTTGAAAAACTCTTTATAAAATATAAGATGGAAGGTTTAAAACTTGTTAAGGTTAAAAGACACCAAGTAAGGAAAGGTAGAGAGAAGTGGGCAAAACACAAGTATTTATAGTGGTTCAGTCCCTTTGACCTATGACACTACCTTGATCTCCCAATCAGGGATTTTTAACCCAACTTCACTGAAATAGTGGAATTAACAGCTTCCACCAAGCTTTTACAAGGTGAGTTCTAATCCAAGCTCTAATCCTTTACTCGAATCAACCAAGAATTAAGAAGAAAAAGGAATACAAGTGATCACTCTTTTTTATCTAAGATGTATATAATCAAGCTCAAACCATTTTAACAAGAATAGGAATGAAGAACAAGTGTGTAAAAGAAAGTTCTTGGGCTTTTTGCTCAAAAATGTGATCTTTGTAGCTTTTTGTAATCTTTGATTATTGGAGGACCTTTTTATATTTTAAAAATCAATTATGGCTATTAAAGGCAGTTTTTAGCCATTATGAATATATCTGAGGCCTTTCTATCTGTTATTTTATCTTCTAGCATTTAAATTCAAATGGGCAGATAGTTTTCTGTTAAATGGTTAAAGGTAGGCTTTAATCAATTAAGCCTTCTCTAACTTGCACTATTTGGTAGCTTGGTTCATTGTGTTAACTGGTTAAAGGAAACTCTAACTGATTAAAAACATTCTATTTTCAAACTTCTCCAACTAGTAGTCTTCCTTTAATTGTTTAGTCCTCCCTTTAACTAATTGAGGCTTTACTTCCTTTTACTTTAATTGGTTGAAATAAACATTAATCGATTAAAATATCTTCAAACTTGAAATATCTCATTTGGTGCCCCTTAACGGTCAACTTCACTTTGAATTTACATTTTGGTGTTTTTAAATACTTTGTGTCAAGCCCAGCCCTATAATATACTTGCCATGTCATTCATGTATTTGACAACATGCTTGCATACTTGAATACCTTGGAAAAATCGTCAAAAGTCGATAATGTACCTAGTGGTACAACTAAGTTGATTTAAGCCTCAAACTAGTTCAAATAAAGATTTTAAGATGCAATTGAGAGTTATTGAACCTTAGAATGACTTAATATGGTGATTCGGAGTTCGGGGATTGATTTGGAGTTAAATTGGAATTTTCATAACGTATGGGTAAAATGGTCATTTTGCCACCCGAGGGTAAATTTGGGATGGTGGATGAAATTTTGATCAAGTTTGACTATTTGAAACATAATTTGAGCTTAAGAAGTGAAAAATTTTAATTCTGACAATTTTTCGAACATAAGGGCAAAAAGATCATTTCACGTGTCCACAAGGACGCAATTAGAATTTTTAGAATTTTACACCACCTTGACACTTGTCAAACCCATAAAATTCATTTTATACTTTGGATGATTGAGGGATTTTATGTGGTAGAGAAGAAATGCTTAATTATTAAGTTTTATGTATGGATCAATCACATGGTGACAAGTGTCAAGCTTTAATATTATTATATTTTCCTTTATAAACACAACTAAAACTCTCCCATCTCATTTCTCTTGGCCGGCCAAGGCAAGAACAAAAGGTAAAAAGTATAGAACAAACCCTAGAGAAGAAAATCAAGAAAAAATTCATTGGATTTCAAGGAATTAAGCAAGTAAAGGTAAAATTTTTTAATTCTAGCTTGTGATCTACCTTTCCTATGCATTCTTTTTCAATTACCATGGTTAAAATTCAAGATCTCATGAAGGATTCATGGCTGACCGAATTTAGAGAGAGAAGATTTGATGATTTATTTGGTTAGATTTCAAGGTATCTTAGTGTTTTTAGTTGTTTGGTGATGTTTAGCATGAAAAACAAGCAAGAAATTTCATGCCCTTCACCCACACTCCTTGGCTGAAATTTTCAAGAGAGAAATTGGATAATGTACTTTGATGAATTTCATGCTATTTAGGTGTTTTTAGTTGTTTTATATGTAAGGTGTAAAAATCAAGCATGAAAATTACATGTTCTACACTAAACCTTCAATGGCCGAATTTTACAAGGAAGATATTGATGATGGATTTTTGTGATATTACATGTTATTTAACTTGTAATTGATGACTTGGAGTGTTGGAAGTGGAATCAAGTTAATTGGAGTTGAATTAGATGTATTGGCCAATTAACTTGTGTATAGATCGAATTAGGCCAATACCATTTTATTTCGATACATAATTGAAGCTACATAGAACACCATATTTAGATAATAATCCAAACATTTCGCATCCCATTTCATGCATTCATATAGAGCCTAAATTAGTTTTATAACTGTCACGACCCAATTTCCCGGGCCGTGACCGGGGCATGAGCTCAATGAGCATAGCTCACTAAGCCCAAGCAAGCCTATCCATTTACCTTTGCTTAACAAATTTATCATATCATGCATACACACACACCTTTTCTCGGGTGTGAACATAGCCAAAACACAATGACATTATCGATAATAATATACATGCACTATACCAGTCATGTGTTTAGCAATTTACATTGCATACACATATTCACATTGTTAGATTGTATTCACAATACAAAAGGACCCATGACTTTCAACGGAGACATTTACAATAAAAGGGATTACTATCGAATACCAGACACATACCCAGGAGATGCACTACGGGGACTCCTCGATCTAGGGTCCAACAGTCACCTGATCTGAAAACATGAATTTTTATAAAACGTCAGTACAATACTCAGTGAGTGAACAAGAAGGGAACAAGCATACGATAAGGAATGTTTATCGAAATCATGATGCATTCATTTTCTCAAAACCATGCAATTGTTTTAGCTCCTTTAAACCCCTCATGTAAACCCCACATGAGTAAATCACTTTACAAAAATCCATGCTCAACTATGGTACCAAAGAAATGGGAAATATGGCAAAAACCCACAAGTTAGCAAAATGGACAGAAAGTTTCTTGCTGTAGCGAAACAGAGCAACAAGAGAAAAGTTTCCCTTCACTCAACAAAAAGGCCATCCTACTAAACCAACAAAATCAACATAAAACTTATGAAAATTTCCAAAGTGCAATGTATCAAATTTCACATATATGTCAACTATATATCACATTCATGAGCTTTCATTTCATAAGTCTAGATATGCATAATTTGATAAACAAACATCAATATCATCATAATCACACCCGGCTCATGTACATCCCCCCACATCGTGCATATAACCGGCACAATCGTGTGCATCCCCCCACATCGTGCACAATCAGTGCCATCGTGTACATCCCCCCACATCGTGCACACGGGCACTATCATCATCCATCTTTCATGCCACCATCATCATCGGCATGTGCATCCCCCCACATCGTGCACACACACGGTTACAGTCATTATACACAATATCTTCATCATGCACAACACACACATATATATATCATCATATTGCAATAATGCATGAATCCATAGCAATCACATATCACAACATTAAACCATTTAACAAAAGCTTGTTCCCAAGGTACATTTTCTAAGACAAGTTGGATAGAATCTTTCATATTCCCCAAAACAAGTTTGAAATGCAAGTCCACTCACCGATATTGAAAATCCAGATTCCAGGTGCACTCGGACTAATAGTCCTCAGGCGTAATTCCTTTGTCTTTTTTGGACATCTCACTACCTTGACAAATAACAAAGTCAAGGAATTTACTATATTGTCCCTAAATTGATATAAACTAATTTAAATTACTAATGCTTGATATGTAAATACAAAAATACGTCCGATTACCGCTTAATCGCGGTATCGATTAAATTCGACTGATTACCGATTAATTGGCGATTGTGTCCAAATCACCTCCAAATTAATCCATTTCTCCTCCAATACCTTAATTTACCACATACCATTTAAATAAAGCCAAATTCAGCATTAGAACCCTCACAGTTCCTTATAGAAAAATTCGGTCATTTGGTGCACTAGCACCGAAATTTTTTTCTACATAATCGTTTCATCTTAATTCATCAATTTCCAAGCCATTTTCCTTGAAATAAAAACAATCCCCCATTGATATTCAGCCCTCATGGTTCTACCAACAAGGAACCCTAGAGAAATTGAATAATTCTTTTGTGTTTTTGTTCATAACCATGCTTAACTATCCCAAAACACTAACATAGTCTAAAATCAAATTATTCCAACAACAATTCCTCTTCCATACCCATTTTTCAG
The DNA here is from genome assembly GCF_053813885.1 of Theobroma cacao. NCBI lineage: Eukaryota > Viridiplantae > Streptophyta > Magnoliopsida > Malvales > Malvaceae > Theobroma > Theobroma cacao. Next base: position 14,313,170 of record NC_142640.1, read on the forward strand.
AATTGAATTCATCATGATAACTCAATATTCAACCATGGAAATCAAGAACAAAAGCATGGGTAAGCTAGGTATCAAGGAGAATTAAAGAAATTCTAACTTACCTAGTTTGTTTCCTTGATTTCTTCACTTTTTCTTTGAATTTCCACCTAGGTTTTTCTTGTTTTTCCCTTTGTTCTTGTTGCTGGTTGCCTAGGCCGAATATGGTGAGAGAATTAGGGATTTAATGGGCTGATTTCTATAGAAAATGATAAAATAATCAAGCATGCCACGTGTCACATGCTTATTGGCCCAATTTTTTAACTTTTTGACTTTTTCTTCTTAATTTTCCACCACAAATATTCTGGTATTTATCCAATCCTAACACAATTAAAATCCCTTGGTCTTGACAAGTGCTGGGGCAAAAAATTTACCGATTTGCCCCTGAGACGAAAAAATTACGACTTTGCCCCTATACTCCGAAATGTACCGGAATCATATTATTTCTATTTTTCAACCTCAAATAACACTAATATTGATCAATGTTAACCAAATGGGGCAAAACTTGTTTTATAAAAATTCCCGTTTAGTCCTCTAGTGGTAAAATTATCATTTTGCCGTTGTGCTCCAAAAATACTGGGAATCATAAATTTTCACTGCTAAACATCATTTTATACTCCAATAATCATAATTATATTTCATATAATTATTCTTGGTCAAATGTGATCAAATCTTGGCTAAAAATCTCCATTTTATCATCAAATGATAAAATAACCGTTTTGTCCCTAATCGGTCAATTTTCCTGATGGACTCCAAACTGGACCTTGAACTTCGAATCATTATTCTAAGCCATTTTGTGGGTTTCAAAATTTTCAAATTCCTCTTAGAATTTCTATTTGAACTGGTTCAAGGCTCGATTTAACTTAGTTGTACCACTCGGTACAATAACGTCTTTTAATCAAGCTTGACAAGGTCTCACAATAACGGTTTAGTACAAATATAGTAAATTGCTTGTTGTGCATTATGTTTAGGTAGTAAAACTTTCAATAAGGGTAAGGAGATTGTACCCGAAGATCGGAACTAGGAGTACTTCAACTCCCGATATTGTGAGTAACCTTATTATCGTCTCAATTATCTAAAGTAATTTTTATTCGTTTTTTTGATTTTATAGAAAAATGAGTTTAAATGGTAAATCCTTATGTTTTATAAGTAAAATGTGATTAAATGAAATGAGTTTTATAAATCATTTTGAAATTGAATGATGATTTTAGAAATTAAGTAATTGGAGACTGTTTGATTGTGTTGTAAATTTATGGTTTGAATTGAATGGCTTATGGTGATATTGGCATGAATGGTTGAATTGGAAATTGTGTTGAAATTGTATGAACTATTTGTTTTGCCTTAACAAGCTGGGTAGTAATATAATTGTCATGTCATGCTGTCGAAGCTTTTATTGATTTGGTGGGATATTGATTAGTCACTGCAGTGGTGGGTTTCTGTGGACTAGCCTATTAGAGAGGGGCACGGTAAACCTGGTTATATTTTACCTTGGTACGAGAGGCGCGGAGGGTATCTCCTAAGGTAAAGCTTTAAAGTTCACTACATGTTAAACCACCACGTGAGGGTGAACTCAGCCAACGCCAAGGAACGGCTATACTTTTAAACGTAAAAATGTGTTTTATGCATATATGAACTTTTCTTTAATAGCCTTGGTGGACTCGGTTGGATGCCCTGGCCAAGGTATCCCCGAGAATGAGTTTTGGCACAAGCTAAATTTTTAAGAAATTCATAAGCCATGTTGATTATTTGAGTGAAATAAAATTTTTTTATTTAGTTGAAATGAGTTTGAAACGTTATGAATTATAGTATGATGAACTATTTTAAGTTGTCTCAATGTACTCGACTTTAAATATTTTGATGATGTTTGTTTACTCATTGAGTTTATATAAACTCACCACCCTCATTTCCACTCATTCTAGGATCAGGACAGTCTGTAGATAATTGATTTCGTCGAGGATCTACTTTAGGATTTACATCCTTAGAAATTAAAGGTCTACCTTCTTGTACATTGTTGTTTATTTTGGGGGCCCACATATCATTGTAGAATATTTTGTATACTTGGCTGCGTGTGCCACTGTGTGTATGAATATATTTTGCTTTTATACTACAAAAATTATTTACACAGAGTTCTATAAATATTGTTTTATAAGAAAATAGAATATTTTATTTAATATTTTTATTTAGTTTGATTAGCCATAATTTCATTTCAAATGGATGATTTAGATTGCTAAAATTATTTTTAAATAAGAAATGTATATTTTTCGATCATATACTATATTTTCACCAAGTTTCAAAATTTTCGGGTAAAAATGACCAAAATACCCTTGTGTGGCAGAAATTATTTTTTTGTTTGTTTTGATTTAAAAATAGTTTATATCCCCTAAAACATGATATTTAGTAACTATTGCTCACAAGGGAGATGTAAAACTGATGCGAGAGTCTTGCGAGGTTTTGATTGACATTCCGAGTAATGAATGTCTATCGAGACATAGTGGCGGATGTCACGGGGCTCGAAGGGAGTACCAGGTCGTGACACTTCAAGTCTTAAGCTTTAATCAATTAACTCCTTTGCTTAACCGATTAGCAAGCTCCTGTGTTTTGCTTCCAGTACTCTCATAATTGATTACTCTATTATATAAAGTTATTTAGCTACGTTTTTAGGATGATAAAATAGCTAAGTCCTCATGTTTTGAGTTAATATTAGATAGTTTTTAGGTTGTTAGTTAATTAGTTCAAAACATGTTGATTTACTTTATTTCTAGTAATTTTATTCTAAATTCATGTTGAAAGTCTCAATTTAAGGCAATGCTGATTTAGTCCTTGTGTTTTTAGGTTCACATGTGCTTAAAGTTAAATGTTGGTGAACAAGGCAATGGAGACTAAGTGTAGACTTTTACTAAACAAGTTGCGGTGTTTCAGTCATAACTCGAGCTACAGAGATCCATTCACAGTAATTCTTAAACCATAGTAAAGCTAAGAGGCATGCCTACAACTTTCATATTTTCCATTTCACCCAGATCAACCTCAAGATAGCAGAAAATCATGCTTCAAAATGAAGTACTGCAGTAGTCTACACCAAGGCAACCCTAGAAAGAGCAATGCTGTAGCCGTATAGAGCTCAAGGCCACAGTGCCCAAGGATACATCAAGACTCCCATACGATTTCCTGAGTGTCCAACACCACAATGCCCAAGGAGGAACACCATAAAGTCAGATGGAAAGAAAACAAATATATATATATATATATATATATAAAAGTTAAGAGCATCGCGATGCTCCTAGAGCAAGGTCGCGGTGTTTTGATGTGGATTAATGAAGTGTAGCCAATTAAGAAATGACTTTTTAGGGTTTTTTGGTGGCTATAAATAGGTCTTTTCCAGTAGCTGAAAAAAGAGGTTAGAGAGGCAATGACGACAATTTTTGAGAGAAAATAAAAGGTTTTTCAACAAGAAAAACGAGAAGAAATCAAAAGAATTAAGGATCAAGAATCGACAGAGGATTTGATTTTTTTTTTTACTTTTCATTTCTTTCTTGTTATTTTTCTATAGCAATGATCTTTTCTCTTGATTTAATTATGTCTACTGTAAATACAATGATGAACTAATTTCGTTTTCTAGGATTATGGGATATTTCATTATGTAGTTTAATTATTTGATTTTTTCTTGCTTAGTCTTAATGGAAATCAAATGGTTTATTCAATTCTACACTTGATGCTTTTCACTGCCTAATCACCGGTTGAATTGTAGTTGGTCTCTAAATGGAACTTAACAGAAGGAGTTTAGAATAGACCATAGTTTTAAATAGCGTTTGTTTGATTCACTTCGGAGTTAAGTGATAGTTTTGTGTTTAGGATAGACATAAACATAAAAACGTTAGGCGTCCATATTAGAACACAAAACTAATGAACTTTTTTAAAATTAATTTGCATAGACATATGGGATTAATTTAGAAAAGGTATGTGTGTATGATCTCGATAGATGTCGTGTACATAATTTGGATTTTATGTTAGCCATGTATTCCATTAATCTAAGTTAAGGAAATGATTTAAATCAGACAAAGTTTTGAAAGACACCATAATCTTAGGTTTTGAGTAAATATTTCTCTTAGTGACATTTTTTTCTTCGCTAATTATTTAATTAATCAATTATTTTAATTAAATTGATCCTTTGAAGTCAAAAGCTTGGATGAGATCTTTTTGTTAGAAGTTTAGTACTCAGTAAAGATAGAAACAAATCTTAGTGGGAAACAATAATCGACTTATTTTATATCATTTGTACAGCCACATGCACTTGTATGTATTAAACTGACCATCGTTAACTAGTTAAGCCCTGTGCTAACTGATTAAAGCTTTTCAGTCTCACTTTTATATAGCACTCATATATGCCTTAACTGATTAAGGCTTCTCATTAATCAGTTAATAATGTTCTGTTTTCACTTAGTCCTTTCTTTTTTGCCTCTTTAACTAATTAACTCTTCTTCTATGTTAGCAAGCTTTTTAACTTGCCTTTAATCATCAAATTTTTTAAGGAAATTAAACTTTGTCCTGCACACTTAAGTAGTGAAGTTATACATCAATGAATAAAGAATGTTTTGTTATTATAAAAAACACATGAAGTCAACAGTCTTTACAATTTTCCTAACTGAAAATGTACGTTCTGTAGTTGCCATAGAAACTGAAAAAGTTAAGGCAAGTCTAACCAAACAATCTTGGAAAGAATAAACAATTATTTTTCTATCTTTGACATTAAATAGCATAGCTTTGAGAGAGTTGAAACACTTTCCAAACATTGGTCTTGCCTAATATCAAGTTCAAAATGCTCCAATTCATATTTCATATGCAATTAAACGATTTAGGAGAAGATATACAATTGATTTTTCTACCTTTAACATTAACTGGCATAGCTCTAAAGGAGTTGAGACATTTTGTAGACATGGATCTCACTTAATATCAAGTTTAAAATGCTACAATTCATATTTCATTTGCAATTTTTCTTGATGAGTTAAGTCATCAAGATAGAACTTTTGAGCAAGCTTGCAGATGTCATCAATTTTGAATTATTAAATCCATCTTTAAGATCAAAAAATGAGTTAAGGAAAAAAAAAAGAATGAGTTATGGAAAAAAAGGGAAAAAAAGAAAAGAAAAATAATTCCAAAATTTGGGTCTAAATGAAAAAGAAAGAAAAAAAGAAAAAAAATAATTCCAAAATTTGAGCTAAGGAAAAAATGAGAAAAAAGGAAAAGAAAAATAATTACAAAATTTGGGTTTAGATAGCATTGAACCTTGGCATTCAAATTTTAGCTTATGTACCTTACCACTACCCCAAATTAGCTCTTTTGATTTGTTTATGGGTGGCGAAGTTATATATTTTGCCTTTTATACACATAAAAATAAAAAAAAATTAAAATTGAGGGGTGGTGCCACCACCCCTTGCTACCCTTCTCCCTCTACCTTTGAAGGCGAGTTTTCTTAAGTAAATCCCTAGGTGAGAGAGTATCCTCGAGTCCCACTAGTAAGATGGGTAGATTCAAAAAATATTCTAAATAAAAGGTTTTCATTGACATTTATCGAGATTTATGCCATGCATTCCATCATTGCATCATGTGCATATCACACCCATAAAATCGAATAATGGACTTTAGGTTGCAAATAAAATAAAAAAATGAATAATAAATTATGCTTAAGGGAAATCGGATAAAAATCAAGAATTAAGGCTAAGTAAGCATAACACATGCTTATAGTTCGGCTTAAATGCAAATCACGAGGCCACTAACCCAATTGTCACAACATCGAACTCTGTACGCTCAACTTTGCATGTTGATAACCCAAAAGTCTGCAGTCTGCATTTGGAAGTAAGACCATGTTCATCAGCTACACAATTCGAAAATCACAGCCCATGTCAAAATGCAACAGAATCGGAGTCTTATTTCCAAAGTGACACACATCCCTATTCAGCAGAAGTAGAATGCGTTTCTAATGATTCAGACCAATGTCCTTCAAATGACAAAATTCAGGACTTAGATGACAACGAGGAGATTCACTTGGCTGATTTATTTGAAGATGAGGTTATTGCTAAAGCGAGTAGGAGTTTTAAAAAACTACGTAAGAAGGAAATTGAGGGCCTTAGCAAGAAAGTCTTTCCACCGAATCTGAGCAGCCCATCAATTGAGGTTCCACTACCTGATGACGATATGAATCATAGGAACGACGTTCTTACAAAAGAGCCTCATGATGTGTGGAATATGGGCCTTTAACTTGGGCTCAAGCCAAATTGTTCTGAGGAGCAGATAGTAGACAAAATCAACAAAATAACAACAAGATCCTAGACAAGGAAGAGGTAATTTCGTGTTGCACTCAAACGGTCCATTGATAGGTTTTGTAAATAATTTTGATCTCAGTTTAGTTGGTGAACTTTATGTAATTATGTTCGTATAGCTCTGCACATATTAGATGCATACAAATTGGTTGCTAATTTTGTCTTTAGATTTGGTCTTGGCTACTTATCATGGGTTATGGCTAGTGAAATTGTGGAAGGATTGGCTATCTTGCTGGATTTGGGGACCTTTTTGGTAATATTTGACTTAATGAGATCAATATTGAACAAGTTAGAGTATCTTTAATTTGGTCAATGATTTAGTGAGTTGATGATTCGGCTTGATGTTGCTTTTGATGCCTCGGCTTAATGTTGTGGATCTTTTGGTGTTTTTTATAAGGTCCTCAAAGTGTTTTATTTCTGATGTGGTTTCTTGATTATACGGTGAACTGCTCTTGTGCATAAATTAATCTCTGCCCTCTTCCACCAGTTTCAGTTTAGTACTCTTTTGCTCTCAGCTTGTTGGTGACTCATTCCAATTTCCATCCATCTTTATTGAAACTACTTAGAAGTGTTTGTTGTTATGCAGGAAGGACACCATATCGGATGGAATATTGTGTTTTGTGGTTGATACCTTTTTGACTGGCTGCAATCTCTCTTTATGATGGTCCATGTGTCATCTGCTCAATTTCTTGTATCACCAGTTGTGTTCAATGTTGAATACGTGTTTGTTTTCAACTTTTGTATTACCCGCTAGATATGGTATTGAGTGTTGATTGTGTAATGTCAGTCATGTATCAAGAGTGTTTTATTCAAGTAGGTCCTTAGACTTGTTCTTTCAAAATTTTTGGTTCTCACGAGAATTGTATCTAATTCGAATTGTTAATAGAAATATTATTTTGGTTGAGCAAAAAAAAAATTGGCATTGTTCTTGGAATAGGTGTTGCGGGGATGTTAATACCTTCCCCGTGCATAACTGTACTCCTAAACCCAAACATTATTTAATAGACCGGATTTTATTTCGTTAAAATGAACTTAGGTTAAGCTTAAGGTAACATTTTAAAGAAATAGACTCAAATAGGTGGTTAATTGCACATCAACAGAAAAGATTGGTGGCAACTCCATTTTACGTCACACGGTCAGATTCTCGGACTAGCACGTTATGACAGATTGGCGACTCCACTAGGTACTTCGAGAGTCGAGCCAGTAATTAATAATAAGTTATCCTAAGCCTTAAATAATTAATGTTAACTCAATATTTCACTCAATTTCCCTTACTATTAAATGTCATTATTTTATTTTTTTTATTTATGTGTTGGTTAGTTTTGCTTATTATTATTATTGTTATTATTATTACTTTGAATAATTGTGGGGCACTTAAGATAGGGGTGTGTAATAAGAGGTTAAAGTTTGGTATGTTTATTCACACACATGATACATTTTCATTCATCCATAAGCCTTCTACCCGAGCTTTATCCTTGATTAGGAGGGAGTTAAGTGGCTACGTTCTCGTGAGGTGATAACCTTTGCATAGGCTAGTGAAACACTCCCACTCAGATTGAACGTAGTTAGTTTGAAGATTGTAATAAGTGAGGCTTGAAGTGCCTTACTAGTTTGAGTGGATGACCATGAGGAACAATTTGAGAACTTTTTAGCTCCGAGTGAAACTGAACTCATTATGTAGAAATTCATGAGTGGCCTTCCTTTAGGCAGAGCCATTCCAACCTACTATGAAGGATGTACCCTTAATAGGAATACATGAAGGAACACTTCTCACTCTTTTTATTTTGATTTCTCGCATAAAATTATGGAAATAATAAACAAAGAAAAGAACCAGAAAGGGGATAAATATGTCAATATCGTCTGTAATGTTGACTATTTCACCCTTAACGACATCCTGGCTAGTTTAGAGAAATAAAAAAGTGTAAGAAAAATGAAGTAACAAAAAATAACAAAAGGAGATTTCTTTTCTTCGAGTGAACTGTTTTTAAAAATGAGGAAAAAAAGACAAAAAAAAAGAAAAAAAAAAAGAAAGTCTTTTTTTATTTCTTTTATCTTTAAAAAAATTATGAAAATGGGAAAAAGAATAAAAAATGATATTTCTTTCAATTTTTTCCTTATTGTGAAAAAAAAAAGAGATAACGAAGGATTTTAGTTTTGGATAAATTTTCCATTTCACACTTTACAAAATTTTTAATAATGTGGTTTTTTCATTGTACTCGCATTACGTGTACAATGTTTAAATTTTCTTGCATTTTAGGGGTACTTCTTCATTTCATATCACTTCATCCATCCATCAAGGCATCGTTGCATTTCATGCATTCATGAACGTGACATATTTTCATCCGTATGCATATATTCATCTCATGTTTATTTTTCACCGTAGTTATTCCAATAATAAAAACCACATAATGTTATTAGGTTTGAAAGAAATAGAATAAATCCACTTTTATGGAAAACAACTAGAAAATTTTGTCAAATTTCAGTTTTCTTTTCTAATTTATTTTGTTTTGAGTCAAGGGGGTTGAAAGATATGAAATATCTATTGGAAGCAAGGATAAATGCACTAGTGCGCAATCTAGAAGAATTTGGACACGATCTTCGAGAGATGAAAAGAGAAATAGCCAAACTAATGGAATTGGTTTAACATCTCAATGAAGTTAATGGAGTTCATCCTTAAGAATCCTCATAGTTTTAGACTAAACACGTCTCAAGTGACCATTGAATAGAAACCAAATTATCCTTGACAAGTGTAACACTTTACTTAGTGACCTAAGTAAAGATCAAGATTTGGAAAAAGTCAAAAGAGGGATAGAGGAGTTGAATGCACAAATGACTGAACTGAAGAGCTTCCTGACTAAGATGAGATCTTTGGCCCTCGACCAACCTCCAAACAGTGGTTTACCACCAAGCACATACATCCAACCTACCACTTTTTTGACCAACTTTTCAACCTATGATCATTGGCCTGCGTCCAAGTTTGCACCCTTACCCAAGCACCTTTCGACCATTTTTTCAACGAGTTCCTCAAACCTAGCTATTCGCACCATTGTCAACCACCACCACTCTTAGTTGGGGCGTTGTTCCAAAACAAACCAACAAGAAAAAACAGTTTGGGCCTATTCTTGTTACCTATGAAGAACTATTTCATCAATTGGTTCATGATCATCTCATTATTGGGGTACCTTTGGAGACCTTGCGACCTCCATACCGAAGTGGTACAACTTGAACGCAAGGTGTGATGCTTTCAAGTATCGGGTGCAAACATTAATAGACGCCAAGTGGTTTGATCTAGCAAAAATGGTTGGGCATGACTGTGGGAAACACAATTAGGTTTTAGGATAAAAGAAAGCTAACTATAGTGTGATTTCATTTCTAAAAAAAAAAATGCTTTTTAAGGCTCTAGGACTTTTTAATGTTTATCCATAGCAATTTTTAACTTCTTTTGAATTTTGTAAGGATATGTTTATGTTTGTGAACAATTTTGTGAAAATGATTATGTTTAAGGTTGTGATTTAAAGCGTTGTCAAGGATTGGATTGAATGTATCAATGTTGACTTTTGAGGTTTTGTTTAAATTTCTTCTAAATTTTTGTTTTATAATAACAAATAGAATTTCTCAAAAAAGAAAAAAAAAGGAAAAAAAGATGAAAAGGGAGTTGGTTAAAAAAAATCATAAATGTGTTATACAATTCAAATTTTGTTATAATCTCATCATGCACATAAAGTTTCACTGTCATTCATGAATAAGCATTTTTTGTGTTTCAAATCATTCATCATCCTTTTACTCATACATACATTTAGTCATCACATCACGCATTCAAGCATCCATTGATTTTGACACGCATGCATTCATCATTCATCCACTTTTTTGTATGTAGCATCATTTGACTTTGCTACATACAATGAAAAGAGAAGCAACAATGTTGTTGATTTCATAAGATAAAGATCTCTTTCCAAGTCTTTTATGAAGAAGGAATATATTTTGAAAGATCTTCTAAAAGGTATAATTTGTAATTCAGTCTAATTTGTTTCCATGTTGTGAAAAGATAAAAGCTCAAGGAAGTCCATTTACCATTTGTGTGATACGCAGACTCAAGTTAGAATCATGAAAGATTAGTAGTCAAAACGGATGGACAAGATTGAGAAGTGTTAAGAAGAGATAAGGGAGTAGTTGGCAAAGCTAATGGAGATGATGATTGCTAGTAACGGGAAAGGAACTACCTAAGGATCTTTAAGTTCACAAGGTTTAAGCCAATCACAAGCACAAGTGCAAAATATGTCAATAACGAGGGAAAATCTTTTTGATTCAATTTCTATACTTGACTTGGATGACCCTGAAGAGCAAACAAAATTGAATGCGGACTCATCAAGGCCAAGAAATGATTCGAGGAGTGCAACCAAAATTTGACCTTTTAGATAAGCGCCTTAAAGCCATCAAAAGGATGGGCATCCTTGGTTCGATTGATGCAACAAACTTATGTTTGGTAATTGATGTGATTATCTCACCCAAGTTCAAAGTCCTAGATTTTGAGAAGTATGATGGAACCACTTGTCCAAAGGCCCATATCACTATGTATTGTCAGAAGATGGTTGTACATGCACATGATGCTAAATTCTTGATTTATTGTTTCCAAGACAGCCTAACTAAGTCTACAACCAAGTGGTACATTTAATTGGATAGGAATCATATTAGTTCTTGGAAAAATCTTGTGAGAGCATTCCTAATCTGATAAAAACACATACAAACTTGGCCTCGGATAAGCTTTCTTTGAAAACATGGAAAAGAAAGAAACTGAGAGTTTTAAAGAATATGTTAAAAGATGGAGAGATTTTATAGCACAAGTTCTACCAAATCTCACTAAAAAGAAACAACGGTGATGTTTATCAGTACTTTGTAGCCATCATGCTATGATAGGTTAATCGACAATGCCACCAAGAACTTTGCCAACAAAATGATTTTAGGAGAGATGATTGAAAATGCAATTAAGAAAGGGAAAATTAAAGAAAATAGTCTTAATAGCATGGAAAACTACAATGCATTGAAGAAAAGGAAAGGGGAGACACAAGTTATTACATCCGAAGGGCAACAGCCATGGGGCATCAATCCATACCATCCTCATCCAACATACCAACCTTCCTACCCCACTCAGAATCATATTTCCCATAACTTATATCCATATCAAACAATTCCATAGCCAACTTTCCCTACAAAATGTCATATCCCATTTTAGGGTGGAACATGACTAGTGCATGAAGCTAGACAAGTGTAGCCCACTAGGCCCAAGCAAGCCTCTAATGGTCATCATTAAACATTCATCAATGTGGAAAAACACATAAAACCTCCATAGGCATACAATATCTGCTCATGCATACCATCATATGCAACATCACACATGTATGGAACTTCTCAACATATTAGTGTAAGTGCAACATTTCATACATCATCAGAGTGCCATATTTCTAGTGCACCAAAACATTTACATGTCTCAACACCCTCAGGTATCCATATGGGCTCTTGAGCCACTGATACATTTAACATAACACTCATTATGTAATATGCCCAAACAGTTGTCTACATTATTGTAACATAATTATAATCCATAAAACATGTTCATAATCTGTAAACATAAACATAACATAGACTGACTCACTAGTTAAGCATGACTTGACTCACTAGGCATTAAAAGGCTACTAGACACTTACCAATAAGGAATGCATGGATCACATTTCTATGACATTAGCTACTTACAAAAGAGCTATCACTGATCTACAAAAAAAAAAATAGTGAGGTAAGATAACGTGTGAGTCATAAAGACTCCGTGAGTGGATGTGGGGAAAGGACAAGCTAGGGGATATGAGTGTTTCATAACCATGCAATTATAAATAAATATGATTCACAAATCTTTTCACATTACCATGATGTTCATGAAACATAGCGTTTAATCATCCTCTGAATAACATTGCATGGAAAACATCTTTGCATAATTCATTAGAAACCATTTAATCACGAAAACCTCTCTAAAATCACTTAAGAAGCCAATTCTGCAACAATTCTATTGATACATTTTGGAATGTATCGATACATGCAAGGAATCTATCAATACCCTTGTAATGTATCGATACATTTCACACAGAACGCTTCTTGTAGCATTCTGTTGAAAATGTATCGATACATACTTCATATGTATCGATACTTTTGCCATAGAATTCAACTTTCTAGGCATTTTCTTGAATCTAACTCATTCATAAGTCTTTATAGCATTGAGGGATCATTCCCTAGGCTAAGTTTCTGTCTAACCAAGCCAATATCACCACATTACAGTGTGAATAACATCATCAATACTTATGTAATCTTAAACTAGACATTTAAGCATAAATCATGAGACAATACTCATTCAATCATTTCTTTAATTCATTAATCTTATTCATCATAATATTTTAATTATGAGTGGGTTTACCCCATTACGGTGAATAGTGGTTTAAACTCCACTATTTTAGGTTCCTAACATGCTTTCGTGAATGACACATCGGCCTTCTCCATGATCTATCGAGTGGTCCCACCCCACTAAAGCGAGTAGTGCATAAAGTCTTAACTACCTTTTAGTTCACCTCACATGAAGAATCATCAAAGCTGCATGAGTGGCACTTCGGCCTCACCCACAATCATCATAAGATCTCTCAAGCTTAGGATCGTTCTCATTCTTAACTTGCATCATAAACATGTAACATTTTCATAAATAATCATCATACTCAACCCATAGTGTATATGACTGTCTCAACTCATACATCACATGGCATACATTTCATAACCTCATAAATCACTTACATGCCCAGCCCATAGTGTATATGATATACTTAACACATACATCTCATGGCATACATTTCATAACCTCATAAATCACTTACAAGCATCCAACATTCTTATCACGCTACATTGATAACTCTATGATATATAGTTATTTGGGCTTCATTTTGATATTAATTTAGCTTAGTTCTTGTAGTAATGCATAAAAATTAGTAGGTTTTATTTAAATTATTTTAAGTTAATTAATTTAAGTGAGTCAATCTAATCTTAGTTAATTTTATACTTAATTTGGTGTTAATGTGATTAAAATAGGTTGTTGTTGATTTATTTGTGCTTTTGTAGGTGTTTAATGAAGAAAGAATTTTAATGGAAGAAGGAGAGCAATTTTGAGGTGCAGAATTTTACTGCACATATTTTGGTATTTCAACCATAACTCTCTCTACAGAGCTTCAAATGAGATGATTCTTGAACCGTTGGAAATCTAAGAGAAAACGCTACAACTTTCATGTTTACTACTTAGTTAGTTTGGCCTGAAAGGTGGCTAAAAATCTTATTGAAGTTGAAGTATGGCAGCAATCCTAGAGCAATTACGATTTCTACTAATTAATTGGTCAAGGCTACAGCCCATGTAATTTGATGAGAAAATTTTAATTGGAATTGACTTCTTTCTTCACCCAACTTGGCCTAACTTCAAAGCCCTATAAAAATAACTTTTTAAAGGACTTTTAGAAAAGAGAATGAAACACTAGATTGAAAGCTCAGAATCAAGCTGCAAGGTCATTGAAGCTAAGGAGAATTTGAAGGATTCAAGGAGATTTGGAGATCAAGATTACAAGTCTTGATTTTTTCTATCTTTTTGTAATTCTCTTATTTTCTTGGTTTTGTTTTTAATGTTTAAACTTTATTTGATGATGATGTGTGACTTGATGGGGAACTAATTCATTAATCTAAGATTATGTTTGAACTCAATAGGTAGTCTAATTTATTTATCTCTCTTTTATTTATGTTTGATGGATTTGAGTTATTTATTTTATTTTGTTCTTAATGCTTCTAGTTGATTGGCCACCAATTAGATTGAATTGGAAACCTAAGTTAAACCTTGACGAAAGATATTTAGGTATACCTTGAATAGAATAGCGTATGATCGAATACACTCTGTTGATTGGGTGGTTTGGTTTGCATATAAGGTAGATATACACCTATAAGCCATACATAGCCAAAATCAGAGCACAAACTTAATGAATCTGACTTTAATTTAATTTGCTTAGACATATAGTAAATTAATTAGGAGATATATTTTTATGAGAAACTCCACAAAGACTTGTAAATAATTTAGGACTCTAGGTTAGTAACTTAATCCATTAAACTAAATTAAAATGAGAGAGATAATATTTAGATGAAGTATTGAGGGACATCATAATCTTAGGTCAAAAGTCAATCAGATTTAATAAAATAATTTTGCTAGTTAATTTAGATTAGTTTTAGTCATTAGTTTGTTAAAAATTATTTTTCCTTTTCAATTTAATTTTTAGTTGTTTGGTTAAAATTAGTGTGTTATAATTTTAATAGTTAACAAATAAGAATTAAAACAATTTTTTGTGAGAACGATACTCTACTTTATTATTATATTACTTGTTAACGATATGTACACTTGCGTGAGAAATCAACAACATACATCGTATCTAACATGTGCATAATAACTTTCATACATTAACCATAAAAATATCTCATACCCATACTAGTCCAAAGGCCGAAGTAATCGAGTGGACTACAAACATAAAAGGACTTATCCCCTTTTGTTGAAAATGAGTACATAGTAGCATATTTATATACATAGTAGAATCATAAACAATTTGAAAATCATAGTGTCATACATATCACAATCGTTATCAAATCAAGTCATTTGAACATTTCCTTGAAAACTTCATGAAACCTTGTAGTTCAAATCCTTTAATAAACCATTTATGGAAATAAGTTTTCAACATGCTTAAACAACTATTTCCATAAAAATCATGCTCACTTTACATATTAAAATACTTGAAAAGGTGTATCCACTCATCTAATCAAAGAGTCGATTCCTACTTCCAATCACAACTCCATTTCGACATTATTTATAGAGTTTTCAAGTGTTCCTGTCATACAACAATCATCACAATCATTTCCTAGAATAAAATCTCGTAATAATCATTCTAGGTACTTTCGAAACTACTCGCTTTTAGCTAAACTAATTTCTAGCTAAAACCCATGCTTAGAAACACATAAATCTTTCATATTTACCTTAGGTGAGCTTAAATGCTTAAGAAAATCACAAAGCTTTAAGATTTAATCACCAACAAAAAATCTGGGCAACAAAATCATATTTTCAAAAACTATAAATCAAGATTTAAAGTTTCCAAAGCTAAAAAATGCCACCTTTTTCAAAGCAACTCAAAACCACATCATTTAATCATCAAAAATAAAGATTTGGGTTAAAAATGTCCACTTTACTTTTTACTCTCCATTTACTTAAGATATTTAAGGTAAATAAGCAAACAACCCCCCATTTGGATTCAATAAAAAAATCAAAATCCAAAAGAATCAAAATATAAAATTTGGTTTCAAGAACAAAATCGAAAAATTTGACTGAAATTAAATTTGCAACTCTCATTTGCCATAGCAAACATATTCCAAAAATTATTGAAAAATCATTTTAGTTATCTAAAAATCAAAAGAATCATTACCGTTATTTTTTATTTTCAAAAGATTGTTCTATAAAAATCACATATTTTGACCCCTTCCAAACTTAGAAAATTTTCTACTTTAAAAGCGATAGACAATCAAAAGTGTCAATGAATTCTTTTGGAAGTTAAAACCAAGTTTGATGTTTCAAAATATGTAATCTATATGCTCACCGAAGGATTTCCTAACTTATTGTCACGACCCAAATTACGGGCCATGACCGACGCATGGGCCCAATGGACGTAGTCAACTAAGCTTAAGCAAGCCTATTAATCTGACATGTTCATCATTCCATCAAAAACTACAAAGTCACATTTCATAACTTAGGATCAAAGTAATATTAAACATTGCCACCTCATATTGGCATAGTAAACAAGTGCATAGACATTGTCTACAACATGTATCTTAATAAGTTACATTAGGTTCGTCTATACACAACAAAAGAATACTCGACTTCTAGCGAAGAGACTCGGATGAATGTACAGCTACTAAATGCCAAGACACCTACCAAAAGATGGATACAAGTCTACGAGGACACCTCGTCCTAGTTACTGGCTGCCTTGTGATCTGAAAACATGAAGTTGAAAACGGTGAGTATAAACCCAGTGAGTGAACAAGAAAGGGAACAAGCATACCATAAGGAATGTTTAACAAAATCATGATGCATTCTTTTTCAAAACAATGCAATTTGTTTTTGTTCTTATTAAAATCCCTCATGTAAACCCCACATGAGTAAATCACTTTATGAAAAGGTCCATATTCAACAAAGGATTTGGAGAGTGAAAAATTTAATAGCATTCATACGAATCAGGTTAAATAAACGACGGGTCCTTACTGCAGCGAAAAGGCAGCAGCGAGAATGAATTTTTTACTGCAGCGACACTTGTTTTAAATTATCAACTAATCGAGGGTTTCTTGACTGGCCGAGGGTTTCTCACCAAACCTCCTCATATTAAGCTTAATTCATTTATTCCTTAATGTTGGAAATCCATGCTCAAATATGGTAGAAAAGAAGTGGAAAATAGGGCAACAATTGATCAAAATGTGAGACAAAACAAAAAGTTTTTTAGTACAGTGAGAATGCTATAGTATTTTCTCGCTGCAATAAGAATGCATTCTTGCTGCAGCGAGTTTTCGGCCAGCCACCCTCCAAAAACCCAAGAGTTTCTCGCTGCATCGAAAATGAATCTCGCTGCAGCGAGAAACAGAGCACCAAGAAAAAGGTTTCCCTTCACTCAATAAAAGGCCATCCTGCTAAACTAACAAAATCAACATAAAACACATGAAAAGTCCTAAAGTGCAATGTATAAAATTTCACATATATGTCAATCATATATCATATTCATGAACTTTCATTTCATAATTATAGATATGCATAATTACATAGATAAACATCAATATCATCATAATCACACCCGGCTCATGTACATCCCCCCACATCGTGCACACAGCCGGCGCCATAGTGTGCATCCCCCCACATTGTGCACATGGACACTATCATCATCCATCTCTCACGCCACCATCATCACCGGCATGTGCATCCCCCACATCGTGCACACACACGATTACAGTCATCATACACAATATCAATCATCATACACAACACACATATATATTTATCATCATAATGCAATAGTGCATGAATCCATAGCAATCACATATCACAACATAAAACCATTTAGCAAAAGCTTGTTCCCAAGGCACTTGTTTTTATAAAAAACTTGATAATTCATTCAAATGTGTGGCAAATACATTATATTCCCCAAAACAAGTTTTAAAGGCAGTTCACTCATCGGTATATTGTTGAGCCTTGTGCTTACTCTAATTCCCATAATGATCCAATTGAGGTGATGGGGCTTCGTTAGAACCTACCATCAAATTTGTCAAGCCCGGCTCTACAATATGTTTACTATGTCATTCCTACATAAGAATGTATGTTTGCTTACTTGGGTACCTCGAAAATCATTAAAAGATGGTAATGTATCAAATGGTACAATTAAGTTGAATTAAGCCTCGAACTAGTCCAAATAGAGATTTTAAGATAAAATTGAGAATTTTAAAACCCCATAATGACTTAAAATGGTGATTCAGAGTTCGAGGACTGATTTGGAGTCAAATTGGAATTTTCATGACCTAGGGGTAAAATGGTCATTTTGCTACCTGAGGTTAAGATGTGAGTGTTAGATGAAAGTTTTGACTAAGATTGATCATTTGGAGTATAATTTGAGTTTGAGAAGTGAAGAATTTTAATTTCAGCATTTTTTTGAGGATAAGGGCAAAATAGTCATTTTGCTACCCCAATGGCAAAATTATAATTTTACACCACCCAACACTTGTCTTGTCCATGGATTTCAGCCATTAACATTTTATATTGCAGATAATTGAAATATTTTATGTGGTGGAGAAAGAAAGCTTAATAGTTAAGAATTTAAAAATGGACCAATGGCAAGGTGACAAGTGCCAAGCTTTTATTTCTTTATTATTTTCCTTATAAATTAGCACAAAACCAGCCCATTTCTCTTCATTATGGTTGGCCTCACCAAGGAGAAGCAAGAAAAAGGAAGAACAAAACCCTAGGTGGAAAAATTCAAGGGAAAAGTGTGAAAATTCAAGGAAACAAGTGAAAAAAAAAGTAAGATTTTTCAATTTAAGCTTGAGATCTCTCTTTCTTAAGCATTTTTTTCTTATTTTTCATGGTTGAATCACATGAAATCATGATGAATTCCTTGCTGGCCGAACACTTAGAGGGAGGTTTTGATGCTTGATTTGGTTAGATTTCAATGTATTTTAGTATTTTTAGTTAGTTAGTGATGTGTAGCATGAAAAGCCAACAAGAAAAATTCACTTCCTCCCATCACCCATCATTGGCCGAATCTTCCATGTAGAGTGTGTATGGTGGATTTGATTTTATTTCAAGTGAATTGGTTAGAAAATGATGAATTACGGTGAGAAAATCAAGTAAGAAAAATCATAGTGTTAATGCACCTACCATGGCCGAAATTTCGAAGAGAAAATGTGAAGATGATTTTGCTAAATTTTATGCTATTTGATATGTGTTTGATGGTTTGGAGAATTGGAAGAAAAATGGAGTTAATTGGAGTTGAATTGGACATATTGGCCAATTAATCGAGTGATAGATCGAATTAGGCCTATACCGTTTTATTTAGGTACACAATTGAATTTGTGTAAAACACCATGTTTAGACGATAATCTGAACAATTTGCATTCCATTTCATGCATCCATATAGTTTTATAACGGTTTAGCACCAATGTGGTAAATTACTTGATTATGCATTATGTTTAGGTGGTGAATCCTCCGATAAGGGTAAAGAGATAGTACCCAAGGATCAAGAATCGGAGTACTCGGAACTCGATTTCCATTACAGTGAGTAACCTTATTATCGTCTTAATTACCTGAAGTAGTTTTTATTCATTTTTGTGATTTGATAGAAAAATGAGTTTAAATGGTAAATCTTTATGTTTTATAAGCAAAATGTGATTAAATGAAATGATTTTATAAAATTGTCTTGAAATTGAAAGATGGTTTTGAAAATGTAGAGATTGGAGACTAATTACTGTGTTATAAATCATGGTTTGAATTGAATGGCTTATGATAATATTGGCATGAATGGTTGAATTGGTAAATGTGCTGAAAATGTATAAACTATTGTTTTCCTTGATAGGCTGGATAATGATAAAACTGCCATGTCATGCTATTGAATTTTTATTGTATGGTGGGTTTAGCTTGCTACAATGGACGGGTTCTGTGGACTAGCCTTTTTAAGGGGCACAAAATCCCATTATATCTTACCTTGGTTGGGGAGGCGCGTAAGGTAACTCTCGAGATAAAACTTTAGAGTTCACTTCACGTTGAACCACCACGTGAGGGTGAACTCAGCCAACGCCAAAGAACGGCTATGTTTTCAAAATAAAAACATGATTCATGCGTACATGACTTTTTAACAGCCTTGACGGACTTGGTTGGGATAGCCCTAGGCCAAGGTATCCTTGACAACTAAGTATGAGAATGATTTTGGCATGAGCCAAGCTTTTCAGGAAATCATAAGCCTCGTTGTTTTTTTGGGTGAAATAAATCTATTTTATCCTATGAAAATGAGTTCGAAATGCTGCGAATCATCTTTACGCAAATCTATTTTATCTGTCTCCATTTACTCAGCTTTAGATATTTTAGATGGTATTTGTTTACTCATTGGGATTATATAATCTCACCACCCTCATTTCCACCCATTTCAGGCTCAAGATAGTTTGTAGATAGCTGATATCGTCGAAGGCTACAGTTGGCTTTACTTCCTCAAAAACTGTAGGTTCACAGCCTTCATTACTTTTAGTCATTTAGGGGCCCACGTGTCATTGTAAATTTAATTACATACCTTGGCTATCTGTATTACAGTATGTATGAGTTTATTTCGCTTTTACGCTACAAAAATTTCTTACAGATAACTCTATAAAAATTGTTTTATAAGAAAATGGAATATTTTATTAAATATTTTTATTATATTCAAATAGTCATAATTTCACTTTAAATGAATGTTTTAGACATCTAAACTTATTTTTTATTATGAAATATGTGTTTTGCACTCGCATACTACACTATTAGCTGGTTTCAAAATTTTTGAAGAAAATGACCAAAATACCACTAAGAAACGAAATTTTTTTTTATTGTTTTGGTTGGGAAATAGCTTATAATCTTTTAAAATATGATATTAGTAACTGTTGCTCACAAGGAGGTGAGAAAACTGATATTAAAGACTTGCAAGGTTTTGGTTGGCATTCTGAGTAATGAATGTCTATCGGGACATCAAGACGGTTGTCACGAGCTCGAGGAGAGTACCGGGTCGTGACAATTATATTGGTATCAGAGCACAAAGCTTTTGGTTTTAAAGTTAATTTAAAAATTTACAGTGTCAGTGTGGCCCCAAGTTAAGTTAGGTTAGGTTGAGTAGAATGCATGCATTTGTATATATAAATCTACCCGTTCTTGTGATGCGTAAATAATTAAGAAATTACTGCTTGATTGCGTATAGGTTTTGAGGTGCGCTGGTTGCACACACCATGTTTAGGAGAGACGGTAGTCCCGATGCCTCTCATAGTATTAGCGAGGGATCACTAGATTCTACTACTAGGAGCCGATGGCAACCCGAACCAAGTAGTGTAGGAAGTGCCTCGCCTAGAATTCCTATTAAGTGGATTCCACTGGATTTGGAGATGAGGGTTCGCGAAAAAGAAAGCGTCGACCCTTGTAAGACCATTAAAAGTGCTGATAGTAATGACATTAATATAAGCATGAGAAATTCCCTTTTTAAAGAGTCTAAGGAATACGTTGAGGAAAGGGAGAAAATAATGATAGCCAAAGGAATTATCATCCTAGGAAGGTATCTGTACCCGTTGTTCGACACTTTCCTCCAGGCTGTGGGAGTAATGTAAGGGAACAACAAGAAAAGAATAAGGAGAAAGTAACTGTTGTAAATTACCCCTTTAGGAAGGTGACTGTTGTACGACATTTTCCTCTCGGTTGTGGAAGAAATGCTACACCTGTGAGTTATGAGGAATGTAGGAGAATACAGCAAGCTTGGATTGAGGAACAAAGGAGAAAATCTCAAGAGGAAAAGGAGGATCCGGAAGAGGATCCTAAAGATACTTAATACCTTCGTTGAAGTTTGTATCATCATAAATCTAGGCAAGTGTCGTTTAAGGGAAAATGTAATAGTTATTTGTACAAAGAAGTTAATAGTTTGGCTTTTAAAGTGTATGACTAGAATGTCTTATAAAGTAGTTGTTTAAGTGTCTAGATGTATATGGGAATCTTTTGGTAGGACAGAAGTGGATTAACATTATGGCTATTAAGGAAAGATATTTATCTTAGTGGCAAGGTTGATCATCTTAGATAATTATTGAAGACTGATGTGGAAAGTCATTATTGATTCAAGCAATTACCCTAATTAACAATGAATATATTTTGCAGTACTAAGAAATGGATACAGATTAACGTGATGAACTTTTGGGGTGATAACCCTAGATTTTGATGAGGTATAAAAGACCATTTGAATTGATGATGTTTGTTGAAAATTTTTACTTATCGTAGTATGTGAGTTTTTGATATGATTCTGAATGCAAAGCTAAATAAATAAAATTTTGGTTTATGGGACAAATTGTATTAGAGAAGATGATTCCCAAGCAAACACATTGAACTAGGGGACTATGTTATAATAAGCGAGTTCAACGGATTGTAATTGCACAGGATATTGGGAGACAGTGTGGTAAGACTAACAATCAATCATGGAGATGTGAAATTGGGAATATTAATTGTAGTTACAATTCGAAAAGATATGGAAGGGATTAATGAGGCTCTAGACAACACTTTGAGTGATTAATGTGATTAAGTTAAGGATCATAACGTTAAGTATGGAGGGAATTATAAAATGATAACATAATATTATGAAATGATAATCTGACACAAATATGGTCCATTGGAGATAAATGATGGAACTTGAGAAAGATAAATTCTTGATTAATAAGGATTGCGAGTGTAAAGTGTGGAGAAAGACAAACTGTTTTTGTAGTTATTATACTGAAAGTCAATAAAATTATTGGAGTACAAGACAAAGAAGATAATTAGATATGGACGACAATAAATTTGAGGAATGTTGTGGATAGTGAACAAATTATGTTTGGGGTGGTATATGTATCCTGAATTCATTACACCATATGGAAAGGATGTTTTAAGGTTGGATTTCATGAATGATGAAGAAAGTCAAAATATGACATGAGTTGAAAGTATTAACTTGGCATAGTGTGTATGACAAGCAAATAGAAGGTACCTATACTTATGGAATTCATGATATATGCCTAGAAGGGAAACCCAATGGTTGAGGATGATTGATGTAGTGACCTTGAATGCAGATAAATAACTTTGATGAGGGAATTTGTAGTAATCACAGTGCTGTTGCACTAACTGTTCAACTCTGCAATGCTACGAATATCTCATGTCTATGATGCATGAGCAAGATGGGAGTGACATGATAATGAGCTTACAAGTTGAATTTCAGTCATTGGTCATTGAGCTTTGTTATTTGGGAGTTTGAAATGTTCTAGGGAATGTTAACCTGAATGAATTGAAAAGTTTCTTTATCTCCTTGTATATGGGCATATAATTAAAAGAGAAATTGAAAGATTCTTAAGATGGCTACATTGAGATAAGATACCAAGTGGTGGAAGTGTGAATGAAGGATTACAAGGGCGATATAGCAAATGAGATTATATAGAATATTGTTACGAGAATTTACAAATCTTGTCTTGACTTTGTTGAAAGGAAAGGATTAGTGACAACACAAGTAAACCACGTGGTATGCTAGAAACCCTTGGAGATAAGTTGAAGCATGAGTAATTAAGCATGCATTGAAATATTTTGGGTGAGCAAGTGCATGCCTTTATGGAAATGATATATTTAGAGTATGAAAGAGCAAATAAGTGATTAAGTGTTTCAAGAATGTTTAAACACCTTTGAGAAAGAATTATAAATTATACGAGATGAGTATAAGATGTGTGATTTTGAAACTTGCTAAGGAGCCAAACGGCTAAGTCACGAGTTAAGTGATCACCTGCTGTGAGACATAAGTTTAAGATAGATATCCCCAAGGAAATACTCAAGATAAGTTCTGCAATGGATCTCGTGAAAGCAAACATTAAGTTATATGATCATAAAAAGGAAGCCATAAGCTGAGAGTGATACTTATATTGACATTGAAAAGTACTTGAGGAGGACATAGTTTCAAGTTTTACAATTTCAAGTACAATCTGTAAATTGGCTAAAGGAGAATGATGTTATGTTCATATGAAAGAGTGGAACAAAAGATGATTGAAGTTAACCTTGATAATGAAGTCAAATAATGAAACTTTCCTAATATATTATGGAAATTGGAATTCGAAAATGTTTAAGGCATACATGATTCAAATGAGTCTGAGTTTTAAGTGACAAATCAATATCGGAATGCAAGAAAGATACAAGGTAATGTAGAGGCATGAAGGATAATCAAGGAAAAAGGATGACTCTTAGGAATTGTGATATTGCATAAGATGCAATGATCAAGTTAAGATAAATCTTTGAGGCATCAATGGGATTATAAAGCATACACACATAATAGATTATAGTTCAATGGAGATGACATTATGATGCAATGATATATAGTACAAGGAAACTTAAGCATATAATTGGAAATGATAAGAAAAGAGTATAAGTATGTAAATGATGTGGAACTATGCACAGGCATGATGAGAATTTGTATGAATTTTGAAGATTATTCTATTGAATCTTGGTTATGGATGGGAATGAACAAAGAGAAATTAGTCTGAAGGCATTTGAAAACATAGACCCATATACATAATGAGGAATATGGACATTTGAATGTGCGTGTATACGTATGTGTGGAGTTAGTGATGTACCCAATTAAAATGAAGAATGGTTTTAGTGGTTCGAGATTTGAACTCATTATATTTGATGAGTTGTATAGATAATGTAACGATCAAGAATCTTATCAGAAGTTGATTTATGGCAACCTAAGGAATTTTGGGGAAATAGTTAAGGGAATGTAATCTATAGTGCGATTAAGCCATATGAGATGGATTAATAAGATTAAGAAGATTGAAATTTCCTAAATGCAAGGTAAACATAAAGTATGTGGAAATAATTGAAGCCATTAATCTTCCCTAACGTTGAGGATATGTATAGGAATGAGTATGGCATGTTAATGATGCCGTAAACTACACAATAGTGTATGAGGATAGGATGAATGAATGAAAGTCGAGAAGTTTGATATGGAATGAAGTAATAAGATAGTGATTGGTATACCTAAATAAGTATAAAATGTGATCGAAATTGGTATGATTGAGATGGAGTTATGGTTCAAGTTTAATGATAGTAACAGAAACATGCTTGGTGTCTCAATATAAGAGATCATAATTGTGAAGGTTACTGTTGATTTGATTTTAAAGGATAATAATAGACATAAGTGAAGTACTCGATTTGAATTGAAGGTAAATGAGGTGAACAAATCAAAATTCCCTATAAAGGGGAGGACATAAGAAGTCGAGCATTATATGGGAAAATAATACCCCCACTTTTTCTCTGAGTTCTATAAATGAAATTTTGAGGTCAAAATTTTATTTTAAGGGGGGTAGTGTTGTCAAGCCCGGCTCTACAATATGTTTATTATGCCATTCTTACATAAGAATGTATGTTTGCTTACTTGGGTACCTCGAAAATCGTTAAAGGATGGCAATGTACCAAATGGTACAATTAAGTTGAATTAAGCCTCGAACTAATCCAAATAGAGATTTTAAGATGAAATTGAGAATTTTAAAACCCCAGAATGACTTAAAATGGTGATTCAGAGTTCGAGAACCGATTTGGAGTCAAATTGGAATTTTCATGACCTAGGGGTAAAATGTTCATTTTGCTACCCAAGGTTAAGATGTGAGTGTTGGATAAAATTTTTGACTAAGATTGATCATTTGGAGTATAATTTGAGTTTGAGAAGTGAAAAATTTTAATTTCGGCCTTTTTTCGAGGATAAAGGCAAAATAGTCATTTTGCCACCCCAAGGGCAAAATTGTAATTTTACACCACCCAACACTTGTCATGCCATGGATTTCAGCCATTAACATTTTATATTGTGGATAATTGAAATATTTTATGTGGTGGAGAAAGAAAGCTTAATAGTTAAGAATTTAAAAATGGACCAATGGTAAAGTGACAAGTGTCAAGCTTTTATTTCTTTATTATTTTCCTTATAAATTAGCACAAAACCAACCCATTTCTCTTCATTATGGTCGGCCTCACCAAGGAGAAGCAAGAAAAGGAAGAACAAAACCCTAGGTGGAAAAATTCAAGGGAAAAGTGTGGAAATTCAAGGAAACAAGTGAAAAAAAAAGTAAGATTTTTCAATTTAAGCTTGAGATCTCTCTTTCTTAAGCATTTTTTTCTTATTTTCCATGGTTGAATCACATGAAATCATGATAAATCCCTTGCTGGCCGAACACTTAGAGGGAGGTTTTGATGCTTGATTTGGTTAGATTTCAATGTATTTTAGTGTTTTTAGTTAGTTAGTGATGTGGAGCATGAAAGCCAATAAGAAAAATTCACTTCCTCCCATCACCCATCATTGGCCGAATCTTCCATGTAGAGTGTGTATGGTGGATTTGATTTTATTTCAAGTAAATTGGTTAGGAAATGATGAATTACGGTGAGAAAATCAAGTAGGAAAAATCATAGTGTTGATGCACACACCATGGCCGAAATTCCCAAGAGAAAATGTGAAGATGATTTTGCTAAATTTTATGCTATTTGACTTGTGTTTGATGGTTTGGAGAATTGAAAGAAAAATGGAGTTAATTGGAGTTGAATTTGACATATTGGCCAATTAATCGAGTGATAGATCGAATTAGGCCAATACCATTTTATTTAGGTACACAATTGAATTTGTGTAGAACACTGTGTTTGGACGATAATCCGAACAATTTGCATTTCATTTCATGCATCCATATAGTTTTATAACGGTTTAGCACCAATGTGGTAAATTGCTTGATTGTGCATTATGTTTAGATGGTGAATCCTCCGATAATGGTAAAGAAATAGTACCCGAGGATCAAGAATCGGAGTTATCGGAACTCGATTTCCATTACAGTAAGTAACCTTATTATCATCTTAATTATCTAAAGTAGTTTTTATCCGTTTTTGTGAATTGATAGAAAAATGAGTTTAAATGGTAAATCTTTATGTTTTATAAGCAAAATGTGATTAAAGGAAATGATTTTATAAAATTGTCTTGAAATTGAAAGATGGTTTTGAAAATGTAGTAATTGGAGACTAATTGCTGTGTTATAAATCATGGTTTGAATTGAATGGCTTATGATAATATTGGCATGAATGGTTGAATTAGTAAATGTGCTAAAAATGTATAAACTTTTGTTTGCCTTGATAGGCTGGATAATGATAAAACTGCCATGTCATGCTGTTGAATTTTTATTGTATTATGGGTTTAGCTTGCTGCAGTGGGCGGGTTCTATGGACCAGCCTTTTTGAGGGGCACGAAATCCCGTTATATCTTACCTCGGTTGGGGAGGCGCATAGGGTAACTCCCGAGGTAAAACTTTAGAGTTCACTTCACGTTGAACCACCACGTGAGGGTGAACTCAGCCAATGCCAAGAAACGGCTATGTTTTCAAAATAAAAACATGATTCATGCGTACATGACTTTTAACAGCCTTGGCGGACTCGGTTAGGATAGCCCCAGGCCAAGGTATCCCTGACAACTGAGTATGAGAATGATTTTGGCACGAGCCAAGCTTTTCAGGAAATCATAAGCCTCATTGTTTATTTGAGTGAAATAAATCTATTTTATTCTATTAAAATGAGTTCGAAATGCTGTGAATCATCTTTATGCTAATCTATTTTATCTGTCTTCATTTACTCAGCTTTAGATATTTTAGATGGTATTTGTTTACTCACTGGGATTATATAATCTCACCACCCTTCTTTTCACTCATTTCAGGCTCAGGATAGTTTGTAGATAGCTGATATCGACGAAGGCTACAGTTGGCTTTACTTCCTCAAAAACTGTAGGTTCACAACCTTCATTACTTTTAGTCATTTGGGGGCCCATGTGTCATTGTAAACTTAATTACATACCTTGACTATCTGTATTACAGTATGTATGAATTTATTTCGCTTTTACACTACAAAAATTCCTTACAGATAACTCTATAAAAATTGTTTTATAAGAAAATGAAATATTTTATTGAATATTTTTATTATATTCAAATAGTCATAATTTCACTTTAAATGAATGTTTTAGACATCTAAACTTATTTTTTATTATGAAATATGTTTTTGCACTCGCATACTACATTATTAGGTAGTTTCGAAATTTTTGGAGAAAAATGACCAAAATACCTCCGAGAGACGAAAATTACTTTTTTTATTGGTTTGGTTTGGAAATAACTTATAATCTTTTAAAATATGATATTAGCAACTGTTGCTTGCGAGGGAAGTGAGAAAACTGATATTAAAGCCTTGCGAGATTTCGGTTGGCATTCCGGGTAATGAATGTCTATCGGGATATCGCAGCAGTTGTCACGAGCTCGAGGAAAGTATCGGGTCATGACAAAATTAACATTACCTTAGTGTCAATTCAAACTTATAAACCCTAAAAGCTATCCCATAGCAAGCTTTCAATTGCTACTTTAAATGGCTATCTATGTTCACTATCTTAATCACTATAAAATGAATGAACATCCTTAACAATAAAACAGCTCATAATCCCAATTACTAGCTATTATCCACAACTAAAAACCAAGCTTAGTTCATCACTCACTTTAGGGTTTCTTTGTAGTTGAATTCTCTTCCAATAGCTTCCAAATAAATGGGGTAATTCTCTTTTTCTCTCTCTAAAATGCCCAGCTAGTGAGAGAAAGTATAGAATTAAGATTTATCAAGGGTTTTGAAGTGAGAGAGTGAAAGAATACAAGGATTCTAGTCAAAAAGGCACCAAGGTATGAAAATTAAAGCTATAGAGAGAAAATTATGCAAGCTTCATATCAAGCTTCCATGGAGGTTGGAAGCAACGTGAGATGGGAAGAGAAGAAGAAGAAGAAGCTGCTGGAAATTCAAGAAGCTACTGAAAGAAAGAGATATTTATAGCCCAAGCTTATCCACTCTAATTAATTTACCAAAATGCCCCTCCACATTATTAGTTTATTCTCCTCCAATCTTTTATGCAATCATTTTACTCTTTTGACACTGGGACAAGGTCCATAATGGTCTAAATATACTCGGGTTCACAAAACTTAAAATTCTAACTTGAGGTGAAAAATGACCATTTTGCCCCTACCGTGAAAATCATAAAATTTTTGTTTCCTTGTCATTTTACCCCTAATTTCATCATTCATTTATGCCTTAGGCCTACTTAGGTCATAATATTGTTTAAAATCTTACTTTTATGGGCTCACTAAAGAAATGACGAAATTACCCCTGATCAAGGATATCGCTATTTTACTAACTATGAGTTTATAAAGGTCAAGGTCTCACACTTATCCTCTTACTCAAGGTGGGATTTCACACAAAAGCACTCACACCTCCACTTGTACCTCGATCATTTTCAAGACCCAATACTTGCAAATTGCCAATGTTAATCTCTAATCTTTTACCTCTACTAATTAAAAATCAAAATCTCAATTCTATACTAATGAAGATAGTTCCAAACCCATTAGCAAGGAATTATAACTCTAATGTTAAATGTGACTATCACATGGGGGCAATTAAACACTGAACAAAGAAATGTAGGCAATTGAAGGAGAAAGCTGAAAATCTCATAAAGGATGGTAGTTTGAATTTTGAGCTTATGGAACATTGGAAATCGACTTTACTAGAGATTGAGCTCTTGTTGGGAAGTTGAAGAAAACCTTAAGTCTCAAACAAATTGCCTACAAGGAATGTGGCTAATTTGAAGTTTTTGTTTTGTAGTCATGTGCCTGGCATGAGTAGGATTTGGTTAAGGAATATAAACTTCAAAATTTGTAATTGAAGCTTTAATGATTTTGTTGGATTGAAATTTTTGAAGTTTTATATTTGATTTGCAAAATTATGTGATGCAATTGATTTAATAAAGGATTGATAAAAAAAAGGTCAAAAGAAAATGTTTTTGATAATAAAGAGTGAACATGATCTCAAGAGAATTGATTATTGTTGTTTGAAATGAACCTCTTCTTGCAAACATTCTTAAACCATTTCTTTAAACTCCACTAACATCCATCTGTTGAATAAAGGTCACTCAGGAGCTTGAACCCAAATAGAAGTAAAGATCTCGAACTTTCATCAACTTTATACCAGATGATGGTGATCTTCATCTAGGCAATGATCAATGTCATAAATAGTTGACTTGTGAAATTTCTTTGTTTTATATTAGGAAAAAACAAGCAAACCATGCACTCTCATAAAGAACCTGAGCCTGGTAATTCGATAAGTATCAAGATTATGCTAAAGTTTTAAAGCTTTAAATATGCTAAAACCACTTAAATTCTTTCAATTAAATACCAAATGTGAACCCTTCAACCCATTGTCCAAAGCTACCCTTCACACATATTCTTAGGCCTGATGACCAAAAGAACTAGGTTACCTAATACCTCCAAACATTGACTTAAAAAATTACCCTTTTCCTCTCTCATTTGATAATATAAACTAT
This sequence comes from Theobroma cacao, assembly GCF_053813885.1. Classification (NCBI taxonomy): domain Eukaryota; kingdom Viridiplantae; phylum Streptophyta; class Magnoliopsida; order Malvales; family Malvaceae; genus Theobroma; species Theobroma cacao. Next base: position 14,343,297 of record NC_142640.1, read on the forward strand.
TCTCATCAAGACATGTTGATCATAATAAGGGATTCTAATGTGAGATCTTTGAAGGCTTCAAAAGAGTCTTTGTTGTTCAAAATTGTTAGGTAAGTTTTCATTTAAGTGGCGGATTAAGGAAAACATTCTCAATGAATCCTTCTATTTTGGAAAGTGTGACTCAAGTTTGAGTTATATATAAAGGAGAGAAACCACAAAAAAAACTTGAAAAAAATGAAACGAAATGATTACAGAATTGTGAGGAAAATTTGATAGTAACATCATGCACTTGAGATGTTCAAATGATGCTAACAAAACGAAAAACAAAACAACAAAGGGAAAAACAAAGAAAAATCAACATTTTCTCTTAAATTCTTTTTAGGGATTGCTTTTTAATGTAAGTAATTATATTTGAGAGTAAAAATGGCCATATTTCATTTTCCTTTCATAAGTGAGAAATTATTCGTTTACTACCCCTTTGAGCTTAATGAATTTTCTCTAAAATGTACCTTAACTAAGAATCACCTCCCCACATGGGGGGGCAATTATGTCAAAAGCATGCATAATAGAAGTTCCATTTCAAAGGAACAAGGAACATCCTCTATATGAAGGGGGCAAATGCAAATTTAAGTTTCATAAATTTTTGAACTCAAATCATCAAAATGGAAGTTGCAAAAAGAAAAAGAGATGAAAAAAAGAAAAAGAGAGAAAAGAAACAAAGAAATGAAATAATAAAAAAGCATGCTTGGAAAAAGAACAAATTTCTAAGAAGAGTCCTTTACATGACAAGAAATAGTATGTGGTTTAATCACCTTTAAATACATGTTTTAGGCCTTTGTATCCATTTTTTCTCAAAACCTTAACCATAGTCTACATTATGTGCTTGAAGATGTCCATTTTAATCAAGTATGGATACTTAAATTGGAGAGCTTTCTTATAAAAAAATATCATAATATAGAAAATGAGACCTTGGTTTTTTTTATTTGTCAAAATTACCCTATTGAATCGCTCAATTCATTTTGGACAAAGTTTGAATTTTTCAAGTGCATTATGGAACGATCAATGAAATAAAATAATAAAGAAAAAGGAGAAGTGAGAGAAAAAAATGAAGCTTTAGGGTGAAAGTCTGAAAGGGCAATTTACAGCAAAAATGGGAACTGATGAAGCCACTCATGATTTTAATGAGGCTATAACAAGAGTGTGAAACCTCGACCTTCATAGACTTGTGGTGGAGGTAGACGTAATGACGCAAATTAGGGGTAGTTATGTCATTTCCTTGGTGAGCTCCTAGAAGTGAGTTTTTCTAATATAATTAAGGTCTAAGCAGGCCTAAGGAATAAATGAATGAGGTATGTAATAATGAAATAAATGAAGAAAATAGAAATAATGATAATTTTCACAATAGAGGCAAAATGATCATTTTAGGTATTGGGTCTAAATTTCTAAGTTTTCATGAACTCGAGTACCTCTAATCTATTATAGACCTTTTCTCAGTGTCAAAAGAGTAAAAAGTCTTAACCAAATGGAAGAAGAAGGCAAAGTCAACTATGCAATGGCATTTTTGTAAATAAATGGAACTTTAGTCAACCCAAGTATAAATATCTCATTTTTCCAGCACTTTCTCCTCACTTCTAGCAACTTCTTCTTCTTCTTTCCATCTCTTCTCCTTATTTCACATTTTCCATCTTCCATGGAAGCCTCCCTTGAAACCTCTATAATTTTCTCATGGTAACACCAAATCTTATGTTTTTATATACCTTGTCATAGGATTTTTCATGCTCTTTCACTCCTACACCTTAAGAGCCCTCAAAAGTCTTTCCTCAATACTTTTTCTCACTAGTTGGATGTTTTAGAGAGAGAAAGACTTTCCAAATAGCTTGAAAAAAATCTTGAAAAGGAATTCAACTACAAATTCGCCAAGGTGAGTATTGAGTTAGGGTTGATTTTGAGGTTGTTGATGATGGTCAATAATTAAATTGTAGACTGTTTTATTGCTGAAGGTTATTTATTTATTTATTTCTACTATGACTAGAGTAGTGTGAGTAAATAGCTAATCAAATGGTAATTGGAAGCTAGTTAGGAATAACTAGCAAAACTTGATTTAGGAAAATAGCTTTTGGAATAATATTCATGTCAATTGAGTTGGTGTGATGTTATTGTGTGTGATAGGTTCCAACGAGACCCCACATCTCCATTTAGAGCATTAGTGGAAGTTGGAGTTGATTAAAGAATCAACAAAGACAAGTGAGTGAACTTGCATTAAAATGTTTTGGGATAAATGAATATATGTGTAATTGAATCACTTGAAATGCTTTATTGATCTTTTCTTTAAAATATGCATGGGAACAAGCCCTCGATGAAATGTTTTTATGTTGTGAAATATGTAATGTGATGAATTCATGTGATTCTACATTATGTTTATGTGTATGTTATGCATTGAATGGCATTATTGTGCGACAATTGTAACCGTGCGTGTGCGGTGTGGGAGTGCACATGACGGTGATGGTGGTGTGTAGTGTGGAAGTGCACACGCTGATGATATATGCCATGTGAGATGTGGGAGTGCACATGAGCTGGTGAGACGGGAGTTGTATACGTGTTTACACATACCATCGAAAGGTTAGGGAAAATGTTATGCGATTGCACTGAATGTTGAATGTTGAAATTGTTAATTGCTTCCAAATTAATTTTCATTACAGCAAAAATGGATTTTCATTATGACAAGAATTCTTCTAATTTAATGGCCCTGGTTTTCACTGTAGTGAGAATGCTTTCTCTCTGCATCAAGAAAATCTCAAGTGGTTGGGTAAAATGCCAGCTTGGTTTTCGCTGTAACAAGAATGCATTTTCGCTGCAGCAAGAAATTCTCGGGTGGTTGGTTCAAAACTTTTGCCCTGAATTTCGCTGTAGCGAAATTTCCTATGCCATGCTTGCCTTGCTTGGATTCTGCTGTAGTTTTCACTCCTTTCAATTTCATGGTTGATCATAAATCCTCAACACTAAGGGATTAAAAAATCAAAGTTTGAAATCAAGGGTTTTAGCAAGAAATTCAACTAAATTGCATTGTTTTTAATATAAGTGCATCATGATTTCTACGCTTTCCTTATTGTTTGCTTGTTCCCTTCTTATGTTCACTCACTAGGTTTACATTCACTCTTTTCAACTTCATGTTTTTCAGATTTAGAGGTAGTTGGGACTTAGACTGAGGCGTCCATTTACACTCATCTTTTGGTAGGTACCATGGCATTTAGTAGTTGTACCTTCACCGAAGGTCACTCCACTGGAAGTCAATGAGTCTTTTTGCCTGTGTATACGTACACGTGATGTAAATCACTAAGATACATGTCATAAACTATATATGTTTATTTTGATTAACGTTGCCACTATGAGTTGGTAATGGGTGACATTATTTTGGATAATATAAATGTAAGTAGTTGGCTGCCATGTTATATTGTTGAAAAAATTATACTTGAGAATTACGAAATATGGCATTTAAAGTGATGGATGGGATGATGAACAGGATCATATAAAAAGGCTTGCTTGGACTTAGTGGGATATGCCGATTGGGCCCATGCGTCGGTCATGGCTCAAAAATTGGGCTGTGACAAAGAGGTACCAAAAAGAGCCCATTTTAAGGCAACTAGAATGCATTGGACCGTTTTTTAAGTGCTTAAGACTCTCAAACACCGTTAATGATTAAAGATCTATTAAAAAAATCAATGTTGAGCTTTTGACCACTCTATTCCAAAATAGCCTTGCAAGTCTTAGGCTTTAATAGCTAGTCATGATATTTATCATCATACCACACATCATGAGACTCAAGGAGTGTGAAAATTGGTTGTGATTTGAAATGAATCATTTTGTCAAAAGTTTGATTTTCAAAGAATATAAAGTTGAGAAAATGTTACATTTGTGAGTTTAGATGAAGAAACACCGATTTTTCATTTTCCCATCTAATGGTGAAACCTTTTTGTTACCCAATACCTTAATGTATTGAACCTTTCAATCCATTCGAAAGATTTAAATTGTGATTTGACCCACCTAAAGTCATTTCAAATAGTAATCATCGATTCTCAAGAGATTCAAATATCACATGTTTTTCAAACTTAGATATTCTACCACTTCAATAAGAAGGAAATGTAGAATTGACACATTTATGTTCCAAGATTCAATTATCTTTTATCATGAAAACAATTATTGTAGTACCCCGTACTTTGATATGGTGGCTAATAAAGCTTAAAGACGCCAATTAAGGTTAATTACCGAGTTAAAAAGGTGATTCAGAAGTGAACCTATGAAACCTCGACCTTCATAGACACGTAACTAGGAATAGACGCGATAACGTGGACTAGGGGTAATTTCATCATTTCTCATGGTGGGCTCCTAGAAGTGGGTTTTTCTAGTATTATTAAGGCTTGAGTAGGCCTAAGGAATAAATGAATAATGCTAATGATGGTGAAATAAATGAAGGAAATAGAAATAATGATAATTTTCACGGTACAGGCAAAATGGTCATTTTACATCTCGAGTCTAAATTTTTTTTTCTGTTTTCATGAACTCAAGTATTTCTAGACTATTATGGACTTTGTTTCAGTGTCAAAAGAGTAAAAAGATTGCACAAAGGATAGGAAGAAGACAAAGTCACCTTGTTAAGGGTATTTTGGTAAATTACATGAAACTTGAATAAACTTTAAGCATAAATTTCTAATTTCCAGCAGCTTCTTCTAGCTTCCAGCAACTTCTTCTTCTTCCTCACCCATCCAATGACATTTTCATTCCACCTCCATGAAAATCAAATTTTTCATGTGATTTTTCCTTGTTTTCTTTTCATTTCTTTTCTTTTCCTAATCGTTCCTTCTCCGAACTTCTTAGGCACTGAACTTGTAGCTCCTAACCCCAATTTTCAGCACATCTAAAACCTAGGAGAGGGAAAGAAAAATCTCTCTTTGTTTCTTTTATTTTCTATTTCTACTTCACTTTCAACAACACTTGGATTTTTGGCTTCAAATCTTCATTTTCAAGGTTGAAAGGTATATATTTCCAATTTTTGGAATTTTTGAATTTACGGTTATATTTTTAGATTTATTTCCTAATTTCTTCAAATTATTTTTCTTGGAAAGATTAGGTTTTTTTGTTGATCTTCATGCCTCCAAGCTTATCCAGGTGACGAAATTTTAAATTAGAGTAGTTGGTCAAATGGGTTTGTGAATTATACTAGAAACTTAGGTTAAATGTTAGGTTAGAGGGTAGACTGCCTAATGTAAATTCATTAGAATTATTAGATTTAATTTATGACTTAATTGAGATTGTTATGGTTTTTTGATAAACATAAGTTTTAATGGTATTTCGAGACTACCTAGATTAGGACCTTGTTGGTGCTAGTTTTGTCAGGTGAGTGAACTTGCATTAAAATGTTTTGGGATAAATGTATATGTGTTTAATTGAATCACCTGAAATGTTTTATCGAACTTTTTTTAAAAAATATGCTTGGAAATAAGCCCTTGATGAAATGTTTTTATGTGGTAAAATATGTGATATAATGAAACCATATGTTCCTATATTATGTATATATGTATGCTATGCTTTGAGTAATAATGTTATATAATAACTATAACCGTGCATGTGCGATGTGGGAGTGCACGTGACAATGCCGGTGGTGTGCGGTGTGGGAGTGCACATGCTGAAAATGATGTGGGCAAGAATGCTTATGATGATACTAAAATGTGCGAGTAGGGAGTGCACATGATGATATTGAAATGTAAGAGTGCACATGATGATATTGAAATGTGCGTGTAGGGAGTGTACATGAGCTGAATGAAGCAGCGGGGGTGTACATGTATATGTATATATATGCTATAAACAAGTTATGAAAATAAAAAATGTGATTGCATTATATGCTATAGAATGCCTTTCTGTTGTAGCGAGAAACCCTCTGTTTTACTTGTCTTGTTTGGATATTTGTTGTAGTTTTCACTCTTTTCAATTCCATCATGGATTATAAATCCTTCACCTTAAGGGATTAAATAATCAAGGGTTGAAATAAGGGGATTAAACAAGAAATTAAACTAAATCGCATTGTTTTTAAAATAAGTGCATCATGTTTTCTAAACTTTTCGTACTACTTGCTTGTTCCCTTTCTATGTTCACTCATTGGGTTTATACTCACTCTTTTTAACTTCATGTTTTAGGTTTTCTGAATTGAAAGGTGATTGGATCCCAGGTCGAGGTGCTCCTTCTTATCTATTGTTCGGTAGGTTTGCCATCATACTAAGTGTTAGCCCTCATGCCTAAAGTCACTTCACTGATGTTTAGAGTCTTTGAATGTGTACATGTAAACTGGATGTGATTTGCTAAGAATCGTTTGGCAAACTTTTTATGTATATTATGATTGATGAATACCATTATGAGTATATACTTGGATTTTATGAATCGATTTCAATGAAGATATTATTTGAACATTATGATTTATGGAACTTAAAAGGGAATATGGATGATAAAGGGGCTGATGTATAGGTTCATACGGGAAGGCTTGCTTGGGCTTAGTGGACTATGCCCATTGGACCCATGCACCGGTCATGGCCTAGAAATTGGGCTATGGCAATTGTGTAGGGAATTTTATTATCATTTTGTTAAAAATCAATATGTTTGAAAGTAAAATGTGTTTCAATAAAACAAAAGAAAGAAAAAGAGTAAAGTTAAAAAAAAAAAAAAAAAGAGTCTTTATGATCATTGTGAGGTAAATCCTGTAATCATTTGATGGCAAGAATTTTTGAAAAAGTCCAAGTCATTTCTCAAGAAAAAATGACGAAAATGTGGTGAAAGAAGAATTTTCTTGATTAAAAGGCATAGAAACATTGAAATCAAATTTGAATCGATGCATAATCCTTTATGGACATTTATTGTGGAAAAATGACTTCAAGAATCCCAAAATATGACAAGATTGGCAAGAAAGTTCTTTGGAGTTGAGGAAATTGACAAATGCACAAAACCATCACCAAAGAGCATTCAAACCCACAAAAGATGCTTTCTTTCAAGAGGGGAATACATGATGCAAAACATAAGGAAGTATTGAACATCATTTTTCCACCATTCAATCATGCATACATGTCAATCATGCACATGACCATGCAACATTGACATTAAAAATTTTCATGTAAAAAGTCAAAATTAACACATTTTTTGGGCTCTTGAAGGAATATGAGGTCATCCATCATAGAATTTTCCAAGTATATCAAGTTTCGATTAAGATGAAACGCATTTTCATAAAAAAAAAATAATAGTCAAAACCTCCGGGTATATTCTCTAAAGCCTCCTGGTACATTTTCAAAACCTTAAAGTACATCTTCAACACCTCCAGTACACCTTCAAATCCTTCAAGTATAATTTTGAAAACCTTCAAGTAACAATTTCAAATCTTCTAAGTAATTGTCATCAAACCTCTAGGTAACCATTTTGAAAATCTTTGAGAAATCACCTTCAAGACTTCTTTTAAATTATCTAGCCTTATTTAAAGACGAGAAGCAAAACCGTTGTTCGTAAAACCTTTTGGTACAATATTGAAAACCTCCTAGTACAATCTTGAAAACCTCTGGTTACATCTTCAAATCTTTTAAGTAACAATTTCAAATCCTACAAGTATAATCTTGAAATCCTCTAAATACATTTTCCAAAACCTTTAAGTACATTCTCCAAAATCTCTAGGTACAATCTACAAAACTTCCGGGTACATTTTCTAAAACATCTAGGTATAATATTCAAAACCTCCAGGTACAATTTTCAAAATCTTCAGGTACATTTTTTGAAACTTTAAGGAACAATCTTCAAAACGTCTAGATACATTTTTCGAAACATTTGGTTACAATCTCCAAAACCTCCAAGTATATTCTTTAAAACCTCAAGGCAGTTATTTTCAAAACCTCTAAGTATAATCTTCAAAACCTTTAAGTACATTCTCCAAAATCTGGAGGTAATTATTTTCAAAACCTCTAGGTATATTCTCCAAAACCTCTAGATACATCTGTAAAACCTTCAAGTAACAATTCCAAAACCTCTAGGTAAATCTCTAAAGCCTTCGAGTAATAGTTTTAAAACCTCAAGATACAATCTTCAAAGCCTCTAGGTAACAATTTTAAAACCTCTGGGTAAAATCTTTAAAACCTTTAGGTAACCTTTTCAAAATCTTTAAGTCAAGAAATCAAAGAATCAAGCTCATTTTTAGATGAGCCAAGTCTTGGTGGCCTTAAATTGCCTTCCCGAACAAAATAGTTTGCTATATATCTTCGTGCAATTCCTTATTCTCAAAAAATACATAAATAGAGGTAGTTGTGACACCTCATTTTGTTTGGGTTAATTTAAGGCAATTTTTTTTTATTTTATTTTATTTTATTTTGTTTCATATATTGGTCCTTATTTATTTAACATTGGGTTAAGTTGGGTGTGAGTCTAACTAGATTGAGTCTTTTTAAGACTAAAGTCTAAAGACACTTTAAGTCCAATTCCATGTTAGGCTTTTGGGCTTTTAAAGCCTAAAATCTACTAGACCTAGCAAATAAAAAAAGAAAATAAGTGAAAAAGTGAAAAAACTTAAATCTTGCTACCATTCAAAGCATGTCAACTGAGTTAACTACCATGGTGGCTAGCTTAGCTGACTTCTATGACAGCCTTCCTCTCTCTCTCCAAGAAAGCTTTACTTACTTTCAAGTAAGGTTTTTACCTTGGCCATTTTACTGTCCCTGATTTGTAGAGGAAGAAAAATTTTTGAAAGAAACCAAACCTAAAGATGTTGTCGCTGGAAACATCTAAAACACTACCATTGACAGCAAATGTGGAAAAACCTTCCTCGCTATCAACAAAAAAAAGGAGAGATCAACACAAAAAAAAGAAGGAAAAAACCTTAAAAAGAAATGCAAGAAAAAAATTACAACCCAAGAACCAAGTTTTTTTTTAAGAAACCCCTTTTTGAAAAAAAAAAAGTAACTCCTATAAAGCGTTTGAGAAAAACATAAACTCTAAAATCATATTATTTTAAAAAAAAATTTCTAAAAAAAAAAACCAGAAGAGTTTTTTTTTTTTGAAGAAACAAAAACCCTAAAATACTGAGAAAAGTTTTTTTTTTTTTTTTGTTAAAAAAATTGAGAAGAATGGAAGAAGCTTGAAGAAAAAAACCCTAAAAAAAGATTTGAAAAAAAGGCCTAAATTTATTATTTCTTTTTTCTCAAAATAGCCATAATATCAACAAAAAAGACCAAATGAAACCAAAAATAGCAATAAACCTATCTTTCTACTTACTCATTTGCAACTTAAGAAAACAAAAAGAAAACCAATTAGAAACATAAAATAAGAGATGAGGGTTTTGGTTTTGGCAAGGTTTTCAAGATCTTTTTTTTAAAACAGTAGGTTTGATGTTAGGGGATTTTGAGTTTAAGGGGAAAGTCGTGTAATGGTGTTAGAATAGAAGAGCAATGGTGGCTTAAGAGAGTAAGGGGTCGGTTTGGAAAGGAAAATAGAGAGTTGTTATGTAAAAAGAGAATGAGAGAAAGAATAAAGAAAGAAACCTTGAATCAAGAAAAGAAAAGAGCTTAAATAGCTAGGGTTTAGGGAAAAACAAATGGCTCCATTTTGGAACAACAAGAAAAGCACCAAACGATGCATTTCAGGCTAGAAAAAAAGGTTTGATTGAGGCGGGCACTTGTCCTTATTTGGATTTGGAAAACATACCTTGAAGCAAGCCATTATCCATGGCATCTTGAACTTGGCCTGTGAGCCCATTTTGGTGCTAGGAGAAAGCCCTTCTTGATTTTGGCCTAACTACAACCTAAGCTTGGTAACAAATCTTCTGAGGCCATTTTATTTTGTTTCTTGTTATGTTTTATTGGTTGCTTTATGCCGTTTCAATTTATCTTACTAGCAATTTTTAGTTAGCATGGAATGTAAGAATAAGTTTATTTAAATAAAAAAATAATAATTATGAAAAACATATTAGTACATAATATATATATATATAAGAAAATAATAATAAAATAAACAAACTTATAGTTTTATCTCTACATGAGATGGAATATTTACTCAAGACATGAGAAGTTGTAATCCCGAATTAATTTTCCTAGGTGAGGGATTTTGGTTAAAACTCCATAAATATGATAGGAGGGTTTTAATTTTAAGTCCCAATATTTTAATCTCAAATAAATATTTCTTTAGAAATTTTAATAAATATTAATAAAATGACAAAACATAGAACATAAATGAAATAAAAAGAGAAATAATAATAATGAATATAAATAGTATAAAAAATTATTAATATTGAAATTTATAGCACGTCATGCACTGTCATCGCATCGTTTAAATGTCATAGCATCTTGATGTGTTTTGTACATGAGTTAAGGCCCCAATGATGGGACGTTTCAAGAAAGCTTACGAAGGCAAGTTCTCTCAAAAAATTCTCTAGATGATAGAGTATCTTCGGGTCCCACCAATATAATGGGAAGGCTCAGTGAATGTCCTTAATAAAAGGCCTTTACTCATATTAGGTTCTGCATTACATGAAAATGTTTTTACTCATCAATGATTACCTTAATGATGGGATTCTCTTGATAAGCTTGCGAAGGCGAATTTCTCAAGTAAATCCCTAGCTGAGAGAGTATTCTTGAATCCCACCAATATGATGGGCGAATTTAAAAAATATTCTCAATAAAAGGTTTTCATTTGATATTCATCGAGATTTATGTCATGTATTCCATAATTGCATCATGTGCATGTCACACCTATAAAACCAAATAAAATAAAAGAATAGTAAATTATGATTAAGAAAAATAGGATAAATATTAATAATTAAGACTAAGTAAGAATAACACATGATTAATTAGTATCGTTCTTTAAATGGGTGTCATAGGGTGTTAATACCTTCCCCATGTGTAATCATACACTTGAACTCGAACACTTTTTTGTAGACCGAAGCTTATTTCATTAAAATGAAATTAGCTTAAGCTTAAGATAACATTTTAAAGAAATGGACTCAAATAGGTGACCAATTGCACCTCAATAAAAAAGATTGGTGGCAACTCCATTTTACGTCAAGCGGTCAGGTTCTCGGACCTACACATTATGACATCACCCATTCTTGTCCCTTTCTGAAGTTCGATGTGAGTGTAAGAATACCAGAGGGTCTAGTTAGGTAAAAGTTTCCATTGTTTCCCCTTTTAATCTCAATGTATAGGTAAAAATACCACAGGGATGAATTAGGCAAAAGTTCCCATCTTCCACTTATCTTTTATCATTGATATAAAATGACTTCTTATTTACATATTGAGTATTATGATATCCATGTATGGCAAATTGATGGTTATTGTGCTTGTATGGAAATGATATGATGTTCGATTATTAAATGGCATTTAATCTGATGATTGGTTGATATAGAACTTGTGGAATTGAAGACTCAGTCTCTCCTTACAAATGTTTTGAAAATGGAGTACAATTGTTTCCTAACCCTTTTATGCATTTTTAATTTCAAATGCATTTATGGGAAAATGTTGAAATGAGATTATTGACTTTTGGCAAGCTTATGATGATGTTTATGAAATTCATATGGTTTTTGCAAGTATATTTTATTGTAAAAACTCTTCTCCTTGACTTGTCCTTTTTCTCTATTCACTCACGAAGTCTTTGTGACTCGTCCACTATTTTCTCTTATTTTTGTTTTACAGATCAATAGCTTGCTTGACTAAGCACTTTGTGTGATAGTGTCTTTCTTCTAGCCCTTCAGTGTCACTACACTCCGTAATGTGTCGTGCCAAGTCTTTTAAATGTTGATATTTGAATAAATACACTTATGTTTATTATTCATTTTGAATATTGTGTTAAATCTCGGAATTGGGTGCGAACTAATGTTGAAACTATAGTGCATGGACCAAAAGAGATATAGGCACGGAGTGGGTGCTGAGCCACAAATGATTTATATAAATGCGAATATTGTTATGATATGAACTTGAAATCACACTTTATGTTGAGAAGTTTCATGGTTGTGTGACGGCATGTATGTGATGAATGTATGTATGATGATCCACACATTATGTTGAAAACTTCCATAATGGTGTGATAATATTTATATAATTGTGTTGATGCATAAGTGCGATGGATGAAAAGCCCACACATGACATATATATAAGGCTTGCTTGGGCCAAGTCGGTTATACCCATGTAGGTCCATGCATCGGTTGTCACGACCCAAATTTTGGGCCATGACCTGCGCATAGACCCAATGGACATAGCCCACTAGTCCCAAGCAAGCCTGTCTATATGATCCCTTCATAATTCCATCAAAATTTGCTAAGGTTCTATTTCATAATTACAACTCAAAATAATGCTAATCATTGCCATTTCATAGTGGCATTATGTCACGACCCCGAACTTTCATCGAGCTCGTAACAACCGCCACGATGTCCCGATAGACATTCATTACCCAGAATGCCAATCGAAACCTCGCAAGGCTTAACATCAGTTTTCTCGCTTCCCCTGTGAGTTTTAGTTACTAAAATCATGTTTTAAAGTGATATGAACCAATTTCAATTCAAAAACAGTTAAAGAGAAATTTCAACTACACGGGTATTTTGGTCATTTTTCTCAAAAATTTCGAAACTAGCTAAAATATAGTATATGAGAGAAATTTACACATTTCATAACCAAAAATAAGTTTAGATATCTAAAACATTCATTAAAAGTGAAATGATAGCGATTAGAATAAAATAAAAATATTAAATAAAATATTCTATTTTCTTATAAAATAATTTTTTTAGAGATATCCGTAAATAATTTTTGTAGCGTAAAAGCAAAATAAATTTGTACATACAGTAACACAAATAGTCAAGGTATGTAATTAAATTTACAATGACACGTGGATCCCCAAATGACTAAAAGTAATGAAGGCTGTGAACCTACAGTTTTTGAGGAAGTAAAGCCAAATGTAGCCTTCGACAATATCAGCTATCTACAAACTATCCTGAGCCTGAAATGGGTGGAAAGGAGGGTGATGAGATTATATAATCCCAGTGAGTAAACAAATACCATCTAAAATATCTAAAGCTGAGTAAATGGAGACAGATAAAATAGATTAGCATAAAAATGATTCACAGCATTTCAAACTCATTTTAATAAGATAAAATAGATTCATTTCACCCAAAATAAATAACGAGGTTTATGATTTCTTGAAAAGCTTGGCTTGTGCCAAAATCATTCTCATACTCAGTTGTCAGGGATACCTTGGCCTGAGGCTATCCCAACCGAGTCCGCTAAGGCTGTTAAAAAGTCATGTATGCATAAATCATGTTTTTTATTTTGAAAACATAGTTGTTCCTTGGCGTTGGCTGAGTTCACCCTCAAGTGATGGTTTGGCGTGAAGTGAACTCTAAAGTTGTACCTTGAGAGTTACCCTACATACCTCTCCGATCGAGGTAAGAATATAACGGGATTTTGTGCCCCTCAAAAAGGCTGGTCCAAAGAACTCGCCCACTGCAGCAAGCTAAACCCACCATACAATAAAATTTGCAATAGCATGACATGGCAATAATTTTATTTTACAGCCTCTCGAGGCTAATCAACAGTTCATACATTTTCAGCACATTTACCAATTCAACCATTCATGCCAATATTATCATAAGCCATTCAATTCAAACCATGATTTATAACACAACAATTAGTCTCCAATTACTCCATTTTCAAAACCATCTTTCAATTTCAAGACAATTTTATAAAATCATTTCATTTAATTACATTTTGCTTATAAAACATAAAGATTTACCATTTAAACTCGTTTTTCTATCAAATCACAAAAACGAATAAAAACTACTTTAGATAATTAAGACGATAATAAGGTTACTCATTGTAATGGGAATCGAGTTCTGAGTACTCCGATTCTTGATCCTCGGGTACTATCTCTTTACTTTTGCCAGAAAGCTCACCACCTAAACATAATACACAATAAGCCATTTACTACATTTGTGCTAAATTATTATAAAACCAATTCAAACTCTATACTAATGCATGAAATGAAATGCGAATTGTTCGGATCATCGTCTAAACACGGTGTTTTACATAAATTCAATTGTGTACCTAAATAAAACGGTATTGGCCTAATTCGATCTTTCACCCAATTAATTGGCCAATATGTCCAATTTAACTCCAATTAACTCCATTTTTCTTCCAATTCTCCAAACCATCAAACACAAGTCAAATAGCATAAAATTTAGTAAAATCATCTTCACATTTTCTCTTGGGAATTTCGGCCATGGTGGGTGCATCAATACTATGATTTTTCCTACTTGATTTTCTCACCATAATTCATCATTTCCTAACCAATTCACTTGAAATAAAATCAAAATCATCATCAATATTCCACATGGAGAATTCGGCCAATGAGGGTTATGGAAAAACATGAATTTTTCTTGCTTGATTTTCATGCTACACATCACCAATCAACTAAAAACACTAGAATATCTTAAAATCTAACCAAAACAACCATCAAAATCTCTCTCTAAGTGTTCAGCCAATAAGAGACCTATCATGAAATCATGTGATTCAACCACGAAAAATGCAAAAGAATGTATGGGAAAGGTAGATCACAAGTCAAAATCAAGAAATTTTACCTTTGATTGCTTGATTACTTGAAATCCACCAATTTTCTCTTGAATTTTCACTCTAGGGTTTTTGTTCTTTCTTTTCTTCCTTTGTTCTTGCTTTGGCCGGCCATAAGAATGAATGTGGAAGAGTTCAAATTGGCTTTATAAAGGAAAATATTAAATGGACAAAAATTTACCATGTGTCACCATTCCATTAGTCCATGTGTCATACTTACCCATTAAGCAATTTCTCTCCACCATTTAAATTTCCTCAATTATCCATGATAATATTGGGTAAAATTCATGTGCTGGATAAGTGTTGGGTGGTGTAAGATTCTGATTTTACCCTTGGATGACAAAATGACTATTTTACCCCTATGCTCAGAAAAATGTCGGAATTAAGATTCTTCACTTCTCAAACTCAAACTATACTCTAAATGATCAATCTTAGTCAAAAATTTCATCCAACACTCACATCTTAACCTTGGGTGGCAAAATGACCATTTTACCCTTGGGTCATGAAAATTCCAATTTGACTCCAAATCGGTCCTCGAACTCCGAATCACCATTTTAAGTCATTCTGAGGTTTTAAAATTCTCAATTTAATCTTAAATTCTCTATTTGGACCAGTTCGAGGCTTAATTCAACTTAATTGTACCATTTGGTATATTCCGTCCTTTAACGATTTTCGAAGTACCCAAGTAAGCAAACATGCATTCTTATGTAGGAATGGCATAATAAACATATTGTAGAGCCGGGCTTGACACATTATCAATCAAATATACATAAATTGTCTAAAACATATATCTTAGTACTTTACATCCCATATACGTATTTACAACAAAAATGACTCTAGGCTTCCAACGGAGTGACCAAGGTGAAGGTGCGGCTACGAAAATGCCAAGATACCTACCAAGGATGCGAATCTACAAGGACACCTCGACCTAGTTACCAGCTACCTCTTGATCTAAAAACATGAAGTTGAAAACGGTGAGTATAAACCTAGTGAGTGAACAAGGAAAGGAACAAGCATACAATAAGGAAGATTTAACGAAATCATGATGCATTTATCTTTCAAATAATGCAATTTAGTTTGGTTCTTATTAAAACCCCTCATTTAAACCCCTCATGAGTAAATCGCTTGATGATAAAGAGTTCATGCTCAACAAAAGATTTGAAGAGTGAAAACTTTAAAGAGATTCAAGCAATTGAAGTCAAGTAAACGACGAGTCCTCGCTGTAGTGGAAAGACATTCTCGTTGCAACAAATTTTGACTCAAATTATCAACTGACCAAGGGTTTCTCACCAAACCTCCTCATTTCAAACTTAATTATTTAATTCCTTAATGTTGGAAGTCCATGCTCAACTATGGTACCAAAGAAGTGAGAAATAGGGCAGAAACCGAACAAGACAATAAGCAAGACAGAAAGTTTCTCGCTGCAGCGAAATTTAAGCAGCAAAATAGAAAGTTTCTCGCTGCAGCGAGAAGCCTCAGCAACTTTCTCGTTGCAGCGAGAATCCAGCCAATACAACCCTCCAAACCCTAGAGTTTTTTGCTGTAGCAAGATTCATTCTCGCTGCAACGAGAAACAGGACACCAACATCAATTTTTCATTCTCTCAAGAAAAGGCCATTTAGCTGCAAGGACAAAATCAACTTGAACATGCTTAGAAATTTCCAAGGTTTAACATGCAAGATTCATATGCATTACAAACCATATATTATACTCATGCACTTTCTATAACACACAACTTTATATATATAATATACATCATCATACATACCATCCAACCATCATCAGCTCATGTGCACTCCCACTCGCACATAGCTGGGTCAGCATCAACTCATATGCACTCCTACACGTACATGGCTGGGTCATCATCAGCTCATGTGTACTTCTACACGCACATGGTTGGGTCATCATCATCACAAAAAAGGAACATACAATGCATATTATACATATCAACATATTGCTATAACACATGAACCATTTATTTGGCACATTTTCACAAGATAAAAACATTCACCAAATGTTTGTTCCCTAGGTAGATTTTTAAAGAAAAATTGGATAAAATCATTCAAATGTTTTGTGCAAACACATTCATATTCCCAAAACAAATTTTGAAATGCAAGTTCACTCACCAGTATTTGTTAAATCCTTACTCAACTCCAACTTCTTCTATTGGTCCAAATGGGTGGTGGGGCTTCGTTAGAACCTTGGTAGCTTTGTAAATTTGAAATTCTTTCTAATAATTCTCCAAACTATTATAAAGCTCCCTCTTTCTCTCTCTAAACATCTAGCTAGTGAGAGGAAGTATGGAAGTAAGATTTTTCAAGGGTTTTAAAGTGAGAGAGTGAAAAAGCACAAAGGTTCTATGAAAGGGTACACAAAAGCATGAAAGGTGAAACTGGCTTGAGAGAGTTATGGAAGCTTGAAGAGAACTCCCATGGAGGATGAAGAAACATGAGAGGGAAAAAGGAAGAAGAAGAAGAAGCTGTTGGAAAATGTGAGAAGAAGCTGCTAGAAGATGATATTTATAGCTTATGCTTATCTAACTTCACCTAAATTACGAAAATGCCCTTAACAAGTTAGCTTGCTCACCTCCAATCTTTGATGCAATCTTTTTGCTCTTTTAACACTGGGACAAAGTCCCTAATAATCTAGAAACACTCGATTTCACGAAAACTTAAAAATCTTGACCCGATATGAAAAATGACCATTTTGCCCCTACCTCAAGAATCAACATTATTTTTATCTCCTTCGTCATTTTTCCCGTATTTCATCATTCATTTATGACTTAGGCCTACTTAGGCCTTAATATTGTTTCAAAACTTACTTTTAGGGGCTTACTAAGAAAATGACGAAACTACCCCTAACTCATATTATTGCGTCTATGCCTAGTTACGAGCCTATAAAGTTCGAGGTCTCACATCGGTCATGTTCTAGAAAGTGGGATATGACAAATACATATAAAATAAGTCATCAGGCAACCATTATTGCCTTTTCACATGTAGTCTACATTAACCTATTTCTACCTTCTCTCTGGTTGCAATAATAGAATCATTATCATTCTCTTCTTAGAGTAGTCTAGACATAGACAACCTTCGACATAAAAAATAAGAAATGCATCTTTTACTACCATTTTAATATATTGCCACCATTAAATTGGTCCAATTTCACAAAGTAAGAAGCTAATTCTCTTAGTGTCCTAATTGCAATAGCCATTGTTGAACTGAAATAAAACCTTAGGATTGTTACAACACGAGATTAGAAAATAAAAAATATTAGTGATCCTAGCTCTACTCATTATCATTAATTATTCAATTTATCAAATTAAGAATTTTATTATTGATCATTTACTATTTTTTATTTTTTAAAAAATATTATTAATTTAATATATATACAAAAAATTAAATAAAAAATAAAAATAAAAAATGACTAGAAAATACCTTAATTACTAGGGTTAATATTTGATGCATAGACAGTATATAGCTTTTATACACTATCAGCTCACCAAAATATGAAACCTCATTAATGCAGTAAAATAAAATATCTTTAAAGACTAAAAATTAAATATTAAAATGTTTATAATAATTAGTTAAACAAAAAAAATATTTTCACTTTTCTATCTCTTTTAGATATTATTTTTCTTGTTCTCATCTTTTATCTTTCACCAACTCCATCATCTTCTTCTCCTCTTTTTCCATTATCTCTCCAACTCCATCTTCTTCTTCTTTTCTTCTTTCATTAAAATTAAGTTTTGCGAAATTCTACAACTTCAAGAGCAATTTTTAGATTCTTTTCTTTTTTTTTTTTTTAGATTCTTTTTTATTCTTTTTTAAAGAGATTGAGAAAACATATCTTAAAAAAATGAGAAAACAAGATTTATATACATAAATCTTATAAGCAAAATTTTATTAAGTTAACAATTTTGCTTCTAAGGAAAAAAAAACCTAATGCCTATGGAAAAAGAACAATTTTGGACTTAATGTGTTATTTATAAGCAAAATTGTTGACTAAATAAAATTATACTAATAAGATTTATTTATTTGAATCTTGTTTTCTCAATTTCTAAAGAATAAGAAACGAATCTAAAAATTACTCTTAAAGTTTGCAAAACTTAATTTTAATGGAAGAAGAAAAACAAAGAAGATGATGGAGCTAAAGAGAAATAGAAAAGAAGAGAACAAGAAAAAGAATGGTCAAGAGAGATTAAAAAATGAAAATTTTTTATTTTTTATTTAATTAATAATTATAAATATTTAATATTTAATTTTAAATTTTAAAAAAAATTATTTTATCTCATTAATGAGGTGACATATTTTGGTGAATTGACAATGTATAAAAATTATACACTGTCAGTGCATCAAATATAAATTTTAATTACTATTGGTTTGATCCAAGTTTACTGGGCCTAAGTTCATCTAAACTGGACTTGTAGTGGATCCAATTTGCCTCCTTTTTTTTTTTTTTTTTCTCTTCCTATTTAGTAAAGCAATGTAGTTTTGATTCTATATATATATATAAACTATCCTAAACAAATAAGAAATGATTTTTAATAGAGATGTCTCCATCTTTTTCTTTTCCCAATATATCTCTTTCACACAGTCTTCAATTTTGAGTCCTATTTCAAATAACAAAGTTTAAGTGGCTTCAAGCCATAAAACAGAAAAACATAAAATCATTAAAATAAAGGAAAGCGAGCCATTAAAGTCAAGAGTTCACTTGCAAGCCATAGAACCAGAATGACCATAAGAACTTACACATAAATAATTAATTTATTCATTATATTATTAAAAATAAGCTCACCACTTTATTGATTAAGGAAATGCAACATGAACAACTACTTTGTAATTGTCCAAAAATATGAAGCCATGATTAAAAAGTATATTCAAATTATGGAAAAAGACTCATATGAAATCATAAAAAAAAAAAAAAAGGCTAGATAAAAACCGTAGTCAAATTATGAAACATTGAAAAACAAAATAAGGAGCTTCAGCAAACCTTCGATGATGATTTATAATCTTAATTGTAGCAACATAATGAAACAACTGTTATGCATCATAGATAACATAGATCATTAACTCAAAGCATTCATGAATATACAATAATGAAAAACAATTTTAGTAAATAAGTAAAAATATAGTTATATAATAAACATAAGAAACAAAGTGTTGATAAATTACTTTGTAAAGTTATGACATAAAAAGATAGCATTATGTGAGATTTTCTGTTTGGATTTAGGGTTATACTGATATTCTGTTTGAAAAGTTATGGTTTATTAATGTAAAGAATAAACCTTCTTATCTCTAATCAAAAACTAGTTATGATTATCGTCATAAAATAAAAAAAAAATCTAAATGTAAAAACAAAAAAGCCATGCTTAAAGGCATAACATAATTGTAACACCTTTGACATTTTAAAGATTAAATTCAAGCCTATAACCACCCAAAATACAGATAGAAAAAGATCCAAAAAGGCTAAAATATCTTTTAATTTCTTTAAAATTTTATGAAGTCCCTAACCATAAAATCCTGATTCACCCACTCAATAGAATTGGACAAGTGTCACCCATAAAGCGCTTTTGTAAGTAAGAACCAATATACTTATACTTTAAATAGTGGAGAAAGTATCCCAATTATCTTTTTTTGGCAGTTAGAAAGAACAAAGAATCAATTGCAAAAAGTAAATGAGAGAGGTGTGACATTCCTTACAAAGTTTAATACCCAGAAGTTGTTTTGAAGCAATCGTTGCCTGAGAGTACCTCAGCAACAAACAAAAATAAGTACAGGGATAGAGGATCCCTTGCCTAAGACCTTTAAGAACACAAAATTTACTAGTAGATTTGCCATTGATAATAATATTATAAGAAACAGACGTGACACACTCCATGATCCAATTCAACTATTTCTCACAGTCCCATTTTAGCGATTACGGCCCTTAGGAACAACATTACTTCAGCTCTCCTTTGGGCCGGTCGGCCACGCGTTTGTATTGTCACTGACAGTAAGTTAGTAACTATGCCGGTTGGGCTATAGTCTCTCTCACTTTATATGCCTCTTTAGTGGGAAATATATAGGCCGTGACATGCCCAAAACGAGCAGGATCCATTCGTGATAGTATCAGGTTTATTTCATTTTGTGTTTGCCTCGCACAGCCCAGTATTTCATTTTTGAGATATCTTAACTAGTATTCCACTTTATAAATATTCAATTAAAATTGAAAATTTTTATCTGAATCCGTACCTGAATATCCTAAACATTATCCATTAAATACTTATACCCATTAAATACTTTATTAAAATAAATTTAAAATAATTTTTTATATAAATTATTAATGAAAATTAAATTAACAAATTAAAGTTAATTTATAAGAAATCAAAATTTAAAATCATATTTATAACAATTAATGCATTTTAGTAAGTATTGTACTAATTATAAAAAATTTATAAACAAAGAATATGCATAAAATTAAATTTTAATGTTAAAAATCACTATTCATAGTCGAATTTGCATAATGGATACCCTAAAACCACTATATATTCTTCGTTAGTATAATAGTGCAGATTAATCTTTCTTAATTGGATCGACTAATGCAAGATACTCAATTATATAAGGTACCCATTGATATCTCTACTCCACTATATATTCTTCATCAGTATAGTAAAGAGTGGTAAAATGAGAACTAGTGTGCTAGCTCGAAGCCTCAATTTTTAAGTTAGCTGCACTTTGTTATATTCTAGTTAATTAATATTTTTATTATTTGTTTCAAATACTATAAAATAAAAGTAAAAAATATAATATAATATCATAATTTATTTAAAATAGTTAAATAGTTAAGATAAAAACTAACTATAACATAATTTGTTTATACAAAAGTAAAATAATGTATTTTTTTATCCAAAAAGTTATATATTTTGTCTATAAATGGTTCAAAATTTTAATTTATTTTTATATCTAAGCACGTTTGTAACTTTTTTTATTTTTAAAAGTAAAAAAGCAAATAGTAAAAGGGCTAATTAAACAGATACTCAGCATTTTAATACAAATCAATTGAGTTAATGAGCTGATTATCCCCTACAACTTTTCTTTTTTTTTAATTTTTCCATCTTGTTTATCTCTCAACAAATAAGAAAAATGTTCTTCCATCTCGTGTTTTGCTCATTTCAAAATATCATTAGATATTTGCTAGTGCTTTCATAATCTATTCACAAAAACAAAATAGAACTCAATTTGGGCTCCATTTTTTTACCGATGTTCTAAAATTAAAGTTTCATACTACCAACATTTAGAATAGTTTTGGAATCTAACTATTTTTTTAATTTCATGTAACTAAAGGCAAACTCATATAGTTAATGAAATTAATTCATTAAACTATGATTATTAATTAACTTGGAATGTTTTTAAATATATATACATTATATATATTGAGTTCATTTATAAGAAATATAATTACTATATTAAATATATACTAATACTTTTAGTATATATATACTTTAAATATAATATATTTATTTTTTATTTTATCTTAACATTATAAAAATTATAACTTATAAAATTATTAATTGTAATATATATGTTTATATATATATATATATATATATATATATATACACTTTATAGTATATAACTTGTAATGTCTTTTAATACATATACTTTATATTATATATTATGTTTATTTATAAGAATGTAATTACTATTATATAAATTAATTACTAAATAATATATATACCTTTGTTTATATAAATTTATAATATATAAACTTAATTATCTAAAAGGAAGTTTTGAGATTAGAATAGTTTTGAAACTTAGCTATTTTTTTAAAATTTCATGTAACTAAGGACAAATTCATATAATTAATTAAATTCATTAATGAAATTACGATTATTAATTAAATTGTAATGTGTTTTAATATCTATACTTTATATACATTGGGTTCATTTATAAAGAATATAATTACTATTTTGTATATACACTATAATACTTTTAGTATATATACTTTAAATATAAATATATTTATTTTTTTTGTGTTAACATTATAAAAATTATAATTTTTGTTATTTAAGTTTATGTTATTTGTTTGGATCTTTGTGTTTAGTTATTTAAGTTTATGTTGTTATTTGGGTATTTATGTATAATTATTTAAGTTTATATAGTTGTATGGATATTTATTTTTTGTTATTTAAGTTTATGTTTGAGATCTTTGTTTTTGATTATTTAAATTTAAATTTTATTACTTTTGTTTTTATTAATTTAATTAGTAGTTAATTTTATAAAATACGTAGAGAAATATTATTATATATGTATACGAGTTTAGATAATTGGATACCTATGAAGAATATTTTAATAATTTTTTAATCTAATCGGATTTTTTAACGGGTTAGGGTAATTATAGGGTAGTAAAAATGTAATAGGGTTAGGGTTAGGGTAGTAATTTTAAAATTATTCGAGTAGTTAATAGGGTTAGGGTAGTTGATTTTTTATAGGGTTAGGGTTCGGGTACCTCGAAATTAACGGGTACCCTACCTGTTGACATCTCTAGTGCCATTAGATGATTTGAATGAGTTAGGTAATGGAAATCTTGGGTAGACGAGTTGAGGAATTTCAATTTAAGGAAAGTAGCTTGGTAAAGGTGTTATGATATGATCATACAAATGAAGTAGTTTAGATACTCCCACTTATTGGAGTAGATTCTAGTTATATTTTGATAAACTTGAGGACCTGATTTTTTTAAGGGGTAGAGAATGTAGAAACTCAATTTTTACATAAGGGTAAATTAGTAATTTGACCCAAAGGCATAATGGTCATTTTCTTGGAGAGTATCATCTATCATCCATAATTTTGTTTATTAATTATAATGGTTTCCATGTTTTTTATCCTTCATGGCCTTGATAACTTGGTTAGCTATCGCAATTGAAAGTATAAATTTTTCTAAGTTTGGGAAAGGACAAAATATGTGACATTTGTAAAACAATCTAATAAGAATAAAAAGTGTCGATACTGGTTCTTTTGATATCGAAATAACCTAAAATGATTTTTTTCATAATTTTAGAAGTAGCTTTGCTATGATAGTTGAGAGCCCAAAATTTAGTTTTGGTTGAATCTTTTCGATTTTGTTCTTGCAATCAAAATTTAGCTTTTTATTCTTTTGGAAATTGATAGTTTAGATTTTTTTTTTGAATCCAAATGAGGAGAGTATTTTCTTATTTACATTAAATATCTTAATAAAGGGAAAGTAAGGAAAAAAATAAAAATGAGGATTTTACTTAAATGGTATTAAATGTACATAAGCTTAAAATTTGTTAAAGATAATGAAGTATCGATTCTTGACACCCAAAATACATTCTACTTAACAAGTATTGATATTTATTTCGTGAAAATCGATACTTGGTACCTAGAAATCATTCTATTTAAAATGTACCTAGAAATCATTCTATTTAAAATATATTTATACTTACAAGAGAGATATCGGTACTTAGAACCTAAAACCCTCGTGAAAACAATTCTGCTTCAAAAGTATCAACACTTGAGCCTTAGATATTGATATTGCATGTTTAATAAAAAATAAGGGTTGAAATGGTCATTTTCTAAAAGGTTTTAAACCCTCTTCTTTCCTAAACCCTTAGCCTATTTTCTTCTCTCTCAAGCCTCTATTTGTCTCTTTTCTCTTTCACATTCTTACACATCTTCTCACCAAACAAACATGGATTTCAACTTAGATTTTGGGTTCTAAATGTTCTAGAGGTAATTTTATTCTTCAGTTATTTGATTTAAAGTATGTATGAATATATTTAGCTTTTACACCATGTTTTTGGCGAGTTTCGATATTTTAGAAGAAAAATGACGAAAATGCCCCTATGAGCCAAAAAATAATATTTTATTGTTTTGATTTGGAAATGACTTATGATTTTTTTAAAATGTGAGATTTAATAACTGTCGCTCACTAGGGAGATGCGGAAGCTGATGCTAAGCCTTGCGGGATTTCGATCGACATTCGGGGTAATGAGTGCCTATCGAGACGTCGCGGCGGTTGTCACGGGCTCGATGGGAGTTTCGGGTTGTGACAATTAAAGTGGTATCAGAGCATGATTTAAAGATTAGAGATTTTGATTTTAAAGCTTTGGATTTTAAAGTTTTCGGTTTTAACGTTGTTTTAAGAAATCCACACTGACACTGCGTGGCCTCGAGTTAGGTTAAGTCAGGTTAAATTGAATAGGATGAGATGAATTTGAAAGTATCTATTTTACTTATTATATGTGATAAGCACAAGAGGAACATAAATGGTTATGGAAATTGTGATGTAAGCTTGAAGGGAAACCAAATGGTTGAGAATGATTAGTGTAGTAACCTTAAATATAGATGAATAACATTGATCAAGTAAACTCCAATAGCCACCGTGCCGCAGTGCTAAGAACACTTCATGTCTAGGACGCATGAATAAAATGAGACAGATGTGAAGTTGAATTCACGAGTTGACCTAAGGTCATTGAACTTGATTCTAAGTTTTGGTATTTGGAGTTTTAAGGTTTTGGAAGGTATCGATATGAATGAGTTAAAGCTGAAATGGTTAAAGGCATTCCCTTCGGGGGAAGTAAAAGGTCTAGGGTTCGATACTTGGTGTATGTGGTCCTGCAGGTCGAGAAGCCAAGGGGATCGATACAGATATAACAACACCTTAGAGTCGGCCCCGGATGGGGAGGCCACATGGGTGGGCCCCGAAGAGAATGCCACATAAATGGCTAAGTTACGGGTTAAGTGATCACATGTTGTGAGACATAAGTTTAAGATAGATATCCCTAAGGAAATACTCAAGAGAAATTCTGCCGTGGATCTTGTAAAAGCAAGCACTAAGTTTTGTGATTATAAAAAGGAAGTTATAAGCTGAGAGTGATATTAGTATTAATATTGAAAAGTACTTGAGGAGAATCTAGTTTTAAGTCTTGCAATTTCAAGTACAATTTGTAAATTGGTTAAGGAAGAATGATGTTATATTCGTATGAAAGAGTGGAACTTTATTAAGAAAGCATATGGAAAAGCATAAGAGAATAAATTAGTTTGACTTACTATAAAAGGGCAAAAGTTGAATGGCCATGAGTGGCTTGTAGGTAACCTAGGAATGCATAGGTAAGTGTGCAAGGGAGCTATGATCGATAGATAAGGGTAGAACTTTAATGATGAGACACTGTTCACTGCGTTAGACCTTGAACTATAAAATATGGATATGTATCCACCTTATGAATACTCTGATGTGATAAATTCGAAAGACTTTTCGCAATGAGAAAACATTAAAGCTTAAAGAGAAAATGGCTATACAGTCAAGTTAGACTCATGACTGACATGTTATATAAATATGAGGATGGGATACAAAGCAATATAGAGGCATGAAAGATGATTGAGGACAAAGGGATGACTCTGAAGAATTGTGATATTGCATCGTATTCAATGATCAAATCAAGATAGATCTTGGAAGCATAAATGGGATTATAAGGCATATACACATATGTGGGGTTGATATTGTGATCAACTAAAATGAAGAATGATTTTTAATGAATTAAGATTCAAACTTAATATATGATGAGTGATGTAGGTAGTACAATGATAAGAAATTTATCAGAAATTAAACTATGTGAACATAAGAGACTCTGGAAAATAGTCAAGGAGATAATGTCAAGGAAATGTGATCTATAACATAGTTAAGCTGTACGAGATGGATTAATATGATTAAGAAGACTGATATTCTATACTTGTGAGATAAACAGGAAGTATGTGAAAATAATGGAAGAAAATACCCCACCTTTTTTTTTAGTTTGATAAGAGAAATTTTGAGGACAAAATTTTATTTTAAGGGGGGTTGTATTGTCAAACCCTGTTCAATAAAATAATTACAATGTCATTTACATGCTCAATAGAATGGTTACATATTTAGGAAGTTTGAGAAATCGTTAAAAGACGATATTGCCCCTAATGGTATCATTAAGTCGATTAAGCCTCAACTAGTTCAAAAAGGAATTTTAAGGTAAAATTAAGAGTGTCACAGTTCAAGGATGACTCAAAATGGTAATTCGGAGTTCGAGGATCAATTTGGAGTCAAACCGGAATTTTCACTATTCAAGAGCAAAATGGTCATTTGCCACTTGGGGACAAAATGAGAATTTTTAGAAAAGATTTTTTTTTGCCCCATTTGACTTATTGGAGTATGATTTGAGGTTTAGAAGTGAAAAATTTTAATTCTGGTATAATTTGGAGTATATGGGTGAAATGGTAATTTTGCCACATCGGGGGCAAATCAGTAAATTTTCACCTCGACATTTGTCCAGACCAAGAGATTTTATTCATCATGAAAATGGATAAACATGAGAAATGTGTGGTGGAGAATTAAATAATTAAAAGTCAAATATTTAAAATTTGAACCAATAAAGAAACGCCATGTGTCATGTTTTTATTATTTTATTATTTCTTTATAAAAAGGCAAAAAATCAGCCCATTTCTCCCATAGTGATTAGCCAAACCAGAAGAGAAGAGAAACCAAGGAAGAACAAACCCTAGGTGGGAAAAATCAAAGAGAAAGTGTTGGAATTCAAGGATTTGATCAAGCAAAGGTAAAATTTCTTTGATTTTGCTAGTGATTTACCTTACCCATGCATTTTCCCTTAATTTTCATGGTTAAATTACATGTTTTCATGATGAATTCATGGCTGGTCAAAATGGGTATGGAGAGAGAATGATCTTGGATTGGTTTGATTTTTAGGTATGTTAGTGTTTTTAGGTGATTAATGATGTGTAGCATGAAAACAAGTGAAGAAAACCACCAAAGGTTTGGAACCCATCAATAGCCGAATTCTCTAGGTGAATAAAAAGGAAGAATGGGATGTTATTCTAGGTGATTTGATTAAGAAATAATAGTTTTTGGTGTAGGAATTAATGAATTATGGAGAGAAAATTAAGTAGGAAAAATCACGGAGTTAGTGTACCATTATTGGCCAAATTTCTAGGGAAATATTAGCTAATGATCTTGATGTTTATTTGAGGAATTATGATGAATAATAATGAATTATAATGAATAATAATGAATTATGAGCCTAGAAAAATAATAGGAATTTTTGGAGCAAAAATAAGAATTTTTACCCACTAGGGGTATTTTTATAATTTGCTATCGAGACTGATAAATTGAATCTCATTCACAGTCACTAAGGTAATTTAAGTATAATTGGAGTGTAGAAAGTGAGAAGAATTGATTTGGAGTTAAATTGGAGATTATAGGCCGAATTAGGTCAGCACCGCATTTAAGCTGTAGTCGGATAAGTTGCATGTCATATCATGCATATACACTGAGCCTGAATTGATTTTATAATGGTCAAGCATTAATGTGGTGAATTATGTATTTTACATTGTGGATAGGTGGTGAACAAATTACACTGGTAAAAGTACAGAGATTGTGCTTGAAGATTGGGGTTAGAAGTATATCGACTCCTAGAACTGTGAGTGGATAATTTATCGTCTTAAATATCTAGAGTAATTATACGTGTTTGATGTTTTTATTGAATGGTGAGCTTGAATTATAAAATATTATGTTTTTCAATTAAAATATTTTTAATAAAAATAAAATTTATACTGGTTTTGAAATCAAATATTGTTTTGGAAAAATTGAGTATATGGAGACTGTGTTGAAATTTATGATTTTATATGTTATTGAAATTGGGGCTTATGACACTATGGTAGCATGATGGCTAAATTTTTGGGGTTGACATGAAATATATGAATAGTTTTGGATTGATCTCGGTAGACTGGATTACATTTTATTCGCCATGTTATGCTACTGAAAATTTTATGAGTCTGGTGATATATTAAACTGGCACTGCAGTGGTGGGGGTTTCCATGGACTGCCTATGAGAAGGGTACGGTAACCCAATTATATACTTACCTCATGGGGGAGATGTTGGGTGAATTATCTCCTGAGGTATGATTTGAGTGCACCTCACGTTCGAGCCACCACGTGAGAGTGAGACTCAGCTAACGCCAAGGAACGGCTGTGTGTCAGATGTGAAAACATGTTTATGGGTATGGGTCATTGAACAGCCTTGGCGGTCTTAGTGGGATACCTTGACGAAGGTACCCGCGAGAATGATTCTGGCAGGGGCCAAGTTTAAGAAATTCATAAGTCGGGAAATTTTGATGAAAAGAAATTGTTTGGTATAGATTGAAATGAATTTTGTGTTATGAACATTATTGAGATATAACGTTTTTATATTGTCTCCATCTACTCAGCTTTAGATGCTTTTGATGGTAAATGTTTACTCACTGAGATTATGTAATCACAATCTCACCCCTCTTCCTATCCATTTTTCAAGCTCAGGACAATTTGTTGATAGTTGATTAAGACGAGAATTAATCTCAGAGTTGCATCCTAAAAAGTAAGGGTTCATAGCCCTACATCTTCTTAATCAGTTGAGGGCCCACGTGTCACTGTAAAAGTAATTTTATTCTTCAGTTATTTGATTTAAAGTATATATGAATATATTTAGCTTTTACACCATGTTTTTGGCGAGTTTCGGTATTTTCGAAGAAAAATGATGAAAATGCCCATGTGAGCCAGAAAGTAATATTTTATTATTTTGATTTGGAAATGACTTATGATTTTTTTGAAATGTGAGATTTAATAACTGTCGCTCACTGGGGAGATGCGGAAGCTGATGCTAAGCCTTGCGGGGTTTCGATCGACATTCGGGGTAATGAGTGCCTATCAGGACGTCGCGGCGGTTGTCATGGGCTCGATGGGAGTTTCGGGTCGTGACAAGGTAAATCTTTCCCTTAATGATAATGTGTATGGGTATTGATTATCTAAATCTTACCCATGATGATAATGTGAATGGATGTTGATTATGGAAATTCTACCCTTGATGATAATGTGCATAGGTAATGATTATGAAAATCTTACCTTGAGCGTAAGGCGAATGGGTATTGATGGTGAAAATCTACCTTAAATGATAATGTGAATGGGTATTGATTACATAAATCTACCCTACTATGATTATGTGATTATGCTTAACGATGAGCAAGCTATTGTTGAGAATTTATGTTTACAAACATTGTAAGAATTGCATGTCACTTAATCTTGCCATGAGGCATTGTGAAATGATTTCACACTTATGTAATGAGTATTGACTTTAATGGTGCCACTTAAGTTAAGAACTTGTAATTAGCAACAATGGATGCTAGTTGTTGTGCATAATGTAGTTGCCTTAACTAGTAAGGAGAAAATGGAGCTAGCCATGTGTATCCAAATTATAAATGATGCTTTTATGCCTTATATGTGGAAAAAGAAATATCCCATCCATTGGATTGGAGTACCCGCACTTGTCTTATATAGTAAGGGTGAAATACCATCGTCCATTGGGTTAGAACACCTTTAGACTATATGAGTACTTTTTAAGTAGTCTCCATAATATACCATATTAGTGAAGTATTGACTTGAAATGATTTAGGTTGCACGGTCTTCGAGTTTGAATTTAAATGATGTCTTTTACTTGTTTTTTATTTGAATTGTCTCTAAGTTGGATATTTGGCATAAGGTATGCATGACTCTTCTTAAGGCACCAAATTTGAGTGTTTATAAGCAAAAATCTAGGTTTATGAATGAAGGACCCTTTGAAGGAAGTATCGATATTTGTTAGACAGAATGCTTTAGGAAGCATTTTGTTCAAAAAGTATCGATACCTTTGACCTAAGTATCGAAACGTACAACATGGTTTCTAAAAAATGACCCCTTTTCAAGTTGTTTTCACTTGGAATTGTCTTGATACTTCCAATTAAGCTTAAAGAGAGTTCTATACTTTAAATTGCTTCCAGAAGGACTTGAAACTTGGGGTTTAGATATGGCATATGAATTGTTTTGTTTTATTACAAAACACATGGTTTAAAAATAAAGTCATTGTATTATGAAAAACAATTGTGCGTTGGCTTCTTCCCCTCTTATATCTACTCACTAAGTTATACTCACGTTTTTAAAATTCATATTTTGGTTTTCAGATACACAGCCAGACGGATCATTACTCTTGAAGAGGTCCCTTCCATATCTTTCAATAGGTGTTGGTGAAAGATATCTGATAGGTGTTACCTTCAATTTGTGTCCATTTCATTGTCCGTGTCTAGTTATATGTTGTATTTATGATGAGTTCAAATACATTGTCTTGTAGCCAAGATTTGGCTTGTTGAATATTAATTTTGCAATGATGGTGTTGGCTTACATCGAGTTATAAATGTTGTCATTTGACTATGTTATTGTGGTTGTGATGAGCACATGAGATGTGTATTGAAATGTCAATGTTAGATGTGTTATATTGGTCATGGAACATGGAGCAAATATATGATCATGATAAAATGTATACGTATAGATCTTCATGTGAATGCATTACAGTGTTTGGGATGACTTCGCACACTATAAGAACATGAGATGAGTTTAGCTTAATTATTAATTGAGCTTACTTAGTTCTAGTGGGCCTTACCTATTGTGGCCCTTATGCCAGCCATGACTCCGGGTTTGGGTTGTGACAATGTCTTTTTCGATTGATGTAGAAGATGGAAAAATGGATCTGTACTTTTTCATTGTGTGACTCCTTTAAGAGGCTAATACAACCTTCATCATGCCTTTTATGACTTTTGACTATATCATAAGGTGAGAAATGGATATTTGCTGCTACTTCAATATGTTACTTAAGACGATGAATGATTTGGTTATAGAGACATTATTGAGAAAGTAAAGAAGATGGTATGAATGGAAAGAGAAGACTATTTGATATTACATCAATGCACTACATTCAAGGTCAACTCATTTTGTTGCTATTGAGAGTTATGACATATAAGTCAATATTGTTACAACATGAGAAAAGTTGAAGTACACTCGTTAAGGAATTTGAGATACTCAATTTGATGTGATGAAATAAGTTTGAGACATATGAGACACTATATTTTAAAAGGTTGATGTCTTTATGCTAACTTTAACGAGTTCCTAATATAAAGCTCCTAAATTCAAGTGTACTGAATGATCACACAATACATTAACTTATATGAACGTGTGAGTGGGAGATGGTTTACAAGAGTGGTAAATGACTTTCCATCATGTGTGAGTAGGAGATGTTGGATTTTTGAGGTAACACTTATGATTGTCATCTTATTTGGATAAATTTGTTTTAATCTTTTATCTTTATAAATTGGAATTATCAAGATTATTGTTATCATCATTTGATAAATTATCAAGAATATCTTAATAAGAGTTATCAAGTGGTTTTTAAAGGGTTATAAACAACTTTTGGGTATTTCACCAAATTACATATCAACAATTCATGAAGAGTGTTTAGAAAATTACTACAATGTAAAGCTTTCCCTTTTAAGAGAAAAGCCCATCTTTGCCCATTACCCACTAAGGTTAGTGTATTGTGAAAAATGTGAATCATGCTTAATGCTATAATAGTTCTTACCATGAGTTTGAGATTAATATACTCATAAAATGTCTAGAATCAAAGTCTTCGAGTCACTTTGTATTAATTTTTGAAAAGATAAAAGACGGGTACAAATTTGATCATGGTAAAATTATTTTACAACTTTATTTATAATCTGTATTTTTCCTAGTTTCAACTGTAAACTCATATTTTCCTAGTTCAATACTTTGGGATTTGGTAATTCTGGGTAATATATGTGGTATCCAGTTGGGAATGAGCAATTATAGAGATTGTGATTATGATTTATTAACAAATTTTACTAGGTTATTTGACTCATTGGTCTTCCGACTATAAAAAACCAACAACAAACTTAGGGATAGAATTCAAAAGATTCGTAAATTTCATTTTCTTGGGTAACAGCAAGGTGCCTAAGACAAAGCGAAACAGTAAATGCTAATGATATTCAACACATCTTTGCCTTAAGCAATTGATTCCCAACTTCACAAACTATAGCTATGAGGCCCTTCCGGTTCCTCTAGCGTTTCTAAATAACAAACAGCCTGTTTATAAAGGAGCTAAGACATCAATTAGTATAGAAAACTAAGCATAACTAATTACATCAGATGTTCTACAAAAGGGTAGGAAGAAAGTTCAACATTGTTTACATATTTGGAGATCTGTCAAATTGGCTATCACCCATTAAATCAAGAGTGAATGAGCTCTGGTATTAGCTTTGATAGAAAGGAGAGTTCATCCTTTGAAAATTGGGGCTTTGTGTTCACTTGCATCTTCCCTCCGTCTCCAAATAAGCTTTTTTCTTCTCCCTCCGTTGGTTGGGTTAAATTCGATACTGACTTAGTAATCTCCTTAATTAGGTTAACAATAACTCCCTCTACACCCATTAGATGTTGCATGTAAACAACCTCTGGCACCTAACTGCAAAAAATTAAGAAAAATGGCAATTGCACGGATAATCAACTAGAGGGAAATACAAGCAGAGCTTAAGAAACAACAAAAAGAGTTGGAAACTGTCTTTAACTTACTTCAGTTGGCCATATGTTATGAGGGAAAGCTTCGACTCTTCGATTCTTGCAACCGCTTCAGGACTTCTAAAGGTAGCTTTGACTTCGGATACAATTCCATGCAAGCCACTGGCCAGGCGGAGCTTAATAGCCTCATCCAACGAATTCCTTCTTATGTCCGTGTAAATTTCACATCCTCCATTAGTGAGGAAAAATACCTGCTCACGGCAGGGCCAAAGACTTTTAGAAGAAATCTTCAGAGCATTTCAGTTTTAACAAAAAAGAAACCTTTAGTTTGAAATGTTGTGATCCGACATAATTTCTCAGTAAAGATAAAATGCATGTCCTGCATTCTTATGCTATAATCTACTCATAATAGCACATACATTGCAAAAATGGTTGATTATTTATCACCATAGATTGCTGAAGATCAGCTTCCAATATAAAGCTAATGGCAATAGCAATAGGTAAGATGTAACAGTATTAGTGAAAAGAAAGTAATCTTACAGGGTATGTGCTCTATAATTTTCTAACCAACTGGGCTGCATCAGGTTGAAAGCTTGAAAACATGACTAGTCTGTCCTTTGCATTCTCAAACACCACCTGGTTCATGAAATTTAGAAAACTAGAAATTCTTTACTTATCCTTAATCTGAAAATCATAATGCAAAGATCAAACCTCCCCAGTCCCCACCAACTAAAGGCTGAAACAAGCATTACCTTCAGGATAGCTTGAAGTATACGTGAGAGTTCCTCTTCCTTATAAACAATCTGATCATCAAACTTCAATTCGATATTTAAACCCAAGGACTGATCAACATTCCGAAAAACCTCTTCCAATGTACACAGAGGAGCATCTTTTTCAACCTTCCATTCAAAGATCCTCCCATCTTTTGTTTTCCTGAAAATCGATTCCTCCTGAATTGCAATATAACAGCATAACAAAATGAGAGAAAATGAAATTGTTGTCAACACAAAATTGTCGTTCTAAAACATATTCAGTGAAAGGATAAATATCAATGGTGAGACCAGTTATCACCTTTCCAAGCTCTTTCTGGGGTCCATAGGAAAGAAATTCAGCTAAAGGAACCTCTGTAACTCCTTTCTCGACAATGACACCCTAAAATTAACACAAAAAAAAATCAATATAGTCTAAAAGAAATCATGGGAGATCAGTGGCTTTAGTTTTATGTAAAGCATGCAAATTATTAGAACAGAAGTGAAAATAGCTAACCTTGTCTTCATGGAGGATGAAATTGTCATGGTAAATGACTGGATAGTCATCTTTTGTCACTTACAACAAATAGGATTTTTTGTTTACAAGTTCCGTCTAAAGGTTCTTCGTTCATCCAATAGTTTAAAAAACCAATAATGGCAATTCAAAGAAAAAAAAAAAGGTAAACTGATCAGTGCCCTTCAAAATATTGAATGCAGATTATAATTAATTCAACAACGAACGTTGAAAGAGTGGAATGGAAGTATTAAAAAAGGGTGAATTAATTGATTAACCATAGCTAGCTGTCTCAATCGATTAATTCAAGAAGCTGGCTGAGACATCATGCTTTTAATATTCGACCAGTTAATCTGGGCCGAACATGAGGTCATGTCCATTGTGGGGGCAGCCCGGATCCAGTTGGATTCGGGTTGAAAGTAAGGGCCACAAGCAAAGGACCACATACATGTCTCCATCAGAACTGGTTACTAGGAAAAAAACAAATTGGCAGTTTCGAGGCGAATAGAGATAGAATTATTTTATCGTCTCGGCGGGGTTCACATGCACCCCCACCTCATCCGAATAAAATAACGTTGCCGTTTTCAAAAAAATAATAAACGACAGACTGGCAGGAAACCATCGGCAAATTTGTAAGAAACATAAACCCTGTTGGTTGTTGGTTAGTTACCTACAATTATGTTCTGTTTTGGATTGGACCCTTTGCCTTCTATGTAGCGAAAGAAAAAAGTTTGGTTAACGAAGACCAAAAAAAGATGACAGATAGTAGTCTCACCTGAATGTCAAATTCAATGAAATCGACAGGAAACTGAGCGGCTTCATTGAAAGAAAAATGTGAATTCTCTTTGATGGATTTCATTATGGGATCGGGGTGATTGCAACATGTTCATTCCGCTCCCTCTGTGACCCATCACCACAAACTTTGGAAATTTGTATGCGCATTTTTCATTATCATTGACACCTAAGTTTATGTATAAACCACAAATTAATCCCCATTAAAACAAGATTTTTTAACTCAAAAAGCATTGTTGCTGTTAAAATTAAAAAGGGGTTTCTTGAAGATTTCAAATTCAACAACTTTACCTGTGGAGAAACGAGTTGAACAGAGTGCTAATGCGGCATTCTCTGGGACTTGATCAAGATGAGGCACATCAGAGACATGAACAACTTTGAGAGCCATGTCTTTTCCAAAAAAAAAAAAAATTAAGGGCTAAGATTTGGAATTCAAGAAGATGGTCAGATAGGGATACTGATGGGGGGGTTGGAGCTGTTCCAGAAGATGACACGAGGAAACAGAGATGCTATGGTGGGTATTTAAAGTGGTTGGGGAAAGGAAAAAATATAGTTCTAACATATTGATCTCTGCGGAAGCAAGAATATTCCACTTGCTTTTATTTTTTTTTGCAAGGAAGAGTGTTGGAAACTTAAGATGGAATTCCGTGGATAGAAGAAAGGAGGAAAAAATCACGGCCTTTAACCTTTTTACAAGTAGCTTCCTTTTTTCAAGGTTTCTTTTGCTCTAATTTTGATTAACATATTACTTATTATATTTTCAATTGATTAACAACATATTGTTTAGGGATGGGTACATGAATTTGGGTTTTCTAGTTCATAGCTTGACGTATTGAAACGCAGCGAATATGCCCCCTTTGCCCATCGGTAACCTTATCCGTATTATGTGTAGGCTTTATGGGACAAATCTCATCACATGAATTTGATCTTTTGACATTTGTTTTAGAGGCATTCTTTTTTGTTTTGATTAAGTAGCAATTTTTTATTTTCTTTCTCTCTTTTAAAAAAGTTAGGGTTGCAACAATTTCACATTCAGTTATCCACATTAAGAGAGCTCCTTATTAAAGATGTTATTCGTGTCCTAGGTCTAGACTAGTTCCATTGTAAGCGTTCTTACTTCCTTTTATTAAATATATATAAAGACAATTTATATGTCACAGAAATTTAAATTCAACTTCGTATGGCCTTAAACTCTTAAAATAAAGCCTTAAGTAAGCCTTAAAACTAATAAAAGCGAAAGTTAAAGAAAAAAAAAAGAAGAGAAAGAGTTATTTAGAGAAATGAAATGTTTTGTTATTTCTTTGATGTGTGTTACAAATGAGGAGAAGGGACCTATTTATAAACTAATGGCTCTCTTGTTAGATAAAATTAGATTACAAGATAGGATAAAATAAAGAAATAATGATAAGGGATTTAATTTGAAGAGATAATATTCAAATTAAATCCAAATCCTAATCTAATTTAGTAAATCTACATCATAACTTCGATATACATTAGCAAATCCAAGAGTTGAAATCAAATTAGACACTCTTAAGAGTGTGTGGACATTTCTACCCTTATGTTGCAGACTGGGCCTTCTGATTGGTTTGTTGGTCTAGTTGACCTACTGGTTTATTTCGACTATTTGGCCTACCTGTTGGGCCTGGGCTGGTCTTAACTTTTGGGCTGTCACATTCTCCCCCACTCAATTCTGCAACACCCTTGTTGCCTCATGGAAAAGCTCCACCTTGTCTTGGAACTACCATAGGTTCTCTGCTGACTCCCAACTTGTCTCATTCTCTAACAACCCCTTTCATTTCACTAAATATTAGTGCCCCGGTCTATAATTATTTTGCCTTAGCACTCTATGCGCCAACACTTGCTCTACTTCTCGCTCATACGTTGCCTTGAGTCCTATCAGTGCTCTATGGCTTACTTTTCTTCTAGGATTATGTTCATCTGTATGGTAGGGCCTCAACATATTGACATGGTAAACTGGAGTACCTTTGACTTGGGTGGTAACTCTAACTTGTGTGCCACCTTTCTAACCTTTTTTAATACTCGATAAGGTCCCTAATACCGTCGAAATAGTCCTTTATGGAGACCCTTATTTTTTAGCACCAAGTGAAGTTTTACCATCATAATGTCACCTGCCTTGAAATATACATCTCTTCGAAACCGATCAACCCATTTTTTCATCTTCTTGGTGGCTTTATGTAGACAGGCTCCAGCTAAGTCTAGTTGTTCTTGCCAAGCTTAAGCATGTTTGTAGGTTGCAGGAGTTAGACTAATGTAGCCAATTGCTATGGTACTCAGCGTCAGAAGTTGTTGCCCTGTCACCAACTCGAAAGGGCTTTGTCTAGTTGCCTCACTCCACTGTAAGTTATGGGAGAATTGTGCGGCATCTATCTACCTTGGCCAATCAGTTTGCATGCTACGTGCAAAATGGTGTAAGTACATTTCTAACAGGGCATTCCCTTTTTCGATTTGCCTATCTGTTTGATGGTGGAGGCTTTTAGAAAATTTCAACTTGGACCTCATCATTCTGAAGAGTTCAATCCAAAATCTCCAAATGAATTGTCCATCCTTGCCACTTATAATGGTCAGTGGGGCACGTCAGTTTTTAACTACATAGCTCATAAATAGTCTCGCTGCCTCCTCGGTCAAGTATTCACGACTGGTAAGGATGAAAATAGCATATTTGGAGAAGCAGTTTACCACGACCATAATGCACCCCAATCCACTTTCCTTTGGCACTCCCATGATGGAGTTCATACTTACGCTCTCTAATGGGCAACTAGGTACAAGTAATGGCTGGAGTAATCCTACAACCTTCTTTTGCTCCATTTTGTTTTGTTGGCATATCAGACAAGTGCGTACATAACTCTCCACATCTTCTCTTATGTCTAGCCAATGGTAGCTTTTCTCTACCAATGACAAGGTATGGTGCATCCCAGGGTGTCCAGCCCAACTCAAATCATGGCAATCCTCCAAGTTGCAAGCTCATATAACCTTGACCCCTTGGTGTAGAGAAGACCATCTTGGACCCAAAATTGTCTGGTTTTCCCATCTTTGTAGTACTCCATCAATGATTGCGCTATAGTATCATGTGGTAATTTTGAGATCTCAACCCCTATAGGCTCATAACTACGCATAGATGCAATAACACTAGCTAGGGGTAGTTTCGTTATTTTCTCTAAAAAGCTCTCAAAATAAGGTTTTATGATATTTTAAGGTCTAAATAGGCACAAGACTGAATAAATAATGTGTAATGATGAAAACACAAAGAAACTAGAAGTTTTAATAATTTTCACCACAGTGGCAAAATGGTCATTTTTCACCTCGGGTCAAAATTTTTAAGTTTCGTAAACCCGAGCATGTCTAGACCATTATGGACTTGTTTTAGTATCAAAACAGTAAAAAGATTGCACCAAGGATTGAAGGAGAACAAGTTAATGTGCTAAGGGCATTTTCGTAATTTCAAGTGGAATGGATAAGCTTAAGCTATAAATATCTTTTTCTTCTAGCAGCTTCTTCATTCTCCAACAGCTTCTTCTCCTTCTTCTTCTTCTTCCATCTCACGTTGCTTCCATCCTCAATGGAAGCTTGATATGAAACTTTCACAACTTTTTCTTTCTAGCTCTAATTTTCATATCTTTGTGCCCTTTTGACTAGAACCCTTGTGCTCTTTCACTCTCTCACTTTAAAACCCTCAAAAAGTCCTTGTTCAGCACTTTCTCTCACTAGTTGGAGGTTTAGATAGAGAAAAAGAGATTTTCCACAATTGTTTGAAAGCTATTGGAAGAGAATTCAACTACAAAGAAACCCTAAGGTAAGTGATGAACTAGGCTTGGTTTTAAGTTGTTGATAACGACTAGTAATTGGGATTATGAGCTGTTTTATTGTTGAGTTGTTTATTCATTTTTTGTGTGATTAGAGTAGTGCAAGGAATAGCCATTTGATACAGTTGGAAGCCAATTAGGAATGACTAGAAGAATTTGAATTAGAAACTAGCTTTTGGAGTGATATTAATGTAAATTGGATTGGTTGTGATGTTGTGTGTGTATAGGTTCCAACAAGGCCTCACTTGCCCATTTGAATCATTAGTGGAGGTTAGAGTCGATTAGAGGTTCAGCAATACCGATGAGTGAACTGCATTTCAAAATCATTTTGGGAATATGACTGTTTTGTACAAAGCATTTGAATGATTTTATACAACTTTTTCTTAAAACAAGTGCCTTGGGAACAAGCTTTTGCTAAATGGTTTTATGTTGTGATATGTGGTTATTATGGATTCATGCACTATTGCATTTTGATGATTTATATATATATATATATATATATATATATATATATATGTTGTGCATGATAATTGATATTATGTATGATGATTATAACCGTGTGTGTGCACGATGTGGGGGAATGCTCATGCCGGTGATAATGGTGGTGTGGGAGATGGATGATGATAGTGCCCGTGTGCACGATGTGGGGGGATGCACACGATGGCACCAGCTATGTACACGATGTGGGGGGATGCACATGAGCCGGGTGTGATTATGATGATATTGATGTTTATCTATGTATTTATGCATATCTATGCTTATGAAATGAAAGTTCATGAATATGATATATGATTGAAATGCATGTGAAATTTGGCATGATGAATCTTGGAAAATTCCCATTTTCTTGCAAATTGATCTTTATTGCAGCACCAAATGGATTTTTTGTGCAAAGGAGGTCCCTTTTTCACTTAGGTGCCTTGCTTCTCGTTGCAGCGAGAAACATTCTGTTTTGGCAGCAGAAAACTCGCTGCAGCGAAAATTAATCTCGCTGCAGCGAGAAACTCTCGGGTTCTGGTGCAGTTTTTTCAATTTGATAAAGATTTTGACCATGTTACTATTCGAATTTGGAAAAGTAGTAAACA
The DNA here is from genome assembly GCF_053813885.1 of Theobroma cacao. Lineage (NCBI taxonomy): Eukaryota > Viridiplantae > Streptophyta > Magnoliopsida > Malvales > Malvaceae > Theobroma > Theobroma cacao. The sequence goes on from NC_142640.1 coordinate 14,383,263, forward strand.
TAAAAGTTGTAGTCCTGCCTCTTATCTTTCTAATGGTTAAAAAATTAGATCAATTGAATTTTTTTAGTGAGAGATATGCCAAAAAAACTGAAATACATGCAAACTAATACTGTTTCTCGCTACAGCGAGAATGAACTTCGCTACAGCGATAAGCATTCTGTCCTGTATGCTACCCTATTCGATTTTTGACATATTTTTCACCCATTTAACTTCGTGGATTGATCATGGGTTGTTGCAACACTATGAGGTTATTAATTAAAGTTTGAAATGAGGGGTTTTTAGTAAGAAATTAAATCAATTGCATTATTTTTGAAACAAGTGCATCATGATTTCCAAATTATTCCTATTGATTGCTTGTTCCCTTCTTATGTTCACTCACTGAGTTTCGTACTCATGTTTTTAAAATTCATGTTTTCATATTTGGAGGCAGTTGGGACCTAGATTGAGTTGCACACATATGCTTCGTCTTCTTGGTAGGTACTATGGCATCTTAGTAGCTGTATTTTCACCTAGAGTCACTCTACTGATGGTCTCGAGTCTATTACTTGTGAACATGCATATGTAATGTAAACTACTAAGTGTCATGTTATAAATGAAGTATGTATATGTTGGATTGATGATGACAGTACTTTGATATAATATAAAAATGAATATTAAATTGTTATAAAATGTTATTGGAACATTTACTTTTGAGAGTTGCAACACTTCATTTTAAAGATGATGGATGGGAATGATAATCAGAATTGCATAAGGAGGCTTGCTTGGGCTTAGTGGGCTATGCCTATTGGGCCCATGTGTCGGTCATGGCCCGGGAATTTGGGCTGTGACAATAGTCCCTCCTTAATGCACGGCACAAGCGCCCCCTGCGCTTCACTTGCAGCTTCTAATGTGGCCTTTTTATTAAGTGCGTCTGCCATTAAATTTGTCTTACTAGGCTTGTACTCTAATCGGTAGTCAAAATTTGCTAAAAAATCTTGCCAATGAGCTTGTTTGGAACTAAGCTTTTTATGGTTTTGAAAGTATAACATCGCCATATTGTCTGTCATTACCACGAACGAAGCCCCAAGTAGGTAATGTCTCCATGTGAGAAGGCAATGCACTACTGTGGTAATCTTTTTCTCTTGTACGATGTACCTTTGTTCGGTCTCATTGAGCTTGCTACTCTTTAAAGCCACTGGATGCCCCTCTTACATCAACACTCCTCTAATGGTAAAGTCTGATGCATCAGTGTGGACCTCTTATAGTTTTGTGTGATCCGGCAATGCTAACACTAGCTCCTCACACATTACCTTTTCCACTTTCTCGAAGGCATGCTAGCTCATTGTATTCCACTCCCATGCCTTTCCCTTCCTCAGCATGTCAGTTAGTGGTGCCGTGATAGAAGAATAACCTTTGACAAATCTCTAATAATAATTAGCAAGGCCTAAAAATGATCGAAGATTAGTTACCCTAGTGGGAGGTTCCTAGTTAAGCATGGCCTTCACTTTGTTTGGGTCCATCTGAATGCGTCCACCACCATCAATATGTCTAAAGAAAGGTACTTCTTGGAGGGTAAAGTTGCACTTCTCATTCTTCACAAATAATTCATTCTTCTCTAATGCCTTTATCATTTTTTTTAGATGTACGACATGTTCCTCTAGTGTTTTACTGTAAATGATAATATCGTCCAAGTATACAACCACAAACTTATCAAGGAAAGGTTGTAATACCTTGTTCTTGAGGGTGCAAAACATGGCTGGAGTAGTAGCGAGTCCAAATGGCATGATGAGGAACTCATAAGTGTTGGTCCCTATAATATGTGCTAGAGGGGGGGTGAATAGCACAATTTGGCTTTTAACAATATTGGAAACTAATTTTCAAAACTTAAGAAAATAAAAATAGAGTATAAGATGCACAACAATTTAGAGTGGCTCGGTCCAAGACCTACATCCATTACCTTGATTATCCAACCAAGGATTTTTCCACAAATTCACTAAACACCGTTGAAATTCACAAGCTTTCACCAAGCTTTACAATGGCTTTTACCAGGCTCAGCCAAAACCTTTTACACTAGTTTTTCATGGGCTTAACTAAAACCCCAAGGTGGTTTTTCAAGGCTCAACCACAACCTAAAACAATCAAGCTATCCCAAGCTTGAATAACCCCTTAGAGTGACTTCCTCACTCTAAGAATACAAGAAAAGTAGTAAAAGAAGGTACATATGATCACTGATTGATCTGAGTGGTACAAGATTGAGTGCTAAATACAAATGCAAAAAGTAGGCGTTTAAGTGCAGACAAGTGCAGTGAAGCTTTTCTGGTTTTTCTACTTTCTATAGCTCAAATATCATTCAAGGCTTCAAAAAACTTGTTTCTCATTATTGGAAGACCCTTTTATACTTGGAGATGCAACTCTGATGGCAGTTTGACAATTTATAGCCGTTGGAAACAATTGAGGATAAGTTCTAGCCGTTAATCTGTCTTGTAGTGCTTTAGTTCAAATTGCAGACATAGAGCTCTTAGTCGACTGACTTAGTAGACTAAGTTGATTCTGTTTTTGGTTTGTAGATCTTGGCAGAGTACTTAGTCGACTGACTTGGTTGACTAAGTTGGTTTTGTTTCTCAAACTCTTCAGCCTGCCATTTCTCTAATTTGAAACTTGGTCAACCAATATTCTTCCTTATTTCACCAATAGGCTTCCTCCTTGTTAGATAGTTATATCTTGTCATTTTTATCCTTCTTTTTCTTTTGATATACTCTTTGAGGAGTTAAATGATTAATTTCATATATTAATTTTCCTGCACACTCAAGTAAAGATATTAAACACAAATGAATAGAAATGTTTTATTGTCATCAAAAACTAATGGAGCCAACAATATCCCCATTTTTTATGATGACAAAACATTCCTTAATTGATAGCATGAATGTGATATTGACAACAATATCCCCCATATTTGACTCGTCGTTTATTTGACTTGATTCGCATAAATGCTATTAAAGCTTTCACTTTCCAAATTCTTTGTTGAGCATGGACTCTTTTTAATAAGTGATTTTTTTCCATGTGGGGTTTACATGAGGGGTTTAATAAGAACTCAAATAAATTGCATTGTTTTGAAAAATGAATGCATTATAATTTCGTTAAACATTCCTTATGATATGCTTGTTCCCTTCTTGTTCACTCACTGGGTTTATACTCACCGTTTTCAACTTCCTGTTTTCATATCACGAGGCAGCTGGTAACTAGGTCGAAGTGTCTTCGTTTATTCGACCCTTGCTAGGTGTCTCAGCATTCAGTAGCTGTACATTCGTCTGAGTCTCTCCGCTGGAAGTCGAGAATTCTTTTTTTATGTATAGACAAACCTAATGTAAATTATTAAGATACATGTTGTAGACAATGTATATACACTTCTTTGGTATGCCAGTATGAGATGGCAATGTTTAATATTATTTTGATCCTAAGTTATGAAATGTGACTTAGCAGTTTATGATGGAATGATGAACATGTCAGATTAGTAGGCTTGCTTGGGCTTAGTGGACTACGTCCATTGGGCCCATGCACCGATCATGGCCCGAAATTTGGGTCGTGACACTTTCCATTCCTGTTCTTTCCTCTATTGGCCTTTTCCCTTTCTTCTTCTCTAATATCTCTTTACCTTGAGATGTTTTAGCCATTTTGGTTCTAGAAATTTTTGAGGGTTTAAGTCGGTTTCAGAGGCAAATAGGAAGATTTAGGTTTTTGTTTTTAGAGCAATGGGTTTCAGGGGAGAGGAAAGAAGAGGTAGTCAGCAGTTATTACTCAGAAAAACTGCTCACCTTCCTTTAAGTACTGCCCTACTTTTATTTCTTCATAATTTTAAATTTCCCTCTAAAAGTTTGGTTATTTACCTTTGGCAGTATTTCTTCATTCTTTTTGCACCCGGTAAACTCAAATTTTTACCACATTTTACTCTTCTTTCTCTAAACTCACTGAGTCTCATTATTTAAAACTGTTAGACCACTCTTAGTTGACTAAGAAATCCTTAGTCGATTGAATGTATTCTATTTTCTATGTGAGAGCCAAAGGTTTTCTTACAATTCCTTCACACTAATCATCCCTAAATTTCTTCTAATCTCACAGAATCTATCTTTATTCAGAGGTTTGGTAAAAATGTATGCTAATTTATGTAAAGTATTCACAAATTCTATCTTAATGTCATTTTTCACTACATGGTCTCTAATAAAATGGTGTTTAATTTCAATGTGCTTTATCCTAGAGTGCTGCACAGAGTTTTTCGATATATTGATTGCACTTGTGTTATCATAGTATATTGGTACATTATACATAATTATTCCATAGTCTTTTAATTGTTGCTTGATCTAAAGAATTTGTGCACAGCAACTTCCTAATGATACATATTCAGCCTTTGCTGTAGATAGTACTACTGAATTTTGCTTCTTGCTGGACCAAGATACAAGCATGCTTCCTAAAAATTAACATGTTCCACTAGTGCTTTTCCTATCAGTTCTACTACCAGCAAAGTCAGCATTTGAATACCCAACTAAGCTAAGAGTTAAGTCTCTAGAGTACCATATTCCTAGTCCTTGAGTGTCTATGAGGTATCTAAAAATTCTCTTAACAGCTGTTAGGTGTGTTTCTTTAGGCTATGACTGAAATCTAGCTCACAAGCACACACTAAACTGAATATTTGGTCTACTTGTTATTAAGTAGAGAAAAGAGTCGATCATACCTCTATAGAGCTTTTGATCTACATCCTTACCTTTTTCATCTCAATCGAGTTTGGTGGATGGACTCATTGGTGTGGAAATTGATTTCAGCTTTAGCATATCAAATTTCTTGAGCATATCATGAGTGTATCTTTCTTGGTTGATGAAGATTCTTTCCTCACTTTGTTTGATTTGAAAACCAAGGAAGTACTTCAACTCTCCTATCATGCTCATTTCAAATTCACCTTGCATTTCCTTAGCAAAGTTCTTGCATAAAGCCTCAATAGTTGCACCAAATACAATGTCATCCACATATATTTGCACAACAATTAAATCACTTAGATACCTTTTTATGAACAATGAAGTATCGATGCTGCCTCTATCATACCCTTTTTCAACTAGAAATTTAAAAGCCTCTTATACCAAGCTCTAGGAGCTTATTTAAATCCATACATGGCTTTATGAAGTTTGAAAACATGATCAAATTTTTCAAAGTCTTCAAAACTAGGTGGTTGTTCTACATATACTTCCTCTTGAATTAATCCATTTAAGAATGCACTTTTTACATCCATTTGGAACAATTTAAAATTCATGAAACATGCAAAAGCTAGCAACAACCTTATGGCTTCAATCTTAGCAACCAGAGCAAAGGTTTCATCATAATTTATTCCTTTTTCTTGGTTGTATCCTTTTGCTACAAACCTAGCTTTATTTCTAACTACATTTCCTTGCTCATCTACCTTATTTCTAAATACCCATTTTGTACCAATAATAGGGTGATTTGAAGGTTTAGGTACCAATGACCATACACGACTCCTTGTGAATTGATCAAGTTCTTCTTGCAAGGCCATTATCCAACTTTCCTCTTTTTCAACTTCTTCAAAGCTTTTAGGTTCAATTTGAGATATAAAAGCTGAAAACACACAAGTTTCTCTAGTTGCTTTCCTAGTTTTAAATCCTTATGAAATGTCACCTATTATTTGGTTTTATGGGTGATCTCTTACAAATCTCCAACTCCTTGGAAGATCATCATGCTGATTTTCTGCTCTTTGCAGATTTTCTAGAGGTGGAGTTTCATTTTCTCTTCTAGGTGAGCTTTCTTCATGATTTTTTTTGTTCTCTAAGCTCATTTCCTCCATTTGTTTTTCTAGGATTTCTACATCGTCATCATCATCATGAACTTCTTTTTGTAAAGCATTTGACTCATCAAAAACTACATGAATTGATTCTTCAACGGTTAAGGTCCTTTTGTTAAAAACCCTATAGGCCTTTGAATTTAATGCATATCCTAAAAATATTGCTTCATTACTCTTTACATCAAACTTCCCTAAGGGTTGTTTTCCATTGTTCAATACAAAGCATTTATAGCTAAACTCCTAAGGTGAGAAATACTTGGCTTCCTACCTTTATAAAGTTCATATGGTGTCTTTGAAATCAAGAGTCTTATTGAGACTCTATTAAGAATATAAGCTGTTGTATTTACTGCCTCAGCCCAAAGATATTTAGGTAGGTTGCTTTCATATAACATAGTCCTAGCCATTTCTTTCAAGGTTCGATTTTTCCTCTCTACAACTCCATTTTGCTGGGGCGTTCTAGGTGCAGAAAAATTGTGATCCAACCACTTTTTATTGCAAAATTTTTCAAACTCATCATTTTCAAATTCTCTTCCATGATCGCTTCTTATGCTAACTATGGCTAGTCATTTTTCATTTTCTACTTTCTTACAATGACTTAAGAATGCTTGTGGAGCATCATTCTTATGAGCAAGAAAATAAACCCAAGTATATCTAGAATAGTCATCAACTATCACAAAGCCATAAGATTTTCCTCTGAAGCTAGTTGTGCTTATTGGACCAAATAGATCAATGTGTAACAATTCAAGAGGTCTTGATGTTGACACTATCTTCTTAGTCTTAAAGGATGTTTTAACTTGTTTTCCTAATTGGCAAGCATCACATATCTTATCATTTTCAAATTTTAACTCTAGTAGTCCAGCAACAAGATTTTTCTTAATTAATTTTGACATAGTATGCATGCTCACATGTCCTAATCTCCTATGCCATAGCCAACTATCATTTTCAGCATTTGCAACAAAACATACTTCACTATTTACTTCAAGATCTTCAAGAAAAATCACATACATATTCTTCAATCTTTTTCCTATAAATTAGAGTTTATTTGTACTCATATCTATCACTTCACACTTAGTTGAATCAAAACATACCTTAAATCCTTGTCACTTAATTGACTAATACTTAGTAAATTATGCTTTAAGCCTTTAACCAACAACACATGACTAATATGAGCCTAGAAATTTTTACCAATCGTACCTATACCATGGATTCTGCCTCTTGAATCATCTCCAAAGGATACAGTTCCTCCCTTTCTCTTATCTAGTTGACCAAACAGCATTTTGTGTCTTGTCATGTGCCGTGAACAACCACTGTCCAAGTACCAAAGCTGTTTCCTCTTAAGTTGAGCTATTGAACATGTCTCCTTTAAGTCCAGCTCAACCTATAAAACAGAATTTCAATTTTTCTTTATAGGTACCCAGACTTTGATTGGTCCTTAAGTGTTAGTTGCAACAAAGGATCCTTTAGGAACCCAAATTTTCTTCACTTTCTACACTCTTCTTTTCTTAAAACAGTCATATGATAAATGTAAAACTCGACCCTATAAACACATGTCATGATATACATGCACTGCGTAGCATGTTATTATGCTAGGAAAGCACCTAAGAATAGACGAAACTCAGTATTGTACCTAACGATACACTTGAGTTGATTTAACCTCGAACTAGTTTAAATAGGAATTGTATGATGAAATTTAATATTTTACTATCGAGAAATGACTAAAAATGATTGTTTAGAGTTCGAAGGTTCATTTGGGGTAAAATTAAAAATTTTGATGTTTAAGGGCAAAATCGTAATTTTACCACTCGCGGACAAAATTTGAGATTTTGAGAGAATTTAGTTCAAATTTGACAAATTGGAGAATGGCATGAGTATAAGGGATGAAAAATATGTCTATGGGTAATTTTTCAATTTTTTGGGCAAAAATGTAATTTTTCACTTTTACGGGGGTAAAAGTGTAAATTTCAAAAATTACTCCACCGAGACTTTGGATAAGTCTGAGAATTTTATCTAAGCTATGGATATGTGGGACAAGTGTATAGTGAAAATTTGAAAACAAATGGATGAAATTTTAATATCGGACCAATGGGAAAGTGACACATGGCATTTTTTTAATGGTTTAATATTATTTTAATGAAAAGTCAGCCCATTTAAACCCCATTTTAAGTGATGGCCGGCCATAAGGGAGAACAAGAGAGAAAATAGAGAGGAAAGGAAGAAAAAAAGAAAAACCAAAGAGAAACAAGAAAATTCAAATGGGAATTCGCGTTTTTCGTCCGTTTACGCGTCTAACGGTAAGATTTTTTGACTTTAGCTTGATTTCTACTTTTCTTATGCCTTTGTTTCCATTTAGCATGCTTGAGGAGAGAGATCTAAAAGTGACATCAAGGGCTGGATGAAATTCTAGGGGAGAGATTTTGAAATTTTTAGGTTTTGATTTTTAGTTAAATTGGTAGTTTTAGTTAGTTAAATGTGTTTAGAAATTAAATAGGGCAAGAAAGAATTAAATTTTCACAATACCCACCCTTGGCCGAATTTGCAATGAGGTACAATGATGATAATCTGATTTTTATTCTAAGAGAAATGAAGAAAAAATGATGAAAAATGGTTAAATGTGATAGAAAAACAAAGTGGAAAATTAACCGAGTTAATGTCCCATTTTTGGCCGAATTTTCCAAGGAAGAGAGTGAGCTGATTTTGGTGATTTTAGAGGAATATTGGCTGATAATTAATGGTTAGAAATGTTGGAGAGAGAATGGGACAATTTAGAGCTAAAATGGAGCGCGTTAGCAATTTATCGGGTAAAGTGCCAAAAATAGGTTAATACCGCGTTTAAGCCGTTTTTGGCTATTGAATTTCATACCATGCATTAGTATAGGATTTAAGTAAAATATATAGTGATTTAGCATTAATGTGATGAATTGAGTAAATTTTTGCAATGTGTCTAGGAGGAGAGCCTTTCGGTAAAGGCAAGGAAATCGTACTCGACGAGTTGTTATCGAGGCACCTAGAAAGCTTTTAGTTTGTACAAATGGTGAGTAAACTTATTATTATTGTAAATTATCTACAGTTTATTTTTAAATGCTCTTTATGTATTTTATGAAATGAAAACGAGATTAAAACGGGATTTTTTATGTTTTAGAAATAAATGTGACAAATAAAGATATATTGTGTTGATTATGAAATTGAGTAATTGGAGGCTGTTAACTGTCTTGAAAATTATATATTTTCCTATGAATGGCTTATGAGATATAAGTATATGTGGCTATATTTTGTAAGTGTATTGGGAAATTTATGTAAGCTGTTTTTACTATGCAGGCTGGATAAATAAATAAAAGCCATGTTATACTGTCGAAATTTTATTAAAATTGGTGGGTTAGTCACTGCAGTGACTGGTTTCCGTGGACTGCCTATTAGAGGGGCACGGTAAACCAGGTTATATAGTTACTCCGGTTGTAGAGGCGATGAGGGTAACTCCTGGGGTAGTATTAGAGCTCACTTCACGTCGAACCCCCACGTGAATGTGTAACTCAGTCAACGCCAAGGAACGGCTTGTTTTAAAAATAAAAAAGTGTTTCATATGTAAATGTTATAACAACCTTAGCGGACTCGATTAGATGCCTCGGCCAAGGTATCCCCGAGGATTAGTTTTGGCTTGAGCCTTGTTTTTAATAAAAGACATAAGCCTTAACAACTGTTTTGGTAAATTACAAATATTTTATGGTTTAAGAAATAAATTGAAAACATTATGAAATGGTTCGTAATTTGTTGTTTAAACTTGCCTCCATTTTACTCGCCTTTAGATATTTATGATAATGTCTGTTTACTCATTGGGATTGCAAAAATCTCACCCACCTCCTTTCCAAACATTTTAGGTCTGTGGTAGCTTGTAGATACCCTATTTTGTCGAGGATTCCAGTTGACATATCTACCACACAGATAGTAGGTTTCTAGCACCAACACTGGGTGTATTTTGGGCCACTTGTCATTATAACCATTATTGTACATTATAACTTTGTAAATTTTTGTATGTATGAATTTATTTTACTTACACGTTACAAAAGATTTCTTACACGTGTTTCTATAAATATTGTTTTATATAAAAATGTCATATTTTAATCAATATTTTGAATAGTGATATTTGTCTATAAATCCTTTTAAAAAAAATTTGTCTTTTGATTTATTTGAGCCGGAAACAACCGGTAATTGTTTAAAATAGAATGTTTAACAACGATTGCTCACAGGAAAGGAAAGAAACTGATATGTAAGCCTTGCGGGGTTTCGGTTGGCATTCCGAGTAATGAGTGTCAATCGGGACGTTGCGACCGTTGTCATGGGCCCGAGGGAGGTTCCGGGTCATGATAATAAATGACCATGTTTACCACAATTATAACATCTAGGTAATGTTTTCCACAATTATAACATCTAGGTAATGTTTTAGCTAAATTTTTATTGTGGTATACATCTCTTTTTGAAGATTCATTTTTCAAACATTTAAGAGCTGTGTTTTCATCAAGAATTATTTGCAAAGCTTCAGACTTGTTTTCCAGCTCTTGTTTTAAAACCTCAGAGTATGTTTTTGAGTGTTTTAACTCAACTTGCAAAATATTTCTTTGCTCAAAAAAAGAAGTAAATTCTTGTTTGATTTGTTCCAAATCATTTTCAAGTGATGCAGCCTTTTTCTTTAATGATTTGTATTTTGAAAAGAGTTTTTCAAATTCATCATAAAGGTACTCATACTCATCTTGTAAATCATCATAAAAATTAATGCAGGGGGATGAAGATACCTCTGTTTCATCCTCTTGTGCCATTAAACAGATGTTTGCTCTTTCCTTAGATTTTTCATCATCAGTTTCAGAGCTTAATGTGTCACTGTCCGACCATGCAGCTGCCACCATTGCTTTCTTGGATTTCTTATTTTTCTTGGGAGTTTCATCTTTCAGCAATGGACACTCAGACTTGAAGTGACCAGGTTTCTTGCACTCGTAGCAGATGAGCTCCTCTTTTTTTGTTGGAGTCAATTTTATTTCTGTTTTTCCACAAGGCACCTTGGTCTTTCCTGAAACCTCTTCTAGCTAGTCTTCAATTTCTTTTTCTCATTAGCTTTCTGAATTTTCTTCCAACCAGAGCTAATTCTTCATCATCATCACAAGAAAGCTATTCCAGCTCTTCTTCAAGGATGCTGGTTTTAAGTGCAATACTCTTTTTCTTTTCCTTTGCTTCCCTTCGGTCTTCTTCTTCTTCTTCCTTAAGCTCCAGCTCATGAGTGAGAAGAGAACCACAAATCTCATCAAGTGTGATGATGTTCAGATCTTTAGCCTCTCTTATGGCAGTCACTTTAGGCATTCAGTTTTTTGGTAGACTCCTAAGCAGTCTTTTTAGTAATTCATGTTCAGGAATAGGCTTGCCTAGCTGACTCAATTTATTTGTGATGTTTGTAAACCTATCAAACATGCTGGTGATGTCTTCACCAGGCTCCATTTTGAACATTTCATAATTATGTATTAACAAAGTAATTTTGGACTCCTTTACCTGAGAAGTCCCTTCATGAATTATTCTAAATTTTTCCCACACTTGCTTAGCTGTTGTACAGCTTGAAACTTTGTTAAATTCAGTGGGGGAAAATGCACAATGCAATGTGTTGATGGCCTTAAAATTTATTTGAACTTTCTTAGTTTCAGTCTCAGTCCATTTCAGACCTTGGCTTGGGCATCAACTCATTTGTCACTACATTCACGGTTGAGGGAATAAAGGGTCCATCAGTTATGACATCCCACATTTCATAGTCTATAGCCCTAATATAGATTGACATTCTTGTGCTCCAATAAGGGTAATTAGAGCCATCAAACAGAGATGGTCTGTTTGTTGATTGACCCTTAGCAACTATGGATTTTTGTTGAGCCATTTGGATCCTCCCAAATGATGTTAAGCCTTAATAACAGGGAATTAGCTTTGATACCAATTGTTGGTCCCTATAATATGTGCTAGAAGGGGGTGAATAGCACAATTTGGCTCTTAACAATATTGGAAACTAATTTTCAGAACTTAAGAAATAAAAACAAAGTATAAGATGCATAACAATTTAGAGTGGTTCGGTACAAGACCTACATCCACTATCTTGATTATCCAACCAAGGATTTTCTCACAAATTCACTAAACATCGGTGAAATTCACAAGCTTTCACCAAGCTTTACAATGGCTTTTATCAGGCTCAGCCCAAACCTTTTACACTAGTTTTTCACGAGCTCAACTAAAACCCCAAGGTGGTTTTCCAAGGCTCAACCACAACCTAAAACAATCAAGCTATCCCAAGCTTGAATAACCCTTTAGAGTGACTTCCTCACTCTAAGAATACAAGAGAAGTAGTAAAAAAAGGTACCTATGATCACCGGTTGATCTAAGTGGTACAAGATTAAGTGCTAAATACAAATGCAAAGAGTAGGCGTTTAAGTGCAGACAAGTGCAGTGAAGCTTTTCTGGTTTTTTGACTTTCTATAGCTCAAATCTCATTCAAGGCTTCAAAAAACTTGTTTCTCATTGTTGGAAGACATTTTTATACTTGGAGATGCAACTCTGATGGCAGTTTGATAGTTTATGGCCGTTGAGAATAGTTGAGGATGAGTTCTAGCCGTTAATCTGTCTTGTAGTGCTCTGGTTCAAATTACAAACAAAGAGCTCTTAGTCGACTGACTTAGTCGACTAAGTTGATTCTGTTTTTGGTTTGCAGATCTTGGTAGAGAGCACTTAGTCGACTGACTTGGTCGACTAAGTTGGTTTTGTTTCTTAAACTCTTCAGCCTGCCATTTCTCCAATTTGAAACTTGGTCAACCAATATTCTTCCTTGTTTCACCAATAGGCTTTCTCTTTGTTAGATAGTTATATCTTGTCATTTTTATCCCTCTTTTTCTTTTGATGTACTCTTTGAGGAGTTAAATGATTAATTTTATATATTAATTTTCCTGCACACTCAAGTAAAGATATTAGACATAAATGAATGGAAATGTTTTATTATCATCAAAAACTAATGGACCAACAATAAGAACATCTTCAATAATTTCCCTCGAGTAAACATATGAACAATCAACCAATTGTAGTGTAACAAAAATGGGTTTGTATGCCCTAAACCAAGTTTCTCAAATATTGATAATGACATTAAATTTATACTTGCACCCAAATCATTAATGTTTTAGCAAAAAATAAATTACCAATAGTGTAAGGGATTGTGAAACTACCAGGATCCTTGAGTTTTTGTGGCAATTTATTTTGGAGGATTGCACTACATTTTTTTGTAAAAGAAATGGTTTCATATTCACCTAATTTTCTCTTCTTAGAAAGGATGTCTTCCAAGAACTTAACATAACTTGGCATTTGTTCAAAAGCTTTAGCAAATGGAATATTTATGTGTAGTTTCTTGAAAACATCTACAAATTTTTGAAACTGCTTATCAAGCTTTTACTTTTGGAGCCTATAAGGAAATGGAGGTGGAAGATGGTTGACTTGAGAAGTCACTTGATTTTCAACTTTTTCATCATCTTTCTTTTCAACTTCAACAATTACCTCTTCATCATCAACATGCTCTTTTGAAGATTAAATTGATTTTTCACTTACCCCTTCAACATTTTTTCCATTTCTTAGAGTGATTGCCTTGCATTGTTCCTTACCTTTGAGGTTGGCTTGAGTATCACTTGGCAAGGTAACTTGGGGTCTATTATTGATAGAGCTAGCAAATTGTCCCACTTGAGTCTCAAGATTAATGTCGCTTGACTCTAAATTATGGCATCATTTTTTGCCATATATTTCATGAGAATATCTTTCAAGGTAGGCTTCTTTTCAAAGATGGAAGGTTTAGCTTATTGTGGAAAGCCAAAAGGGATGTTTGGCCTTGGATTTAAAGGTCCAAGGTTGTTGTTCTATGAAAAATTGGGATAGTTTCTCCAACCAAGATTATAAGTGTCGAAATATGGATTCTTTTGTTTCTTGTTAAAGGTCCCAACAAACTCAATTGCTTAATAATTAAATAGATGTTGATCACTTGAATGGCTATCTCCACACAAATCACAAGTTATAAAGGAGTTTGGGACAACATTAACTCCTATTGTATCAAATCTCTTTGTCAAAATAGCTACTTGTGTAGTCAAGGCATTAAATGCATCAATCTCAAAAAAGTTAGCAGTTTTTCTAGAACCAAATCTTTCTAAAGGCCATCGGTAATTATTAAAAGCCATCTCTTCCAACAAGTTATAAGCTTCATTAGGATTCTTACCCATTAATGCCTTACCAACAGTAGCATCAATTGTAGATCTGATTGAACTTACCAACCCATTATAAAATGTCTAAACTTGTAGCCATTAAGGAAGCCCATGGTGTAGAAACCTTCTAAGTAGATCCTTAAATCGCTCCCAAGCTTCATACAAGTACTCACCATCAAATTGTATAAAAGCAATTATATCATTCCTCATTTTTACAGTCTTGGCTGGTGGAAAAAAAATTACAAAGAATTTCTGAGCTAAGTCTTTCCACGTAGTGATAGATCCCGTTCGAAGTGAATTTAGCCAGCTCTTTGCCGTATCCCTCTACGAAAAAGGAAAGTGTCTCAATCTGATAGCATCATCAGTCACCCCCATTGTACCTAAAAGTGTCACAAATTTCCAAGAAATTCACAATATGAGAATTAGGATCATTACTAGGTAACACATGAAACTAAACTAAAGACTAAATTATTTGAATATAAGCAGGCTTGATTTCAAAATTATTTGCATTGACGAGGGGTCTTCTAATGCTTTGGTGCAAGCCTTATAAGAGAGGAACAACATAATCTTGTAAACTTTGTTCTCTTCAAGAATCTGATTGGCAGCATTGTTGCCATTATTATTTTTATTTTCAACCATTGTCTAATTTAGAGTTTAAAATTGTAAATTTTCCCTTCGAAGTCTTCTAAAAGTTCTTTCTATCTTTGGATCAAAAGGAATAAGATTCAAGTTTCTCCTTTGCATACAATGACCAAAGATGTCTGAAAACAAGAAAAATAAAGTTTTAATTAAGACTAAATTTTCTTCGTATTAATATTAGTAAAAATTCTAAAAAACAATTCCCTGATGACAATGCGAAAAATTTATTCTAATTTCCTACCCACACTAATATATATGTATCGAACAGATAATATATTGATAAATAGAGTGTCGATCCCATGAAAAATTGATCTAAAATTTCACTAAGTACTAAAATTAACACAATTCAGTCTTATCCAAACAAACAAAATCAAGTTACTAAATAATTTAGAAACTAACTACATCTAATTAACAAGAATTTAAACTAAAAAATCAAAGCAATAATAAAATTGGATAAAAATCAACTCAAACAAGCCTAGAATTAAATTATCCTTCACATTTCATCAAAATCTTACCTCTCTCTCTTAACTTATTCCAATGGGTTGAATTGTTAACCTAAAGTCCTTAATTATTTATAAAGCTTTCTCGAAATTCTTATAAAAACATCTATTTTAATCAAAACACTATATCTTTTTGTGAATTGAAATTAAAATAAACTCATTAAGTTCAATCTCTAATACTGGCTACATACAGCATATAGATGTATCTCTATCCTATACACATATCAATTTATTTATCGAAGCAAATAAATATGATCATATACTATTCCAAATTTTAGACTACTCTAAACTCCCTCTCTTAAGTTATGTTTAGATTTTCAAATCAATTTAATTGGTGATCAATCAATCAAAAGCATTAAGAACAAATTGGAATAAACAATTCAATTCCATTGAAAATAAGAAAGAAATAGATTAAAATTTTAAACTACATGTGAGTTTAATTACAATCTTAGAGAAAGGAAATTAGCTACTCATAATTGCAATAATAAATAAAAACATATGAAGTTTAGCCATCAAGAGTTATAAGAATAATAAAAGCTAAGGAAAAAGGAAAAAAGACAAATATTGGCAACCTTAATCTTCAATCTTCAATCTTCAACCTCAACTTCTAACTTCTTAAATCTCTCTTAGGGTTGTCTTTTTATAGCTAACTTCTCCTTAAGCTACATTTAAATACCATTAACTTAACCCAATCTTTCCTAATTCTACCTACTTGGCTCTTAATATAGGCTTAAAATAATTATAGAACCCATAAAACTTTAATCAGCCTATAGCTTTTTCTTTTTCACACTAATTCCTCAGATTTTTCCTCTTGACGTCGCGACACATCCCCTCGATGCCATGGCGTTGGCTTGGGTTCAAGTCTTCTCTTACTGACTATTACACTCTATCAACTTTCAAGGCATTTTACTCCATCTTCAAGACAAACTGGGCAAAATGATCTCATAAAAGTTATATCTCTATTTTTTAGCTTTCTAATGGTCTAAGAATCATGTCATTTAGACATCTGGAGTGAAAGCTATACTTGAAATACCGCAACATGTACAATCAAAACCTTGGTCCTTTAATCACCTTTCTTCACCAATTTGAAACCTTTTTCCTAAAAATCCTACAAAAGTATAAAACTAATAAATAATAATTAAAATGAAGTAAGTAAACATAAAAATAGCATAAAATAAAATGACTTAATAAAGTAAACTAATTAGAAAAACAACTAAAAATAACAAAATCCTAATCTAAACTCAAAAATTTAGCTAGCTTTTAATAATAAAATGAGGCAAAATAATTCTATAAAATAAAATTATCAACAGCTTTTGATTTCGAAAATCAATATTAATGGTCTTGAGCAAAATATAGAATGTGAAGGTCTTCCGAGAATTTGCTTTACTTGTGGATGTTATAGCTGCACGAAAAAGATATGTTTTAAAAACCCAGTCAAACTAATTATTAATCCTAAGGGTGGATCCACACACAAGAAGAAGGTTGTTGTCGGGGACACTTCCTTTGGTCCTTGGGTGATGGTGACCAAGAGACAACATTATTGCCACAACCCAAATTTCATGCTATGATCGACGCATGGGCCCAATGAGCATAGCCCACTAAGCCCAAGCAAGCCTATTTAAGCAATTTAGATCGTTAATCCCAACCATCATTTCTAAAATCACATATTGTAATTCTAAACTAAAAATATTTCAATCACATTTTATAGTGACCCAATACTCACCATTTTATTATGCCAAAATAATGTCACCCGTTTGCCAACTCATAGTGGCATCAGTAATCAAATATACATATTTGACTTATAACATGGATCTTAGCATATTACATTACTTATATGCATTCACAGGTAACAGATTCTTGACCGTCAGCGGAGTGACCGTGGGTGAAGGTACAGCTACTGAGATGCCATAGAACTTACCAAGAAGGCGAGCATACGTGGACAACTCAATCTCGGTCCCAACTGCCTCCAAATCTAAAAACATGAAGTTTAAAAACGTGAGTATAAAACTCAGTGAGTGAACATAAGAAGGGAACAAGCAATCGATAAGGGGAACTTGGAAATCATGATGCATTTGTTTCAAAAACAATACAATTGATTTAATTTCTTACTGAAAACCCCTCATTTCAAACTTTGATTAATAACCTCATAGTGTTTCAAAAACACATGATCAATCCATGAAGTTAAATGGATGAAAAATATGTCAAAATCAAGCTAGGTAGCAAGCAGGACAGCAAGTTTCTCGCTCCAGCGAGAAACAATTTTAGTTTTCATATGTTTCAGTTTTTCTAGAATATCTCCCACTACAGAAGTCCAATTGACCTTATTTTTAAACCATTAGAAATCTAAGAGGTTGGGCTACAACTTTTATGTTTACCACTTTTCCCAGTTCTAACCGAAAAGTGGTCAAAATCCTTATCAAATTGGAAGAATTGCACCAGAATTTTGGGACCACCCGAGAGTTTCTCGCTGCAACGAGAATCCATTTTCGCTGCAGCGAGAATTCTTTTTTGCTGTAGCAAGAAACAAGACTGGTTTGTGCTCCCACCACCCAAGAGTTTCTCGCTGCAGTGAGATTCAGGGTAGATGACAATTAAGGGATTTTCACATGCCACAAAATCCATTCCTACCATATTGCACATCAAAGTGAACACATTGACAATAATCAAGTTTCTCATTATTCATTTCAATCACATACTATAATCATAAACTTTCTATCACATATACATATATAAACATATATAAACACGTACACCACCCCACTTCATTCATTGTCATGTGCACTCCCTACTCGCACATGGTCGGGTCATCATCGGCTTATGCACACTCTCTACTCGCACATAGCCGGGTCATCATCAGCTCATGTGCACTCCCACATCGTACATAACTGGGTCATCATCAGCTCATGTGCACTCCCACATCGCACATAGTTGGGTCATCATTATCACACAATATTATTCATCAATGCACAACATATATTCATATATATACATACCAACATAATATAGGAGAACATGGATTCATCTTTTTACACATTTCATATCACAACATCAAAACATTTTATCAAGGGCTTGTTCCCATGCATAATTTAATGAAAAACCAAGTAAAATCATTTAAATGCTTCATCCCAACACATATGTATTTTCCAAAAACACTTTGATGCAAGTTCACTCACTGATATTTGTTGAATCTTTAATTGACTCTAACTTCGATTATTGCTTCAAACTGACATGTGAGGCCTCGTTGGAACCTATCTCACACAATATAACCATCAAAAATATAACAACCCACAATTCTAATTATTAGCCATCTCTAACCACCTAAAATCAACCTTAACTCATCTCTCACCTCGGTGGACTTATAGTTGAACTCCTTTTCAAGAGTTTTCAATCTACTATGGCAAGTCTCTCTTTCTCTCTCTAAAATTTTTCACTAGTGAGAGAAAGTGTTGAACAAAGACTTTTAAGGGTTTTAAGGTGGGAGGGTGAAAGAGCACCAAAGGTTCTATGGATAAGTGCACCAAAGCATGTAAATTAAAGTTAATTTGAGAGAGCTATGGAAGCTTTATGGGAGGCTCCCATAGAGATGAAGAAACGTGAGATGGGAAGGGAATAAGAAATGGTTGGAAGCTGCTAGAAATTGCTAGAGCTTTAGATATTTATATCTAAAGTTTATCCAATTTTTCATATAATTTACCAAAATACCCTCCATAAGGTGACTTTGTCTTCTTCTTTCCTTCGGTTCAACTTTTTACTCTTTGGACACTAAGACAAAATACTCAAGTTTTTCATGTAATTTACCAAAATGCCCTCCATAATGGTCTAAAAGTACTCAAGTTCCCGAAAACTTAAAAATTTAGACCCTAGATGTAAAATGACCATTTTACCCTTACCTTGGAAATCATCATTATTTCTATGTCTTTCATCATTTTATCCTTATTTTCATCATTCATTTATGCCTTAAGCCTACTTAAGCCTTAATAATGTTTGAAAGCATACTTCTAGGGGCTCACTAAAGAAAATGACGAAATTACTCCTAGTCCGTTTTATCGCTTCTACTTCTAGTTACGTGTCTATAAAAGTCGACGTTTCACAGGTTCACTTTTGAATTACCCCTTTTTACTCGGTAATCAACCTCAAATTAGCAACCAATAAGCATTGTTAGCCACTACATCAAAGTACGAGGTACTACAATTATCATCCATGCAAACAAAGTGTTGTAGTCACCAAACAAGGCCTTAAATTATCGTGATGGCAAAAGAATTGTAATGGCAGTGGATCTCATTTTGCGATCTTTCAAAAAGAGGAAACTGATTTGGTGACAAGAGATTTGCAAGAGAAAATCATAATAAAGTGCCAATCCATCATTCAATCCTCAAATTTTTTGAATTTGAAAAGGAGTGATGTTGTTTATAAGCCTAAGAAAATTTTAAATGAGAAGTACTTAGCAGGATCCTTTAAAATCCATGATGTGCCACATGATGTGATTGATTCATGTGGGCCCATGCAAAAGTAACCCAATGTTGACAAACCCAATAACATGGGAAATCCTAAAAGCCAAACCACTTCTGTCTTCCCATGGATTAGAATTCAAAATTTGAAATCAATAAAGTAACCTTCCATGCTTCATATGCAACTACCAACTTAAAAGATATCTTTCCCATGCAAATAACCTCAGTTCCTAAAACTTTCACACCTTACACCGTCTTTTTTAAACCTTGAAAATCACAAAATTGATCCACCTACCAAATCAGTTCTAGCTCACAAAATCAAAGCCCTCTAGTCATTGCATAATGGTAGCAGAGGAGTAGTTATCGATCGCAATGGTAAACAACTTCACAAAAAAATTCTAATAGGTGATTGAGAATGGCTTTCTAAAAAATAAGGCTTAGGCACAAAATATCAAGCAAGATGGCTTTATTTTCAATCCCATGCAATTGATTAAAAGTAAACTTAGTGATCGTGTGGCCGATAAGGTGCTAATGGTCGAAGAAATGGCAACGTTCAATACAGTTATGGTTTTTGATAAAAACTAGAAGGATAGACCTTTTGTGTTTGTTTTATTATTTCTTGATTTTGGTTATGGATATGAACTTACTTGTGTGGAACTACCGAGTGGCAGGTAATTAATCATTTTTGAATATGATTAAAGACTTTTGTAGATAGTTTGCACCTTTACTATTGGTTCTAGTTGAGCCATGAATTAGTAAAACTACCACAAATAACATTATCCATAAGATTGGATTTGAATTCTCAAATCGTATTAAAGCTAATGGGTTTTAGGTGGAATTCTGCTCATGTGGAATCTTCGAATTTCAGTTAGAAATTTGATGAATAATAGTTAATTTTTACTTTGCACGGTGGAGTTAGAGAATGGTCAATAATGTTTTCTCACAAGGATTTACGAGGTATCCTACACCGACTGCTTGTCGTGCCCTTTAGGATGATATTTAAATTATAACAGATACAATTATGGGTCCTTGGTTTGTAACACCCTTGACTTTTAATAAGCATCTAAGCATATTAGTCACTCGGCAAGCCTAAACAGCCTCATGTGTATGATATCGATATAAGAAAATGTATATGAATGTGGATTTAATATTCCTTTGTTTGATGCATAATTACATGAAATTGTAAGTAAGTAAATTGTATTTGGTTAAGGGTGATATAAGGTTATAACTATGCATGTAGTTATGAGTGTGGTGAAGTATGTTGCTAGTTATTAGAGCATAAGATGGAAAAAAGCAAATGTATGCACACTGTTGATGGTACAATAGCTATATAATCTTGTTATTTAAATTTAAGTTGTATGCTTAAATCATATCTTGCATAATGGACATGGTTAAAAAGTGAACATGTGCTATGTGAATTGATTGATGAATTAAGTGTCTAAAAGTTTAATAAAGAATGAGTTATGCCTTGAAATATTGTGATGTGTTTAAGATTGATATGAGATTACATCCATGCACATAGCTATGAATTTGAATATTTATGAATATGCATGACAAGATGTGGATATATCGATGAGAATAGGTTTTAATTATATATTGAGGGGTATGTTAACAGGGCAACATGTCATGTGGTTTTCATTGCATTATTGAAAATAATTATGAGATTTATGTTTTAGTGGAATAAGTAAGAGGTTTCCTATGTAGTGTATATACATTTGAGGTTGAGGTTGGAATAGATTTCCTGAGATATGTATATAAGCACATATAGTAAAGGAAATGAAGGATAAATGAATTAAGTATGATATATTGAATATACTGAATGCTATATTGAATTGAATCAGGTTGATGAGATTGGAATAAGTATGATAATGGAGATGTTTAAGGTTGAACCTTGTGGGAAAAAGGAATTAAGAGAAAAAGAAAGAAAATGTATGGAAAAGGTTTAAATTGGAAAGAAAAAAAATATCGGAGGACTAAATTGAAAAAAAAATATTAGAGGACTAAATGGAAAAGAAAAATAAATTATTTAGACTAAATTGAAAAGAAAAATAAGGAATGAGGTGTAAAATGTGAATAGAGTAAAAGGTAAGGACTAATGGGCAATTAGTCCATTTTGTCCACCCGAGTGGGGGGCTGTTATCAAGTCACCTTGGTTTGTTTGCCCATTATTCAATGGTTTGAAAAGATTTCAAGTTTTTTTCTTGGTTAAAGTTTCCAAGCTTTCTCTTTGAATTTTCAAGCACTCCTACTAGTAAATTGGAGTTGGAAAAGTGGAAATTAAGGTAAGAATAAGCTTGCTTCGTGATTGAACTTCAATTTGATCGATTATAATTCTTAGTTTGGTTATGTTCTAGCCACTGTTCACTTTCCTCATATTTTAAGATTTTGGAGATTTTGATAGCTTTAATCTAGCCATTAAGGTAAGGATTTTATGTTTAATTGATCAAGATACTTGAGGTTGTTATTTGAAGCATGGTAAAGGAGTTAAATTCTTAGTTGGTATGCTAGAAATTTATACATGAATGTCTATGAATGCTAGGAAGCCTAAGGAACTTTAAATTGGAGTTTTTGTGGGTTTTCAAATCAAATATCATGTTGAATTCGATTGAGTAACATTTGCTATGGGCTGTTGAGTTCGAAATAGGCTTGATTCAAGGAGAGTTTTACTTGAGTAACCTCAATTTGAAGTAAACTAGTGACAAAAATGTTTTAGAGAATGTTAGGCAAAAACTTAGTTAGAAAGAATGATAAAGAATTAAGTACATTACTGATGTTTATGCATTGGCTCAATGATAGACTATCTTTGGAGCACCAAGTCTTGTAAAAAAAAAAAAAAGATTCAATCAGTTGTACTAATAACGTTGCAGTATAGGTAAATTGCAAGGTGAGCGGATATTGCATCCAAACGGTTTTGGAAATGCATGAAATGAGGTTCAAGTCTACTACAATGTAAAGGTTTTTTATAGAAAATAATTGCATGGGGACAAGTTGATTTCTTTATGATGTTGTATGAGCCCTATGATAGGGTGAGAGTGTTACATATATTCATGTGTATGTTTTGAGCTATAAATGACTTGGGATTGAATTCTGTGTCATGTATACATTAGTTTGATGTGAATGATATGTAATGTGATTTTTACGTTTAATGATGCATAGTTTAGCCTCGGTGGGGCAAAAAAATACCACTAGAATACAAGGGGTCAAAGTACCCGAATAAAGTAAGGGTCAGAGTACCTTAAATGCGCATTTACCCTCGGTGGGGCAGATAATACCACTAGACAAAGTTATGTATGTTTTCCATTATGAAATTGCAATTGGTGTATGTAATGTTTATGTATGTTTTGATGGGTAAGACTTAATTGCATCATGGTTTTACATAGGAAATATGTGCATGTTTCGTACTGAATGTACATTGATTTGAAATCAATTCCTTGTTATTGCTTGTTCCCCCCTTCTATATCCCTCACTAAGTAATTGTGCTCACTAATTCAACTTCATGTTTTTAGATCCAAAGCCACATGAGACATAGACATGCGAAGGATTTGAGAATCTATTTTGGTAGGTTCAATGACCATGGCGTTCGATAGTATCCTTCACAACTAAGTCACTCCACTGGTAGTTTATAGTCAATGGATGGTTTTGGCTAGATGCTCGTCATTTGACCTTGTTTATATGTACATGTATACTCGGATTATGAGTTAATGTAAATGCCTAGTGTACGGCAAGGTAGCCATGGGTTGGCAAACCTAGAAACTATTTATGCAATGCCAATTCTAAGTAATGGCAAATGTTTTTGACACAAAACCATGCTTATTGTATATAAGTGAAATGATATGCTATAAAATATGACTTATGTAATGTTATGCGTGTATGTAAGGTTTCAAATGATAAGTTAAGAGATGATAGTAATGTATAAGGCTTACGTGGGCTTGATGGATTACCTTCATTGGGTTCTCATGTCGGTCACGGCTTAAATCGTGACATGGTTTTGTGGCATGTGAAAATCTCTTAATTGTCATCTGCCTTGAATCTCGCTACAGCGAGAATGCATTCTCATTGCAGTGAGAAGCTCTCGGGTGGTGGGGACACAAACCAGCCCTGTTTCTCATTGCAGCGAAAAAGAATTCTCACTGCAACGAGGAATTTCGCTACAGCGAGAAACTCGTGGGTAGACCCAAAATTCTGATATAGTGCTTCCACTTTTACAATGATTTTGACCACCTTCCAGTTAGAACTAGGAAAATTGGTAAACATCAAAGTTGTATCCCAACCTCTTATCTTTCTAATGGTCCAAAAATCATGTCAATTGAACTTCTGTAGTGGGAGATATACTTGAAAAACCAAAACATATGCAAACCTAGAATGTTTCTCACTACAGCGAGAAACTGGCTATCATGCTTGCTACCTTGCTTGATTTTGACATATTTTTCACCCATTTAACTTCATGGATTGATCATGGGTTTTTGCAACTTTATGAGGTTATTAATCAAAGTTTGAAATGAGGGGTTTTTAGTAAGAAATTAAATCAATTGCATTATTTTTGAAACAAATGCATCATGATTTCCAAGTTCTTCTTATCGATTGCTTGTTCCCTTTTTATGTTCACTCACTGAGTTTTATACTCACGTTTTTAAACTTCATGTTTTCAGATTTAGAGCCAGTTGGGACCTAGATTGAGTTGTCCATGTGTCCTCACCTTCTTGGTAGGTACTATGGCATCTTAGTAGTTGTACCTTCACCCACAGTCACTCCACTAACGGTCAAGGGTCTGTTACCTGTGAATACACATATGTAATGAAATCTGCTAGTATCCATGTTATAAGTCAAATAGGTGTATTTGATTACTGATGCCATTATGAGTTGGCAAACGGGTGACATTATTTTGACATAATAAAATGGTGAGTATTGGGTCACCATAAAATGTTACTAAAATATTTTTAGTTGAGAATTACAATATGTGGTTTTAGAAATGATGGTTGGGAATGATGATCGGGATTGTATAAAAAGGCTTGCTTGGGCTTAGTGGGCTATGCCCATTGGGCCCATGCACCGGTCATGGCCTGAGATTTGGGCTGTGACAAAGGTGGTATCGGAGCTCTAGGTTTAGTTGAATCCTAGGGATTCTTGTGTCAGTCAGTGGAGTTGTCGGAGTTAATGTAAAGTCTTGTTTATAGGTTGTGAATGTAGCACAAGTCATAGACAATAGGCTATATGAACTCCTATTCCTAGTAACCTACCCTCTTGCTAAAATTATGAAAGGTCACAAGTGATGTCACTGTCTGGGCTTGAGATGCCACCTGAGATACGAGCTGTTGTTGGAAAGATTTTAAGCAAATGCTCCTAATGAAAGGTTAATGTAATAACAAATCCCTTCAATTAAAGATGGAGGAAATTGGAGCTGGACTAATAGGTCTGTAATGACTTATTCATTCAGTGGAGTTATAATTTAAGCCCATAATTGTCAATGGGAAGAAATTGGATGACATTGGATCACTATTGGGTCAATATAGAGGAACACGTACGATAATGGTAATAAGGGGCACACTTTAACTGAAAGGCATAGTGATGGTTGTAATTTACTTGGAGTTTATAGATCTAAGTATTAAAGAAGGTGTAAACTGATGTTTATGTGCCGAAGGTAAGTGCACTATGTTAAATGAGCTTGTTATGCCCTTATAGAAATTGTGTGTGCTTTTGAAATATTTTGCAAGCGTATAAGTGTCAACTATGTGCATAGCAGCTTAGATGGAGCTGGTTTTGACTTCAATTAAGTAATTGCAAGATCCCAAGGTTCGATTTGAACTATTATGGTTTATAGTTATAAGTACATGAATTAGCTTAAGGGTGAAATTCAGTGACTATTATAATTGATCTGTGGTCAGCAAGTGAGAGGTTGGTAAACAAATTTTCTCAAGGAGAAGCATGAACTTTGTTATGTTGTACGTGAGGTCAAAGGATTAAAGGACTAGTTGTGGATTTGTTAGCTTGAAGTTAAATGACTGAGAGATGTTGAATCTAGTCTAAATGCCATATGGAGTTCTATATTTGAGTTTGATATACGAATTGCTTTAACGATTAATTTAAAAGTTTGTTAGGTTCAATATGCAATCTATGACAAAAAAGATCAGTTCTGAGGGTGATCTTCTCAGAGGTAAAGGATTCGAGAAATATCGATTCATGGATAAGTTCTAAGAGAGAGTTTCTACATCCTAAGTTTAAGAAATTTTATTTTTATAGCCACAAAGGCGAGATGCAACAATTAAGTAAATTATTCATGTTATAAATGTAATTGGTTAAGAATTGATGAGTAAAGTTAAGATCTTAACATTAAGTGGTGTGCAACTTGATATTTATCTATTTAAGAGTTATTTGGAAACAATTGCCTAACCAAGTTTGCATTAAAATGTTATGGTAAAGGTATGCGATTGTTTATAGTGAAATATGCCCAAAGGATGATTTGGGCATGCCACAAAAGGTGAAATGTGGAATAGATATGTCGAAATTGAGGAAAGTAAGAAAGGGTTCTTACACATGGTAATAGATGTTGACATTTAAATGGATGTATATATGTGTATGTGGAGTTACTCATGTCATCGGTGGGAAAAAAAATTTTGTACTTAGCGATTTGAGATTTGAACATAATATGCATGATGGGTTGCATAGGTGGTATTACAAGATACTAAATTGACATAATATACGCTATTGGAAATAATTATGAAAATGGGAGAAGAATAAATTCTAGAATTTTGAAGTAATGATGTGAGCATAAGTAGAATGATCAAGATAGACAAAATTCATGATGATACTAAGTTGAAGTGGTTAAACTATTTAAGTTATAAAATAAGAAAGACAACTAGTTGCGAATGCTAAGGAATTGTGGAACACTAGAAGTAGTGAATAATTATGTGCGTGGTGTTATACATATATGGTAAAGTTATTACACAATATGGAAAGATTGTCCTAAGATGGGATTTATTGATTGATGACAAGTGTTAAGGGATGAGATGAATTTGAAAATATTGGCTTAGCCTACTATATGTGATAAGCCTACAAGAATATAAATGGCTATGGAATTGTGACGTAAGCTTGGACGAAAACCAAACGGTCAAGGATGATCAATGTAGTAACCTTAAATGTAGATGAATAGCATTGATTAAGTGAACTTTAGCAGCCACCGCGCCGCAGTGCTAGGAGCACCTCATGTCTAGGACGCATGAATAAGATGTAAAAGGCATGAAGTTGAATTTACAAGCTGAATTATGGTCCTTGGACTTGAAGTTAAGCTTCGTTAATTGGAGTTTTAAGGTTTTGGAAAAGTATTTATATGAATGAATTGGAAAGTTTCTTTATCACCTTATATATTGACATGTAGGTAAATGAGACAAGAGATTAAGCCTTGTTAAAGGCTAAGGAAAGAGTGAATGAAAAGTAACATAAATAATGGGAGGAATTTGGATGTTGCTATGATGAACATAAGAAGCTTAAGAATAATCAATGCAAATATACTAAGATAGTTGTGTGGTCCAAATTAAGGACAAGGACGCCTTGGGAGATTTGAAAATAATGTCCGTTGGAACCGATGAGGTGAAATGTCATGGAGCATACATTGGATTGTTGAAGTTATGAGTGGTTTTGAAGGTAAGCTTTTGATTGTTTAAGTCCTTAACTGAATTCCACCAAATGAAGTGTTTAAGTGTTTCGGAAGTGTATTGAAAAGCATAAAAGAATATATTAGTAAACTTTCCATAAAAGATCGAATTGGCATGGACATGAGAGGCTCGTAAGCAACCAAGCAATGTATAAGTAAATGTGCAAGGGAGTTATAATCAATAGATAAGGGTAGAACTTTAATGATGGAACAGTGTTCACTACTTTAGATATTGAACCATAAGTTATGGGCTTGTATCCACTTTGTGAATACTTTGGTGAAATAATTCGAAAGAGTTCTCACAATGTGAACACATTAAAGCTCAAGGAGCTAATAGTTATATAGCGACGTTTGTGCTCGTGATTGATATGTCACATAATACAAAGGTACGTTGCAAGTCTAAGAATGTTTGGAAATGTTAGTTTGAGACAATGATTGTCTTGCCATTATGTAAACCCGATAATGCTCCAGTCTTGATACACTTGTGGAGGCAGAGTATACAATGGTAAAAAGTGTTTCCCTCACATGTTTTATTTCATTTTAAGTAATTATCATAGTAGAGTGCTTGATAAGGGTAAGCAATGATTGAACTATGCTTTAAATGCTTTGTGAATAATGGCGATATGCTCTAGTTAATTGATATTACCCTTGGTGAAGAAATAGCAATACACAACGGGATTCGTAGAGATCTACTTGGGAAAGAAATGATGATCTGATATTTCAAGTAAGCATGTACGAGTAAAGATTTTGGTAATAAGCCATGATTTAGAGTCAAGATACAAGAATATGAATTTGGAACAAGAAATATCGAGATGACGTAAGAATATAACATATATGTTGGAAGTATGAAAGATAATTAAGAAGTGAAGATGACTTTTAAGAATTGTGGTATTGTATAAATGCAATGATCAAGTATAGATAAATTTTGGAAAGATCAACAAAATAGTAAAGCATACACATATATTGGATGGTAATTTGATGAAAATGATAATTGTTGATTGTGACATGTTTATGACAATGTGATGCAAGGATGCATGGTATGATAGAGCTTATACATAGGATTGAAAATGATAAGAAAAGAGTATAAGCATGTAAATTATATGAACTTATGCATATGCACAATCAAAATCTGTGTGGATTACATAAGAACCAATTTATGGTAGGATGTGGAGTAAATGGTGATTTAAACATTCGAAGGGGCAATTTGGAGTTGATTATACCTTAATATTCATAGATTATACTTGACCTATGGGAATGAAATGGAGAAGTAAAAAGGGAAACATGAGCTATGAGAATATGATGATGAACCTAGGTTATGGATTGGAATGAATAGAGGAAATTTACTTCAAAGTAATTGACAAGGGTTCCAACATATAGTGATGGATGATGATTCTTAAATGTGTATATACATACATATATATCTATATAAATGGAGATGATTATGTGATTAATTAAAGTGAACAATTATTTATAGTGATTTGAGTCTTGAATTTGACATGTTTAATGAGTTGTATAGATGACACGATGATGAGAGTTACCATTAGAAATGAAGCTATGTGAATAAAGGAGAATTCAGGAGCAAAAGCTAAAGAAAGGATATTAAGGAATTTGAATCTACATCGTGGTTGAGCCATACAAATGAGTTAATATGATTAAGATGTAAGGATTAATAAAGTGTAATATCATAGTTAAGTTAAACTTTCATGAGGCACTAGTGCCACAGATGGAGAATAAACGATATAGTACCTTAATGCGAGTAATTGGAGGAACTGATTCAGAAGATGAAACTTAACATTGTTAATAATGATTCAACATAGAGGAGCAACCAGTTGCTATTCTTGATAGACAAGTCAAAAGCTCCGCTCAAAGGATGTAGCCTTAGTGAAAGCAATATGGCAAAAATCGTACCAGTGAAAAGGCAACATGGGAAGCCGATGAGGAGATGCGAACGAAGTATCCGCACCTCTTTAACACTTAGAGGTACGCTACCTCATACTAGATCTAAATTCGGGGACCGAATTTCTTTTAGTGGGGGAGAATGTGAGACCTTGACCTTCACAGACATGTAGCAGAGGTAGACCCTATGATGTGGAGTAGGGGTAGTTTGGTCATTTTCTTGGTGAGCTCCTAAAAGTGGGTTTTCTAATATTATTAAGGCCTAATTAGGCCTAAGACATAAATGAATGATGGTAAAATGAATGAAGAAGATAGAAATATCGAGAATTTTCATGATAGAGGTAAAACGGTCATTTTACATCTCGAGTTAAAATTTTTAAGTTTTCATGAACCCGAGTATTTCTAGACTCTTATGGACCTTGTCTCAATGTCAAAGAAGTAAAAAGATTGTATAAAGGCAATAGAAAGACAAATGACCTTGTTAAGGGCATTTTGGTAATAACGTGAGAAAATGGATAAACATAAGGCATAAATATCAAAGTTTCTAGCAAGTTCTTCAAATTTCCAGCAACTTCTTCTTCTTCTTCTTCTTCCTTTCTCCCGTTTTCTTACCTTCCATGGAAGCCTCCCTTAAAGCTTCCATAACTTTCTATCTCTAGCTTTAATTTTCATGCTTTTGAGCACTTTTTCATAGAATCTTTTGTGCTCTTTCACTCTCCCACCTTAAAACCCTCAAAAGTCTTTGTTCAGTCCTCAAAAGTCTTTGTTCAGCACTTTCTCTCACTAGTTAGAAGTTTAAGAGAGAGAAAGAGAGACTTGCCATAGTAGCTTGAAAACTCTTGAAAAGGAGTTCAACTATAAGTCCACTAAGGTGAGAGATGAGTTAGGGTTGATTTTAAGTGGTTAGAGATGGCTAATAATTAGAATTATGGGTTGTTATATTTTTTATGGTTATATTGTGTGTGATAGGTTCCAACGAGGCCTCACATGTCCATTTGAAGCAATAATCGAAGTTAGAGTCAATTAAAGATTCAACAAATATTGGTGAGTGAACTTGCATCAAAGTGTTTTTGGGAATTACATATGTGTTGGGATGAAGCATTTAAATGATTTTACTTGGTTTTCATTAAATTATGCATGGGAACAAGCCCTTGATAAAATATTTTGATGTTGTGAAAATGGATAGTGTAATGAATCCATATGTTTCTGTATAATGTTGATATATATATATACTATGTCATAAATGGTACCATTGTGTGACAAATGCAACCGTGCATGTGTGGGGTGAGTGTGCACCTGCCGGTGATAATAGTGGTGAGGGAGATGGATGGTGATATTGCCCATGTGCACGATGTGGGGGGATGTACACGATGGCATTAACTATGCACGATGTGCGGGGATGCACACGATGACTCCGACTATGTGAACAATGTGGGGGGATGCGCATGAGCTAGGTGAAATGGTGTGGTGTACGTGTTTATATATGTTTATATATGTATATGTGATAAAAAGTTTATGATTTTAATATGTGATTGAAATGAATAATGAGAAACTTGATTATTGTCAATGTGTTCACTTTGATGTGCAATATGGTAGGAATGGATTTTGTGGCATGTGAAAATCCCTTAATTGTCATCTACCCTGAATCTCGCTGCAGTGAGAATGCATTCTCGCTGCAGCAAGAAACTCTTGGGTAGACCCAAAATTTTGATGCAGTTCTTCCACTTTGACAACGATTTTGACCACCTTTCAGTCAGAAATGGAAAAAGTGTAAACATCAAAATTGTAGCCCAGCCTCTTAGCTTTCTAATGGTCAAAAATCATGTCAATTAGACTTCTGTAGTGGGAGATATGCTTGAAAAACCAAAATATATGCAAACAGAGAATATTTCTCGCTGCAGCGAGAAACTTGCTGTCAGGCTTGCTACCTTGCTTGATTTTGACATAGTTTTCACCCATTTAACTTCATGGATTGATCATGGTTTTTCGCAACTCTATGAGGTTATTAATCAAATTTTGAAATGAGGGGTTTTTAGTAAGAAATTAAATCAATTGCATTGTTTTTGAAACAAGTGCATCATGATTTCCAAGTTCTCCTTATCGATTGCCTGTTCCCTTCTTATGTTCACTCACTGAGTTTTATACTCACGTTTTTAAACTTCATGTTTTCAGATTTGGAGCCAGTTGGGACCTAGATTGAGTTGTCCACGTATGCTCACCTTCTTGGTAGGTACTATGGCATCTCAGTAGCTGTACCTTCACCCATGGTCACTCCGTTGATGGTCAAGGGTTTGTTACCTGTGAATACGCATATGTAATGAAATCTGCTAGTATCTATGTTATAAGTCAAATAGGTATATTTGATTACTGATGCCACTATGAGTTGGCAAACGGGTGACATTATTTTGACATAATAAAATGGTGAGTATTGGGTCACCATAAAATGTTACTGAAATATTTTTAGTTAAGAATTACAATATGTGGTTTTAGAAATGATGGTTGGGAATGATGATCAAAATTGCATAAAAAGGCTTGCTTGGGCTTAGTGGGCTATACCCGTTGGGCCCATGCGCTGGTCATGGCCCAAGATTTGGACTGTGACAAGTGGTCCCAAGATCCCTAGGAATATGGAGAGATAAATGAAGATAAGCTTACACAACTCTCTATAAAGCCACCATGTGAAACATGCAAAGGACACTGTGATACAGACCCAAAGGCACTCTCTCTACACATGTACATATGCAGGAAAAGAAAACAGTAAAAGAATATGGAACTCAACCTCATTTCAGTTCTTGACACAGACTATGACTAAAGAAAGCCAATAACTTTCTTTTATTAAAGAAGTCTGTGTTAAATGTCTTTTATCTTTTTATGCCAACTATGAGTATCAGTTTTATCACCATGGTCAGTGTATTGTAAAACGTGTGTCTTTATCTTTTAACTGTAGAAGGTTTGTTATTTCTTACAACTAAGAGTGTCAATTTTATCACTATGGTTAGTATATTGTTTTACGTGTGTCTTTATCTTTGAACTGTAAAAGGTTTGTTGTTTCTTATTCTTTTGCCTATAAAAAGGCAGAACTTCCTGTAATGAAGGGCAGAACACCCTTGAGTAATAAAATCCAGTGTTTTCTCCAAACATGAATTTCTAAATCTCTTTTTCCCTTCTTAGGGATTATTATGAAAATATAAGCATAAGTCTCTCATGAGTTCAGATCCTTGAGTATGCTCTACACTTGCCATCTCTGATGGAACCTGTGCATCAAAAAGAGATTTGACCTCACATACGTATCAGAACTAGAATTGAAAGGGTTAAGCAAAAAAGATGAATTGTGCTAATTATTGAAAGATATCCTTGTAACTAAAAGGCCAGTGCCACCCTTGAAGATTAAGAAAGCCGTGTTTAGTAGCTAGAGCATACTTGTTATTTGGATTTTTTTTCTCTAATTCAATCTATTCTCTTCCTCTATCGATGAGGATTTCACAATTGAGGTTCTTTCTTTTCCAAGCATGAGAAAGAATAATATAAAATTTTCTAGACATGAAAACATAAAAATCAACTGTCACCGTCACGATGAAGAACTCAAACTGACCCTTAAGATTCAAGAAGCTTTTTCTTCTTGCACACACGTCACAGATGTAGAACAAAGGAGCATGCTTGATTCATGTGTTTACTACTATAATAATAATAGTGATTAAAATTAAAGAAGAAGTGACCATAAGTGTCGCGTCATTGATTCTTTCACCATGATGCGCCATTCATGCATCTTATTTTACAAAATCAAGTTTTGACCAGTGTCGTGCCCCGTCGATTTTCCTTTTCCAATTTTGTTTTTTTCTCTATGGACTGGTCTTAAATACTCATGATTCGTCAAATTAAAAAAAGAAAAAAATTATCAGAACTAATGAAGCTAAATAGAGTTAAAGTAGCCATTTGTTTAGTATCCTTCGAACTAAGCAGATATTGTGGATATGCACTTGACAAATCCTACAAAGGCTTTGAATGAAAATGTGTTTAATTGTTTATAAAGTTGTTGGCTTAAACCTTTAAAAAGTTCTTGTACTATGATTATTATTTTAAGTTAATTTTTTATTTTTTATTATATTCAAATGAGTTTTTAAATGTAGATTTAGATTTAAACAAGTCTCTAACTTAAATGAAAATTTAATCATTATTAAACTTAATGTTTGTTGGTATTTTTTATCTATATGGTATATGATTTAACCAATTGACGTGATTACGTGATAGCTAATGTAGTCACATACATGATAATTAACATAACCATTTGAATGTAATAAAAGATAAGAGACTTAATTAAATAAATAATCATAAAATAAGTTATCTTGAGATTTGTAGCAAATTTATTTTGAACGTGTTAAACGGGGGCTCTGCCAAGGAGAAAGAATCTTCACGGTTCTAACCTCTTTTGTCTAAGTTCATTCTTCCAATCAGCGTTTTAGAAGAATATAGCAATAACACCTTCAACTTTCATTTTCGGGGTTACATCAATGGCAAATTCAGTGTTTTATGATTTTGTTTTACCCTTTTTGCTCTAAGAACAGTAGAAGCATTGATTTTTGGTAAAACCTTTTCATATCTTGCCAAAATTTGTGGCGGCTCATAAGAAAAAGAAAGCCATATACGGTAGACGCCACTTACATTCCAAAATTATTTATAGATTAAAAGGCTAAAAGTTAGAATGTTAAAATTCACGAGAGGCTTCATCCAATTAGAGCTAGCCCAGTGTTGTCAAACACCATTTCCCAGTTACAAGGTTAAACATGTATTCGTCTTCGCTATGGATATCATATCATCTTAGCAATTCCTTATAGTTTCTGAGTGAAGTCTGAAGTGGATATGGAATATAGAATATATGGGAAACCATTCGTCAAGCCTACGCAAATGGCAAAAGAACGAAACAAAGTGACAACTGAAAGTACAGCTTGTGATCAACAGCACAGGTCACGACCCAAAATGAAGCAACCTCATTTGATATTGCTTTCCACTTCCGGTGCAAAAGAGAAATATTGTACTGTAAGCCAGCTATGTGTTGCAACTTCCCGCAAAGTTTAATTTGCCAACCCATTGACATCGTGTCTCATGTTTTTATTTATCTAGCAAGAGCGAAAGAACACTCTCCTTAATAGCTTCCTGGTTTAAAAAGGAAATAGCTTATAGACCAAATAAAAGTAGAACATTATTGAAATTGCAATTGACTCGAGAGCCACTAGCGCTAACTGACTCTTGCTTAATTTGGTTGTGATGAAGACATGGATTTGGTAGTTTTTGTTTTAATTTAACGTCACCTCTGAGTTCCAGAATTGATTGAAGACGCGTCCTTGAGTTTCTGTAGTGGAAATTAAGTCAATCGGCACCTTGTAATTTTGTTGATTCATAGTTTTGGATCTTCACGTACGCCAAAAATTGAGATATCCGCTGACAGGCATCTTAACCAGGACGAGCAGAAACTAGAACTCTCTTTCAGCACCCAATAATTACAAGATTTTCTCCGGGTAAATATCCTCTGACCTCCACGATGAATGACCACGTCAATGTTGGATTAATGATAAACAGGGAAATAATGGACATGTTTTAGATACCGAAGTGATTTAAGATGAAGGTTCTTGAATTAACAATTTTAAGTCAAGCTTAGAGATTTTTGGTTTAACATATTTCAAAGATGATATCTATCAGAAATATGAGTCTTGGATCATGCAATTTCGAAAATACTTTTAAAATTCTTACATGAAGAAGGTTGTTAGGATCCAAAATGGTGATAGGCTCAACAAAGCAAAAGATCCGAATTCTTCAATCAAAACTCCAAGAATTACAACCTTGGGCCACCTCGTTGCTTGCCCAAATTCTGACGGTAACTCATCAAGTTCAAACCGTTAACGATTTAACCCCCAGAGATCACATCATCTCTAACAAGTCCATTTCCAAAATTCACACAGCTCACAACAGAGCTTGAAGTCTTAATACTCACCGTGATTCAATTTTTACCTATAAAAACTCTTATTCATGGCTCTCCTCTCTTAACAGCACTCTACTACATTGAGCAACCATCTCACTACTTTGCGACCATGATGTGATGGTCCCACGCATTGACGTTCTTCCCATGGGCCTCTTTCATAACAATCGGTTGTCTCCCAGGCAATTCGCACGATTGGTTGTCCTGCCCAGAGTCGTCGTTGTACCCCAAAACTTGGATTGGTAACCCATGGCTTTCCCAACGACACTTAACGCCACGACGCTACTGACAGAAGGGCTCTCCTAGCCCATTAACGATTACAAAATGTTTGTGATTTAATTTCATCCTACATCTGTCAAAAAAATATTTGCTATGAGATCATCTAGACCAATCTGAATAGCATTGAAAGCATTACAATCATCATGTTACGTATTTGTAGATATTTCAAGATATCACTAGTATTTTCAACTTTTGTTACTTCCATCCTATTGGAATGCAAATAATTATTGTAATTCTTATATATAAAATCAAGATTTTTAAATCTATCAACATTTTTTGCCTAAAACCCAATACTCTCTTTTGATGCTATTCCGAATCAATTAATTATTTCAAGTTTAACTGCTTAAAGGGAAATTAATTATCTTTTGAAATCTTAAAAACATAAGTTTACAACAAAAAACTAACGTATGTATATGCTTTACAATAAAATTCATTACACATAATTTACCATTATATTGTAAAACTTTTAATATAGTAAAGCATCCAAATCTTATTTCTCAACAGTGACTTTCAACATCATTATCTCTTTTATCCTTTCTTTCTAATTCCTTGACAAGAAAAAAAAAACTATCTACTTAGTTACAATATTTATCCTTATGACTTATTATATGTTGATAATAGAAGAAAATGACAATTTCATTTCATACCAAGCATATTATAGGTGGATGATAGAATTATTTGAAGAAAATGGGGATGATACAGATATTATCTTGGTTGATTTTTGCTGGAATGTGGAATATTTTAATTAGGTGGTTAGGGTTTTGGGTTGATAAATGACTCACCAGCTTACGATTAACTTGTGATCAGTTGAGTCACGGTTTAAAGGCGGGTGAAATTCTTATCATTATTTTTTACATTAATAAATATAAATAAATAAATATATATATATATATATAGAGAGAGAGAGAGAGAGAAAGAGAGCGAGAGAGAGAGAGAGAGAGAGAGGAATTGGCTGAGACCTTTAGAAATTTTCTTAGATATTTCGCTGGCAAGACCCATAAATAGTTAAGCTTGTCTGAATCAAGATTATGGTCGTAATTTATACATCGTTAGCGGCCTAATTTAAGCTAGGGCCAGCTTATAACTTACTATTTGTGGCCTAATGGGAGCATTATCTGCAGAAGGGCTTCAAGAGTCCCCTAGTAACTGAGAAAGTGAACAATGCCACCTACTCCCTGCAATCCACGCAGCTCAAATATATACGCAATTTATTAATTATTTGACTTTACTATCATTAAATTAGGAAGAAAGGCGTTGTGATTGTTTAAAGTACATGTGAAAGATATTGCGTATAAGCTGACTGATTTTATTTACTTTATTTATATTCCTTGTCAGAGGCAGAAGGTAATACAATTTTGAAATTTTTTATATATTAATATATATTTTTTAATGATTTTTAAAATTTTTTGTATAGTATATGTTTTTTTCTCTTAATGACCCTTCAAAATTATTTTTTATTTAATAATTAGTTTAAATAAAAAATAATAAAATAATCTCATAAATTTTACTCAATTTTTTCTTAATTTAAGTTTCTCTATGCCTCTTTCTCTTTTTTTCATTTTTTACTTTTTTGTTTTTATTTTTAATTTACTCTTTTCTCTATAACCCACTACCGAAACACACCTCATTATTGGAGAGAAATTTATGAACTTGTCAACTTAGACAAAAAAGGACAAGAACACTTACCACCATTGTATGACATTAAGAAAAAGTAAAGTTTTCTTTTATATTCTTCTTTCTATTATATTATTATTATTATTTGTTTATTTTTTTATGTCTATTCTATTTGCTCATATGTTATAAGTTTTTATAAAATTTCATCTTTAAATTTTTATGAATCATCAACCATGTTTTTTTTCTTTCTTTTTTGTTATATGGGTTATATCTTTTACTCGTCATATTCTCCTTTTTTTTTTGTTATGTAGATTTTATTTTTTATGATTTTAGTCTTTAAAAATTAAAAACTTATTATGTAATTCTCAAATATAAGTTATAGCGTTGCACTGTTAATTGTTGTTTAAATTTTCATATTATATTTTTATTAATCTTGATTATATAAGAAAAAATTATTTTGAGTATATCTTTTTTATGAGCTTTACATTTTATATTTAATTGAAAGAAAATTAGCTTGAGTATATAAGAGGAAATTATCTTGACTATTTAGTCTTTAAACAATCCTATTTATATAAGAAAAAAATATTAATCATATATATCATATTTAACTATTTATATTTTTTGCATTATAGTTTTATCTTTAATATTTTAAGTTTAAATAGAAATAAAATAAGAACTTTTTTTTATTGAAGAAATAAAATAAGAATACTGGATATTGATTGCATTAATTTTTTAGGTTTAATTAAATTATGAGTTAGTTGAAAGCAATTGACAAATTCTTTAAAAGAAAATATGCAAATTGTCCAATTGAATCTCCTACACTTGAGCTAGTAAGCCTCAATGCTTTAACTTATGAACAAAAGGAAACATCGTCAAGTATAACTTTGCCAAAGGACTATTGTAAGTCTTTCTTTTATTATTCATTTGATTTACATGTTATATAAATTTATTATGGATTATGAATCTTTTCATTGTTAGTTAAATTCAACATATTAGTTTTAAAAATTGACTAACTCCGCTCCTATTCATTGTGACCAATATATATCTCTCTCTTATGCCACAATCATTATGCAACTATATACAAATCCTTTTTGTTATACTACTTATTTCTTGAGATATAATAGTTGTAATCTATATCATCTAACTAAAGAATGTTGAAAGAAGGTTAAATTTAAATTTAATCCTTATATCATACGAAAAATGTTAAATTTATTCTTTCCACTATTATTTGTATAAATTGAGTTCACATACATTTAACAATTATTAATATTGATCCAATCTTTTAGCATCTTTGGAATTCTTCCATCAAATATACTTACCTAGTATTGACCATGTTGATTGATGTTGACGTCATGTTGATTGTGTTGATTGATATTAGCACGGCATGGCATTGACTAAAAATATTTTTTATTTTAGAAATTAAAATAAACCAAAAATAAATTTTTATACTTACCTAGTATTGACCATGTTGATTGATGTTGACGTCATGTTGATTGTGTTGATTGATATTAGCACGGCATGGCATTGACTAAAAATATTTTTTATTTTAGAAATTAAAATAAACCAAAAATAAATTTTTAAAAAAATTCCATAACAATTAGAAAAATTGTACAAAATTTTATTTCTTTAACTTCGAGAAAGTGAGATTATTATGCAACCATTGAAAATAGATGCACCTACTAATATATATATATATATATATTCAATGTTTGAGAAATCAAGATTGATTTTTCTCTTCTTGTTTTTTTTTTTTTTTTAAAAAGAAGAAGAGAGAGATTAGAGAGAAATGAAATAGACTATAATTTTAGATTTTCTCAAATAATAAAGTGTGAATTTATATTATGTAATTTATTTTACCTTTTTTTTTATAAAAGACAATTTATGTTTATTTGGTCTTAATAAAATCATTTTAATATAGTCCATTATATGATCTAATAAAGTGAGCTAAACTCTAACATTAAATGTGGGTTTAAGAGTGTAAGCCTATGTAATAAATTCTAAATCTTATAATAGGTGGGACTAGAGATTCACTATATAAAGGAATGGCAAGTAAAATCCAAAAGCCCGCTCAAAAA
Organism: Theobroma cacao; assembly: GCF_053813885.1. NCBI lineage: Eukaryota > Viridiplantae > Streptophyta > Magnoliopsida > Malvales > Malvaceae > Theobroma > Theobroma cacao. The sequence goes on from NC_142640.1 coordinate 14,422,397, forward strand.
ACATCAAAAAAACATTTTGGTCCCTTTTGTTTTAAAATGATACTTTTTGTCCCTTAATTGTTAACACCGATAACCAACAGTTAAAAAAAATATACTTAATATTACATAAATATTTTAAGACACAAATGCTCTCTCAAGAAAAATCTGCTCATGTTCCTTTCAAAAACTTAATAAAATTCACTTTAATATTTAATGAAATTCAATATTTGACAAAGGAGAAAAAACCTTAAAATTTAATAAAATTCTAGAATGAGATTTGTGAGTGCAGTAGTTTGTCTCATTTTGATAATCAATAAAATTCAATATTTGACAAAGAAGGAAAAAACTTAAAAATTTTGATCTATAGAAGTTAAAATCTTTTTATGTCATCCTAAACTCTAGTCTCAAAGAACAAGTTTTGAGTAAAACTTTTTCAACAAAATTAATAATCATGAGTAAGAAATTAATCTCTTGACCCAACACAATCAAATTTGAAATATCCATTACTGAACAAAAGATTTACTTTTTAGTACATTCTTTTCAAATTCTCAAACTGTTAGAGAAATAAAGAGTTCGATGAAAATAAACTTTACCTTAAGAAAGAAGTTTATGGTTTTCAAGGCAGATACAGCTTCAAATTTTCAAGCCTCCAAATCAAAATTTTTTAAGTTTTTTTTTCTGATTAAGGTTTTGGAAAGAACGATGAGCAGATTTTTTTTAAAAGAGAATATGTTTAAATTTAAAAAATAATATAAAAGGTATTTATATCTTAAAATATTTATGTAGTATTAGGTCTAATTTTTTTTAACTATTGACCAACGGTGTTAATAATCAAGGGACCAAAAACATTATTTTGAAACAAGAGGGACCAAAGTGTCCTTTTAAAGTATTTTGAAAGGGCTTTTTGCATTTTACTTAAGGTATGGCTTGGTCCTATCTCTCATCTACACAAAACATTAAGTATCTCACCCATTAGAGAGTTATTAGAAAAAAAGAGGAAGTTCCTCGTGTACTGAGTTAATTTGGTCAATATTACTTTCACTTTTTCTTTCAATATTGTTTCACTATCGATCATGAATCAAATATTGGGTACATTTTTCTTAAATTCAACTATGGAGAATTTTGGATTAATATAAATTAATTATATATAAATGTTATCCATTGGTATCAAAGCCTGCTCTAGTTTGAATAAAGGATCCAATTAAACATTATTTTATGTAATTTGTCATTAATTTACCATGTTTAAATCGAGATCTTTAGGCAAACGAAAAAATTATTTTTTGGTTACTCAACAACCTTTTTAAGGACAAAGTTTAACCCATCTACATTTTCTATGGTTAAGGTATAATCAACCAATCTACCTTTTAAATGGCTAAGGTATAACTAATATCAATTACAATAATGAGAGGAATAGAAGAGCTAGATGTCTGTTGGTAAGCAAGGTCAATAAATGATACACTTAAAGACTTTAATGACTAGAGAAGAAATGAATGAAAAATAAATGCTTGAAACTTTTCTCTTTTTCTTCTGTTTCAAAGTCTTCTCATCCTTATAAATGCGGTGAGAGCTTGTATTTATAATGTTAAAGTCTTTTGAAGTGGTAGGAGTAGCATTAAATGCAAAAATAGCCTTGTTAGTAGAATGCTCTAACGATCACAAGGTATCAATACATTTGCAAATGTATCAATACTTTTTCTGGATCATTTTTGAAAACCCATGAAAATATATCGATACAGTTTGAAATTTATCTATACATTTTTTATCAAAACCATACTGCTTAAAATTTATCGATACATTTTGGAATGTATCAATATATTTTCGGTCAAAAACATTCACTTTAAAATTTATCGATACTTTTCATAATGTATGGATATATTTTCGGTCAGAACTATTCTACTTAAAATCTATCAATACTTTTGGGCCAAATATCGATACATGAAGTTTAACTTTTGAAATTTTGACTTTTCGAAGAACAAGCATCGAGATATGACCAAATATATCGATACTTATATGAATATATATATACACATTGACTACGTATCGATACATTTCACGTTGAATCCAATATTGAAAGTCTTTTGAGTTGGTTTTCTTTTCCAAACACTTAGTCATTTCATTTAAAAGTATCAAGGGACTTTTTGAGTTGTTTAAAATGTATTAAAGTAATTTTAATCATTTGTCTTTGTTATTTCAAATTATAAGATCAATTGTACAGCCATAAAGCTAACAAACACTATTGGTTATGCTTTTGAAATTAAGGATTCAATTTATGATAATTAATGATTCAAAAGATATTTACTTGTGTTCTTTGGCTCAAGGATTATATAAATTGTGTTTAGTTCCTACTAATACGTATGCTAGCTAATAGAATGTTGAAAGAGTCGCTAAAAGGGTCCATGTAAAGGAGACATCTTTCACGTTGTGGCATAAAAGGCTTGGCCAAATCTCCAAGAAAATGGTAGAAAAAAGATTAATAAAGGATAACTTCTTATCTACTTTTATTATTGATAACTTGGAGACATGTGTTGATTATTGTAGAAGTAAGATGACGAAAATAAAGAGAAAATTATCAAATGAAAGTTCCAATTTACTAGAACTTATTCAAATTGACATAAGTGGATCATATATCTCTACTATATGCAATCGTAGATACTTTATGGCATTTATAGATGATTTTTCTTATTATGGTTATATATTCTTAATTAAAAATAAGTTTGAAAGTCTTGATAAATTTAATATCTGTAAGACTGAAGTTGAGAAACAATTGGGAAAAACCATTAAAACTTTCCAAGTTTGATACTGGTGGTGAATATTGTTATAGATATGACACAACATGACCACAAAAAGATTTATTTGCCAAATGTTTAGATAGTTGTGGAATAGTACCTCAATACACTATACCTAGTAATCTTGAACAAAACGGTTTGGTTGAAAGGCTGAATTGCACCCTAAAATGATATGATAAAAAGTATGATTAGTGGGGCTAATTTACTAGAATTTTTATGAGTAAGAAACAATCAAAAAAACCTTATACATCTAAAATAGAATTCCTAGCAAATTTGTTCCTAAAACCCCTTATGAGTTATGGACCAAACAAAACCTAGTTTTAATTACTTACGTGTTTAAGGATGTCCTTCAAAAATTCATCTTTATGATCCAATTGAGACTAAAATATAGTATCGTTCCACTGGTTTCTATTTTATTGGGTGCTTAGATCGTTCAATGGGCTATATTTTTTATTGTTCAAGTGGAGGTTGTAAAATGGTAAGGCAAAAATAGTCATGTTTCTAGGGTTGCATGTGGCTGATGCTAATTGCCTTAAAGTTAGAGATAGAGGTGAACATATTAAGCCAATAAGAATTTCTATAACCATACAGAAGGATATTGTTGTGGATACACCAGGGAAAATGAACAAGTACAGCCAATTCTTAGTGAGGTCGTCAACATGAGAATATTGTAGATGAACCACAAAGAAGATCTACAAGGATAAAGAGGCATGCTCTTTCCTCAAACATCTATATATTCTATCTTGGAGAGGATGATTATGGTAGTGGCTATATAGTTAATCTAATAACTTTTTTAAAAGCTATTTTTATTCCTCAATCAAATCTATGGTGGGATGCAATAAAAGATGAGATACATCTATATCACACAATAAGGTATGGGAACTTGCTGAGTTACTATAGGTTTGTAAATCCATAAGTTGTAAATGGCTGGACAAGACCAAAAAACATTCTAAAGGAAGGATTGAGAGGTTTTGTCACATCTCGTTTTCTTAAGGATCGTGACTGACGCATGAACCTATGTGGATATGGCCCATTAGGACCAAGCAAGCCATAAACGGCATGTGTGGTTTTGACATCCACCTCACTCATATAATATCCATACAATATAATAACATTCATAAGTATATAAACATCATCACATCATTATGGAACTTCTCAACCTAATGTGTGGAACATTATGTACTCATTCATCACACAAATATATAAAAAAAAAATCATCATAGTTATGGAACTTCTTAACATAGTGTGTGATTTCTATTTCATTTCATATCAATATTCACATCATACATATCATCTAATGATCGGCACACATTCTGTGCCTTTATCACCTATAGTCCTTTTACCATAGTAACAATATTTATCTACACCCATTTTTCGGGGCTCAACTGTAACACCTCATACTTTGCTATGTTGACTAATAGAACTTATCAAATACCAATTGAGGTTAATTATAGTGTTTAAGAGTGATGAAGGGTGGAGGGAATATTCTAAAGTAAAATATTTCGCACGCGAAGCAATAGCAATTAAATAATAATTTTTTTATTGAGAATGAATTAACGATATAAAAAGTTATTCGGATGTGAATCGGGGCATAATAAGACATTTTGGGTGCCAAAGAGAGACAAGTGAAAAATTTTGGAATAAAATAATATTAAAATATTAATATTTTATTCAATGTCATAATTTTTCATGAAAAATTAGTATATGGTCAATCTAAATGGGGGAGAAGAAGAATGAGGAAATTTTGGAGAAAAATGACGTTAATGGGGCCCTCGTGTCTTTATTAAATAAAGCTAACGAGGGTAAGTCAATATTTAAATATTGCGATGATACCGCGTTGAAGTATAAACTTGATATTTTATTGATACAAGTGTTAAGAAAGAAAAATGAAAATAAATTGGACTTAAAAGATTGTGGGAAGATACAATTAAAAAGGGTGAAATCTTTGGAGGGTAAAATGATAATTTTGCCATTAGTTTGGTCAAAGCTTTCAAAAGAAGCTTTAACTCTTCATCCTTATCCCATGGCCGATCCTTATCTCCAACCAAGAGATATTTTCTTCTTCACCTTCATGCTCCCACGCCATTTTCATGCTTCCATGCCATTTTCACCTTGCCACCATGCATTTGAAAAGAAAAATGGCTTTGTTTTGCAAAGAAAACCGTACTCTTGGAAAGAAAATAGATGAGATCAGTTGGAAAAAAGGAGAAAGGAAAGAAAGGAGAAAGAAAAAGAGAGAAAGGAAGAAAAAGCTTGGTTTTGGTGATTCAAGTAAGGAAAGGTAAGGATTCTTGTTTTTAGCTTGAGTAATCTTTGAAAATGAGTTAGTGACTAAGAGAAATGTCTTGTGGCAGCAAAGATTGGCTTGATTGGAGAAAAATTGGTGACATACAAGCCAATAAACCCATGGGTACATGATGAACTCAAAGTGAAAAAGGAAAGCGATAAGCTTAACACTATGTTTTCAAGCCTACGGTTAGTTGAATATTGTGAAGAAATAATTGTGCAAGTGTGGGCAGCATATGAATGTAAATTATGGTGCATGTAAACTTATGAAATGCTTGATGAAATTAGATTTATAATTGCTGCCATATATGTGGTTTATGTTGAGAAAACATATGACAAATTTGAATAAAAATCGTTGGAAAGGTTGAAATGGGCACTTGATGTTATAAACAAGTTACTGATACTTATAATCTAAAGAATTATACAAGAAATGGATATGAGGAACCTTAGCAAAAAACGTGTCAAAACGTGGTGGTGTACCAGGCGAGGTAACAAGTGACTGGCAAGTATAAATAGTGAGATACGCACTCGAATCAATAGCAACGAAGCGTCCCGTTATTATAAGGTGAGTGGGGGGTGCCTATTTCAAAATTTTCATAGCTATATAATGTTATACGTTTTATAAACGTCGCCGGATTTCATTAAATGCAATTATGGAAAGCATGAGCTGTTAGCCTCGATAGGAGATTTTTAAATGAACTTACAATGATTTATACATTGTTATTGTGGAAAGCATGAGCTAGTAGAACTCGTAGAAAATTGTGGATGCAAGTTGTTTTGAAAATTGTTTTGGATATATCAATAAATGAGAAAGTGTTTTAAGAATCGGGAAACAAGCCTTTTATGCTATTTTGCGTTCAAAATCTATGCCTTGTATCTTTTGTGTGATACGCATAGTTAAATGCAATTGTTGAATGATCTAAAATGCAAGCTTGAAGCACCGATTTTAGTCCGATCTTTGTATAAGAGAATACACCATGCCTTTTTAGGTGAAGAAATTTGAAAGGTTATTGAACCTTGTTTATAAAAGATTTTAAGCAAAAGACTTGGAAAACCTCGATTTGATTTTTGAAAATGGTTTTGACAAACCAAGTTTGTTGAGTGTAGGCCGGCTGTCACTTCGGTTAATTGTGACCCTCGTGCATGAGTGAGCTCTATCTAGAGAACCTTTGGGTCGTCGACGGGCAGTTAAGCGTGGCAAGGGCCACGATTTGTGATATGTATACGTGGCTAGGCCATAAGTGATCTGGTAGAGTGAGACTCTCGGATGTGCGTGGTAGCGACAGCTTGATTTTCCGATATCGGCCAACATTGTGGAGGCTGCCATGGCTATGAGAATCCGGTGGAGTAAGACTCCCGAATTGTTATTACGTGGAAGTAGGTCCACGTGTTGATATTATACTTTCCTACTCAAGAGCCTTGTGAGTTTTCAACGCGTACTCTCTTGCATGGTGGAGAGTTAAGATTTTCTTTGCAACTCTCATTGTTTAAATAAAAGCTTTCAGTTCTTACTTGACAAACATGAGTTGATTTAGGTGGTTGTACACTTTGATTTCTTTACATGCCATGCTTACCTTTATACTATATTTCATATTTTGATGGCAATGATGTTTTCGGTGATTGAAACTCTTTTTGTTACACTTATTTTCAGCACTGTTTTGCCAAAGAAAACATTGTATTATGATTTTACGATATTATTTTTACAAGGCACAAATATCCTCCTTGTGGTTTGGTTTATAAGATTTGCATTTTATATTCTGGTTTTATCATTCAAATGATCTGCTTATTGCTTGTTTCCCATCTTCTCCTTGCTCACGGAGCTGATGATCACTGAGTTTGTGAGACTCATCCCTTTATTTCCCTTTTGCAAATAATGATCGGCCTGGCGTGCATTCATTGGCACTTATGGTGCATCGCAGATAGTTAAAGGCATCTCATAGCATTTCATTCCAAGTCACTTCGCTGTTAAAGGTCGAATGTAGCACTTTGTTTATTTAATTGTAAATGGATAGTGGCCTTGGTATAAGTATTAAACTGGAGACTTTAGACCTCATTATATATACTTATGATTATATGTTTTAAAGATTGAATCGATTATTATAAATGTGGTTCCAATTATGATACGAAAGTATACGGTTTAAGCACTAATATGGAATGGTGATCGTATACAGTGAGCTAATGGGTATTTCTAGTAAGGCTTGTTCGAGATTTGATGGGTTTACTCGCAAGTCTCAAATGCAAGTAACGGCCGAGGAGCGGTCGTTACATCAACACAATGTTCACAATGATAAACAAATATGAGTGTATCAGCATTTATTCGCATAACCAATTATCATCCAAAACTAAATAGTATAAGACTTGACTTGACACACTACGGAGTGTAGTGACACTAATGGTTGGAAAGGGAGGCATTATCACACCTACCAAGTATGAGCTAGCTATTACTCCACAAGGCACCTAGCCAAGCTAGCTATTGGTCTATAAAACAAAAACAAAGCAAGAGTTTTGTAATAAACCACACTTTGCAAAAACAACATAAATTTCATAAACTTTAACATAAGCCTTCCAAATGTCAATAATCTTGTTTCAAACATTTTTCATAAATGCATTTGAAAGCCAAGTTACATAAAAGTGTTGATAAATATTATAGCTCCAAGTACAAATACTTGCAAGGAGAAAAAAAGAAAGTTCGCTTTAACATTATCAGTACCTGTACTGTTGGTAGCGGAATCAATTCTCATACAACCCATAATTCGGGTAAATACCTCTCGTACAGAGATCTAAGAGCACTATTCAAGTCTTTAACTTAATAGTCCTATATCAATCATTCAATACATGAATATACAATTTGACCATTAAACACGTCATCATTTAATACGATAACAATATCAACAACTCAATATGAACACTGAAAACACCGCATCAAAATTGGCACATTCACCTCAATCTTACATTTATGTAAGTGTGTGGTATAACACCCACATTTGGCCATTTTTTTTTACATATGGTATGAAGCCCCACATCTGGTCTGAATATTTGTGTGATACAACGCCCCACATCTGGCCCTTGTTATGTGTGATATAACGCCCTATATCTAGCCTTTATCATGTGTGGTATAACACCTTACATCTAGCCCTTATTCTCATATAACAATATACTCAATGCAACATATTCTCATTGATATATCATATTTCAACTAAAACAATGTTATTCACATTTTATCATTTCCAATTATAGTGATATTTCATTAGTGGGCATCTATACATTCACATAAACCTCCTTATAGAGGCATCTCAATTCATCCACATGACTAACATATATGCCATAATGGTTTTCTATCATTTCACATTTCATATAATTGGATGGGTAGTTATTTATTCACTTAGGCTTTTACCTAGCCATGCACCAATTGTGCAACTACTATTCAATTGAGGAATATTTGAGTGAAAACACTTGAAAGGTTTTTTCCCCCTTGTTGAAAACTAATATGTAATAGACTATTTACTTACATAATAGATTCAAAACTTCATTAAAAATGTTTGTGTTCAAACATTTGAATTTATCAAAATCACAATAGCATGCAAAATATGCAAATCATCCAATCGATAAATCATACTCCACTTTACCATATAAAATACTTTAAGAGGTGTACCCACTCACCTTCAATAAGTTGGCCTTTACCAACAAGCAAGACTTTACTCCAGTGAATTCCTTAGAGTTTCGATCGCATCTAAAGCATTCAACAATCATTGTAAACATTACTTAAGCTATACATCACGTGGTAATCATTCTACAATAATTTGAAACTAGTCAAGTTTATCAAATATTAATTTTCCTAGCTTAAACCCATAGTTCTACATTAACTAAAGCAGGAAATTCTTAAACCCATCTTCCTTTACCTTAAATAAGCTATAATCAATGAGAAAAACCACCAAATCCTTTAGCTTGAAGGATTAATTAAATCTGGACATAAAAACACTATTTTTCAAAGCTAGAAAATCATAAATTTAAGATTTAAAAGTTGAAGAATATCACCTTGATGTTTAAAACTAAAATCCAAGCTTCAAATCTTCCAAAATGATGATTTGGGATGGAAAAGGATTTAAAGTGGTTGAGATTTGAGGGGGAAAATGAAGGAAAATGGTTGGAAATTAAAAACCCTCATAATATGTGACATATTTATAATGGGGGCGTGAAAATACCCTCATACCCCATTTTATTTTTTGGAAAACAAAGAAATGTATTGATACATTTAGACCATGTATTGATACTTTTGGATCTGAAAAAATTGTATTGATACATTATGAACATATATCGATACATGCTTATCAGAAAGCCTTTTTAGGTCAACTATATCGATACATTAGAGATAGAATGCCTATAAAATCCTACTAAGCTTATTTACATTCAATACCATTTATGTAAATGTCTTCAGTTTTGCTTCATTTCTTTCTACTCTCCATCTACTCAAGATATTTAATGTAAATACGCAAACACATCTTATTTGGATTCAATAAAAATATAAAATAAAATAAAATTCCAAAAGCGTCAAAATCTAAATTTTGGTTTCAAGAACAAAATCGAGAAAGTTCGACGAAAATTAAATTTTGGGCTTTTATTTATCATAACAAATGTACTTTAAAAATTATGAAAAAATCATTCTAAGTTATATCAATACCAAAGGAACCGTTCTATCATTTTTTATTTCCATCAAATTGTTTTATAAAAATCACATATTTTGACCCATTCTAAACTTAAAAAAGTTTATACTTCAACAATGATAGCCAAGCAAGGTGGTACCCACAAAGTATAAACAAATAGATGGAAAGGACTACAACCAATGAACAAAATCATCCATAATAATTGTTAAAAGCTCACTTACGGATTTACCCAACTATCCTCTTATAAAAGTTGTGGGTTTCACAAGTTTAAAGCCAAATTGATTGCCCAAGGTTTTACACAGTTGAAGAAGTCTATATGTTGCAGGTAAAGGGATTTAAGGAGAATAGTAAAGATCATTTTTTGTGTAAACTCAAAAAGTCTATTTATGGGCTCAAACGAGTTTCTCGCTAATGGTATCTTAAATTTGATGAAATAATCACCTCTTTTGATTTTGTTGAGAACATAGTAGACATTTGCATATATCAAGATCAATAGGAGTAAGTTTATCTTATTTTATATGTTGATAATATCCTACTTGCTAGTAGTGATTTGGGATGTTGTAAGACACTAAGAAGTTATTGTCAAGTCAATTTGATATGAAAGATCTATGGGAAACATCCTATGTCTTTAGCATTAAAATCTATAGGGATAGATTTTATCACTTCTTAGAACTCTTTTAGTGTACATACATTGATCAAGTGTATGATGAATTTGTTATGCTTCATTAGAAAGATGGAGATGTGCCAGTTATTAAAGATGATAAATTGAATTTGACACAATATCCCAAAAATGATGCTGAAAGGAAATCTATGACAGTAACACCATATACTAGTGTAGTAAGAAGCTTGATGTATAATCAAATGTGCATTAGGCCTAATATTGCCTTTACAGTCAGTATTTGGGAAGTTGCAAAGACGGTGATGAGAGAGAACTAAGATTGTATGATATTTTATCATAAGGTTAAAAACCTTAAGCTAGTTGGTTACAGATTCTAACTTTGCTAGCTATTCAAATATATTTTTATATTGGCATATAGTGTAATATCTTACAAAAGTGTAATGTAGACGCTTGTGACCTCATCCACTATGTAGGTAGAATTTGTATCATGTTATGGAGAAGCTACATAGACAATCTAGGTAAGAAATCTCAGAAAAAAAATTATCAATAGTTGACTCTATTGATAAACCAATACAATTATATTGTGTTAATGCTATAATAGTTATATCTACTAAAAATAAAAAGGCAAACTAAGCATATAAAGATAAAATATTTGACAGTTAAAGAACTTGTGAAAAAAGATGATATTTTGGTAGAGCATATTAAGATTGATGACATGATAGGTGATTATTTGACCAAGGGATTGCGCCATGTCACTTTCAAAAAACATGTTTTATGACATGAGCCTTTTAGAGTGCTTTGATGTGCTTAATTAATAAGAAGATTTCATATTGTTCTATTTCATGCTTTTTTTGCTTAAATTTATTTGGAGCACATTGTTGATGATGTATTTGGATTTAGTATTACTAGTGATTATTTAATAATATTCAATTATGAAGTGTTTATGTATACATACTTTTTTTTCATATGTGAAAACTTAAGACATGCATCAATCTTAAGTATACGTTGGGGCATAAATTGATAGCCTTAAGGATACGTCTTTGACACATAAAATATATCTCAAGATATGTAAGGCAGACATATAAGTTTCTTAAATAAACCATAAAGTGTTTCTCTTACAAGCTTTAATTGCATAAAGTAGAGAACAAAGTGTCAGTCGCTTTGTGAAATAGATGAAATAGATCAATCAAGTAGTGTTGTTATTCATTGTTACACTACTACATTAATTTTATATTGATAAGATTGGATGGTATATGTGATTATAGTTGATGTTGTATCTTGATAGAAGTTATTATATCACAAATGTTATTAGATAGAAGGATTTTTAGGAGTAAGTCCCAAGATCAATTTTATTTTTTTTTTAAAAAAAATTGAGCTTATAAAGTTTCAATTTGTCTTAACATGTGAGTCATTTTTAAGAAAATGCGTTTTTAAAATTTGAATTTAAATATCATAGTCCTAGTGAGACATTGTTAGATTTTTTCAATAATAAAGTGTTGGACTTACTCCAAAAAGAAAGTGTTGGACTTGCATTATTTAATTTGTCTTACCTTTTCATAAAAGATAGATTAAGCTTATTTGGTTTTTGATAAAGTGAAGATATTATATTCCATAATATGATCTAATTAATAAAATAGGTTAGACAATAATATTAAATGTGGACTTAAGAATATAAGTCTATTTAAGAAATTCTAAATCCTATGATTTGTGAAATTAGGGATTCATTATATCAAGATATGAATAAGTCTTCTCAACTATCTACACAAACATTAAGTATCTCACCAATTGTAGAGTTAATGAAAAAAGTAGGAGGAAAATCCTAACACTTTCATTGTCAAATTATGGATCAAAAATTAAGTATGCTTTTATTTTCTAAAATTCAATTATGATAAATTCTAAATTGATATAAATTAATTATTGCATAAAATTTATCCCACATAAAAGATAATTTATTGGAGTTCATACAATGATTATTAAATTGGAGTTGAAAAAGCAAACATTTTGTGTTTCTGCTTGTTATCATGTCATTGTCTAGGACAAGAAAAATGAAAATATAATATCACAATAACAAAATAAGATTATTTTATAAAACATATAAATTAATAAACACAATTAGCGACACCTTATTATACAAAAAAAAAATTACACTTCATCCCCTAGTTCGAAGATAGGCATAGTATGACGAAAGTGCCTATCCATTGAAGACGTAAAAAGCGTGGATAAACGATATATTTTTTAAAATAGAATAAAATAAAAAACTGATTTGAACCAAATTAAATATTTTTTGAATTGCTTTTTAACCAAATCCAACAATAGTTTTTTTTAATTGAAAAAAAAAACATATTCAAATTCTACTTTTTAAATAAAAAATTATACATTAATCAATGAACTAAATGTTCTAATTGCAAATTCAACATTGGTTTGAATTAGTTTCAATTTTAGATTTTATAAGGAGGGAAAACAACATTGAGATTCATTTTTGTTTTTTATTTTTTATTTTTAGGTTAAAAGGAGAAATTTTTTATTATCCTTACCCTTTCAACCAATAAAGACTGAGTTGTGAGAAACAGGTAAAGTTGTCTATATGGGCTGGGCTGAGCCCAAGCCCTTATGGGCTAAGAAAATATGAGTTGGGTCGAGCCAGCCAATTTTTATTTAAGCTATCAAAACCTCAACCCAACCCATCCCTTACTAGCCCATGGGTTGGGTTGGGTCAGCCCATTTTTTTTTTTGTAAAAAAAAATTTTTTTTATAATTTTACTTAATAAATTTTTTATTAATAAAATTATTTTATTATTTAATTTATAAATTAAAATTATTAATTTGATAAGTAAAAATTAAACACATTGAAATAAATAAAATAAGTAATATTATTGATAATTAAATATATAAAATTATTAATTTTTTTATTCCATAAGGTTGGCCCACCCCAGCCCATTGATTTGGTGGACTGACCCATATAAGCCCGATTTTAATATGGATCTAAAGTTTCAAGCTCAACTCATTTCATATTCAATAAAAAATAAATCGATCCAATGGGCCAAGCTCATTTTGACAGGTATAAAAACAAGTGCTTCGTAAAACATTTTCATTTCTCGAAGGTAAGGAAAGAACACAAACGTCTCTAATACACAATTTTTCATTAAAAAAATAAAATGATAATGAGCACAGCAAGAAAAGAAAATTGAACAATTAAAATTATTAGAACGACTTGAAATTTGACAATCCGCTTGATGCGAGTGAACGAAGGGAATATTCTCCAAGTCAGCATTGTAAGCTACTAATAGTAAAATACTACAACAAACGTTACTATTCCAAGGAATTAAAGGTGAACTAGATTGTAACCAAGTAGAACAACAACAACAACATCATCACAGCTTAGCAAAAACAGGTTTCTTTTTGTGGATTTGGGCAGAGATTGCCTGGGTCAGATCATCAGACAGAAGCATCGAAGAGTTCCAAGTTGCAACATAATCTAATCCTTGTTCCAAACTCAACTCCCTGCTTCTTAGCAACACAGCTTTTGTCCCACTCACGGCTAGTGGAGACTTCCCACCAATTCCTGCCAAACCAATATCACTTTCTTTAACATTCAACCACACACACGTAACTGCATGTTTGGTATGGGGAATGGCTAAGCTATTCCCCTTCTATTCCTAGTTACTATTTACTCTTGTTTGGTTGGCAATTAAGCAAGGAATAACCATTCTCCCATTTTACCTATTTTTCAAAATTAGTAAAAACTCTTCTTTAACTATCAAAAATTGTTAAGATTAAATTACCTCTCATAAATTTAAAAATTTACAACTTTACCCATATTAATATTTGTAAATAAAATATTAATATGTAAATAATCAATTATTAATATTTTAAACAAATTATAAATTATTAATATTAAATAATAAAATAATAATAAATAATAACATTTAAATTATAAATAAAATAATAATATTTTATAATATTAATATTTAAATTATCAATTAATAATATTTTAAATAAATTATAAATTATTAATATTTAAATATAAAATAAAAATAAATAATCATAATAATATTAAAAATAAAAATAAAATAATAATATTTTATAATATTAATGATTAAATTATAAAAATCCTAATATTTAAATTATCAATTATTAATATTTTAAATAAACAATAATTATCATTATTTAAAAATAAAATAAAATAAAAATAAATAATCATATCGTAATAAATCAAAATAATTATTTTTACTTTATTTCATTAATCATATTAAATTATATAATAACTATTTTATTCTATTTTTATTTTATTATTAATATTTAAATAAATTATAAATTATTAATATTATATAATAAATATTATATAATAAATTATAAATTATAAATATTTATATAAATTATAAATTATTAATATTTTAAAAAAATTATTAATATTTAAACAAATTTATAATAAATATTAATGATTAAATTATAAATAGAATATTAATATTTAAATTATCAATTAATAATATTTTAAATAAATTATAAATTATTAATATTTAAATATAAAATAAAAATAAATAATCATATTAATATTGAAATTAAAAATAAAATAATAATATTTTATAATATTAATGATTAAATTATAAAAATATTAATATTTAAATTATCAATTATTAATATTTTAAATAAATTATAATTATTAATATTTAAAAATAAAATAAAATAAAAAAAATAATCATATAGTAATAAATCATAATAATTATTTTTACTTTATTTCATTAATCATATCAAATTACATAATAATTATTTTATTTTATTATTATTTTTTTCCACAAATTAAATGTACCATAAGATTTCAGGACTAATATTATTCTCCTCGAAATAGCCACGAGGCCTATTTGATTTAATAATATTATACTACAGTAAAGTCAATATAACAAAAATACAAACTTACCCTCCGCAATGTTACGGACGCCTTCACTCAAGTCCTCCTTTGACCAGAAAACCTGAGAAACAAGACCCAACTCCTTTGCCTCCTGACCCGAAAACCTCCGACTTGTTAACGCCAGCTCCATGGTGTTGCCGAACCCGATAATCCCAGGCAGCCTCTGGAGCGATCCGAGATCAGCCGTAATAGCCAAATCGACTTCCTTCACAGAGAAAAACGCATCCCTCGTACAACACCTTACGTCACAGGCCGTCACGATATCGATCCCTCCGCCGATGCATGCGCCGTGTATCGCCGCGATTACCGGTTTACGGCACCGCTCGATGGCGGTGATGGCATCTTGCATGAACTTGATCTGTCTCCGTAATCG
This sequence comes from Theobroma cacao, assembly GCF_053813885.1. Lineage (NCBI taxonomy): Eukaryota > Viridiplantae > Streptophyta > Magnoliopsida > Malvales > Malvaceae > Theobroma > Theobroma cacao. The sequence goes on from NC_142640.1 coordinate 14,438,007, forward strand.
CTCACCGGAGCGGCCGCGGTCGCCGGAGTGATTGCGGAAGATGTCTTTGAGGCTTTTGAGGTCGATGCCTGCACAGAAGTGGTCGCCGGCTCCGGATAGGACTATAGCGGCGACGTTAGGGTTTTGGTCGAGGGCGTTAAGAGCTTTGGGGAATTCGTTGAAGAAGTCGAGAGAAAGCGCGTTGCGGACAGATGGGCGGTTAAAGATTAGGTTAAAGACTCCAGAGTTTGGTGAATTTTGGAGAATTTCCAGGGTTTCGTATTTCTCTTCCATTTTTGGATTTTCGCAGTTTTCGAAGGAAAGTCAGTGAAAAGCAAAGAAATGAAAAGAAGTATTGAAGATTCCGAATATATCACTTTTTTGTACAGTATCATCATCCTCTAAATGGAATGAAATATTCCATAAAAATCTTTATAAATTAGCTCTTGTAATTTTTTTTCTAAATTTAAACTTGATAAATTAATGGAATAAAATACCAAAAAAAAACACGGAATCTTGTGAAATTTCTGAACATTTTAATGCTCAGCTTGGAACAAAGTAATATTTTATCCTAAAAAGGCAGATCTCCCTTTCTCTCCGATCTGGGCTCGGTTGGTCTCCTCTCTCTATTGACTGAAACTCTGGATGTTCTAAAATGTTGAAACAAATCTTCTGTCCAAGTTTTTAAAGCTAAATAAGCGTTATGTACCCTCGACTGAATCAATATATGACATATTACTGTTCCAAAGAAGTAAAACTCCTTTAACAGTTAACGGTGAGGAGTGAGTTACTTTATATGTGTTGATAGCATCGAATTTGTAACCTTGTCAACTTGAATCCGTGAATCTTGTATGAGAGTATGTGAGCATGTTACTAAGATTAAACTAATCTACCGAGCATATCGTATCAAAATTGCTATGGAGCATCATGAAAGGATCACATATTACTTGGATCACTTAGAATATCGTAAGCTTGTGAATTTTAAGTAGAATCCATATCAGTAAGACATGAAGTGACTTTTAAATATATAAATATGAATCTTTTATCACCTATTAAACATATTTTTTAGAGTGAAAAACGTGAATTTGTTATTTATAAACTTATTTAAAATTTATTTTTAGATTTTCTTTCCCTTTACAAATAAAGAGCCTCCTTTACAAGTAAAAAGCTTGTACAATGAAAGCGTTTGGAGTAAAATATTACAGATCTCATATTAGTACAAGATGAGGTAGGTCTTGGGGTATATAAATATGTGTTTTCTAACACTTATTTTAAGCATGTCTTCTACAATTTATTTTAGATATATCATTTACGTTAGAAATATGAACTCGTGATTTATAGACTTCCTTAAACTTTATTTTCAGAGCTTAAGGTTATGCACAATTGAGTTTAAGTTTTGACCTGTAATAATGTGAACCTTTTACTAAAATTAAATTACTCTAATTGGCATATCGTATCAAAATTGTTAAAGAGCTTCCTTAAAAGGATCTCCAATTATTTGTGTCACTTAGAATTTTAATGCACACCATATATTTGATTGAACAATAAATTTTCATTAGTTGCTTTTGATTTGCATTAAATTTGTTTTTATAACCAAAATATAGTACATAGTACTACTATATTTTCTTTAAGGGGGTAGTAAAATTTTCTTTAAAAAGTTATTGATCATGCAATAGTTCCACTAATCAATTTAAAGTGGACGTTAATTATATCTCAACAAAAGCAAAACTAGAACTGTTAAACTTGTAGTAATTGTAGAATATTATAAGCTTGAATCCATACTGTTTACATTAATTTCCTTTTGTACTATTCAAAAAAAATTTCTTTTATACTATACTAACATCTATGTACAAAATCAATAATTGATGATCTAAGCTCTATTTCATCATATTAATTTTTAATCGGTAAAGATGAGCATCTTTAATATTGTCATGTGGATCATATTTTATTGATTTAGAAAGGAGTAAATTTTGAGGATTTTTTTTGGAAAATATTTTTCACAAGATAATTCAAATGACAGAAGATATTTTCAATATTTTATCCAAATAATAATAAAAATTTAATTTTTCAATAAAATGTTTTACACAGAAAATATTTTCTTTCAACAAATTATTTTTCAATTAGCAAATGAAACTAAACTATGTTTGTATGTGTACATGAATATATACATATATACATATATCCATATATATGTATGTATATTTTAAAGAATATATCTTTACATTTAAAATATATATTTTATATTTATACCACAATATATAACAAATTCTTATTTTACTTTTATATTTTAAATATTCAAATTATATTTCAAAAAACATTTTTAAAATAAAAATTAAAAAAATTATGAGTTGGATAAAATTAAAAAACAAATATTAACATGTAAAAAAGGTTAAAAAATTAATAATTTTTCTTTTTCCTTCTTCTCTTTCCCTTCACTGGCTGTTAGGATTGTCACGGAGTAACTCTCTTAATCGCCTTCAACATCCAATTGACGTAGACCCAAGGCCGCTGAGGTCCAATCTAACGCTACTGGCGCAAATCTGTCCAGCAGAAACTGGATCTGGCCTCCCATAGAGAAGCCGGATCTGGCTTCTTCCCGCAGGCCAGATTCAGCCTCACGTTTGCCTTTAATAATTTATCCTAAAATAATGATTTTTGACAAAAAAAAAAATTTTATGGATTTTTTTACAAATATGAAAAAATATTTTCTTGGTTACTTTGTTTGTTATTAGTTCCACTAATTTATTTAGTTAGAATTTATAAAAGAATAAATAATTTTATTTTTCACATTTGCAAGAGCAGACAGAATAGTAGAATTTCTTGATAGGATTTTTTTTCCATCCAATAATGGTAATATTACATTAAAAAAGAGGTCAAGTTGCAAGATTAGGGAATCCTCAATTTAATAGGATGGTAAATATGATCATCATTATTCCTTTTTATATTTAAAAATTAATTAAAATAACTGATTAGGGAACTTTCTATAAAAAGGTCCTACCGGGAGTCGAACCCAGGTCGCTGGATTCAAAGTCCAGAGTGCTAACCACTACACCATAGAACCAAGGTGCGAGTTGTTAACAAAATTAGACTGAAGGCATTTTAGATACATGATTAAGGAATAATACACGGGTTGACTTACCTAACAGGGGTTAGAAGCTTAGGAGAAGGTGCAAATGAGAGAAATTAGAGAGTTGTGTACGGAAAGATTCTAGATTGATTAAAATTGAAATGGAAATGCTTGCACTTGAAACAAGGGTTTCCTTAAACAAATGCGGTTTGTAAATGACTAAAGTTGTGATTTCAGACCAAAGGGAGAATGATGTGTTGAGGGACGGAAAATCTATTTTGGCATTTACAGAAATCAAGGCTGGATTGAAGACCTCTCTGCTGGCACGTAACCATATGATTTGTGCATCTAGACATCTTAGGTGCAACTCCCCCCTGGCCCTACACTCCTTGGAGTCTCGAGAATTCCTAGCTCACTTGCCTTTACTTAGCATCCCTCTTAATTATGTGTCCTTGTTCAATCACCCTAACCAAGGATCACAACAATCCCCATTTTCCATTTGGAATTTTCACACATTCATACCTTTACTTGAAACTGACCGCCAACAAGTTTCTTTTATTTTTCATACACAGAGGTGGAAGGAAGAACAAAAAGTTTCAATCCAGAATTTCAAGTTACAAAATAGCAAATATGGCTTGGAGACCTAACAATCATATTAAAACAAACAAAATATTCGTCCATCTAACCGATGCCAGGATAAGTACCATCACCATAATTAATGAACCAAAATATCTTTTAAAAAGTTTACACTTTAAAATTATTCAACATTTACTACATTACTTTCTTGCTTTCCATAATCTATAATGATTTTAAACATACAATGTTTTCATAGTTGAATTTTTATATACATCCAATTGTCAATAAATATTATATAACAACATAATCATTTACTCGTGAAAATGCTGAGAGAAGCTTCCTCCCAGCACGTGTTACCTTGTTTAACATGCTCCTCTTTTCCTATCAGCTGAGCCATGCAATGAGAAAAGGTTATAAAATTAGTATTCTTTAAAAAATAAGTAGAAGAGAAGGGCTCTTCAATCTCTCATGGAATCCAGCATAAGGTTCTCGTGTCGTCCCCTGCTTGAATTGAATGAATTGGTACAACTTTTACTTGATGTTTATTTGGGTCAAACACGTTTTTAACTAACGTGGGCAGATTCCAATGTATGCAGAATTCCTCCCTCCCAATTAGTTATGAACTCTAATGAAGCACTAATTGATCATGTTTACCTTGCACAAAATGTTTCAATTTCTTACGTTAGCAGAGCCTCAAAACGAAAAAAAAGCAAGACAAGATAAAAAGTGGAAAAAGCACCACATCGGACCTAGCTTTTGGAAGCTTTCCAACCCTGTTCCCTGAGCGGGCAAGTAGGATTTCTCACTTTTGCATGGATGATGAAATATATAATTTTGACAAAAAAAAGAGAAGAAAATACAAGGCTCAGGTGGGTCGGTGCTGATAAATTTCATAATTAACATTGATTAAATTGTAGATTAAAACATCTTATTCCATAGAATAAAAATATATAAAGAATCAATTGATCAAATTGTTCAATATGTGAAACTTACTTATTAGTAGTTTATTTTAATGAATTAGTCATTGATTATTGAAATATATTAATTAGTGATTAATGAATTACTAATTAATTTCTTTGTATACAATTTGTTATAAGTTTCAATTCTCAGTTTTAGTTTAAGAAATAAAATGTTTATATGTTTAGATATATATATATATATATTTACGGGTGAACCTCACAATCTTAACCTAAAAACTAATAGTAAACTATTAATATGAGGGTTAGTTGTACTTAAATTGATTTAATAATCTTAACTTTGTATAATCTCATTGAAATGGGTTAAGGGTATTACTTGTATTAATTAGAAAGATATTCCTGACATCAAAGAGAGGAAATCGAAAAAGTAAGTAATAATAAATAAAGAAAAAAGGACCAGATTTGGACCCAGCATTACATAATCTCTCCATGATTCCTAAAAAGGGTGGTCATTATCTTGTTTACCCCACCACAATGGCAATAATGATATGCTTGTCATTATCCCCCTCCCAATAATGATGAGGTGAACTGGCTTAAGCTTAGTGAATCAGGGAAATGGACGCTGGAAGGCAGCCACAAGTTCAGGCCATCGTGGACCAAAAGTTTCTCAAAGAGTGGTTCGATCAAACCATAATATCTATCCCCTGCACACACAGTTCCGAGTTCAATTATAGGGGATACCTCCAAATCAAAAGAATAAATAATGCAATGGCGTGGTCTTTTTGTTGAACTGATATCAAGCATTAACTCAGATGATAAACATGAGAGAGAACCCCACGTCTGATATCTACCCGTCGTTTGCATCTGATAAATTTGGAACCCCACCATTTTTTTAATATGCTTTAATTTCGTTTGCAAATTGAAGCAGCCAGCGCCCATGAACCTTCGCTTAAGCTGCGGGGAGAGCGAAGCCCTTTTTCATGATTAATTAATTTAGTGAATGCACGAATCTACTTCTGAGCCCCAGCTCTTCTCTGTTCCATAAATCATGAATATCATCATTAACCAAATGATAACGATAAATTAGTGCCTTTCAGCGTTAACTTTAAACGGATTGTAATGAACCTTAGCCAGAAGTCAAATCAAACGGAGGCAAAGATTTAAAGATCAGATCAACCACTCAAAAAGTTGAATGTCGAGAAATAATTCATTCCATCGCCAGCACGTTTTTGGCTGCAAAGAAAGGAAGAATTGATGTCACGGAAGGCTAATATATAGGGAGAAAATAAAATAAAAAGGAAATCTTAATTTTGTCAGTATGAATAGCAGGGTTGGGAGGGCGATGCAGTGTGGGGTCTGGAAAGCAGAGAGAGGTAGCTAGCAATACCATTATAGGGTCTCGCATCAGATTGGGAAACCCCAAATCATTTGGTGGGTGGTATACATCAAAAAGTGCAAATTTACGCACCAAAATGAAGGAGACTTTTAAAAGAAGATTGTGTAGCGCTCAAAGAAATCCAAGCTACGAGAAACACTTGCTGATATCCGTTTGCGTACAACCACGAATCTGGCCAGCTCCACCTAGCATTCCCAGACAAATCCCAACCAGATAATAGATACAAGAGAAGAATAACAACATCATTATTGTTTGCAGGTCATATATTTTCTGTCCTGTTTTTCCACCTCCGTCTCATCATATAACTGCAAATATTTTGAAGAAAAAGAAAAAGAATAAAAAAACCATTACAACGACTTGAAGGATAAAAAAGGTCATATGCCACACGAAACCTTTGCCACGCAACAGCAGAGAAACGCAAACAAACAAAAACAAATCAACCACAAACAGAAATAATGAGAGAGGGTTTCAGAGCTGACGCGGATGAGCGTGTTCCATTTTGTGTGTTTCGGACTTGGTTATATCATCATATTCACTATGCTAAAAGAGAAACGGCTTCCAGGTTGTGTTTTTATTGCTTCACATGAATTCAGGCTTTTCGACCATCACCTCTGCGCCCTATCTGTAACGTAAAATTCTACTATCATACAAGCTCTTCTTGCACACATCCTGCCACCCCTGTTTTTGGCGCGTGGCGCTTCCGTTTCTCGCATTCTATTTTTTACAGACAGTGGGGACTTATTTTATCCAGTGATAATTTTCTTATCGTAACGTTGTAATGATATTTAACTTGGTGTATCTCTCCGATCCTCTACGGAGACAAGAAAGGAATTATATATAGTATCCTCAATTAATGATTATTGGATTTATTATGACCAATGCAACAATTACGTACTTTTAAGTTAAACCAGAAAGATGGCACACTAATATCATCAAAAAAAGGAAATAAAAAAAAAAACACAAATTGTGTTAAGAAGTAAAAAGGTTTTGCAAAGCTAAAGGTGTTAATTAATTTTTATAGAAAAATAACAATAATGAGTCAAATAATAAGAAATACACAGAAAAGGAAGAAAAGAAGATGGGTTTATATTCAAGCTTAATAAGCATTTTCAGAACGTTGGTAAGTAGGAGGGATGCCAATTTGGTTGGAACGCTGGGCACGCGACGAAAGAGGCACGTGGGGGAGGGGCAATAGGGTAAGGACAAAGGGTAAATGATTTTATGCGAAGCCACCAACTAATGTTCCACTTGTCATGCAACCAGAATGAGTTGAAAACGCACACACTCTTGCTTGCATCAGCATTCACCACCCAACCCAACCCAACCCAACTTAGCCCCTCCCCAACCCCCACCCCAATATTTCATATAAAAGGCTCTCTCTATATAAATCCCTCTCATCGCCATCCTTTGAGTGCATGACATACAAAGGCTTTCGGGTTTAGGGTTCCCCTTTCATGCCCCCTACCTTCTTCTGTTTTTAAACAGACTCTTTTTCTGACTCCCCTCAAATTGTTTTCTTCCTGTTTAGCAGAGAGATGGCTGTAATGGGTGATCACCATTCTTGGGCTGTCGCATTTGGTGTCTTCGGTATATATTTACACAAAGCTTAAGCATTGCATATCAAATGCTCTTCCCACCCTCCTTTTTTCTTCACTTTCATGACTCTTTTCGAGACATAAAACTGAATATTGAACAGGGATATTCATCAGGCTGGTCATTACAGCTTCGGGTTTTTTTTTTTTCTTGGAGTCATTTCGCTGCTCATTTTCGTTCTGTTCCAAGTCATCTCAGTTTATATATTTCCGTTTTCCTCTTTCACCTGCTCCATATTCTTCAGCTTTCATCTTTGTTTCCTTGCTCTTTCATCCTCTCTTTTTAAGAGTTCATTTAAGCCTTTTCTCCCCTGGTTAACATTGGTCCTTATTCATACGCTAGGTCTGGTTTAGGTTCTTCATTCTTTTCCTTCTTCCTCCATCTTCTACTTTATTCCAGGCGACTCTAGTCATAATTTGGTTAAGTTAAGCAACTAATAATACTATTTTTGTTTTAAACAGGTTAACTAGTTGTTCCTTGTTAGTAATACCTCCAATATCACCAAAAGATAATTGATGTGATCAGTTACATATGCTTCTTAACAAAAATAAAAGACAAAAACAAATAAATGTTATTTCGCTATCAAAAATTTAGTATTGTCACCTATATGATGATCCACCTTTCCAATCATATAAATTAATACATTCATTTTAATAACTGCATGAAAGCATTTTTGTAAGATATTTTATTTTAGTTGAGCAGTGAAAACTTTATGCATGTACTTTTTTATAGAGTAATAAATAACCAATGAATTTGTTTGCAATTGATTGATGACAGGTAACATCATCTCTGTCCTTGTATATCTCGCTCCAGTGTAAGCATCTGTCTATATCATCTTCTCTTACATGACTCGAAATCATTGGTTTCTCTTTGATCAGACGAGGAATAACCTTTTTTTTTTTTGGGTTTCAAAAATTTCAGACCAACATTCTACCGAATTTACAGAAAGAAATCAACAGAGAGTTTCCAATCACTTCCTTACCAAGTGGCATTGTTCAGCTCCATGCTATGGCTTTATTACGCGTTGATCAAAAAGGATGCTTTCCTTCTCATCACCATCAACTCCTTTGGATGTATTGTAGAGACTATGTACATATCTATATACATAGCTTATGCATCAAAGAATAGCAGGGTAATTAATATGATAAAAATTCAGTTTTTAAAGGTTTTCTTATGAGAATATTAGTCAAAGGTTTAAGTAATTAGCTAATTATTCTAATTATTGTCTCTTTTGTTTCTTTTTTACTGCAGATGTCAGCTATGAAACTTTTTGTTGGTATGAACGTGGGGCTGTTTTCTTTAATCCTTATTCTCACGCGCTTTCTGGTGAAAAGTTCAATTCGTATCCAGCTTCTTGGTTGGATTTGCGTTGCCATCTCTGTATCTGTCTTTGCAGCACCTTTAAACATTGTGGTGAGTTTTAGTATTTTATTTATTATTTATTTTTAAATTAAGGGCGTGTCTACTGATCCATTTTTACACATTTTTTAACTTCATTATTTTTATTAATTTTTCCAGGCACGAGTTATTCGAACGGGGAGTGTTGAGTTCATGCCATTCAACTTATCATTTTTCCTCACATTGAGTGCAATTATGTGGTTTGCCTATGGACTATTCATTAAAGACATTTGTGTTGCTGTAAGCTGTTGTTTTCTTTGATGTGGGACGCATTTTTTCCTCTTTCACTTGGCTTTGAGCCACTAATTTGCTCATTTGTTTCCTTCTCAATCGACAGCTTCCGAATGTCCTAGGCTTCGTCTTGGGGATGCTCCAGATGCTGCTGTACGCAGTTTACAGAAACACCAAAAAGGCCATAGAGGAGAAGAAGCCCCCAGAACAATTGAAAACTGTTGTTGTCCTGAGCACAATAGGCGCCTCGGAAGTCTATCCTGTTGATATTCAACCAGATGCAAACAGTAATAAGACAAAAGAGAACGAACAGACAGGGGAGCCTGATAAAACTGAGAAAAGCTTGGAAGATTCCAGTGACCTCCAATCAAATGAATGTCCTGTTTGATTAAATAACATGTACCCAGTTTATCATTTTGTTGAGAGTTCTGATGCTGAAACCGCCTTCCACATTTGTTTTTCCATCTTGTTTTTGCTCCACCCCTCACCACCCTAGCCTTTGTACACAGAACAAATGAGCCAGGGGCCACTAAAATGACGATGTATTGTGCCTATCTCAGTTCGCCCCATGTTTAATTATCTTGTATGTCATTAATCCTGAATATGTACTATTGCTTTGAAATACAAGAATGACTCTTTCCCCAGTTTTCCTAAAATCTGAGGATGACAATTATTCTTTATTTGGTATTGTTGATGATCGAACCGTAAAGTTGATTAGAAGTGCAGGGCAATGTTTTCCCCTTATCGGGCTCATAAAAGTTGACATCGTAGCCATGTGGCTCTCGCTGGTGCCTTCAAGCAGGTTCCAACATTTATTCATTCACAACAACACCACAGCTGGATGCGATAGGAACGAAGGACCCACGTATTTTTCAATAGGAAACGTGAGATGGCAGAACGGCTTTTGGTTTTTTTTTTCCCCAACTGGCTAAATAATTTTATGACAGATGAGATATATTTCTGATCCTGGGCATGTTCAAACTTCTCCCTATTGCATGTTTCAAACAGCAATCCAAAGTTTCCTAATGTTGCTTCCATTTAGATTTTTTGCAGTAACATTCTGACACCAGACTAATCCGCCATGATTGTGAATTTAAATCTTATATTGTTCATGTTTTTCTTGAAAAACAAAATTAAATAGCTCATATGTTATTATGGGTTTAGGGTAAAATGTATCAATTGTGGTACCCCTCCCTAAATTCTGATCTCCTCAACCGTCTTCTCCATGAATTCACTTCTAAGAATTTCACACCTGAACCATACATATCGAACTCAAAAAGTCAAAACGATTATGACAACATCTGGAGATCCAAGGATCCAAGGGGAAATCAGAAACTTCAAAACCCATGGCAAAATCAGCACTTACCGTGCAAAACAGGCTTGATGAGAGAGTACGACAGCTCTACAACATAGTAACACAAGATTGGTTGACAATGACCTTAATTAGTAATTGGTAAAATGTGTTTGTGTACCGAAGATGACTACAACATACAGACAACATAACTGTTCCGTACAGGGGGGCCCTCCAAGAGCAAGGATAACATTGACCCAGACGTCTTTACTCACAAAATTTTATAAATACGTCTTGTTCTTCTCTTGCTCTCCTAGTAGATAATGTACACTCTCCATTATGCTTTAGATCGTTATCATCATCATCATCTTCTTCTTCTTCTATGCTTCGATGAAAGGATGTAAAGTAAAGAAAAGAGAAAAGAACAAAACTTTGAAAAAAAACAAAAAGAGGTTAAAAGCATGTTAGCACCAAAGTCCCTTACAAAGCGCACCACCTGTCTCCGTTTCAGAGGAAGAAAGCATTGCCAAGCTTTTTGGCTGGACCAGGCAGATAAAAGCTAGAAACGTGTCTTCACCTAGTTAATGTGAGAAAGCTGGATAAACATTGAGGTGGAAGATGGTGCACACCAGTTTTGCTAGGATACTACCCATTAGACCCATCGAAACTACCCTGCGCACTTTGTCTCCTTTTTTCTCGCCAATTCTCTCCCCACATTTTGGCCTCGGCTACAGCTCTTTCCCTATCCAAATCCCTATTCAACATCCTGGCAGTTTCTCTGGGGGAGTCTTCCTTCTCAGACCCTTCCAAATCCCACCTACGGCCAGATGCTCCTCCTTCATCATTCCTTGATACCCTTCCTCCTCTGTCATCTCTGTATCTTTTGTCATCCTTATCTCCAGGGCCTCTGTAGCCATGCCCTACCGCATTACGATCGTATGCCTGATTTGCCAAATAAGAGAGGGCAGTGACCACATCCCCAATCAGAGGACGTGTGGCAGCCTGCTCTTGAATGCACATGGATGCCACGGCTAGAGCTTGGTAGAGACCTCGCATTGGATATCGTCCCTGCAGTCGGGGATCTGCCAATTTTGAAAATTTGCGGCGGTCATTGAATAATGGACGTGCCTGTATATACATAAACCAGAAGAAAACTCAATTACTAAAAACTCTTAGCCATTACTTGCTACACTCACACACCAACCCTCCACAACACAATAGTTAGGCAACCAAACTACAAAAACAATTTAAATGCATCACCCATGTAACAAGGTTTTGTTCTCCATGGGGTCGTGTGCTGTCAATAGCTTTCCGTCCCGTAATTAGCTCCAAGAAGACCACCCCAAAACTATAAACATCAGATTTCACTGTCAATTGACCAGTCATGGCATACTCAGGAGCACAATAACCATATGTGCCCATTACCCTGGTGGAAACATGTGATTTGTCTCCAACAGGACCAAGTTTTGCAAGCCCAAAATCAGATAACTTTGGGTGAAATCCTTCATCCAGTAATATGTTGGAGGACTTGAAGTCCCTGTATATAACAGGCGGGTTTGCTTTATCATGCAGGTATTCCAAACCTTTAGCAGCGCCAGCTGCAATCTTCATTCTTGTGTTCCAATCTAGTGGTTCCTTCTCGGGTGGAAGATCTGCAAAGAGAATAATGACAGATTACATTATAATCAAATTTACTCCTTCCTGCTATATGCCCAGGGGTGTGACACTGCAAACCTCGCAAACGTTCATTTGTAGCAACTTAAACCAGAATATATCCAACACTCAGATATGACAGTATATCATCTGTGTAAGTCCACATCCACATGTTACAAAGGCAAAAGTATTTGAGGCTTCCAGACTACAAAGAGCATATGACAGCAAGCAAATGAGCCACAAAACAGATCCATTCAGAGAATTTTACGCTCATGGCTCATTATTAGTTCCAACAATAATTAGGCTTGGTTTAACATTATGGTTGGTTGAGAAATTGGGGTTTGGAAAATCATGGTGATAGACCACTTTTTTTTCACTCAAAACTCAGTTTAGGCTGAAAATGTTGAATCTGTTTAGCATAGCAGTTGCAGTGCAAAACATGATCTTGCATGTAAACCGTGATCAGCCTTAATCTGATACAATATAGCTTTAACTTTAATTTCCACGTCAAGTAGCCAAGCCACAAGGTTGCCTTGAGCTCATGTAGAATACCAATAAGTTCAACAATCTCCTTGTCTTGTAGCTAACAAATCTCAACAGACTTGAATATCTAGATTTTCAATACAGTTAATTAATGCTTCTAGCATGACTTCTGAATCTACAAAGTACCACACAAAGACCCAATAGAAAAAGATTTACCCAAATTTATAAGCACAAACAATAATGTTACAAGTACATAATAGAGCAACAGCACAAACTTTTAACCATAGAAATATATATAAACCACATCAGGAACTTTATTTAAAACCCACTGCTAAATATCTACCATGTAGGATAAACAGATTAAAATGACTTGACAGCAGAGCAATAAAGACATCAGAAGCAGAAGACTACATATAGAAAGCAGATGAAATTAACACTTCCCCACTCACTTATCTCTTCCTTTTTGCTCTAACTTAACTTCACCTATCTCTATTGGTACCATACAATAATACAAGCTCCTATGACACCTAGAATAGATTTTGACATAACCATATCAATAAAAAATATCAAGAAAAATCCAACAAGAAAATAACTGACGTGGTTTTAATCTAGAAGGCAGTACAAGAATATCTTGTTCTCAGACAAGAAAATATTTGATTTGACCTGATCTTATCAACAAAGGACACACATGAAATGAAAGAGATAATGCAACATTGGCCTAATATATTTAATTAACTTATGTAAAGCTGTTAGCACTATATATCTCTAAGAATAACAACACAAGGGTTAAGCCTGTTGACCCAAAGGCATGGACATTTAAAAACCAAGAAGTGCAAGAAGAGAAGCTCAAACCAGAGAATGAGCATATATGAATCACACCTCAATTCCCAAATTGCAATGAACGCAAACACAAATGTAATTTCTTTACCTGCTAATAAAAAGAAATTTTGATAACTTGAAGCACAGATAACTACAAAGCCTCACGGGCAATTATTAGTTATTTATTTGGCATGCTGTTAAAAGCTTACTTGAATATTATTAACTTCTCAAAACTAAAAGACAACAATAATACATCCACCACAAGAGAATGAATGATGAATGTCTAACTTTTGAACTTTTGAATCAATGTAAAATCCATAGTATTTTCTTATGGCAAGATGATCTCACGCGGTGTTCAACTTACCAAACAGCAGGCTTTACACTAAAGATGACAAAATAATATCTTATACCCAAATCCTTTGGCATCATATCCAGTCAAAGATACCTTTCATCATATTTGGCTAACATTAATTACCTCTTCACAACAACATTGGCTCCACTAAAAAATCAGAGGATCTAGAAATACAATGTCCGAAAAATATTTGATCACTTCTTAATCAAATGCTGACTTGCTAAACCAACCTCAAAGTGCTAAAATTCTTTGAATTGAATATACCTTGGTCAAGATCTAAAGGTTGCAGGAGCACCAGTTGCTCTTGATAAAATTAATTAATGCAAGAAATGAATTCTATCATTAGAAGACCATAAGTGCACTAAAATATTACCATGAAGGTGATCTTCCAAGGATCCCAAGGGCATGAATTCATAGACAAGAAGCCGTTGATCTCCATCAGCACAATAACCAATCAGGTTAACTAGATTAGGATGATGAAGAAGGCTGAGCATGAGAACCTCAACCAGAAATTCCCTGTTACCCTGGAGACCATTTCTATCCAGCTGTTTGACAGCAACTACCTGCAAAAAAATATATATTTACATATATGTAAGAAAAATGATGACATGGACTCCTCAAGCATCACAATTTTTAGTTAGTTATCCCAACTACTGGAACCTTCAATTTGTGTAATTTCAGAACAAAACCCAGAGATCCTCTTTCAAATCTCTTAAACACATGTATGACAATCCTGTTACATAGGAATAAAATAATTTTGACAGACAAATGAAATTTGTTATCCAAATTACATGGTTAAATATGCTCACTTTATTCTTTCTACTCTTAAATTAAGTATAAGAATGATACGTGATGCTGCACACAGCGGTAGAATTTTCAAATTCATACGAGACCTCAGCTACAACATGACAACATCAAGGGAGGGTTTAGACAGAAAACCCACATTTTATCAGCAAGATAGACTACACGAGGATGAATGCTGCTTTCTTTTAGCAGATGGTTAACTATGTTAAGTAGCAACAATCACACCCAAAAGGATAAAAACATACTCAGATATTAATTAGATCATCTTCAATGGACAAAAGATTATCACTTGAGAGTTATCAAATTAAAGAACTGCACCAAAGTTCAGTAATTCATCTTTTCAATCAATGTTCACTAAGACACAACTGTGTATGGCCTCTTCAGTGGGAGCTAGATCACAATGCATAGCAAGTGCATTAGAGGATTTGAAAACCTAATGAAGAGTATAAAACAACAATACTAACTGGTTATTTTACCAAATACATTCTTAATGATGAACTTTCCAGTTTTATTTATGCTTTTTTTACTATATTAATAAATGTTAGAATCATAGAATAAACAGAGTAATTCCTTTCCAAACACTCTGTCTTCAACCACTAAATATCTATAGGGATTATATTTGATGCATTTTCAGTGTATAGTATTTATACACTATCACTTAGTAATAGAGTGTCACCTCATAAACACGCAAAGGTAGAAGTTCAAAAATTCTTCATAATAAATATTTTTCAGATTATGAGTGTTTATTTTTTAAGGTTCCCAGCTTTTAGATTTATTTATTAACAAGGTGGCAACATTTGGTTCACCGATACTGTATAGAATCTATACCCTACCAGAGCATCAAAATAAGCGAATGCCTAGAATTGGTGAATCTTATTATGGATCAAAGCTTAATTATTGCAGCTACATCATATTCATATGCTTTCAATATTTTGAGAAAACACTGCAAGAATAAAAAGATTTACCTGACCAGTACTCTCAAGCCGCCCTTTGTACACACGTCCAAATCCACCTTCACCTAAGAAAGACTCTGGCCTGAAATTCTTTGTTGCAGCTGCAAGCTCACGAAAAGTAAAAATTTGAGCAGCAATTTGGACACCAGGCCCATCCCTGGGACTTGGTAATTCCCTTTTGGACCCTCCATTACTTCTTGATCTAAGCCTGTCCCCTCCTGCCAACTCCATCAAAACAGATACTATTAAAGATCTATTTACCATTTTAATGCAAAGAAAACAATCTAACATGGAAAAAGTATATGATCTCATTTCTAAAGCTCAGAGATGGAAGAGAAGGGGCAAATTTTAATTGCCAAGGCAGTAATAAGCTCCATCAAGCTATAATTCAAATGATGGACTTTGCTTATCATACTTAGTAAGCTACTTTTACTTTAAGATACAGAATTACTGATTAATTACAAGACATCTATCAATGGGTATTGAATTGATTAAAATATTTTCAACTTAATCAACCAGCAAACAGATCAACCGAAGTGATCAAAATCATCATTAGATCCTAATTCCTTCACAAAACAGCATCAAAATCTGGTGGGGGCTAGTGGAAACAACCCAAACTTTAAATCTCTAAAAATTTTATCAGGATAAATCAAACATGTAATAATTTACTGTCGAAAATGAGAAAAATTATAAACAACAAAACAAGCATCATCATCAATACTTAGCAAACAATAATGAACCAGAAAGACCCAGATCAGATCAAGGGTTAAGATAATTATTTTTTTTTACAAAAAGAGAATCCAACCTGAAGATAATCTGGAAATGTTAGAGGAAACGGTTGGTTGGCCTTGCTTTCGATCATCGGTTTCTTTGACGGGAGTTAACTTCTCCTCTTCACTTGAATCGAAACAAGGAAAGCAACCCATCCCCTCAAAAATCAAACCAAACCCAAAATAAAAAAAAAAATCCTTAAATTTCTGAAATATATCAGATTTACAATAAAACAAGCTCAATCAACGTGTCATATTTCAATCCTAATTTTTTACAAAAATTTTGTAAAAAGAAAAAACATTTTGGGCACCCTCCTCTCTATTCCTTTACCCGATCAAATCATCAAAAGGAAAAGATGAAATGAATCCAACAACCAAAACAAGAGAGTAAAGCGCACAATAAAAACAGACACTTTAAGGTGAGCGAGAGAGAAATTTGAAGCACAACAGAAGTTGAAGAAGAAGAAGCCGGCTTTTGTCTTCGGCTTCGTGACGCTTTACACAAAACTTATAGCTCCCACACGCTCTCTTTTTGACCATATATTATAAATACAACTAAAACTTCCCCCTTTCCCCTTCCTCTCTCTAGAGATTTTCTCATGCCACTACTAAATTCTATTTTTTTAGAAAAAAATAAGTTTTTTACTCTGCTGTTATTTCTTGCACTCAAATAAACCTTCTTGTTGTTGTTGGACATATATATAAAATTAAAATTAGAAAAAGGAAGTGATATTTACGTGTCAATTGGCGGGACTGGCGGAACACACAAGGGAAAAGGGGAGGGGAGATGGAGTCCGGGAGAGCCAAGGTAAGAAAAACGTCCGCCTATAAAATTCAAGTAATCCTATACCGTTGGTCAAATTCTGTCCCTTCGTTGGCGCATCGTACGCTGCACGGTTGCGTGGTCTGTTTTATAATCCTTTTTACAATCAAATTATCACAGTGGTTCATTCGTTCCCATTATTCCATGGGATTGGACTTTTGCATTCTCTATTTCATTTCACGAATCTTATTCTTTGCCATTTCTTTTACAACTTTAATTTCACCCAAAAGTAGTGTTGGTTAAGGTAGCCTCTTGATGTTTTCGGCTCTAACCTTTTTGCATGTCAGCTGTAGATTAATCCATCTTAATTTGATTCTCATACGTGTATAAAACAATCTCATTTACATTAAAAAGGTCTTATAAATAGTCACTATCAATCAATGTATAAGAGAAAACAGGTGAAATTTGTATAATATATACACAATTGAATGTGAGGCATATGGTGGCTACTTGGACTATTCTAAATATTTGCATTAGACTATAAAATCTTGTAGCTTTAAAGTCTTTTTATGCACACATCGTTTTCTCTGCTAGTCCCTATGGACTTCTTCCTCAATACTTTGTTTTTCTTGTCAGCTCGGTGTTTTAGCCAATTTTTGAAATTAGGTTTGGAAATGGCTGACTTGGTGGTGGTGGTGGTGAGAACCAAATCTTAAACTCGACTTTCTCTTTTACAAATGTTTTGGTCTCTGACTGTGTACCTAAAACATGGTAACAGTGCAGCTTTCGGATTCCATGGTTAGGTGTGACTTTAATTTTACAACTTAGCAAGCAAGTTAATATATAATTGGAACTTGGAAGAGCCTTGAAGACAAGACATTGCCATTTTGGAGTATATAGTATATATATTTAAAATCATGCAAGAATCAATGTATCTGTAAATGGAAGCTTGGTCACCCAACATGTGCTAATCAGATTTTCCAGGGATTTTAACTATACCAAAACAAGATAAGGAACTCGATGGAATTAGCATAAAAGAAAGATAAGGGTTCCATTGCTTAACCAATAGGATTACGTTCCCAATCCCCATTTTACTTACTTTATAAAGCTCATATATAGTTGTCTTCCTGAATCCTCAAATGGAGCTATCCAAGACGCTGTATCCAGCAGGTTAATTTTTGTTTTTAAAGTCCCACCAGCGTGGACCTACTCTTGATCGATTCATGCATGACACATGGAATGCACTGCACAACTTGGATGATATATCAAGGCTTTCTAACCCATTTGCTTGTAAATTTGCACTAATTATTTGTTAAACGCACATATGATTTGTACTTGAAACTCTTCTTACAATCAATGTTCATTTTACTGTTGGGCATTATTCTTCTTCTTGTTATGATTCTCACTTCCCTGCATGCCCATCAATCGTCTAGATTTCAGATAGTTTCGAATTAGGTGTCTACAAAAGGAACAGTTGCCAGATCCTGTTTGGGTTCCGTAATAATAATATTAACAATAAAACAATATATAAATTGAAATCATTATTAGTGGTACACGTGTACGCGTTGATGTCGTCTGATTGGTCATCTGGGAGATGTCCCATGGACCATGGTCATCTGTCACCAAATTGTCGACTTTTATAATCTCTAGTGTTTTTCTTGTTTATTTTATTGGACTCTGTAATACCACGTTTGCCGTCTTGAGAAAATTTTGGACCCGCAAGCCGAATTACGGCGTGGTCTGCCACCGACAATATTCCAAAACCAAACACAACCTCTCCTCATTATTCTTTTTTTTTCCTTACCAGAAGCCAGGAAACTGAGATTCCGAAATCCCCATTTTTGAGGCCCTCAACTCTGAAGGATGGCTTTCGAGTTTAGACTAGAATTGATTCTGGCTTTGAGGTGGGGTTGGGTCCAACTCTTCTAGGACGAGTGCCACTGACCCCAGGCCTAAACAATTGCCCGTGTAAGCAAACAATCTCCAGTTTTTCACCGGCCTTCTCCATTCAATATGACATTCACTGTCCCATTATAAAAGAGTGGGTGGAAGTTGGAAATTTTGATGAATTAGTTAGTTGAACACATTCTTAAATTCCGCAACTAAGTCCTTCTGGCAAATATTATTACTAGAATTGCATAATATTAAAATAAAATCTAGAGAATTTGAGGAAGTCACCATGGCATAGCCGTGAAAACTCGATATTTTGTTGTTTTGGGGAAAGGAAGAAATGGTAAGCTGGGCAGACTGTCAAGTGAAAAAACACGTGGCTCTTACCACGAGCGCACCCAATGGGCCTTAAGATCTCGACCGCTTCGCTGAAAAAGAGGAAGATTCTAAGAAAGTGAGAGTCCCTCCTAGAATTGGCAACTGGCAATGTCTCAAGACCCACTTGGCCACCACCACTTGGCTCCTCCAACGCTGCCACGCTCGTCTCTCTTCCACTCACATGTATAAAATTGCTGGCTTTTCCTTACGTTTTTCTCTAATGCTTTTTCATCTTTTCCCACTAAACCAACACTAACTCAATTCTTTTTTCCAAGTTTTCACACTGAATTTCAAATTTCAAAAGGAGCAATTTTTCTTTAGGCCTACATGTTCCCCGCTGTTTATAATGATTATTTTTAGTTTAAATTTTAGCAAATAACAAAAAATTCGTAAGTACTTAACCTCAAGACCCCATCACGTTGGCTTCAGCTTGCTTGCAAAAAATATCCCAAACAATTGAAAGCAGCATATCATACATTGGGCAAAGCCTTAAGAGGCCCTCAAAAATTAAAGTCAAGTTGCTATTATCGACTTTATTTAAAACGCACTGCTCGACCAATCTGAGGGCCAGCGTCGGTATAATATGCCCCCAAATATCTATTTAAGGCCGGCAGTGTCCTTACTTCGGTTTTGCAAATTGGATAATAATCCTAAAAGCAATTAGCGACTCTATGTTGACATTAGGGGGCTTTTAGCATGCTATAAGTATGGAAGATTTTTTTATTTTAATTGATTGTAACGTGTTTATAGCGTTTGCTTGGCATAATAGACATGAAAAGATTTTTTCATTGTGAAGTGATTGCAGGGAATAAAAAGAAAAACATAAAATACCTTATCTTTCAAAGTTTTCATTGAAATTACATGGAGGTCATCAGTTTTTGAAATGAACACTCAGTCTCAAAACTAAAAACACCATTAACAAAAATAATGAAAAGACTAAAATACTTTTTTTATTAATTTAAAAATTATTATTATATTTTAAAAAAAATAAAAAAAGAGAGCGTCGATCGATGCTCCCCAACTCCTTAAGAAAGGGGAGCATTGGCCGGTGCTCCCTTAGGGAGCTCGATTTGGGGCTCCCTCGGTGCTCCCTTGGGGAACCTGATGCTCCCCGATGGGGAGATTTTTTTTAATTAATAAAAAAATAATAAAATTATATAATTATAATTATAAAAATTAATCAAGGGTAAAATTATCTTTTTACCCTTGACACGTTAGCAAGTTGATGGAAATACTAATGGTTGACTAATGGTTAGACTTACGTGTCTAGTGAAAAATAATTTTTTAGATGGAATGTCTATTTTAAAAACTAATGAACTTTTGTGTAATTTCAATCAAAATTTAAGAGGTTAAGTATTTTACCAAAAAAAAATATCATTCCCTTTTCTCACGGGAAAGTTAGTGAAGGTAAAGTTATAATTTTTTTTCTTCAAATTGTCCTCACTATAATTTAGCCTTTTCTCTTTTTCTTCTTTCAAAAAAGATCTTCGTACCAATGGCCATAGCTTTATTTTTTCACTGAACTTGAGCTTGTACAAAATAATGGTTTTACCAACAACATCAAGACCCACCATTTAAATAGGCATCTCCTTCTTAATAAAAAGTCAAACTAAAGAGCTTTGTAAATGTCAACCCCATCTCTATTTTTCTCTTTCCAGCTCAAAGCACTTTGTGATGTGCTTGGAAGAAGGATCTGATCTTTTTACTTGGTATGGCCATAGCATAATGAGTTATTTTTACTTTGCTAGATGCAAAACAAAGTAAATCAATAAAAAGAAGAAACCTAGCAACAATCAGCTTGATTGCCTTTTTTCTTTTATTTGGTATTTTCATTTCTTTTTTTCTTATATTTTTATTCACTATTTTAAAAAATAATTTTATATTTTATTGCTTTAATCAATTTTTATAAAAGAAATGTAAACTTAAAAATTTATATTAAAAAGAATCTAAGTATTCAATTTTATATTTTCATATATAAGGATAACTTTGTAAATTTACACTACATTCTCAATAAAATGTTTTTAAACCAAACATTACAATGTAATGCTCTCAACAATCACATTCCCTGCATATTGGTGCAAAGGGAGTTTATACGGTATTCAAGAATAAGCAAAATTGACTTCAAGGCAAGCCTTTAAATAAACGCTATCTTTAAGACTTATTTCGCCCTCACCACTTGGTATGCAAAGGGGAATAATACGAATAGTCTTAGGGATACAATGAAGCCAACGTCTAACTTCGTCTTACACTTAACGAGAGTAGACCACTAGATACACCCGAGGGTTTACAAAGATGTTTGGCCTTAGAGCCTACTTTCTGCTATAAGTAGATTATAAGGAATTTAGAGGCTTTTGTAGTTGGTGGGAACTTAAGTGTTTATGTTTATAAAACACAACACTTTTCTTTGCTCTTGACTTTTCTGCTCTTGTTTTGTATCTGAATTTTTGTGTGTCAAAATAGTTGGCAATAAGCCTTTTATATAGGCTTCCAAATGTCTCTTCTTCAAGGACATAACCTTTTCATAAGGACACATTTTGTCTAAAAAACATCTCTACATTTTTGCCAGACACAACTTTTGGATAAAGGTATTGTTTCAATAGTCATCTTATGAAAAGATAACTATTCATTCCATAAATTATAACCTATGAGTTATAATTTGAAACAATAACTTTTCACATTTAACTTTTAAGCCATGGTGTCTTTTCAATATGTCCATAACTTTTTGATGTCATTTTTTAAGAGACATAGCTATTCACATGAAAACCTGCCTATTATCTAATAGACACATTATGTCACTTTACGTGACATAATTTTTGAGCTAATGATAGTGTGAGACCTCAACCTCTATAGGCTTGTAACTAAGTATAGATATAATAATACGAGCTAGGGGTAGTCTCGTCATTTTCTCTAATAAGCTTCTAGAAGAAAGTTTTATGATGTTTTAAGGCTTAAATGAGTATAAGACTACATAAATGATGTGTGTTGATGAAAACATGAAGAAAACTAAAAGTTTCAACAATTTTCATAACAAGGGCAAAATGGTCATTTTTTACCTCGAGTTAAAATTTTATGTTTTTATGAATCCGAGTATGTTTAGACCATTATGGATCTTGTCCCAGTGTTAAGAGAGCAAAAAGATTGCATAAAAGATTTGAGGAGAGTAAGTTAATTGGTGGAAGGGTAATTTTGTAATTTTAAGGGAAAGGATAAGATTGCCTATAAATACCTTGAATTTCCAGCACCTTCTAGAGAATTTCCAGCAGCTGGTCTTCTTCTTCTTCTTCTCCTCTCTCACATTTCTTCAAAACTCCATGGAAGCTTGATTTGAAGCTTAAGTGATTTTCTTTCTCTAGCTCTAGTTTTCACACCTTTGAACCCTTTTGACTAGAACCCTTTTGACTAGAACCTTTGAATTCTTTCATCCTCTCACTTCAAAGCCCTTGATAAAGCTTATTTCCAGACTTTCTCTCACTAGCTGGGCGTTCTAGAGAGAGAAAGAGAGAATTACTCCATTGATTTGGAAACAATTGGAAGAGAATTTGACTATAAAAGAGCCCTAGGATAAGTGATGAATTAAGCTTGGTTTTTAGCTACAGAAAATGGCTAGTAATTGGGATTTATGAGCTGTTTTATTGTTGACTATGTTCATTAATTTTTTAGTGATTAAGATAGTGAACATAGATAGCCGTTTAATGTGGCAATTGAAAACTAGCTAAGAGATAGCTTTTAGAGTTCATAGTGTGTAAATTGATCTTTTGTTTATGTTAATGTGATCCTAGGTTTTAAGGAAGCCCCATCATCCCATTTGGACAATTAGGGGAATTAGAGTCATCTAAAGACTCTACAATCATTTGGTGAGTGGACTGCCTTCAAAACTTATTTTGGGAATATAATGTATTTGACAAACGTTTGAATGATTTTATACGATTTTTCATGAAAATGAATGCCTTGGGAACAAGCTCTTAAGAAATTATTTATGTTATGATATGTGGTTATTATGGATTTCTATGTGGTCGCATTATGTTGATATACATATATGCTTGAATATAATGCTGTGTAATTATATTGACTTGGCTATGTGCGGGTAGGGAGTGCGCATAAGCCGAGGATGACCCGATTATGTGCGAGTAGGGAGTGCGCATAACCCGATGATGACCCAGCCATGTGCGAGTAGGGAGTGCGCATGAGCTGGTGATGATGATGATGGGATGGTGAGATGATGATGATGGGTATATGCGTATATATATATATATATATATATATATACATATGTAAATATGTGTGTTATAGGAAATTGATGGATAATGGTTTATGATTGTAATGCATGTGAAACTTGACATGTTAAACCTTGAGAAATTGTTATGTGTTTCATATTGGTTTTGAACATTTCAAACAGGGTGGTTTTCTTTGGGAGAAAGGGAAATTTTCATTTAATGCCCTGTATTTCGCTGCAGCGAGAAATTCTCGGGTTTTGAAATGGGTAGGTTGGCTGAAAACTCGCTGCAGCGAGAATGACACTGTAGCTTATCGCTGCAGTGAAATACATTCTCGCTGTAGCGAGAAACTTTCTGTTTTTGGGTAGCAATTTCACTGCAGCGAGAAACCTTCTGTTTCTAGGTTACAATTTCACCGCAGTGAGAAAGAATCTCGCTGCAGCGAAAAACTTTATGTTTTGGTCTCCTATCTTGTTCAATTGTTGTCCTATCTTTCACTTCTTTACTACCATATCAGAGCATGGACTTCTAACATTAAGGATCAAATGAGTTAAGTTTAAAATGAGGAGGTTTAGTGCGAAACCCTAGGCTAGTTGAGAAACCCTCGTTCGGTTAATAACTAAATCCCAACGTCGCCGCAACGAAAATTCATTCTCGCTGCAGCTGCGTTGCAGCGAAGATTCGTTGTCGTATTTGACTTGCTTGTGTAATATTGAAGTTTTCATTTTTCAAATGGTTTGTTATGTATGGGTCCTTAATTTTCAAATGATTAATCATTTAAGGGCTTGATTAGGGGTTTTAATAAGAATAGAAACAAATTGCATTGTTTTGAAAAAGAATGCATCATGATTTCATTAAAGATTCCTTATGGTATGCTTGTTCCCTTCCTTGTTCACTCACTGGGTTTGTACTCACCATTTTCAAATTCATGTTTTCAGATCACGAGGCAGCCGGTAACTAGGACGAGGTGTTCTTGTAGACCTGTGTCCATCTTTTGGTAGGTGTCTCGGCATTCGGTAGCTGTATATTCATCCGAGTCATCCGCTGGAAGTCGAGTGTTATTTTGTTTTGTATAGACAAACTTAATGTAAATTATTAGAATACATGTTGTAGACATTGTATGTAAATTTTTAAAGAGTAATGCTAGTACGAGTTGGCAATGTATATCACTATTTTGATTCAAAAGTATGAAATATGACTTAGCGATATTTGATGGAATGATGAGTAGGATAAATCGATAGGCTTGCTTGGGCTTAATAGACTACGTTTATTGGGCCATTGCGCCGATCATGGCCCAAAAATTTGGATCGTGGCAGATAGCTTTTCATCATGTGACAACCTTTAATTTTGAAAATACACCAACACTGCAATCATTACTTTTTCATGTTTTACAAAACGCTACAAAGTTATCTTTCTAGTAATCACATTCTCAATAATCATATACCCAACAATCACATTCACGATAATAACATTTTCAATAAAATACCAAACACCATCTTAGTATCATATTCTCTTTGAGGGCATTTAATTTGAAATAAGACAAAAATTTATTGTATATGCTCCAACCTTGGGCCACACTTGATCATATGAATACATTGAGAGAGTCCCAAGTAATAAATTGTTTGAACAATTCTAAGGGTACAGCCCATTAGGTATGAGGGCCACATCGTATGGAAGCTGGCTGGGTGGTGGTTAGGCAATGAACAACATTTTAAGTAGAAGCACAAGGATAAATTGGAGGTCAGCACAACTGGGACACATATATTTGGATAAATTGTTTATTGCAATGGCATGTGCCTTCTTTTTCTAATATTTGCTCTCTTATTGGCTGTTGCAAGTGTAGACAACTCTGCAAGGTGGAGCCATTTATATATGACTCCATCTGCCTTGGCAAAGAGTTGTAAAACAACAGTTGGCTTTCCTCACACAGCATTGGCACTATAGGGGCCACCTTGACGGTATTTTGCCAAGATTCCAAGCTAACATAAAGACCATAACAACTTGGATTTACTCCTTGCTCTCTCACTTTTCCTCGTTCTTCATTTAATAACTGACTAACATGCAAAGTTCGTCACCGCTAGTAGAGTTGAAGGCAAAGCAGAAAGACATAAATGATCAGCGCTGCTTTCCAGCTGCTCTTTCTTACACGAGCCATAATACTACTACTCTTTTCTGCAGAACATGAATTGTTAGACCTATCGGTTTAACCATTTGTATTACTATTCTTGGTTTAGATTTATGACTGATTATCTTTCCTCTTTTTCGCAGTACATATAAAATAGTAGTGTCAGAGAAAATCACAAATCGAGAAAAGAGATATAACCGTATCCATATGGATTGATTATAAATCAACTGATCAATAAGATAAGGAGTGTTAGTATTTTTCTATAAGTATTTAGTTTTTAGGTCCACTTTTTGGTTGTATATCTCAGCTAGCGGATTTCAAAACTATTAAGATTGGTTAACCATGGAAAGATCACCGCAGTCTTCGAAGTCCATTATGCTCCTAACGCATTTCACCAGCACTAGACTAAATTTAGAAGTGGCCCGGTGACTAATGCAGGGGTGGAGCTAGTCAATTGTTGTTGTGGGGGGTCAAAGATAGTGAAATAAAGATTAAAAATTTTAAAAGTTAATATGTTAAATTTAATCAACAATTAAAAGATTGATAATAGAAAATAATTTTATGTAACATGGAAATCTAAAAAAGAAATACCTGTAATAATTTTTTAGGAAAATTATACTGGACTATATTTTCTGGATTTAAATTTATAAACTATTGATTATGTATTGAGAAACATCAATTTCTTTAAGATTGAGTGTTAGATGTTTTGATTTACATTACTCTTATTTATGAGTTGATGCATTGAGGCTTATGGCTCATAGGAGAATCATTTAAACGATTTGCATCTTTTTTTAAAAAAAAATTTGTCAATTGTTTTCAACTTACTTATACTTTAATCAACTTTGAAAAAAATTAATGCAGTCAATATCCAATATTCTTATTTTATTTTTTTTAAATTTATAACACTAAATATAAAACTATAATGCATAAAATTTAAATAGTTAAATACAATATATAAGTTTAAAGATTATATATTCAAAATAATTTTCTGTCAAACCCTACTCTATTATATACTTGTCATGTCATTCATGTGCTTGATAGAATGTTTGCATTAGTGAATGTATCGAAAAATCGTTAAAAGTTGGTATTGTACCTAGTGGTACAATTAAGTTGATTAAAGCCTCGAACTAGGCCAAATAATAATTTTACGATGTATTTGAGAGTTATTGAATCTTAGAATGTCTTAATATGATAATTCGAAATTCGAAGATTGATTTGGAGTTAATTCAAGAATTTTCATAATGTAGGGGCAAAATGGTCATTTTGCCATCCAAGGGAAAAATTGGAATGTTGGATGGTATTTTGACTAAATTTGATTAATTAGAGCATTATTTGAATTTGAGAAGTGAAAAATTTCAATTTCGACATTTTTCCAAACATAGGGGCAAAACGATCATTTTAAGTGTCCATGAGGACGAAATTGGAAATTTTGAAATTTTACACCACCATGACATTTGTCAAACCCATGAATTTCACTCATTATTTTTTTTAGTCAGAGATTATATGTGGTGGGAATGGAATGCTTAATTATTAAGTTTTTAAACATGAACCAATTAAAAGGAGATAAGTGTCAAGCTTTAATATTATTTTAATTGCCTAGATAAACTCACTTAAAACCTTCACATTCACACTCTTATGGCCGGCCAAGCAAGGGAACAAAGAGAAAAAGAGAAGAACAAACCCTAAGAAGGAAAAATTGAAGAGCAATTGTTGGATTTCAAGGAATCAAGCAAGTAAAGGTAAGATTTTTTAATTTTAGCTTGTGATCTACCTTTCCCATGCATTCTTTTTCATTTTTCATGGCTGAAATTCAAGTTTTCAAGAGGGAACCTTTGCTGGCCAAATCTAGAGAGAGAAGTTTTGGTGATGAATTTTGCTAGATTTCATAATATCCTAGTGTTTTTAGTCATTTTGTGATATTTGGAAGGAAAAACAAGCAAGAAAATCACATGTTCTTCAACCACCCTCATTTGGCTGAATTTTCTATAGGGCATGTTGATGATGGATTTGGTTGTAATTCATGTTATTTAGCTAGGAATTGATGAATTATGATGTTGGATATCGAAACCGGTTATTGAAAAGTATAGTTCCTTTAGAAAATGGCTTGAGGGAAACTGAGAAAATCATAGTAAATGGACTTGGGTTTGATTCCTAATGATATATATGGATTTACGAGACTGTGTAGACATTGATTAGTATGTTAGTTCAGAATCAGAATGAATTTTGGAACATGGTGAAGTTAGTCAAAAATCAAGTTCATTGTAATGCTTTGGTGTATTAGATTATTAGAAGTGTAATGAATATATTTAGAGTTGAATCGGGTGTTTTAGTTAAATTAATGGTGTATAGTTTGAATTAGGTCGAATACAAATTCCTTCCGATCACAATTGAACCTACGTAGAACACCATCTTTAAGTGACTATCCGAACATTTCTCATTCAATGCCATGCACTCATATAAAGCCTGAAATAGTTTTATAACAGTTTGGCACAAATATATTTAATTACGTGTTGTGTATTATGTATAGGTGGTGAGCCCTTTGATAAGGGTAAAGATATTGTGCCCGAAGACCAAGAATAGGAGTACTCTAAACTCCTGTTATTGTGAGTAATCAGACTTTCATCTTAACTATCTAAAGTAGTTTATACTCGTTTTTATGTTTTAAAGAAAAATGAATTTAAATTTGCAAACTATTATGTTTTATAATTGAAGTGTTGATTAAACGAAATGAGATTTATAACTTGTTTTGAAATTGAATACTAGTTTTGGAAATTGAGTAAGTGGAGACTGTATACTTGTGTTATATATATGTTTTGACATATGGTTTGAATTGATGGCTTATGACAATGTGATGGCATGAATGGCTGGATTTGTGATTTGTGGATTATATGAACTGTTTTTGTTTTGCCTTGACAGGCTAGATAATATTATATTAGCCATGTCATGCTGTCGAAATGTTTATTGATTTGGTGGGTTATTTGATTAGCTTACTGCAATGGGCGGGTTTCCGTGGACCAGCCTATTAGAGGGGCACGGTAAACCCCGTTATATTTTACCTTAGTATGAGAGGCGCGGAAGGTATCTCCTAAGGTAAAGTTAGAGGTCACCTCACGTTGAACCACCACGTGAAGGTGAAACTTAGCCAACGCCAAGTAACGACTGTGCTTTTAAATATAAAAATGAGTTTTATACTTATATGTTATTTTAACAGCCTTGGAGGACTCGGTTGGATGCCCGACGCAAGGTGTCACCGAGTGCAAGTTTTTGGCACGAGCCAAGTTTTTATGAGAATCATAGGCCTTGTTGATTTTTATGAAATGAAATTGATTTATATGAAATGAAATGAGATTGGATGTTATGAATCATATTATGATGAGATATTTTAAATTATCTCCATTTACTCGACTTTAGATGTTTTAGATGAAATTTGCTTACTCACTGGGTTTATAAAAACTCACCCCTTCTTTTTACCCATTTTAGGCTCAGGGCAGTCTGTAGATCGCTGATTATGTCGAAGGTTTGCTTTTGGATTTGCACTCTTAGAAATCGCAAGTCTATAGTCTTGTTTATTTTGTTATTTTGGGGGCCTACATGTCATTGTAAAATATTTTGTATACCTGGCTACATGTGCCACTGTATGTATGAATTTATTTTGCTTTTACGCTACAAAAATTATTTACGCAGAGTTCTAAAAATATTGTTTTATAAGAAAATAGAATATTTTATTTAATATTTTTATTTAATTTGAATAGCTATAATTTCACTTTAAATTAATGAATTAGACAACGAAACTTATTTTTAGACATGAAATGGATGCTTATTACTCGTATATCATATTTTTACCAGGGTTTGAAAATTTTGGATAAAATTACCAAAATACCCTTGTGTAGTAGAAATTACTTTTTGATTATTTTTTATTTGAAATTAGTCTATATTTCTTTAAAACATGGTATTTAATAACTGTTGCTTACAAGGGAGAAGTAAAACTGATGCGAAAGCTTTGCTAGGTTTTGGTTGGCATTCCGAGTAATGAATGTCAATCAAGACATCGCTGTGGTTGTCATGGGCTCGATGGGAATTCCGGATCGTGATAATTCCTTTCAACTAAATATAAAATGTAAAGCACATAAAAAAGATGTATTCAAGTTAATTTCCTTTACATAATCATAATTAATAAAAAAAATGATACATTGATAAAATTTTAAGTAATAGATAATTATTCAGGTGTGATTGTTTAAGAATAAATATAACTCTTAAATAAAAAAAAAAGTATTTACAACAAACACAATTATTGAAAGTTGTAGATACGTCTGTTGAAATACAACAAACACATCTATAAAAACAGTACAAACACATATGTTGAAAGTAAAAAAAGATGCATCTATTGAAAGACAACAGACATAACTTCTCACTATCTATAAAAAAAACGTACTTCCAATCCAAAATTCATCAAAAAGCATTTTGCCAAAAAGGCTTGTTGTATCCTGAAGAGTCATTGTTTGCAAATCCCTATAGTAGGCAACAACTTTTTAAAGAAAGTGTGTTATAGCACGCCTCAAGCCTTACTTTCTTCTCTTTTCTTCTTCTACTAATTTTCAAACAAGTGCAATACTACAACTTATATTCGAGAACTACATGATAATTTATTAATTTTTAAAGATTAAAATTATAGAAAATAAAATCCACATAATAGAATAAAGAAGAATAAGTAAAAGATAAAACCTACATATGACATAACAAAAAGGAAAGAAAAAGAATATGGTTGATGCTTTGTAGAAAATTGTGGAAGAAAATCTATAGAGACTTAGAACATATAAGTAAATAGAATAGAAATGAAAAAAAAATATAAATATAAATAATAATATAAATTAAAAGAAAAAATAAAAAAATTTTAAAGTTGAGTGCGACATGTAAGATCATTTTGTTATTCTTTTTTTGTATTAGTTATTAAATAAAAAATTATTTTTAAGGGATCATTAAGAGAATTTATAAAAAAAATTTAAAAAATTCATATGATATAAAATAAAATTTAAAAATTTTGGGGAGCACTATAGGAGGCTTCGCCCTTGTGACTAAGGTGAAGGGGGTGAGTCAATTGGCTCCGAAAAGCCACGGATTCCTAATTTTCCTTTTTCAAAGCAATGTTTTTACTTTTTTAGATTTTAATATATTTTTATATTTATTATAATATAGTTTCTGTACATATTTAATAAAGCACTTTTGTATATATATACCTCATTTTTAGTAAATACGAAAATAAAACAATTTAGTCCCAATTTTATTTTCTTAACATGGTATCAACCTAATATATAACCCTAGTAGCATGTTTGGTTAGCCATTCTCCCGCTATTCTTAAGAAACAAATGTTCCTTTGTTTGGTTCCCACATGCTCCAATGAATAGCCATTCCTCTATAATGGCTAGAATGGTTATTCCCCAAAATAAGTTAAAACTAAAGAATAGCTAATGCCAATATCTTCTATGGTATTTGTCATGACCCGGTACTCCCTTCGAGCCCGTGACATCCGCCGTGATGTCTCGATAGATATTCATTACCCTGAATGTTAATCAAAACCTCGCAAGGCTCTTGCATCAGTTTTACATCTCCCCTGTGAGCAACAATTATTAAATACCATGTTTTAAAGAAATATATACCAATTTCAAATAAAAAACAATCAAAAAGTAATTTTTACTACACAAGGGTATTTTGGTCATTTTACCCAAAATTTTCAAACCCTGGTAAAAATATGATATACGAGTAATAAGCATCCATTTCATGTCTAAAAATAAGTTTCGTTATCTAATTCATCAATTTAAAGTGAAATTATAACTATTCAAATTAAATAAAAATATTAAATAAAATATTCTATTTTTTTATAAAACAATATTTATGAACTCTGCGTAAATAATTTTTGTAGCGTAAAAGCAAAATAAATTCATACATACAGTGGCACATGTAGCCAGGTATACAAAATATTCTACAATGACATGTGGGCTCCCAAAATAAACATATATGTACAAGACTATAGACTTGCGATTTCTAAGGGTGCAAACCCAAAAGCAAACCCTCGACATAATCAGCGATCTACAGACTGCCCTGAGCCTGAAATGGGTGAAAAGAAGGGGTGAGTTTTTATCAACCTAGTGAGTAAGCAAATTTCATCTAAAACATCTAAAGTCGAGTAAATGGAGACAATTTAAAATATATCATCATAATATGATTCATAACATCAAATCTCATTTCAATCCATGTAAAACAATTACATTTCATCAAAATAATCAGCAAGGCTTATGACTCTCTTAAAACTTGGCTTGTGCCAAAACTCGTACTCGGTGACACCTTGGCCCGAGCATCCAATCGAGTCCACCAAGGATGTTAAAACGACATATACCCATAAAACAAGTTTTTACGTTTAAAACACAACCGTTTCTTGACGTTGGCTGAGTTTCACCTTCACGTGATGGTTCGACATGAAGTGAACTTTAATGTTACCTCAGGAGATACCCTTCACGCCTATCGTACCAAGGTAAAATATAACTGGGTTTACCGTGCCATTCTAATAGGCTGGTCCACGAAAACTCGCCCACTGCAGTAAGCTAATCAAATAACCCATCAATTCATAAAAATTTTCGATAGCATGACATGACTAATATAATATTACCAGCCTGTCAAGGCAAAGCAAAACAATTCATATATTCCACACAAACACAAATCCAACCATGCTTGCCATCACATTGTCTGTAAAACTCGACCCTATAAACACATGTCATGACATACATGCACTGAGTAGCATGTTATTACGCTAGGAAAGTCCCTAAGAATAGACGAAACCCGGTATTGTACCTAGGTACACTTGAGTTGATTTAACCTCGAACTAGTTTAAATAGGAATCGTAGGATGAAATTTAATATTTTACAGTCCAGGAATGACTAAAAATGATTGTACAGAGTTCGAGGGTTCATTTGGGGAAAAAGTTGGAAATTTTGATGTTTAGGGGTAAAATCGTCATTTTACCACCTAAGATAATAATTTGATCACGGAGTGAAATTTTTGACCAAGATTAACTATTTGGAGTATAATTTAATGATAGGAAGTGAAAAATTTCAATTTCGGTAATTTTTGGAACATAGGGGCAAAACGATAATTTTGTCACCCCAGGGTAAAAATCGTAATTTTCACCACCCAAAACTTATCAAAATTATAGGATTTATTTTTTTTTGGTATGAATAACTATGGTATTTCAAGTGGTGAAAAATAGAAGTTTAATGGATGAAATTTTAAAAACGGGCCAATGGGAAAGTGACACATGGCACTTTTTAATAATTTAATATTATTTTAATAAAAAGTCAGCCCATTTAAACCCCATATTAAGCGATGGCCGGCCATAAGGAGAGAACAAGAGAGAAAATAGAGAGGAAAGGAAGAAAAGAGAAAAACCAAAGGAAAACTAGAAAATTCAAAAGGAAAATCGCGTTTTTCGACCATTTACGCGTCTAACAGTAAGATTTTTCTACTTTAGCTTGATTTCTACCTTTCCTATGCCTTTATTTCCATTTAGCATGCTTGAGGAGAGAGATCAAAAAGTGAAACCAAGGGCTGGCCGAATTTCAAGGGGAGAGATTTTGAATTTTTTAGGTTTTGATTTTTAGTTAAATTGATAGTTTTGGTTAGTTAAATGTGTATAGAAATCAAATTGGGCAAGAAAGCATGAAATTTTCACAATACCCACCCTTAGCCGAATATGCATTGATGTACAATGATGATGAACTGATTTTTATTCTAAGAGAAATGAAGAGAAAATGATGAAAAATGGTTAAATGTGATAGAAAAACAAAGTGAAAAATTAACCGAGTAAATGTCCCATTTTTTACCAAATTTTTCAAGGAGGAAAGTGAGCTGATTTTGGTGATTTTAGAAGGTTATTGGCTGATATTTAATGGTTAGAAATGTTGGAGAGAAAATGGGACAATTTAGAGCTAAAATGGAGCGCGTTAGCAATTTAACGGGTAAAGTGCCAAAAATAGGTTAATACCGCATTTAAGCCGTTTTAGGCTATTGCATTTCATACCATACATTAGTATAGGATTTAAGTCAATTATATAGTGATTTAACATCAATGTGGTGAATTGGGTAGATTTTGCAATGTGTTTAGGAGGAGAGCCTTCTGGTAAAGGCAAGAAAGTCGTACTCGACGAACAGTGATCGGGGCACCTAAAAGGCAATTAGTTTGTACAAACGGTGAGTAAACCTATTATTATTGTAAATTATCTATAGTTTATTTTTAAATGCTCTTCATGGATTTTATGAAACGAAAAATGAGATTAAAATGGGATTTTTGATGTTTTAGAAATAAATGTGACAAATAAAAATATATTGTGTTGATTATGAAATTGAGTAATTGAAGACTGCCAATTATTTTAAAATATATATTTTTCTATGAATGGCTTATGATATATGAGTATCTGTGACTATATGTTATAATTGCATTGAAAATTTATGTAAGCTGTCTTTTACTATGCGGCTAGATAAATAAATAAAAGCCACGTTATACTGTCAAAATTTTATTAAAATTGGTGGGTTTAGTCACAGCAGTGACGGATTTCCATGGACTGCCTATTAGAGGGGCACGGTAAACCCGGTTATATAGTTACTTTGGTTGTAGAGGCGAGGAGGGTAACTCCCGAGGTAGTGTTAGAGCTCACTTCACATCGGACCCCCATGTGAATGTGTAATTGGGCCAATGCCAAGGAACGACTTGTTTTCAAAACTAACATGTGTTTAACATGTAAATATCTTAACAACCTTGACGGACTCGGTTAGATGCCTCGGCCAAGGTATCCCCGAGGATTAGTTACAGTTTGAGCCTTGTTTTTAATAAAAGTCAGAAGCCTTAACAACTGTTTTGGTAAATTACAAATATTTTATGGTTTAAGAAATAAATTGAAAACCTTATGAAATGGTTTGTAATTTGTTGTTTAAACTTGCCTCCATTTTACTCGCCTTTAGATATTTATGATAATGTCTGTTTAGTCATTGGGATTGCAAAATCTCACCCACCTCCTTTCCAAATATTTTAGGCTTGTGGTAGCTTGTAGATACCCGATTTTGTCGAGGATTCCAGTTGATCCCTTTATCACACAGACAGTAGGTTACTATCACCAACACTTAGTGTATTTATAGGCCACTTGTCATTGTAATTATTATTGTACATTATAACTTTGTAAATTATTGTATGTATAAATTTATTTTACTTCTAAGTTACAAAAGATTACTTACACGTGTTTCTATAAATATTGTTTTATATAAAAATGCTATATTTTTGTCTTTTGATTTACTTGAGTCGAAAACGACTGAAAATTGTTTAAAACTGATATGTAAACCTTGCGGGGTTCCGATTGGTATTTTGGGTAATGAGTATCAATCGGAACATGGCGACGGTTATCATGGGCCCGAGGGAGGTTCCGGGTCGTGACAATTCAATTGGTATCAGAGCTTTTGGTTTAAAAGCCTATGGTTTTGAAAGAAGTTTTTGATTTTTAAAGTTATTTTAAAGTAATTTACAATGTCAGTGTGGCCCAGTTAAGATTAGTTAGTTGCATGTAGTTGCATATAGAGTCTTAAGTCGTCTAAACCAATTTCGTTCTTTTTATAGATCATTATGCCTTTTCGACGTGAGCTACCACCTATCACTAGATCTACCGATAGGGGAAGAGGTCACCCCAGACAGAGTCGGTCAGATTCCATAGAAGAGGAGTCGGCTGCATCTTCTTTTAGAGTAGTTCCTACTGTTGAGTCTACTGACATTCTTGTACCTCCTCCACCACCTGTTACTACTCCTGGCGTACATGCCATGTCACCCGAGGCAGCTCAGGCATTAGCGACTTTTGTCGCTGCTCTTACGAGCTAGGCTCAGGCTGTCCAGTTCCACTTGCTGTTTCCCCTGTAATAGCCCCAGTACCACCACCTCCTATTCCACCCCAAACACCGGACGCCTCCATTTCTAAGAAATTGAAATAAGCTAGACAGTTAGGTTGCGTCTCATTTACTGGTGAGTTGGATGCGATCGCAACTAGGGATTGGGTTATTCAGGTATCGAAAACACTGGCAGATATGGGATTAGATGATGAGATGAAATTGAAGGTGGCTACACGGTTATTTGAGAAGAGAGCCCGTACTTGGTGGAATTCAGTAAAGTCTTGCTCTCCTATACCGCTGACTTCTCAAATAACCGTCAGAAAGAGAAAAAGAGAGAAATTTTGAGCTTGAAACAAGGGAACATGACCATTGAGGAGTATGAAACTCGTTTTAATGAGCTGAAGCTTTATGTACTTGAGTTGGTGAGATTGGAGCAAGACCAGGTAAACTACTTTGAGGAGGGACTCCGTAATGAGATACGGGAGCGTATGATAGTGACTGGCAATGAGTCATATAAGAAAGTTGTGCAGATGGCCTTACAAGCTGAGAAGCTCGCCACTAAGAATAGACGGATCCAAGCTGAGTTTGCAAAGAGAAGGAATACGCCTACGTTCCCGTGTCAGTCTTTAAAGAGAGGTAGAGATTCGACATTTACTGCAGGAAGTACTACCTCAGCGTCTCTGGCATCCACTAGACCTCCATCTTAACAGTCACAGTCGAGATCTTCTAGATTTGATCGGCCAGTGATGAGTAATCGGGGGGGGGGGGGGGGGGGGGGGGACTTTAGGAATATTGGACAGATGCCGTAATTACGGAGGATTTCATGTTGGGTCATGTAGAAAGCTTGTAACGTGTTTTCAATGCGGCCAACAAGGGTATATCAAGAGAGATTGTCCTCAGTTGAGACGAGGTATAGTAGCTACTTCTACTCCTCCGACTTGTCCTAGTATACCGCGAAGAGACACTTCGGGATCACAGTCTAGACAAGGTCTAGTGATACGATCAGGCATGGGGAGTAATACCCCAGAGCAGCCATCTGCCAGACCACAGCTCCAGATTTCAACTAGTGTTTTTGCAGTGACTGAGGATGAAGCCCGAGTTCGACCTAGCACAGTGACGGGTACTATGATTGTGTTTGATAGAGATGCACATGTTTTGATAGATTCGGACTCCGATAGATCATACGTGAGCATATCATTTGCATCATTCTCAGATAGGAACTTGTCACCATTAGAGGAAGAAATTATAGTGCCTACTCCTCTAGGCGAACGGTTAGTAAGAAATACATATTATAGAGACTGTGGTATTCAAGTTAGGGAAGAAGAATTTATGGGTGATTTAATCCCTTTAGAGATTCGGGACTTTGATTTGATCTTGGGTATGGATTGGTTGTCCACTCATCGAGCAAAGGTGGATTATTTTAAGAAAGAAGTTATTCTCTAGAGTTTAGAGGGAGCAGAAGTTGTATTTACGGGGGAGCGTCGAGTATTACCCGTATTGTGTAATCTCGACCCTCAAAGCTTTGAAATTGGTACGAAAGGGATATTTGGCATATTTGGCTCACGTGATTGATATATCGAGGGAGGAACCTAAGTTAGAGAATGTCTCGTAGTAAGTGAGTTTCCTGATGTACTTCCTGATGAATTACCAAGACTTCCTCCAGATCGTGAGTTCAAATTCACCATTGACTTACTTACGGGTACTGCTCCTATCTCTATTCCTCCATATAAAATGGCTTGGGTAGAGTTGAAAGAGTTGAAAGTACAATTGCAAGAGTTAGTGGACAAGAGTTTTATACGCCCTAGTACATCTCCGTGGGGAGCATCGATTTTATTTGTGAAAAAGAAAGACAGTACACTTCGGTTATGTATAGATTACCGACAACTTAACAGAATGACCATTAAGAACAAGTATCCGTTGCCGAGGATTGATGATCTTTTCGATCAATTATAGGGAGCTATAGTGTTTTCTAAGGTTGATATGAGGTCTGGGTATCATCAGTTGAGGATCAAAGAATAGGATGTACCCAAGACAGCGTTCAGGACTCGGTACGGTCATTATGAGTTCTTGGTCATGCCTTTCGGGTTAACTAACGCACCGGCAGCTTTTATGGATCTCATGAACAGGGTGTTCCGCCCTTACTTGGATAAGTTTGTTATTGTGTTCATTGATGACATTCTGGTTTACTCGAGAGATAATGATGAGCACGCTACCCACTTGCGTATAGTATTATAGACTTTGTGGGAAAGACAGTTGTATGCAAAGTTTTCGAAGTGTGAGTTTTGGTTACAGGAAGTGGTATTCTTGGGACACGTAGTATTGGGAGCTGGAATATATGTTGATCCTAAGAAGATAGAGGCAATTTTACAATGGGAGCAACCTAAGATGGTGACGGAGATTCGTAGTTTCCTCGGATTAGCCGGTTATTATCGGAGGTATGTTCAGGGATTTTCCTTAATAGCAGCTCCTTTGACCCGTCTAACTCGTAAGGGAGTTAAGTTTGAGTGGGATGATGTTTGTGAGAATTGATTTTAAGAGCTAAAGAACCGGTTAACCTCCACTCCCGTTTTAACACTTCTTGTGAGTGGTAAGGGATTTGTAGTTTACAGTGATGCATCTAAGTTAGGGTTGAGGTGCGTACTGATGTAGAATGAAAAAGTTGTGGCTTATGCTTCTAGACAGTTAAAGAGGCATGAAGCAAATTACCATACCCATGATTTAGAGTTAGCAGCTGTGGTGTTTGCTTTAAAAATCTGGAGGCATTACTTGTATGGTGAGCATTGTTGGATATTTACTGATCACAAGAGTTTAAAATATTTGCTCACTTAGAAGGAGCTTAATTTGAGGCAAAGACGATGGTTGGAGTTGATAAAAGATTATGACTTGGTGATAGACTATCATTAGGGAAAGGCGAACGTTGTAGCTGATGCCTTAAGTCGTAAGTCTTCATCGTCTTTAGCCGCACTTCAGAGTTGTTATTTTTCAGCATTATTAGAGATGAAATCTCTTGGGGTCCAGTTGAGAAATGGTGAGGATGGATCCTTATTGGCAAGCTTCATTGTGCGACCTTCGTTACTAAATCAGATCAAAGACATTCAGAGGTCTGATGAGAAGTTAAGAAAAGAAATTCAAAAATTGACCGATAGAGGAGTCAGTGAGTTCAAATTCAGAGGAGATAACGTCTTGGTGTTTAGAGACCGAGTTTGTGTTCTTGAGGGAAACCAATTGAGACAAGCGATCATGGAAGAAGCCCATTCATCTGCTTATGCATTACATCCTGGAAGCACCAAGATGTATAGGACTATTAGGGAGAATTATTGGTGGCCAGGTATGAAGCGAGACGTAGCAGAATTTGTAGCAAAGTGTCTCGTATGTCAACAAGTTAAGGCGGAGCATCAGAGGCCAGCAGGTACACTTCAGTCTTTACTTGTTCCCGAGTGGAAATGGGAGCATGTAACTATGGATTTTGTTTTGGGATTGCCGTAGACACAGAGGGGAAAGGATGTGATCTGAGTGATCGTAGATCGGTTGACTAAGTCCGCTCACTTTTTAGCTGTCCATAGTACATACTCTATTGAGAAGCTGGCTCAGCTCTATATAGATGAGATTGTGAGGCTACATGGAGTTCCCGTTTCTATAGTGTCAGACCAAGATCCTCGATTCACTTCTCGATTCTGGCTGAAATTTCAAGAAGCTCTTGGAACCAAATTGAAATTTGGCACTGCTTTTCACCCACAGATGGATGGTCAGTCAGATAGGACTATTCAGACTATGGAGGATATGTTGAGGGCTTGTGTCATGGATTTTCTTGGGAGTTGGGATAGACACTTGCCGTTAGTGGAATTTGCTTACAACAACAGCTTCCAGTCTAACATTGGTATGGCACCGTACGAAGCTTTATATGGAAGGAAATGTCGTACTCCATTTTGTTGGGATGAAGTGGGTGAAAGAAAGTTAGTTAGTATGGAATTGATTGATCTAACTAATGACAGGATCAAGGTTATACGAGAGAGGCTAAAGGTAGCCCAGGATAGGCAAAAGAGCTATGCAGATAAACGAAGAAAAGACTTAGAGTTTGAAATCGATGATAGAGTTTTTCTTAAGGTTTCTCCGTGGAAAAGTGTGATTCAATTTCCGAAGCGAGGAAAGCTTAACCCGAGGTATATTGGACCATTTCGAATCATTGAGAGAATTGGACCAGTGGCTTATAGGTTAAAACTACCTCCAGAGTTAGATCGGAACCACAACGTTTTCCATGTCTCCATGCTTAAGAAATATGTGCCAGATCCTTCTCACATCCTCGAAGCACCTCCGATCGAGTTGCATGATGATTTGAAGTTCGAGGTGCAACCTGTGAGTATCTTGGATCGAAAGGATTGAGTATTGAGGAACAAGAGTATTTCGATGGTCAAAGTGTTGTGGAAAAGTGCTAGAATGGAGGAAATGACATGGGAAGTAGAGCATCAGATGAAGAACCAATACCCGCATCTACTTGTCGAATCTAGTAAGTGAAATTTTGAGGTCAAAATTTTATTTTAAGGGGGGTAGAATTGTAAAACCCGACCCTATAAACACATGTCATGACATACAGGCACTGAGTAGCATGTTATTCGCTAGGAAAGTCAAACCCGGTATTATACCTAACGGTACACTTGAGTTGATTTAACCTTGAACTAGTTTAAATAGGAATCGTAGGATGAAATTTAATATTTTACAGTCTAGGAATGACTAAAAATGATTGTTCGGAGTTCGAGGGTTCATTTGGGGAAAAAATTAGAAATTTTGATGTTTAAGGGTAAAATCGTCATTTTGCCACCTAAGATAATAATTTGATCATGGAGTGAAATTTTTGACCAAGATTAACTATTTGGAGTATAATTTAATGATAGGAAGTGAAAAATTTCTATTTCGGCAATTTTCGAAACATAGGGGCAAAACGGTAATTTTATCGCCTAAGGGTAAAAGCCGTAATTTTCACCACCCAAAACTTGTCAAAATTATAGGATTTATTTATTTTTGGTA
Source organism: Theobroma cacao (assembly GCF_053813885.1). Taxonomy (NCBI): domain Eukaryota; kingdom Viridiplantae; phylum Streptophyta; class Magnoliopsida; order Malvales; family Malvaceae; genus Theobroma; species Theobroma cacao. The sequence goes on from NC_142640.1 coordinate 14,478,596, forward strand.
TGAATAACTATGGTATTTCAAGTGGTGAAAAATAGAAGTTTAATGGATGAAATTTTAAAAATAGGCCAATGGGAAAGTGACACATGACACTTTTTAATGATTTAATATTATTTTAATGAAAAGTCAGTCCATTTAAACCCCATATTAAGTGATGGCCGGCCATAAAGAGAGAACAAGAGAGAAAATAGAGAGGAAAGGAAGAAAAGAGAAAAACCAAAGGAAAACTAGAAAATTCAAAGGAAAAATCGCGTTTTTCGACCGTTTACGCGTCTAACAGTAAGATTTTTCGACTTTAGCTTGATTTCTATCTTTCCTATGACTTTATTTCCATTTTGCATGCTTGAGGAGAGAGATCAAAAAGTGAAACCAAGGGCTGGCCGAATTTCAAGGGGAGAGATTTTGAATTTTTTAGGTTTTGATTTTTAGTTAAATTGATAGTTTTGGTTAGTTAAATGTGTATAGAAATCAAATTGGGCAAGAAAGCATGAAATTTTCACAATACCCACCCTTAGCCGAATATGCATTGATGTACAATGATGATGAACTGATTTTTATTCTAAGAGAAATGAAAAGAAAATGATGAAAAATGGTTAAATGTGATAGAAAAACAAAGTGGAAAATTAACCGAGTAAATGTCCCATTTTTGACCGAATTTTCCAAGGAGGAAAGTGGGCTGATTTTGGTGATTTTAGAAGGTTATTGACTGATATTTAATAGTTAGAAATGTTGGAGAGAAAATGGGACAATTTAGAGCAAAAATGGAGCGCGTTAGCAATTTAACGAGTAAAGTGCCAAAAATAGGTTAATACCGCGTTTAATCCGTTTTAGGCTATTGCATTTCATACCATGCATTAGTATAGGATTTTAAGTCAATTATATAGTGATTTAACATCAATGTGGTGAATTGGGTAAATTTTGCAATGTGTTTAGGAGGAGAGCCTTCCAGTAAAGACAAGGAAGTCGTACCCGACGAACAGTGATCGGGGCACCTAAAAAGCAATTAGTTTGTACAAATGGTGAGTAAACCTATTATTATTGTAAATTATCTAGAGTTTATTTTTAAATACTCTTCATGGATTTTATGAAAAGAAAATGAGATTAAAATGGGATTTTTGATGTTTAGAAATAAATGTGACAAATAAAAATATATTGTGTTGATTATGAAATTGAGTAATTGGAGACTGTCAATTATTGTGAAATATATATTTTCCTATGAATGGCTTATGATATATAAGTATATGTGGCTATATGTTATAATTGCATTGAAAATTTATGTAAGCTGTCTTTTACTATGCAGGCTGGGTTAATTAATAAAAGCCACGTTATACTGTAGAAATTTTATTGAAATTGGTGGGTTTAGTCACTGCAGTGACGGGTTTCTGTGAACTGCCTATTAGAGGGGCACGGTAAACCCGGTTATATAGTTACTCCGGTTGTAGAGGCGAGGAGGGTAACTCCCGGGGTAGTGTTAGAGCTCACTTCACATCGAATCCCCACGTGAATGTGTAACTCGGTCAACCCCAAGGAACGACTTGTTTTCAAAACTAACATGTGTTTAGCATGTAAATATCTTAACAACCTTGGCGGACTCGATTAGATGCCTCGGCCAAGGTATCCCCGAGGATTAGTTTTGGCTTGAGCCTTGTTTTTAATAAAAGTCAGAAGCCTTAACAACTGTTTTGGTAAATTACAAATATTTATGGTTTAAGAAATAAATTGAAAACCTTATGAAATGGTTTGTAATTTGTTGTTTAAACTTGCCTCCATTTTACTCGCCTTTAGATATTTATGATAATGTCTGTTTAGTCATTGGGATTGCAAAATCTCACCCACCTCCTTTCCAAATATTTCAGGCCTGTGGTAGCTTGTAGATACCCGATTTTGTCGAGGATTCCAGTTGACCCCTCTATCACACAGACAATAGGTTACTATCACCAACACTTGGTGTATTTATGGGCCACTTGTCATTGTAATTATTATTATACATTATAACTTTGTAAATTATTGTATGTATCAATTTATTTTACTTCTAGGTTACAAAAGATTACTTACACGTGTTTCTATAAATATTGTTTTATATAAAAATGCTATATTTTTGTCTTTTGATTTAATTGAGCCGAAAATGTCTGAAAATTATTTAAAACTGATATGTAAGCCTTACGGGGTTCCGATTGGTATTCCAGGTAATGAGTATCAATCGAGACGTCGCGGGCTGTTGTCTTGGGCCCGAGGGAGGTTCCGCGTCGTGACATTGTCATAAGCCATCAATTCAAACCATATGTCAAAACATATATATAACACAAGTATACAGTCTCCACTTACTCAATTTCCAAAACCAATATTCAATTTCAAAACAAGTTATAAATCTCATTTTGTTTAATCAACACTTCAATTATAAAACATAATAGTTTGCAATTTAAATTCATTTTTCTTTAAAACATAAAAACGAGTATAAACTACTTTAGATAGTTAAAATGAAAGTCTGATTACTCACAATAGCAGGAGTTTGGAGTACTCCTATTCTTGGTTCTCGAGCATAATATCTTTAGCCTTATCAAAGGGCTCACCACCTATACATAATACACGACACGTAATTTAATATATTTGTACCAAACTGTTATAAAACTATTTCAGGCTCTATATGAATGCATGACATTGAATAAGAGTTGTCCGAATAATCACTTAAAGATGGTGTTCTATGTGGGTTTAATTGTGATCGGAATGAATTTGTATTCGACCTAATTCGAATTATACACCGTTTATTTAAGCAAAACATCCGATTCAACTCCAAATATATTCATTACACTCCCAATAATCTAATACACCAAAGCATTACAATGAACTTGATTTTTGATTAACTTCACCTTTTTTCGAAATTCATTCCGATTCTGAACTAACATACTAATCAATGTCTACATAGTCTCGTAAATCCATATATATCATTAGGAATCAAATCCAAGTCCATTTACTATGATTTTCTCATTTTCCATCAAGCCATTTTCTAAAGGAACTATATTTTTCAATAACCGGTTTCGATATCCAACACCATAATTCATCAATTCCTAGCTAAATAACATGAAATACAACCAAATCCATCATCAACATGTCTTATAGAAAATTCGACCAAATGAGGGTGGTTGAAGAACATGTGATTTTCTTGCTTGTTTTTCCTTCCAAACATCACAAAATGACTAAAAACACTAGGATATTATGAAATCTAGCAAAATTCATCACAAAAACTTCTCTCTCTAGATTTGGCCAGCAAAGGTTCCCTCTTGAAAACTTGAATTTCAGCCATGGAGAATGAAAAAGAATGCATGGGAAAGGTAGATCTCAAGCTAAAATTAAAAAATCTTACCTTTACTTGCTTGATTCCTTGAAATCCAACAATTTCTCTTGAATTTTTCCTTCCTAGGATTTGTTCTTCTCTTTTTCTCTTTGTTCCCTTGCTTGGCCGGCCATAAGAGTGAAATGGGAGAACCTTAAGTCGGTTTATAAAGGAAAATCATAAAAATATTAAAGCTTGACACATGTTACCACTTGATTGGTCCATGATTAAAAACTTAACCATTAAGCAATTTCTCACCACCACATGTAATCCCATAATTATCCAAAGTATAAAGTGATAATAGGTGAAATTCATGGGCTTGAAAAGTGTCATGGTGGTGTAAAATTTCCATTACGTCTTCATGGACACGTGAAATGACCGTTTTGCCCTTATACTCGAAAAATGTCGAAATTGAAATTTTTCACTTCACAATTTCAAATTATGCTCCAAATAGTCAAACTTGGTCAAAAATCTCGTCCAACATTCAAATTTTTCCTTTGGGTGGCAAAATGACCATTTTGCCCATACGTTATGAAAATTTCTGAATTAACTCCAAATCAATCCTTGAATTCTGAATCATCATATTAAGACATTTTAAAGTTCAGTATCTCTCAAATGCATCTTAAAATCTCTATTTGGACTAATTCAAGGCTTTAATCAACTTAATTGTTTAACTAGGTACAATACTGACTTTTAACGATTTTTCGATACATTCACTTATGCATACATTCTATCAAGCATATGAATGACATGACAAGTATATCATAGAGTAGGGCTTAACAGTATTAGCTATTCCTTGGTTAAGAAATAGTCTTAAAAAATAATAAAAACCAAAATGTTCTTTATAAGTTTGAAAAATTACATATTATATATTATAAAAATAATATTTTAAATTTAAAAATTAATTAAAATTATTAATATTTGAATCATAATAACATTTAAATTATAAATACAATATTAATATTTCAAAATGTTAATCATTAAATTATAAATAAAATATTAATATTTAAATGATCAATTATTAATATTATTATAAAAAGGAAAAAATTTAAAATTTTAATGATTAAATTATAAATAAAATATTAATATTACTATAAAAAGAAAAAAGTTTAAAATTTTAATAATATATTATAAAAATATATTTTAAATTTAAAATTGATTAAAATTATTAATATTTTAATCATAATATCATTTCAATTATAAATAAAATATTAATATTTAAATGATTAATTATTAGTATTTTAAATTAATTATAAATGATTGATATTTAAAAAATAAAATAAAATAAAAGTAAATAATCATAATAACATTTAAATTATAAATTAATTATTAATATTTTAAAATATTAATTACTAAATTATAATTAAAATATTAATATTTAAATTATAAATTATGAATTTTTTATATAAATTATAAAAATGTAATATTTAAAAATAATATAAAAAATAAATAATCATATGTATATAACAAATGGTATTTTTATCTTTTTATACTTTATTCATTTCTTATTCCAAACTAAACACTGTAATAAGTCATAATAATTATTCTTAACCTATTCCATTTATCATACCTAACTACGCAAAAACTATTTTATTCTATTTTCATCTTATTCTATTTCTACAAAATAACTATTCTATTCTATTTCAACGTATTCCGCAAACCAAACATAACCTAAGACTTGTGTTTTTTCCACTGCGCAAAGATTCGTCATCTACTAGTTCTTCTGCAAATCTTATCTTTACAACTCTTACTGCAACCAAATCAAATTATGATTATTCTTTTCCATGTTTTCTTCATTGCTTGGATAGTCCTAGCTCTATTCTTGTTCCCTAACCTTTTGGTTGGTGACAATTATCCACTTTGAAACTGTGCTCTTTGCACGACTCTTGACACTAGAAATTGTTGGTATATGCCATTGAGCCAATTAGATTGGTCATAGGATATAGATTGTCATTTAATGCATACTTATCGCATAACTATATGTGAGAGAAGTTTTTCTTCATGTTAGTGCAATAATATGGAGTTATTAAGTACTAATTGGATGAAGCCCATGGAACATAAAGGCCTTACAAGAGAATTGTAAAGTTGTTACAATTATGAGATCACTATGCATCAAAGCCATGTTCCTAAAATTGTTCCTAGTCATTGTATTGTCAAGGCAGGGCATTGATAATATTCAAAGACTAGTACATGTTAAGCCTCCTTACATAGGAAGTAAGCAATCGATCTCATAGATTGAAGTATATTGGATACTTGAGGATAACATGTAGGTGCTTGTTAAAGAACAAGTTTACTGAATATGACCCACTATGAGAACTCTATTTGGTAATTCACTCAAGTGTCTATGAAAAATATTCTCATATGATAGTCGTGCAACTAGTCTTTGGACTTAAGACACCAATCATCTTGTATGGGGAATGACATACTTTGATTTCACCTCTATGGGTTTGGAGGCGACCAGATATCTAAATAAGGTGTTTTTAGGCAGGCCATGAAATATGCGAAGGTGAATGAGTAGTCAAGAAAGGATTCATCACCCTAAGTGATATGAGGGGATGTATCTCACTTGTTCTCAATTCTTGATTAACTTGTATAAAATTTTTGATCAAAGTATGATGAATTTGAGGGAAGTTAGTTTCCTTAATTCATAAGGTTAGTCATGAATTATGAGAACTAATATGAAATGTTATTAGTAGACACTGAGCCATGCTTTATGACATATTCAAGATATTTGATGGAAAGATCATATTGTACTGAGAGGCTTATCATTGAAGGGCTTTGTCAAATTTTTTAATTGATTTTCTAATATTTGGGTGGTTATGATGTATTACTAGATACCGTTTATGATCTACGAATATAAATCAATTGTCAAATTGATATTTGATATTTGGATGGTCATGATGTATTACTAGATGCCATTTATGATCAAGTTATAAGGAATACTTTTAACTCGTTGCCTCTTCAAACATTTCCAATCGCAAAAAACCTTCCTATCATTGTGATTTTTGTGATCTCGATGAGTTTGGACATTGCAAGAAACTTGGAAGCAAATAATGTGGTAATACAAATACCAAATATTTTTTATTCGACCTCTACTAGTTATAGTATCTTCTCATGTCCATGAGCCCAATCCCACTTTCACGTTAGACCAATATCAACAACTTCTTACTTTAATTAATTTCCATGGATAAATCTACTCCATAATCAGTATCTTTGCTTCCTATCATTTATTTCTCGGGCCTCAGATTCTCGCGCATTTCCCTACCCACATGAACAACGTGCATCAGAAAAACCAGCGGGTTGGTAGAGGAAATGCATTATTCCGCAGTGGGAGGAGGGGAAACGACATGGAGAGCACACACACCCAACTTCTCACCAGGTCAACGGTCAACGGTGAACTACAACTTCCCAAAAACCAACGGCCATAACTAAGACAAAGCAGCACATGCCCTCTCTTATCGATTCCCTCCAAACAATTTAGAGAAGTAAAAATTAAAAGAAATTAAACAAATGACAAAAAACACGGAGCATCAATTCCCGCTATTTCCGTTAAGATATTTCTTAATCGGCTAAACCTATCTTTTCTTCACAAAAGCAAGAAAGATAAAAAAAAGAAAATAATAATGTTTGTTTTGGTTGGCCTGGCTAATTAGACCTTACCATGGAGAAGAACCTGAACTCTGAAAAGTCTGGTAGCTTCTCTGGAATTGGCAAAAGAAGGAGCCATAGTATATCAGAGTCCGTTAGTTTTCAATTAGACGGTCCGGAGCCAAAGGAATGTGATGAGAATCAAAATCCAGCTGAGTTATCCTTGGAACCCGATTTGAAGCATGATCAGATCCTGGAAGAGGTTGATCAATTCATTGAAAAGTTAGATTCCGATGGAGGTAAATGCAAAGCCCCAGAAATTCCGAATTCTATCGAGCCATTGCTGAAGATGGTCGAGACCAGGATTGCAGGATATGAACAGAGGGAAGCATCAGCAAAGTTTGGCCAAAACCAGGAGGAAGATCCCTCATTTTTTGAAGCTATAAGCCGCGTTTCGAGGATCGTAAAAAGTCTTGATGAATTCCCGTTTGATTCAAGTGCAACTTCTTGCTTTAATCAAGCAGGCTCTGTTCACCATCGAGCCATGTTGTTATTGGGATACGAGTTCTGTGCTCTCCTGGACAATTCTAAACGAATCTGCAACATAAATAGAGATCCAAAAACTCCACAGACTCCCAAGCAATCTTTCTTCAACTCCAATCACGAGTTGGATCGATGCATCCGACCCGAATCCGACTCCAAAAAAGAGGACGAGTTTCCATCTTTTTCACCGGAATCAATCTCCAACATGAACCAAATAGCCACCGCAATGATCTCTGCAGGGTACGAGGCGGAATGTTGCATTTCTTACAGTGGTCTGAGGCTAAAAGCACTGGATGTCGAGTTGAACAAGCAAGGGTTCGAGAATATCAATGTGGACGATGTTCAAAGGATGCATTGGGAATCACTTGAAGGAGAGATCGCTAATTGGATTCAAATTGTCAAGCATTGCTCCACGAATTTCTTTTCCGCTGAACGCAAGCTTTGCAATTCGGTATTTTCAGAACATCCTTTGATCGCTCAGAGATTGTTCAGCGATCACGCAACATTCGTGACCGTAAGGCTTCTTAATTTTGCAAATGCTGTGGTGTTGACCAAACGATATTCTACGGAGAAACTATTCAAGTTTTTAGATATTTATGAGACATTGCATGATTTGAATCGGGATTTTGGTGATGACTCATCCGCCCCGGATTTGATATTCGAGACATCTGTGACACAATGCAGGGTCGGTGAAGCCGCGGTGAGCATTTTCTGTCAGCTTGAGAATTCAATCAAGAGTGATAATGGGAGAATCCCTGTGGCCAGTGGTGCAGTTCACCCCTTGACTCGCTATACAATGAATTATCTAAAATACGCTTGTGAGTACAAAGACACGTTAGAGCAAGTATTCCAACAGCACTACAAGATGGAGGAATCTACCAGGCAGAAATTTGAGGAGCAGGAGTCCAAGAATGCCATCAAAGATGATGGGAGCCCCAGAGCCTCCCCCTTTTCAGTAAAGTTAATGATGGTCATGGATTTGTTAGATGCCAACATTGACATGAAATCGAAGCTGTATAGGGACCCAGCATTGCGTTACATTTTCTTGATGAATAATGGGAGGTATATTTTGCAGAAGGTCAAAGGGTCCGCGGAGATCTATGAAATGATGGGTGATTCTTGGTCGCGGAAACGAACTACGGACCTAAGGCGGTACCATAAGAACTATCAAAGAGAAACATGGAGCAAGGTTCTACAGTGCATAAACCATGAGGGTTTGCAAGTGAATGGGAAAGTGTCAAAGACTATATTGAAAGAAAGGTTCAAGAACTTCAACACTTTGTTTGATGAAATCCACAAAACGCAGAGCACTTGGGTGGTGAGCGACGAGCAGCTTCAATCGGAGCTTATAGTTTCGATATCGGCCGTGGTGATTCCAGCATACAGGTCCTTTCTGGGGAGATTCAAGTCATATGTTGATTACGGTAGACAAGCAGAGAAATACATAAAGTATCAGCCAGAAGACATTGAGGGGTTGATTGATCAACTATTTGATGGAAATTCGACATCAATGGGGAGGAGGAGAACATAATTAATTTAAGTCACTGAAAACGAGTATATATGTATTTGCTTGGGAAGATGAAGAAGATCATGGCCGGTCCCTGCGGGTTCGTTTAATTCATGTCTATTTCGTTGTTGTCTCTTATACACGACGAATTTGCTGTAAACTACTTTTGAAAAATCTGAACATAAAGCTTGAAATTTTACAACAACTTTTGCAACTATATTTGGAGCATTATTTGCTCTAGTATGAAATTTTGTAACAGTGAAAAGTTGTTATCTAAATGCCTACGATTTTATCTAAAGTATATTGATTTTAAGCCACAAACACCCTTCAGAAAGTTGATACGATTCTATGTCATTTTTTGAGATGTCAACAGTATTCTTGATATTTTCTTTAAATTATGTGCTTCTTGGAATTGACACGTGTCAATGACAATTTTTTAGATCTCAAGGGTATTTTTGGGTTTTCCTTTCAATTGTTGAGAATGTTTTTGTTGGGGCTCAGCAAAATTTGATCGGACCAATGACCCAATTGAACCGAATGCAATTTGAATAAAATGGTTCGGTCCAATTAATCCATTTGGTCTATTTGTCCAATTTGTTTATTTGGTTGATTCTCGGTTTTAAAATTTTAGACTGAATTGACCAAAAGATCAAATTAATATTATATATAGATTTATATATATATTAATATATAAAATTTAATAGATATTAGTTCTAAATTTATATAAAATATATATTTTCAAAACTAATTTGCTTTTCATATTTTATAATTATGGATAAAGTTTATAAATTTTAATATTATAATTTGTAAAAAAAAAGGGTAAAATTTTGGTCTTGTTAGTCTAAAAGCTAGCTGATCAAACCAATAAGGTAGTTCGGTTGGTTTGATCCTCTTTTATGTTTGGTTGATTTTAGTCGATTTTTTAAAAATATTTGATCAATTTGATCCTTAAGTATGACGGACCGAACAGACTGAATCGCTCAATTGCTCATCGTTAGTTTTTGTGGTTTCATTCTTCTTCTTTCTTTTTGCTTTGCTATTCTATAACAATTCTTCCATTGTTTTATTGTCTTTTGGTTTTTCTTTTTCTTTACTCTACTGCCTAGGGTTTCTTACTTTTCTGTAGAGCTTTTGCTTCAATGTGCCACCTAGGGTTTTTTGGGGTTTGCTATTTTCTAGTTCTCTCACCTTTTTTTTTTTTGTTTCTCTTCTATTTTAGTTTGTCGCCTAAGGTTTTTTACCCTTCCTTGAGAGCTTTTACTTCAGTCTGCTGCTTTGTCTTGGGTGTTAGTCTTGAGTTACATCATGTTTTGAATTTGAAAAAAATCACATGTTATCTTGAACTTAATGTCAAGTATTTGAAATTATCTCAAATACATTTTTAATCTCTTAAGGTTACATGTTTGAAACGCCATGCATCATTATAGAACACCGTATAAGCTTTTAAATAATGCATATTCAGCTAAGAATGCAAGAGCAAATACGCCTTGAAATGTTATTCGAATATAGGAATAAGGCAAGGAAGAAATAGTTGGTGAGAAGGGCCAAAAGTTAAGAAAACCTTAATGCATAAGTCAATAGTCAATATTAGAGAAGTTTGAGTTGATCCAAAGACTGAAAAAGTGCAAAACTTGAAGATTATGAAGCCATAGTCAACCCTATTCCAAAAAGCTCAAGAAAATCAAGTTTTAAATAGATATAGTCGACCTTGACAAGTCAAAAGCGACAAAAAGTCAATTTTACACGGACATAGTTGACTATAGCAGCTCAATTTGCAAAATACACGTTCTCGGGAAAAAGATCAAGTAGATGAAGGTTATACTCAACTATGGAGGCCGAATTTGAGAAATTTGAAGAACATATTCGACTTTAGAAGTATTGTAGTTGACCCCCAAAGCTTCAGCAATGGTCTGATTTGATTTAAACTTATGTCTAATGGCTCCAAACTTTGCCCCAACTATAAATAACTGCATTTGAGCCATTTGGAAGCAAGAGAAGACTAGAATCAAAGCTTCAAACCCTAGAGAGACCTTCAAAAACTCATCTTTACTCTCTAGCATCTTTTTAGTCTTCGATCGAGCTTACAAAGTTGAATACTTGTTTCATTTGAGCTGATATTTCTTCTCTCACTAAACCCAAGCTAAAATCTTTAGCATCCAGCATTTGTGAGGCAAATATTTGCTATTACTCCTTTGTACACACATCTTATAAAGGTTCTATCTTAACCTTGAAAAGGTGTTTGTAGGTTATCACTTGATCTCGTTAAAAAGCAAGAATCCCTTTGTGGATTGTGTAAGGGTTATTGCTTGATCCCGTGAAAAAGTTATTGTGAGGGTTATCGCTTGATCCCATTAAAAAGCAAGAATCACTTTGTGGATTGTGTGAGTGTTATCACTTTGTCCCGTTAAAAAGTAAGAGTCCTTGATAGTGAATTGAAATTCCTTGATTACTAAGAGAGTGGATGTGTGCATTGAAAAAATAGAACCACTACAAATTGTTTGTGTTTATTTTTAATTTTCTACATTATTATTCATTGCCTATATTTGTCCTAGGAAAATAGTTTTATATTGACTTATTGTTTCACACTTAGGAAAATATTTTTCCCTTTACTTTTATAGCTAGCAATTAAACTTAAGAAAAATATTTTACTTTGATAGATTATTTTTATGCTTAATGATTTATTGTTGGAAACTTGATTTTGATGCTAGAAAATATATTTGGGTGAAGAAGTTTTGATTTTTTTAATTAGATTTTCAAGAAATTTTTAAACTTAGGAAAAATATTTTACTTTGATTGATTATTTTTATGCTTAATGATTTATTGTTGGAATTTTGATTTTGATGCTAGAAAATATATTTGGGTGAAAAAGTTTTGATTTTTATAATTAGATTTTCAAGAAAATTTTAATATATCAATTCACCTCCTTTTGATAGATTGTTTATTAACGTTTCTACACTAATAATTGGTATTAGAGCTTGATCTCAAATTTTGTAGGTCTAATTACTTTTGAGAGATCCATTATAAAAGCTCAAATTGACAAAAATGGAGGTGACGACAACTGTACTTGGTGAAAGGCAATTGATCTAAAGGTCACCTTTTTTTGTAGGTAGTAACTATTCTTATTGGAAGAAACATATGGAAATGTTTATTCAATCCATGGACTTAGATGTTTGGAATGTTATACTATATGGTCCATATGTTCCATATAAGGAGGTAGATAGCAAAATAATGATTAAGACTAGGAAAGAATGAGATGATAAAGATAAGAAACTAACTCAAATAATTGTAAGGCTTAGAATACTCTTCTTTGGGCCTTAGGAGCTAGTAAGTTTAATAAGATGTCAATGTGTGAAAATGCCAAACAAATTTAGGATACGTCAGAGACTACTTATGAAGGAACTAATCAAGTCAAGGAATCCAAAATTGGATTGCTTACCTATAATTATGAGGCTTTTAGAATGAAAGAGGGATAGTTCAATAATGAGATGTTCAAGAGATTCACAAATATTGTTGGAGGTTTAAAAGCTCTAGGAGAAGAACTCCTTAATGCTTAATAAGTAAAGAAAATTCTTTATAGCTTACCTAAATCTTATAGACCTAAAGTGACAGCTATAGAAGAAGCTAGAAACCTCAATGACTTTAAGCTAGAAGAACTAGTAGGATCTTTACTCACATATGAAATGACTTTGAAATATGAGAGTTAAAGGAGTTTAAAAAGGATGACACTAAGAAAAAGGAAATAGGCTTAAATCTATAGTTGAGGATGAAGAGAGAAGCCAACTAGTGAAAGTGAAGATGAAAAAGATGTGGTCATGCTAGCTAGAAAATTCAATAGGCTCATTACGAAGAACTTTAAAACTGAAAAACCTATAAGGAAGGATGTGCCCAAAGAAGAGCATACAAGAGATCGCTTGATATGCTATGATTGTAAAAGGCCTGGTAACACCAAATATGAGTGCTTAACCAAAAGAAACACTAAGAAGAAAGCAATGATGGTGACTTGGAGTGATAGTGATGACTCACAGGATGAAAAAAGTGATGAAATTGCCAACCTTTGCTTCATGGCACTAGATGACTACAAGGTATATCCTATCCCTCATAATCTTGATTCATACATTTATAAATAAAATGATTATACATTTAATGAATTACAAGATGCTTATGATGATCTTATGTTTAAATTTAAAGAGAGAATTTTCAAATACAAGGACATTATAAGAAAACTTAAAGTTGAAAATGAAAATATAGTTAAGGTAAGGACTGAGATAGAAAACAATATGAAAGGCATGCGAAATGAAATTGACTTGTTGAAAAAGAAATATGATAGTTTGCACGACACACTCTTCAAGTTTCAAAATAGCCAACAAAAATTGGGTGACATGTTGGTATTCCAAAGAGCATTCTTTAATAAGGAAAGGTTAGGCTATGACTTTACACAAAAAGAAACTCATCTTAAGAATATCTTTGTTAAAGAAAATGAAAAATATATATGATGATTTTTCTAGATGCACTTCATGTCTCAAATTTGGACATTCTACTTTATTTTACACTTATAGAATTATTACACAAAGAGATCAAGTAAGTAGATATGTATGGGTTCCCAAGGGACCAAACTTCCATAAGGAAAGATGATAGAACTTGATAAGGTTCACAAAAAAACCAAGGTTACTAATCATAAAGGACCTAACGAAATTTAGTACCAAAAACAAATGTTTGAGTTTTCTTTTTAAGAGGAGCATACATGATCTAAGTCAATAGCACAAGAAAGAGGTAAAGTAAATCAGTCATTTATCATGAAGATCATTGAGGTTTAGCATGTGCAATATTGATTATCAATTCTTACACATTTAATTTAACATGTCTTATAAAATTGAGAAAAATACTTGTTACGGGTACCTAATGATGATATACTCTTGTTGAAGAAATTATCTTTTGAACTATCATTAAAAAATTATTGTAAAATGATTGATTGATAGTGTTTGGACATTATATGATGAAACTGATAATTAATTTTGGATGATATCTTGGATGAACATTAGAACCAATGTGCATATACTTTTGAAATTATAAGTATTTGAAGCATATTTTCAATATTTATTTAAATACTCATGCCTTATTAGTTCCTTGAATATATGAGTATAAGACAGACATGTTGAATATTCTATTTAAATACTCATATATCATATGATCATTATCTATCCCCATGTTTGTCACATGATCCATCTAAGGAAAGGTAAGACTATGCTTTAATGTGATTAACTACTTAATGTAACGACCTTTAACCCGATCATTACCAGCATTCGAAACTTACGAGTAAACTCGCCAAATCCCGAACAAGCCTAAGTTGAGATTCCTGTTAATTAAATCAAATATGTTTTTACGTATGTGATCGAACTGTGACAAGGATACTATCATTCACTCAATGTAGATAAATATTTGCAATTAATACTTCGCTACTAGATGACACTATTTAATATCCATAAGCTTCCAACAATTGAACATTACACTTAATATTCATTACTCAACCACAAAGTCTTTAGCAAAGACATATTCATTAGATTAACAATTTTACAAGTCTAGCTAACTACATAGAACAACCTCTATGCAGTGGAGTGACTCGGAGTAGAAGTCTAAGAGATGCCATTACCTATGTCGCAGCGAGCCAAGATATGCTGGACAACACGCTTACGCTGATCACTTATCTGCAAAAGGAAATAAGGGGGTGAGTCTCACAGACTCAGTGATCATCAACTTCGTGAGTAGGGCGTAGATGGGAAACAAGCTAAAGGCAGAGAATTTGAATTTTAAAAACATAAAAAATTATGAACAATTTAACTTAAAGAGAGGATGTGTGCCTTATATGTAAAACCAAGAATTCCTTTTAAATACAAGATAATTATTTCAAACCATATATATATATATGTATATCAAATTCATTGTGAATAAAAGTGTCTACCATTGAAACCCTTTTTATAATTTTACCCAAATCAAATTCATATATACATGCATGCTCCCTTAAAATTAATCATTATCAAAACTCATATGCAAGTTCATAAATCACCTTGTACGCAAGGGATTAAATCCACGTCATTTATAAATAGGGAAGCTGCTAAAAACCTTATAGTTTTCACCATGCGTAGGAATAGGAGTTGAAAACCCCAAAGAGATTTTACTCTCGAGTAGGTGATGAAATAAAGAACTCGTGGACCCGTTTCTACGCAATAACATCCAGGAGCCTCGCTCCACCGGATCCCATAGCCATGGCAGCCTCAACGATATTGGCCGACATCAAAGAAATCAAGCGATCGCAATCTCGTGTATCGCTGGTGGCCTAGCCACGTGTATATATATATATATCACAGGTCGTGGCCCTCGCCACGCCTAACAGCTTGTCGATGACTCAAAGGTTCTCTAGCTAGAGCTCACTTGTGCATAAGGGTCACATTTTTTTGATGTGACATCCGACCTACTATCGAATCTCCTGGTTTAATAAAATCATTTTAAAACCCAGTTAAGTTCTCAAAAGCTTATTTCAAAACTATGTCCAAAGTACCGATCCTAGTAACATGATAAAAACCCCCTTTTTGTAAGACTTTACATTATAAACCTTTGCATGAGGTCTTAATATCAAAATGGCATGGTGAATATGCGATTTTATTCATGAATGCACATCACACAAATAATAAGGCACATTTTGATACAAATCGTGGTAAAAAGCTTGTTTCTCAGTTTTAATATCCTTTACGTATATAGTCAAAACAATTTCAAATACTTTTAACATTCACAAATTTCTAAGGTATCTACCAATTTATGCTTTCCACAAATTTTCATTTAAAATAAATCAACACGTATATATATATATATATATATATATATATATATATATATATATATGTATATATATATATATATACATATATATGGAAATAGCGGGACACTACGTCGCTATTAATTCAAGTGCGTATATAACTAATCCTACTTGCCGGTGACCGGTTATTCATCCAACATGCCACCCCAGCA
Organism: Theobroma cacao; assembly: GCF_053813885.1. Lineage (NCBI taxonomy): Eukaryota > Viridiplantae > Streptophyta > Magnoliopsida > Malvales > Malvaceae > Theobroma > Theobroma cacao. Next base: position 14,494,582 of record NC_142640.1, read on the forward strand.
CACTTCTTCTACTTACACGCTTCCTAGCAACCATTCAAACCCAATTCACTTAATTGTACTTATACATGGCAGCAAATCAACTAATAAATTCTTACCCACAATCATTTAGCATAGACAATCAAGGATCAAGCCACAATTGTCTTACCTTTTCTCAATAATTCAACTAGATCTAAAACCAAGAAATCTCAAGCTCCTTGTTAGCAAGATCTCACATTCCTTGTGATTCACCAACATGCACGATTTTCTTTTGCTGCCACAAACATTTTCATACAATTACTAACTCATTTTTTCAAGAAATCACAACGAAAAGTCAAAGTTCTACTTGCCTTCCTTACCTTTTTCTTCTTTCTCCTTTCTTTCTTTCTTCCTTTCTTCCTTTCTCCTTTCTTTCTTTCTTCCCTTCTTCCTTTCTCCTTTCCTTCCAAGCCGATCTTATCTCTTTTTTTCTCTAAGGTACGGTTTTCTCATGGCAAAAATGTTTGCCGTTCTTGGTGTGGTTGGATTCTCCCAAATGTCCCACCACTCAATTTTCTTCTTTTTCTTCTCTCATGGGCGGCTTGCCAAATATTGGTTATTTTGGCAATTTCCTTATTCCTTTCTTGTGGTTAAAATTGCAAGTCAAAAAGCTTTTGAACCTTTCACCCGTCACCTTTCTTGACTATTCTTTTTCTTTTATTTCTTTTCTTTTCACTTCAGTTTCTTTGCATGGGCAGATTGCCCAAGACTTAATGGCTTTTTGGCATCTTTTCCTTGTATTTTATATGATAAAATCACAAGGCCAAAAGGCTTTACAACCTTCTGCCTTCCACCTTGCATTGCCATCCTTTTTCCTTGATTTCTTTATTCCATGCACTACATTTACTTCATATTTTATTTAGTCATTCTTTGACCCATTCAAATCATATGTAACTCACCTTCTTCTTTCTTCATTTGACCACCAATGCACCAATTACATTACATGTGTTGTTGAATTTTCTACTTATGCAAGTGTACGTATTGCAAAGATAATTTAGAGATGAGTAGAGTGTCAATCCCACAGAGAATTGAATTAATCCTTACAATTAACTACTAAAATTAACACACCTTAATTTTATCTAAACAAATTAAAATTAAAAAGAAAAATTTAAATTATTAAACTAAAAACTAAAACTAAAACTAATATATCAGTAAATTTTACTTCTAGTGATTAATAGACTTGAGATTATGATATCCCTCAATACTTCATCTTATTAATGTCTCTCTCTCTTAGCTTAGTTTAATGGATCAAGTTGCTAACCTAGAGTCTTAAATTATTTATAAGTCTCTGTCGAGTTTCTTATAAAAATACCTCTCTCAATTAATTTACTATATGTCTATGCAAATTAAATTGAAGAAAGATTCATTAAGTTTGTGCTCTAATCCTTACTACGTATGGTTATAGGTGTATGTCTACCCTATATGCAAATCAAACCACCTAATTAACTAAGTGTATTTGATCATACTCTATTTTATTCAAGGTCTACCTAAATCTCCTTTGCCAAAGTTTAACCTAGGTTTCCAATTCAATCTAATTGGTGATCAGGCAATTAAAAGCATTAAGAACAAAATAAAATAAATAACTTAAATCCATCAAACATAAGTAAAGAGAGATAAATAATTTAGACAATATATTGAGTTCAATCATAATCTTAGATTAAAAATTTAGTTTCCCATCAAGTCACATCATCATCGAATAAAATATAAACATTAAAACCAAAAGAATAAAAGAATAACAAAAAGATAGAAAAAACCAAGGAATGAATTCTTGATCTCCAAATCTCCTTGAATTCTTCAAATTCCTTCAATGACTCTGTAGCTTGACTATCAGCTGTTAATCCAGTGTTTTTTTTCTCTCTTTAAGTCCTTCGAAAGGTTGTTTTTATAGGCTTTAGAGTTAGGCCAAGTTTGGTGAAGGAAAAAGTCAATTTCAGCTGGGATTTCCTTATCAGACTATGTAAGTCTCAGTTTTGCCAAATTAATTAACAGAAATCGTAATTGTTCTAGGACTGCTGCAGTATGTCAACTATGACAAAATTTGTGACCACTATACAGGCCGAAATGGGTAAAGTGTTAAACATGAAAGTTGTTTCTCTTAGCTTTCCAATGGTCAAAGAATTGCTTCATTTGAACCTCTGTAGAGAAAGTTATGGTGAAAATACTAAAACATGTACATTAAAAGTTTGCACCTTGAAATAGCTCTCCTTCTTCCATTAAAATTCTTCTTTCATCACACTTACAAAAGCACAAATAAATGAATAACAACCTATCTTAATAATATTAACACCAAATTAAGAATAAAATTAACCAAAATTAGATTGACTCACCTAAAATAACTAATTTAAAATAATTAAATAAAACCTACCAATTTCTATGCATTACTACAAAAACTTAGCCAAATTATTATCAAAATTAAGCTCAAATAACTTTATATCATAGAGTTATCACACCCCTAAACTTAAGATTTTGCTAGTCCTCGAGAAAAACATAGAAAAGAACCTAACTTACGAAAATCAAATTCAGTTAAAGAAATATAATTAGTACTACTACTACTACTAGAGATAAAGTGCACCAACTCAATGATTCTTTATAATTTCCTCAAAAGTATGTCTATAAATCATTAATCTAAGGAAAAATAAAGGTCCCATTCAAATTCATGTTTCAATTTTAATGCAAGCACATTCTTGAATGGATTTCTGTGTGTGTTTGAAATCTTTTACCAAGAACATCATGATATCCAGATGACTTTATGCCAACACAAATTTCAAATTAGTACTAGATTTTCATAGGTTTACTTTTCATCTCTTTCTCCACTAATGTAGACCAATACAAAGTTAGGGATCAATAGGACTTTATAAAGCTTGTAATGTATGGCTAGGGTCAAGGTGTGATAAAGGATATTAATGTGGCTCAAATCACCTTAAGCACATAATTATTCTAGGACCTATATATAAAGCTCTATTTTCCTTCTTCTAGTGCACCTTTTCTTCCATATTTGAACTTTGCTTTCATCCAACACTTTTTTTTTCACAATTTCACAATTTCACACCCCCAAACTTATTTTCTTTTTATTGTAGGTAGTGGGTAGACCTGGCAATTTTGAACACGACACGTTAACACGACACGAGAAGACACGGGTTAAACAGGTTTTGGATTTACCCTTAACGTTTTCGTGTCTAATCGTGTCTGACACGTTAAAACACGAAAATTTTTGTGTCTTAACGTGTCAGACACGACAAACACATTTAAAACACGTTTAAACACGTTTACTTAATCGTGTTATCGTGTTTAAATGTGTATACGTATTTAAACGTGTATACATGACATGTTTATTAACCTATTAAATATTAATAGTTAAAGACTATTTTAACTTTATATAAATAATTTTTAATAATTATTTGATGTGTATTTTAACCTTATATATGATAATGAATTTTATGTATGTTATTTATATTAAATTTTATTATATTTGATGTTATTATTATTGTTTTTTTGTTATAATTATTTTTATAATTATAGATTTTAAATTTAAATAATAAAATTATATTTAATTATAAATATTTTTATTTAATCGTGTTAAACGTGTTAATCGTGTTAAACGTGCTAATCGTGTTAATCATGTTAAACGTGTTAATCGTGTTAAACGTGTTATTAATCGTATCGTATCGTATATTGACACGTTTAATAAATATGTAAAACGTGTTAATCGTGTCGTGTCGCGTTACACGTGTATTAAACGTATACATGTATGTGTTTTAAATTTAAGACACGAATATTAAACGTGTCGTGTTCGTGTTTAGCCTTAACGTGTTTCGTGTCTAAACTATCTGACACGTTTAAGACACGAAAACACGAATTCCCAAGTCTAGTAGTGGGGTTATTTTTCATATTTTGAACTTTTTTTCTTCTTTTTTTTTTTCACATCAACGTCACATTTCCACTTTTTTTCAACATTTAGCTCAATTTATATTTCCTAAAATAATATACATGCTTAGGAGTGAGGCTTGCAAAATTGAAAATTTAATTTTAAGGCTAAGCTCAATTATTATGTAGTTAAACAAAGAAAAGGGAAATTAAGCTCAAAAGGGGTATATTAGGGATAATAATTTAACAAGGTTGGCTTTTTAGGCTCAAACGGTCCAAAGATGGCCTAGATCATCTCCCTAACTAAGTATTGCCTAGGATTTTGTCTCGAGAGAAAATAAAGTAAATTCTAGAATTCATGACATAATCTAAAATTCTCATCAATATATACCTTCTTTAAATATTCATAATAATTCAAAGTAAAAGATATAGTGCTCAAAATTGTGGAAATCACATCCTAACAATAATACTTAACAAAAAATTTAGCATGAATCCAAACAAAAACCTTATTCACCAAAGGCTAAAAATTCAAGACAACTAGTTATTATCCTTGGATAAAAAAAATCATTGAAAAAAATTGGCACAACTTTATTCTAGATTCCTAAAATTCAACAAAAATTAAATTCTTTTACCAACTAATCCTAAATTATTTATAAATCTAGATAAACATGCACATAAAATTAAATTTAAAACTTTACAAAATATTCACCATTAGAAAAATAAATTCACCCCCCCAAACTTAAACTAAACATTGTCTTCAATGTTAGAAAAAATAAAGAAAAAGTAAAGAATACTCCCCTGATGATTGGATGAATTTTTCGAGAAGCTCTAATCCACCTTTTTATTGTTATCACCTTCATTGCCACTTGGAGGATTTTTTTTTACTACAAAAAAAAAATGATTAATTAATGTAGAGATATACAATAAATAATAAAATAACTAAAAAGAAAATAAATAAAGGAATTTTTTTTTTGTTGGGTAATGGGTAAATGGGTTAGTGGGTAAGTGGGTAAGGGGGTAAATGGGTAATGGGTAGTCCACATGAATAATAAAAAAATAAAAAAAAATTTAGGTTGGGTTAGTGGGCTGCCCAATGTTGGTAGCCCAATTGAGGGTGGTGGGTAATTGGCAGCCCACTTCAAGGTAGAGGGGCCCGCTTATGGGTTTCCTTTTTTTTTTTAGAGTGAGCCGCGGCTCCGAGCCTGGTGAGTCGCGGCTCACATCTTTTGTGTCTGAGAAGTCGCGGCTTAACACTTTTTCTTTTTGAAAATTTTTTGATTTTTTTTTTGCGGAGCCGCGACTTCGAGCTTGGTGAGCCGTGGCTCACGTTCTTTACCCCCTACGAAGCCGCGGCTTCCCATAGTGGGAGTCGTGACTTACCCCTTTTTTTTATTTTTTTGAATTTTTTTAAAAATTTTTTATGAACCTGCACAAAATAAAAAAAGGTGTTAATAATTTAATAATTAAATAAATAAAATAATAAAAAAATAAAAAGAAAGTAAGTTAGAGTGCTTGGGTTGCCTCCCAAGAAGCGCTTCTTTATAGTCACTAGCTTGACTATGGTACCCCATTCTGTATTACTTTATACGGCTTGAGATTTTCTTTATCGACCTTGACTGATCCGGTAAGTCCACTATAAATCTCGATAACATCATAAGGATGCATTTTTTTTACCTTAAACTTGTTCTCCTAATATGATCTAAGATTCCATGGCAAAAGATGGAGTTGTGAATCAGAAAGTACTACTCGCTATCCAACCACAAAATCAAGATAGCTAGAAAGTGGTGGTTGTTTTGTTTCAAGAATTGGCACCTGCTCTGTTGAAGGTGGTGGAATAGGCTTACCTTTACCTTCATTGACTAAATCCACTTTGTAGCAACTATCTGTATAAAGATACTGAGTCGCATTGAACAAATTAAATACCATTTCCTCCTCTCCAACTCTAAAAGTTATTTTTCCATTCTTCACATCAATAAGTGCTCTAGTCGTAGCTAAGAATGGTTTTCCCAAAATAAGAGGAATTTCAACATCATTTTCAATTTCGAGCACAATGAAGTCTACCAGAATGTATAAATGCCCAACTTTAAGCAAAACATCTTCTATAATCCCAACTGAGTGCCTGATTGTTCTGTCTGCTAACTACAAGGTAATTGTAGTAGGTTGTATCTCTTGAAATCCAAGTTTCCTAGCAATAGATAAAGGCATTATTGAAACACTAGCACCTAAATCACATAAAGCTTTAGAAATTTTAAAACTACCAATAGTGCATGGAATAGAAAAACTCCCTGGATCTTTAAGCTTTGGTGGAAGCTTATTCTGGATTATAGCTTTGCACTCTTTAGTAAGTGCAACTATCTCAAACTCTTCCAATTTCTTCTTTTTGGTCAGGATGTCTTTCAAGAATTTAAGATAACTTGGCATTTGTTCTAAAGCTTCAGCAAAAGGAATATTAATGTGCAGTTTTTTAAATACCTCAAGAAATCTTTGGAATTGTTTGTCAAGTTTTTGCTTTTGAAAATGTTGAGGAAAAGGTGGTGGAGGTGTGGGGGCAGATTGTGATTTTTCTTTTGAATTTTCAGCAGATTTTTCAACCACAATTTCTTTTTCAGCATCTTTTTCAATTTCTTTCTCATCGGATTGAATTGAAATATCAGGATTTAATGCTTGATTACTTACCTCTTTACGTACCTCTTTTCCATCGCGGAGAGTGATTGCCATGCAATGTTCCTTACCTTTTCTTCTTGGGTTGGGTTCAGTATTACTTTGTAAGGTACCTTGAGGTCTAGTATTTAAAGCACTAGCAAATTGGGCTACTTGTATCTCAAGATTTCTAATTGAAGCTGCTTGATTTTGAATGGAGGCATCAGTCCTTATCATAAATGCATCAGTCTTTGTTATGAATGCATCAGTCTTTGTCATGAATGTGAGACCTCGACCTCTATAGGCTCGTAATTAGATGTAGATGCAATAACACGGGCCAGGAGTAATTTCGACATTTCCTTAGTGAGCCCTTAGAAGTATGCTTTCAAACAATATTAAGGCCTAAGGCATAAAGGAATGATGAAAATCAGGGTAAAATGAATAAGGAAATAAAAATAATGATGATTTCCAAAATAGGGGCAAAATGATCATTTTTCATCTCAGGTCAAATTTTTAAGTTTTCGTAAACCCGAGTATTTCTAGGCTATTATGGACCTTGTCTCAGTGTTAAAAGAGTAAAAAGATTGCACAAAAGATTGGAGGAAGACAAAGCTAACTTGTTAAGGGCATTATTGTAATTGCATGAAAAATTGGATAAGCTTGAGCTATAAATATCATCTTCCACCAGCTTCTTCTCATATTTTCCAGCAACTTCTTCTTCTTCTTCCTTCCATCTCATGTTTGTTTCCCCTTCCATGGAAGCCTGTTATGAAACCTCCATAACCTCTCTCAAGATAGCTCCAATTTTCATGCTTTTGTGCACTTTTGCATAAAACCTTTGTGCTCTTTCACTCTCTCACTTTAAAATCCTTGAAAAATCTTACTTCCTTACTTTCTCTCACTAGCTAGGTGTTTAGAGAGAGAGAAAGAGGGAACTTCTATAATAGCTTGGAAGAATTTTGAAAGAGAATTTCATTACAATCCACCAAGGTGAATGATGAATTAGGAGTGGTTTTAAGTTACTAATAATGGCTAGTAATTGAAGTTATGAGTTATGTTATTGTTGAAGTTGCTTATCTATTTCTAGTGTTACTAAAGAAGAGAAACTAAATAACCAATCAAATGGTAATTGGAAGGTAGATAGAAAGGGCTATTGAAGCTTGATTTGGGGAATTGCTTTTGGAGCAATATTAATGTAAATTGGATTGGATGTGATGTTTTTGGTGTGTGATAGGTTCCAATGAGGCCTCTCAGCCCAAATTGGACCATTAGGGAAGTTAGAGTCGACTAAAGGTTCAACCAATACCGGTGAGTGAACTTACATTTCAAAATTTCTTTGGAAATATAGATGAATTTGGGGTGAAACATTTGAATGATTTTATCCAACTTTTCCTTAAAAATCTACCTAAGGAACAAGCCTTTGGTGAATGTTTTGATCTTGTGAAAATGTGCCATATAAATGGTTCATGTGTTATCACCATATGTTGATATGTATAATATGCATTAGATGTTCCTTTTTATGTGATAATGATGACCCAGCTATGTGCGTGTGGGAGTGCACATGAGCTGATGATGACCCAATTATGTGCGTGTGGGAGTGCACATGAGCTGATGATGATGGGATGGTATGCATGATGATGTATATATATATGTGTGTTATAGAAAGTTCATGAGTATGGTATATGGTTGTAATACATGTGAATCTTGCATGTTGAACCTTGGAAATTTCTAAGCATGTTCAAGTTGATTTTGTCTTTGTAGCTAAATGGCCTTTTCTTGAGAGAATGAAAACTTGTTGTTGGTGTCCTGTTTCTTGCTGCATCGAAAAACTCTCGAGTTTGGAGGGTTACATCAACTTGATTCTCATTGCAGGGAGAAAGTTGTTGAAGCTTCTTGCTGCAGCGAGATTCATTCTTGTTGCAGTGAGAAACTTTCTGTTTTGCTGCTTGAATTTCGCTGTAGCGAGAAACTTTCTGTTTTGCCTCTTGAATCTCGCTGCAGCGAGAAACTTTCTGTCCAGCATGCTACCTTGTTGGTTTTTGCCACATTTTCCATTTCTTTAACATCATGGTTAAGCATGGACTTCCAACATCAAGGAATAAACTAATTAAGTTTGAAATGAGGGGGTTTGGTGAGAAACCCTCTGCCAGTTGACAATTTGAGCCAAATTTCGCTACAGCGAGAATGCCTTTCTGCTATAGCCAGGACCCGTCGTTTTACTTGACTTGACTTGCTTGAATACTATTAAAGTTTTCACTCTTCGAATCCTTTGTGGTGCATGGACCCTTTTCGTCAAGTAATTAACTCATTAAGGGTTTAATGAGGGGTTTTAATAAGAACTAAACTAAATTGCATAGTTTTTGAAAATAAATGCATCATGTTTTCTATAAATTTTCCTTATCGTTTGTTTGTTCCCTTCCTTTGTTCACTAAATAGGTTTATACTCACCGTTTTCAACTTCATGTTTTCAAATCAGGAGGCAGTCGGTAACTAGGTCGAGGTGTCCTTGTAGATTCATTTCCTTGGTAGGTATCTTGGCATTCCGTAGCCACACCTTCACCTTGGTCACTCCGCTGGAAGCCCAGAGTCATTTTTGTTATAAATACGTACATGTGATGTAAAGTACTAAGATGTATGCCGTAGACCTTATATGTATATTTTGATTGGTAATGCCACAACGAGTTGGCAATCGTTATCAATATTTCAAATTGAAATTATGAAATGTGACTTTAGCAACTTTGATGGAATGATAAACAGGTCATATAGATAGGCTTGCTTGGGCTTAGTAGGCTACGTCCATTAGGCCCATGTGCTGGTCATGGCTTGGAAATTGGGTCGTGACAATGAATTGCATGAACATATCCTCCATTGAAGGCTTTTTCTCTGGCATAGGGGCTCTAGATGGAAATCTAGGGGGAAAGTTTGACTTAGCTGTTGATGAGGACCCTTGATTGTTATTCTAAGAAAAATTAGGATGATTCCTCAAACCAGGATTATAATTATTGGAATAAGGATTCTTCTGTTGCGTATTTCCAACAAATTGACAAGACTCAGAATAGATGGGACAATTGTCATTGGAATGTCCTTCCCCACAAATTCACATGTCATAAAGAAGTTCTGAACAGCATTAACACTAAGTTTATCTATTTTCTTTGCGAGAGAGGCCAATTGTGTAGAGACAGTGTTTATCACATCTAATTCATGAATTCTAGCAATTTGTCTTGTACCCTATCTTTCAGATGGCCATTGATAATTATTAGAAGCTATCTCTTCGAGTAAATCATAAGCCTCATCAATGGATTTACTCATAAGTGCACCCCTAGTGGCAGCATCAATGGTAGTTCTAAAATGTCCCAGCAAACCATTATAAAAAGTCTGAACTTGCAGCCACTTAGGTAAACCATGGTGAGGATATCTTCTCATCAAATCCTTATACCTTTCCCAAGCCTCATATGGTGATTCAGAATCAAATTGCGTGAAAGAAGTAATATCATTCCGCATTTTTGCTGACTTTACAGGTGGGAAGAATTTTGCTAAGAATTTTTGAGCCAAATCATCCTAAGTATTAATGGAACCAACAGGAAGCGAATTTAACCAACTCTTTGCTTTATCTCTCAATGAAAAAGGGAAATGCTTCAATCTTATGGCATCATCAGTAACACCATTAGCCTTGAATGTATCGCAGATTTCCAAAAAATTTATTATATGAGCATTCGGATCATCATTAGGCAAACCCCCAAATTGAACAACAGTCTAAATCATTTGAATAATTGATGGCTTAATTTCTAAATTGTTGGCTTGAATAGGAGGTCTTCGAATACTAGAGTGAAGATTTTGTACTTGTGGGACTGCATAATCCCTTCAAGGCTTGGTCTCTTCCTCTTGTTGATCAGCCTTTGTTTTACCTGGAGCAGAAACTTTTTTATTTTTCTTTCGAAGTCTTCGAAAAGTCTTTTCAATTTCTGGATCAAAAGGAAAAATTTCCAAATTTCGGGCTCTTCACATACAATGACCAAAAGTACCAAAAAAATAAAATAAAATTAAAGAAAAGAAAAGTCTAGATTAAAATTAAGAATGCCTGATATTAATATTAACAAAAAAGAATTAAAAATCAATTCCTTGGTAACGATGCCAAAAACTTGATGTTGAATTTTCTACTTACGCAAGTGTATGTATCGCAAAGATAATATAGAGATGAGTAGAGTGTCGATCTCACAGAGAATTGAATTAATCCTTACAGGTAACTACTAAAATTAACACACCTTAATTTTATCTAAACAAATTAAAATTAAAAAGAAAAATTTAAATTATTAAACTAAAAACTAAAACTAAAACTAATATATAAGCAAATTTTACTTCTAGTGATTAACAGACCTGAGATTATGATATTCCTCAATACTTTATCTGATTAATGTCTCTCTCTCTTAACTTAGTTTAATGGATCAAGTTGCTAACCTAGAGTCTTAAATTATTTATAAGTCTCTGTCGAGTTTCTTATAAAAATATCTCTCCCAATTAATTTACTATATATCTATGCAAATTAAATTGAAGAAAGATTCATTAAGTTTGTACTCTAATCCTTACTACGTATGGCTTATAGGTGTATGTCTATCCTATATGCAAATCAAACTACCTAATTAACTAAGTGTATTTGATCATACGCTATTTTATTCAAGGTCTACCTAAATCTCCTTCACCAAGGTTTAACCTAGGTTTCCAATTTAATCTAATTGGTGATCAAGCAATTAGAAGCATTAAGAACATAATAAAATAAACAACTTAAATCCATCAAATATAAGTAAAAGAGAGATAAATAATTCAGACAATATATTGAGTTCAATCATAATCTTAGATTAAAAATTGTAGATCTTTGACAAGATTTTTGACCATCATACAAGCTGAAATGGGTAAAGTGGTAAACATAAAAGTTGTAGATCTTTCTCTTAGCTTTCCAATGGTCAAAGAATAGATTCATTTAGAGCTCTTTAAAGAAAGTTATAGCTAAAATACCAAAACATGTACATTGAAAGTCTGCACCTTGAAATAACTCTCCTTCTTCCATTAAAATTCTTCTTTCATCACACCTACAAAAGCACAAATAAATCAATAACAACCTATCTTAAACATATTAACACCAAATTAAGCATAAAATTAACCAAAATAACATTGACTCGCCTAAAATAACTAATTTAAAATAATTAAATAAAACTTACTAATTTCTATGCATTACTACAAAAACCTAGCCAAATTATTATCAAAATCGAGCTCAAATAACTCTATATCATAGAGTTATCAACATGCCAATAAAGTTTCGTCTTATTCTTTCTTTTACTTCACATGGTGGGGGTCCCATATGTCCCCCACTAATTTTTCCTTATTGCACACCATAGTTTGCATGTAATAATAAATTTCACATGTATATCTCATATTCCACATAATCTAACCTTCCTTGGATAGTAAATTCCCATTTAACTCCAAATATTAAAATTTACACATAAGTCCTCAAACTTTTCTTTATTTACCGTGTGACCTTTCAACTTTTATCCTTTACAATTTGGTCTTTTCAACATTTCTTAAACTCCAATTCTCTTCCATTTTCCTTCCCTTACACGTGTACAAACAAAATATAAAGTTTGCACTTCACTGCGATATCACCATAATATTTAAATAAATACTTACCCGCGCTAGCTTTATTTAATAAAGACATGCAAGCCCAACTAACATTGTGTTTCTTCAAAATCCTTCTTTACTTCTTCTCCTCCACTTAGATTAGTCACATAACCCTCATTTCTGACTAATGTCAACAATAAATAAAATATTAATATTTTCATATTATTTTACTCATAAAATATTATTTTATTCATAAAATATTATTTTATTCTAAAATATTCTTTTCACCGGTCACTACTTTTTGGCACTTAAATTTACGTCAAGTGACCCTTTGTCTCATCGATAGGGTCTTATTGACTTCTAAACGAGGGTACAGGGTGTTACACTTAACTCCTTCTCTTTGTTGGAAGTAATTTAATGAATGTTTAAAGGGGAGTTGATCATTGACATTGGCCTATGATGGTTAAGCACTTGAAATCTTCAACAAATGAGCTTGGTGAGATCTCAACAAATGGTGTTCTACATTATTGGTAATGTCTCTTAAACAACATATTAATCTTGTGCTTAATGATGCTACTAATTCTTTCTTGAATGATTGAAACATAGATTCTGTATAGTTATAATAATTTTGATATTTGAGATTAGAATAGTTTGTTGATAATTTGATTAAACATTTATGTGAATATATTTGTATGCATTTATGTGAATATATGTGTATTTGTTGATTTCATTGTTTGATTGATTATGTGAATATATGATTGTACATTTAATTGTGGCATGTTGCGTCACACATTGTTCATATCATACATGCATACACTTGCACATAAGTCATCCAACACTAAATCCTTCATCTTATATATACACTTTCACAAGTTCAAGAATATTGTTTTTGATTTTTCAAAATATAAGCCTTGATTTCTGACAAATGAATTTTTTAAAATAAACTCTTGAACTAATGCACGTTACTCCTCAAAATAGTTTCCAAGCCTTCTCACAAAGCCAAAGTTCATTTAAGTATGTTTTGAAAGCCAAAATAAAATTTTCAAGACAAATTAAAAGACACAGTCAACTACCATTGTAAATGAGTTGACTAGATTCAAGTGTAAAATGCTTAGAAATGTGTTTCACAAAAGACGTAGTCAACTATACTCTTGAGATGGTCGACTACTACCATGTTTCAAAAAGTCAAACCATGTTTTTAAACATATCCATAGTCGACAATGGCACCATATATAGTCAAGTTATCAAATATATTTCATTTAAATTCCAATAATTTCCAAACTTCAAACCCAAACCATATATTAAAAGACTTGAGTATTTTTTACCTCCATAACCTCTTTGGAGAGTAAAACTGTCAAGCCCAGCTCTACAATATGTTTATTATGCCATTCCTACATAAGAATGCATGTTTGCTTAATTGGGTACCTCGAAAATCGTTAAAGGACGACAATGTACCAAATGGTACAATTAAGTTGAATTAAACCTCGAACTAGACCAAATAGTGATTTTAAGATGAAATTGAGAATTTTAAAACCCCAAAATGACTTAAAATGGTGATTCGGAGTTCGAAGACCGATTTGGAGTCAAATTGGAATTTTCATAATGTAAGGGCAAAATGGTCATTTTTCCACCTAAGGTTAAAATTGGAATGTTGGAAGAAGTTTTTGACCAATATTGACCATTTAGAACATAATTTGAGTTTAAGAGGTGAAAAATTTTAATTTCGACATTTTTTCGAGTATAAGGGGCAAAATAGTCATTTGCCACCCAAGGGCAAAATTGTAATTTACACACCCAACACTTGTCATGCCCATGGATTTCATCCATTAATATTTTATATTGTGGATAATTGAAATATTTTATGTGGTGGAGAAAGAAAGCTTAATAGTTAAGAATTTAAAAATGGACCAATGGTAAGGTGACAAGTGTCAAGCTTTTATTTCTTTATTATTTTCCTTATAAATTAGTACAAAACCAGCCCATTTCTCTTCATTATGGTTGGCCTCACCAAGGAGAAGCAAGAAAAAGGAAGAACAAAACCCTAGGTGGAAAAATTCAAGGGAAAAGTGTGAAAATTCAAGGAAACAAGTGAAAAAAAGTAAGATTTTTCAATTTAAGCTTGAGATCTCTCTTTCTTAAGCATTTTTTTCTTATTTTCCATGGTTGAATCACATGAAATCATGATGAATCCCTTGCTGGCCGAACACTTAGAGGGAGGTTTTGATGCTTGATTTGGTTAGATTTCAATGTATTTTAGTGTTTTTAGTTAGTTAATGATGTGTAGCATGAAAAGCCAACAAGAAAAATTCACTTCCTCCCATCACCCATCATTGGCCGAATCTTCCATGTATAGTGTGTATGGTGGATTTGATTTTATTTCAAGTGAATTGGTTAGGAAATGATGAATTACAGTGAGAAAATCAAGTAGGAAAAATCATAGTGTTGATGCACCCACCATGGCTGAAATTCCCAAGAGAAAATGTGAAGATGATTTTGCTAAATTTTATGCTATTTGACTTGCGTTTGATGATTTGGAGAATTGGAAGAAAATTGGAGTTCATTGGAGTTAAATTGAACATATTGGCCAATTAATCGGGTGATAGATCAAATTAGGCCAATACCATTTTATTTAGGTACATAATTGAATTTATATTGAACATCGTATTTAGATAGTTACCCGAGTATTTCACATCCCATTTCATGCATTAGTATAAAGCCTGAATTGATTTTACAACGGTTTAGAATAAATGTAGTAAATGGCTTATTGTGCATTATGTCTAGATGGTGAGCTTTCTAGCAAAAGTAAAAAGATAGTACCCGAGGATCAAGAATTGGAGTACTCGAAATTCGACTCCCGAAATAGTGAGTAATCTTATTGTCGTCTTGATTATCTAAAGTATGTTTTTATCTAATTTTGTAATTTTACGAAAAACATGATTAAATGAAATGATTTTATAAAATTGTCTTGAAATTGAAAGATGGTTTTGAAAATGGAGTAATTGGAGACTAATTGTTGTGTTATAAATCATGGTTTGAATTGAATGGCTTATGATAATATTGACATGAATGGTTGAATTGGTATTTGTGTTGAAAATGTATGAACTGTTGATTTGCCTTGAGAGGCTGTAAAATAAAATAATTGCCATGTCATGCTATCGCAAATTTTATTGTATGGTGGGCTTAACTTGCTGCAGTGGGCGGGTTCTGTGGAATAACCTTTTTGAGGGGTACGAAATCTCGTTATATTCATACCTTGGTTGAGGAGGAGCGTAGGGTAACTCCAGAAGTAAAACTTTAGAGTTCACTTCATGCCAAACCACCACGTGAGGATGAAACTCAGCTAACGCCAAGAAACGACTATGCTTTCAAAATAAAAACATGATTTATGCGTACATGACTTTTTAACAGCCTTGGCGAACTCGATTTGGATAGCCCCAGGCCAAGGTATCCCTGATAACTGAGTATGAGAATGATTTTGGCACGAGCCAAACTTTTCAAGAAATCATAAGCCTCGTTGTTTATTGGGTGAAATGAATCTAATTTATCTTATTAAAATGAGTTCGAAATGCTGTGAATAATTTTTATGTTAATCTATTTTATCTATCTCCATTTACTCAGCTTTAGATATTTTAGATGATATTTGTTTACTCACTGAGATTATATAATCTCACCACCCTCCTTTCCACCCATTTTAGGTTCAGGATAGTCGGTAGATAGGTCATTTCGTTGAGGGCTACAGTTGGACTTGCATCCTCAAAAACTGTAGGTTCATAGCTTTCATTACTTTTAGTCATTCGAGGGCCCACATGTCATTGTTAAATGTTTTGAATACTTGGTTGCGTGTGCTACTTTATATAGGAATTTATTTTGCTTTTATGCTGTAAAAATTATTTACGTAGCATTCTATAAAAATTATTTTATGAAAAATTAGAATATTTTATTCATTATTTTTATTTTATTCCATTAGTCATAATTTCACTTTAAATGAATGTTTTAGTTATCTAAACTTATTTTCGGTTATGAAATGTGTAAATTTCTCTCATATACTACATTTTAGCTGGTTTTGAAATTTTTGGGAAAAATGACTAAAATACCCCTATGTAGTTGAAATTTCTCTTTGACTGTTTTTGAATTGAAATTGGTTCATATCACTTTAAAACATGATTTTAGTAACTAAAACTCACAGGGGAAGCGAGAAAATCGATGGTAAGCCTTGCGAGGTTTCGATTGGCATTCTGGGTAATGAATGTCTATCGGGACATCGCGACGGTTGTCACGGGCTCGATGGGAGTTTCGAGTCGTGACAAAAACCCTTAAAATCCTTAGCTTAAAGGTGGGTCAAATAAGTTGAAATTTGTAGAATCATGGAGTTAGGTGAATACTATGGGTTACAAACCCAAAAATTCTAAATCTTACTTTAAATTCAAGTTTGAAAGGTCAAATCCTTATCAAATGGGGTTTTGAGTTGTTGAAGAAGGGTTGGAGGTTGTTGAAGATGAAATGGAGGTTGAAGGAATGAAAAATGAGGTCTAGGGCTCGAGTTGGCTTATATATTTTTTCCATGTTGAACTTCAAGGATTGACTCTTTTAGTCCAAAACCTAACCGATTGAACCAATTAGGCGGTTCGGTCGGTTTGGTCTTCCTTAATGTTTGAATGGTTTTGATCATTTTTCTAAACATATTTGGTCTATTAGATCTTTTGGTATGATGGACCGAACTGATTGAACCACATAATTGCTCACCTTTAGTTTTTGTGGTTTTGTTTTTCTTCTTTCTTATTGCTTGGCTATTTGGTAACTATTCTTCCATTATTTTATTGTCTTTCGATTTCTCTCCATTTTTGCTCTACTGCCTAGGGTTTTTACTATTTTCTAAAAATTTTACTTCAGTGTTCCACCTAGGGTTTTTTGGGGTTTACTCATCTTCTTTCTTCTTGTTATTCTCTGATTTTCTCATCCTTTTTTTTGTTTCTTTTGTATTTTTGTCTATCACTTAAGGTTTTTCACCCTCTTCAAAAGCTTCTACTTTAGTCTGCTGCTTAGGGTTTATTAAGTGTTTTTGGGGTTTTACTCTTCTATTTCATTCTTAGTTTGATATTCTTTCATTTTCTCATCCTTTTTTCGTTTTTCTTCTACTTTAGTCTACCACCTCAGATTTCTTACTCTTCTCGAAAGTAGTACTTTACTCTACTTATAAACACCCCATTTTTTTTTGGTGGTCTATTGAAAAATTAGAAAAACAAAAAAATAATAAAATTAAAAAAAAGAAGAAAAAAACATGAATGGAATCTTAATCCTAGTGTAAATCAAATTCTTAAAAAAATAATTTAAAATAAACTAGAAAACCAAGAAAAAGCGTTAAAAATAAAATCACCCACATTGGGTATAAAAACCCCAAGCATCAGCCCCAATAAAAAGGCATTCAAAGGCAAGTGTCAATCTGAAATGGCTCCATGCGATAACTGTTATTGTAAGTGAACTCTATCAAAAGCAAATGTCGATCCCAAGTGACTCCAAATTCAACAACACAAGCCTGTAACATATCCTCCAATATTTATATAGTCTTTTCTAACTATCCATCGGTCTGAGGATGAAATGTAATGCTAAAATTAAGCTTAGGCCCCAAGGCTTTTTGGAATTTACCTTAAAATTGACTAATGAACTAGGTACCTCTATTCGAAACTATGGTAACTGGAACTTCGTGTAATTGCACTATCTCCTCAATGTATAGCCTCACATATTGTGTCATCTCATATGTGACCTTCACTGATAAGAAATGTGTGGACTTAGTCAATCTATCCATTAAAACCTAAATGGAATCATATCCTTTATTGGTGTGAGGTAACCTCGTCACAAAATCCATAATATGTGCTCCCACTTCCACTCGGGAGTGGGTAAAGACTGTAACAACCCTACAAGCCTTTGATGCTCTACCTTAACCTATTAGCATACTAAGCACTTAGTCACAAACTTAGCTACATCTTTGTTCATGCATTCCCACCAGTATACCTTTCTCAAATCTTGGTATATCTTGGTAATCCAGGATGTACTATGTAAGTAGAAAAATGTGCCTTTTCAAGAATCTCTTTCATGAGACCATCCATATCTGACACATACACTCTCACTTCGTGGTGGAGTAAGTGATCACTTTACGATATAGAGTTATTTGGACTTAATTTTGATAATAATTAAGCTTAGTTCTTGTAGTAATGCATAAAAATTAGTTAGATTTATTTAATTATTTTAAGTTAGTTAATTAGGTGAGTCAATGTAATCTTACTTAATTATTAATCTTAAATTGGTGTTAATTTGCGTAAGATAAGTTGTTATTGATTTATTTGTGCCTTTGTAGGTGTTTATTGAAGGACTTTGAATGGGAGAAAGAGAGAAATTTTGAGGTGTAGACTTTTGCTACGCATGTCACGACCTGGTACTCCCCTTGAGCCAGTGACAACCGTCGCGGTGTCCCAATAGACACTCATTACCCGTAAGTCAACCCGAAATCCCGTAAGGCTTTAATATCAGTTTCTCATTTCCCTTGTGAGCAACCATTGTCCAATATCGTGTTCTAAAAGATTTTAAGCTGTTTCCAACTTAAAACAAATAAAATATTAATTTTCGTCTCACAGGGGTATTTTGATCATTTTTCTAAAAATTTTGAAACCAACCAATAATGTAGTATATAAGTGCAAAACACATATTTCAAAGTCAAAAATAAATTTAGATGTCTAAAACATTCGTTTAAAATGAAATTATGATTATTTGGATATAAAAAGAAAATAAAATAAATATTAAGTAAAATATTCTATTTTCTTATTAAACAATATTTTCAGAGTTATACGTAGATAATTTTTGTAGCGTAAAAACAAAGTAAATTCATACATACTGTAATACAGTAAATCAGAGTATTTAATTTAATTTACAATAACCAGTTGGCCCCCGAATAACCAAAAGTAAAGAGGATTGTAAACCTACAGTTTGAAGGAATGCAAATCCAAGGGTAGTCCTCGATGAACTCAGCTATGTACAGCCTAATTTGAACTTGAAATGGGTGGAAAGGAGAGTGGTGAGATTTTATAATCCTAGTGAGTAAACAAACATCATCCGAAATATCTAAAGTCAAGTAAAAAGAGACAATTAAAATATTGCATCTCAATATGTATTTCATAACATAAATATTCATTTCATTTAAATATTCAACATGGCTTATGAGTATCTTAAAAGCTTGGCTCTTGCCAAAATCATTCTCGAGGATACCTTAGCCGAGACATCTAACCGAGTCTGCCAAGGCTGTTAAAAAGTTCGTATACACGTAAACATATTTTTAGTTTGGAAAACACAGCCATTCCTTAGTGTTAGAGGAGTTCATCATCACGAGGTGGTTTAGCGTAACGTGAACTCTGTCCATACCTCAGGACATATCCTATGCTCCTCTCCGACCGAGGTATATATATATATCCGAATTCCGTGCCCCTCTAATAGGCTGGTCCACAGAATCAACCCACTGCAGCAAGGTAAACCCACCATATAATAAAATTTTAACAGCATGACAGGGCTAATATAATACTACCCAGCCTGCAAGGGTAAAATAAAACAATTCATACAATTCATAAAACACAGCCCAACCAGTCATGCCAACATAATAATAATATAACATAAGCCATCAATTTCCAATCATAAATTTACAACATACTAGTGGTCTCCAATTACTCTATTTTCAAAATCGTTATTCAATTTCAAGACAATTTATAAAAATCTTTTCATGTAAACACATTCTGTATGTAAAACACAAAAATTTACCATTTAAACTCATTTTCATAAAATTTCACCAAAACCAATTAAAAACATACTTTAGATAATTAAAATGATGGTAAGGTTACTCACTATTTCGGGAGTTGAATTTCTAGAGTACTCTGACTACTAATCCTTAGGTATAATTTCCTTGCTTTTATCGGAGGATTCACCACTTAGACATAGTACAAAATCGAGAAACTTACTACATTGGTACTAAATCGAAATTAAACTAATTTAGACTACTAATGCATGATATGGAATACAAAAATGTCTGAATAGCCATTTAAATACGTTATTCGACCTAATTCGTACTATTCTCGGTGTAATTGGCTAAAACCTCCAATTTAACTCCAAATCGATTTCTTTCACTTTCTACACTCCAATTATACTTAAAATACCTCAATGACTATGAATGTGATTCAATTTATCAATCCGAACCATAAATCGCACATGTCTATACATTAGGTAAAAATTCAGATTTTCATGCCAAAATTTCCCATTAAATTTCTAGCCTCACCAATTATTAAATATCACCAAAATATCATGAAATATCATCAATTTCAGCCTCAATATTCTCCCTAGAAAATTCAGCCTCTTATGGGTAATGGGAGAAAATGAATTTTTTTCTTGTTATTTTGTTTCTAAATATGCTAAACTAACTAAAAACACTAACATAACTTAGAATCAAATCAATCCAACTTCATTCTCTCTCCATAACCATTTGGTCAGCCATGAATTCACCATGAAAACTTGAGTTTTAAGCATGGAAAATGAAAAAGAAAGCATGGGTAGTGTAAATCACAAGATAAAATCACAAAATTTTACCTTTATTAGCTTAATCCCTTGAAATCCCACACTTTTTCTTCAATTTTCCCACCTAGGTTTTGTTCTTTCTTTGTTCTTCTTCACTTCATGCTTTGGCCGGCCATAATGAAGAAAATAGGCTGATTTTTGTTGATTTTAAAGCTAAAAAAATAAATGGATATTAACATGCCATGTGTCACCATTTCATTGGCCCATTTTTATTTCTTAACTATTAAGCTTTCTCTCTCCACCATATAAATCCCTTCAATTATCCATGATAAAATTGGGTAAAATCCATGTGCTGGACAAGTGTCGGGTGTGTAAAATTACAAATTTGCCCATGGAATGGCAAAATTACCATTTTACCCTTATGCTTCGAAAAATACCGAGATCATAATTTTTTTTCACTTTTAAACCTCAAATCATACTCTTATACTCAAATCATACTCCAATAAGTCAAATGGGGCAAAAAAAAATCTTTTCTAAAAATTCTAATTTTGTCCCTAGGTGACAAATGACCATTTTGCCCCTGGATAGTGAAAATTTCGGTTTGACTCCAAATTGATCCTCAAACTCCGAATTACCATTTTGAGTCATCCATGGACTGTGAAGCTCTTAATCTCACCTTAAAATTCCTATTTGATCTAGTTCGAGGCTTAAATAAACTTTGTTGTACCTTTAGGCACAATACCTACTTTTGTAAATTTTTCGAGACTCTCCTAGCATGCAATCATGCTATCATCACATGTATGTCATGACAAGCATTTTATAAGGTCAGGCTTTACAACACATGTCTTGGTATTTCAATTATAACTTTATCTACAAAACTCCAAATGAGGTGATTCTTGTACCACTAGAAAGCTAAGAGAAAAAAAAATACAACTTTCATGTTTACAACTTTGCCCAGTTCAACCTAGAAAGTGGTCAAAAGTCTTGTCAAATTTAAAGCACTGTAGTAGTCTTGAAAAGATCATGATTTTTGCAAATTAAATGGTCAAGGCCGTGGCCTCGGTGGAGGTAGGCTATGGCTCACATAGTCTAATAAGGAAATCCTTGTTTCGAATTGACTTCTTTCTTCGCCCAACTTGGCTCAACTTCAAAGTCTTATAAAAGTAACCTTCTGGAAGACTTTTCGAGATGTGAAGCACTAGATTTAGAGTTAAGATTTAGCCAAAACAAAATCATTGAAAAAAGTCTTGTTGAAGCTAAGAAAAAATCAAGAGATTCAAGAAGATTTGGAGATCAAGATTGCAATTCTTAGGATTCTTTATTCTTTTTGTTATATTTTTATTTTTCTTGGTTTGGTTTCAATGTTTAAGCTTTATTTGATGATGATGTGTGACATTCTGGGGAACTAATTTAGTTATCTAAGTTTATGATTTAACTTAATACTTATTTTGAATTATTTATCTCTCTTTTGCTTATGTTTTGATGGTTTAAGTTATTTATTCTATTATGTTATTAATGCTTCTAATTGCTTGATCACCAATTAGATTGATCTGGAAACCTAGGTTAAACCTTGACGAAAGAGATTTAGGTAGACCTTAAATAGAGTAGCGTATGATCAAATGCATTTAGTTGATTAGGTGGTTTGATTTGCATATAGGGTAGACATACACCTATAAGCGATACGTAGTTAGGATTAGAGCATGAACTTAATGAATCTTTTTCTAATTTAATTTGCATAGACATATAGTAAGTTAATTGGGAGAGATATTTTGATGAGAAACTCGATAGGGACTTGTAAATAAATTAGGGCTCTTGGTGAGCAACTTAATCCATAAACTAATTTAAGAGAGAATGACAATATTCAGATGAAGAATTGAGGGTAATCATAATTTTAGGTCTGGTAGTCAATCAAGTTTAATAAAGTAATTTTGCTGAGTAATTTTAGATTAGTTTTTGTTTTTTAGTTTGTACAATTTAAGTTTGCTGTTTAATTTAATTTGTATTGTTTGAACAAAATTAGGGTGTGTCAATTTTAGTAGTTAGCAAATAGGAATTAAAACAATTCTCTATGGGAACGATACTTTTCTTCATTTTTATATTACTTGTTTATGATACTTGCACTTGAATGAGAAATCAACAACAAGTTTTTGACGGCATTGTCGAGGAATTGATTTTTAATTCTTTCTTGTTAATATTAATACCAAGCATTCTTAATCTTACTTCGAACTTTTTATTTTATTTTTAGGTACTTTTGGTTGTGGTGATGAATTATTATAACTAATAGTGGCCATCTGAACAATTTAAGTATATGAGGGTTGCAAGTGATTATGAATTGGAGGCAATCAGTGCTTTGACCGTCCAAGTAAATACTTTGTGTTAGAAAATTGATGCTTGGGGTCTTAATGTTTTTTAGAGTCGTTTTGAGACATGTGAGTTTTGTGGAGATGGGCATTCAAGTGATTGTTGTCTAACCTATTATGAATCAATGTAATTTGATGGAAACTTCAACGGACAGCAAAACAATTCATACTCCAATAGTTATAATTCAGGATGGAATCGCCTAAATTTTTCATTGAGTAATGATCAAGGTCTTACATATTCATCACAACCTATTTTTCATCATGGTTTTTAGTCACAAGTTAGAACCTTTATACTTGAGAAGAAGCCAACTTTGGAGGAGATGTTAATACAATTCATAGCAAAGACAAATGTTTATATGACAAGAATGATGCCATTATTCAAAGTTAAGCAGAATCAATCCAAAATCTTGAGACACAAGTGGGTTAACTAGCTAGTGCCATCAATAACAGACCTCAAGATGATGGAGATAAAGTAGATCAAGAGCAGACTTTCAACAATTAAGTTCAAGTTGAAGAAATTAAGTTAGAAGAGGAAGTTTCTACACCACCACAAGTCAAGCCATATGTGCCTCCCATTCTTTTTTCTAAATACAATTGATGAGTTACCTAAAAAGGTCATTGATATGGAAAACCCAAAGAAACTCCTTGGAGCTTGTTTGGTTCAAGATGCAATAACAAAGGACAAGAATTAAGAATTCACAAATGTTACACATGTTTTAAAGGCTACAACAAAAGTGCATTATTCAAGAAGAACTCAATTTGAGAAGTTGGGTAAAAGTTAGCCTATTCCACCACCTTAGGTTGAGCAAGCACCAAATCTTGAGTCAATGCCACTACAACCTCATCTTAGGATGAGGCTACTTACACACCTCAAGCTTTTTCCATACAAACTCAAACCTCATTAAAGAGTGAAGCAAGGCCTTAACCAAAGTCCAACTATTGACTATAAAGAAGTGCTTTTTGGGAGGCAACCTAAGCTTTAGAAACTCTTATTTTTTATTTTTAGTTATTTTTATTTCATTTATATTTCTACATTAATCCCTATTTATTTATTTATTTTCACTAAAAAAATCCTCCTACAAGTGACAATAAAGATGATGAGGAAAAGGGGGAGGATTAAAGCTTCTCTAGATTCATTCAACCATCAGGGTAGTATTTTTTTACCTTTCTTTTTTTCTTTCTAACATTAAGGACAATGTTTGGTTTAAGTTTGGGCGGGAGGTGAATTTATATTTCTGGGAGTGATTGTTTTGTGGAAGTTTTAGATTTAATTTTATTTACATGTTTATTTAGACTTAAATAGTTATGATTAGTTGATCATTTAAATTTGTATGCTTACTTGAATTTTTATGAATCTAAAGTAGAGTTGTGTCAAAATTTTTTCGATAATTTCCTTATCCAATGATGATAATTAGTTGTCTTGTATCTTTAGCTTTAGGTGAATAAGGATATTGTTTGCTTCATGCTAAATTCTTTTGTTTAGTATCATTGTAAGGATACGATTTCCATAATTTTGAGCACTATATCCTTTGCTTTGAATTATTGTGAATATCTAGAGAAGGTTTATATTGATGTGAATTTTAGATTATGTCATGAATTCTAGAATTTGCTTGATTCTGTGTTGAAGCAAAATCCTAAGCAATACTTAGTTAGGGACATGATTTAGGCTATCGTTGGACTGTTTGAGCCATTCAAGCTAACCTTGATATATTTTTATCCCTACTATACCTCTTTGAGTTTAATTTCCCTTTTCTTTGTTTAACCACATAATAATAAGCCTAGCCTTAAAATAAAATTTCCAATTTTGTGACCCTCACTCCTAAGCTTGTATATTGTTTTAGAAAATATATATATTAAGCTAAATGCAAATGGTAGAAAGGTAATGTTGATGTGAAAAAAGCTCAAAATATTAAAAATCACCCCATTACTTACAATACAAATAAATAAGTTTAAGGATGTAAAATTGTGGAATTGTGAAAAAAAAAGAAGAAAAAGGAAGAAAAAAAAGTATAATCAAGCGTTGAACAAAAGCAAAGTTCAAATGTGGAAGAAAGGATCTATGTGGAAAAGGAAAATAAAACTCTATATATAGGTTCTCTAATAATTAAGTGCTTTGAGTGATTTTAGTCACATTATATCCTTTATCCTACCTTGACCCTAGCCATACATTACAAGCTTTATAAAGTCCTATTGATCCATAGCTTTGTGTTAGTTTACATTAGTGGAGAGAGAGATGAAGAGTAAACTTATGGAGTTTAGTACTAATTTGAATTTTGTGTCGGAATAAACTCATCTAGATGTTATGATATTTTTGGTAAACGATTTCACACACACACACAAAAATCCATTCAAGAATGTGCTTGCATTAGAATTGAAACATAAATTTGAATGATGCCTATATTTTTCCTTAAGTTAAAGATTGATAGACATACTTCTGAGGAAACTATGGGAGATCATTGAAATTGGTGCACTTTATCTCTAGTAGTTGCTTTATTTTGTTTTCACCATTTAAATTGTTTTTTGTAAGTTAGTTTCTTTTCTATGTTTTGCTCGACAACTAGCAAAATCTTAAGTTTGGAGGTGTGGTAACTCTTTGAGATAAAAGTTATTTGAACTTAATTATGATAATAATTAAGCTTAGTTCTTGTACTAATGCATAGAAATTAATTAGGTTTTATTTAATTATTTTAAGTTAGTTAATTAGGTGAGTCAAATTAATCGTAGTTAATTTTGTGCTTAAATTGGTGTTAATGTGCCTAAGATAAGTTTTATTGATTTGTCTGTGCCTTTGTAGGTATTCATTGAAGTAGGACTTTTAATGGAAGAAGGAGAGAAATTTTGAGGTGTAGACTTCCACTATACATGTCTTGGTATTTCGACCATCACTTTTCTACAGAACTCCAAATGAGGTGATTCTTGTACCACTGGAGAGATAAGAGAAAACACTACAACTTTTATGTTTACACATTTGCCCAATTCAGCTTGGAATGTGATAAAAAATGTTGTCAAAGTTGAAGCACTTCAGTAGTCCTAGAGAGATCATGATTTTTGCAAATTAAATGGTCAAGGTTGTGGCCTTGGTGGAGGTAGGCTATGGCTCATGTAGTCTGATGAGGAAATCTTGGTTAGAATTAATTTCTTTCTTCACCCAACTTGGCCTAACTTCATAGCCTTATAAAACAACCTTTTGGAAGAATTCTGGAGACACGAAACACCAAATTTAGAGTTGAGATTTAGCCACAGAAAATAATTGAAAAAAGTCTCATTGAAGCTAAGAAGAATTTGAGGGATTCAAGAAGATTTGGAGATCATGATTGCAATTCTTGGGATTCTTTATTCTTTTTGTTATTTTTTCATTTTTCTTGGTTTGGTTTCTATGTTTAAACTTTATTTGATGATGATGTGTGACATTATGGGGAACTACTTTTGTTATTTAAGATTATGATTGAACTCAATGCGTAGTTGCATTATTTATCTCTCTTTTGCTTATGTTTTAATAGTTTAAGTTGTTTATTCTATTCTATTCTTAATGCTTCTAATTGCTTGATCACCAATTAGATTGATATGGAAATCTAGGTTAAACTTTAACGAAGGAGATTTAGGTTGACCTTAAATAAAATAATGTATCATCGAATGCACTTAGTTGATTATGTGGTTTGCTTTGTGTATAGGGTAGACATACACCTATTAGCCATACGTAGCCAGGATTAGAGCACAACTTAATGAATGTTTCTTCAATTTAATTTTCATAGACATATAGTAAGTTAATTGAGAGTGATATTTTTATGAGAAACTCGACAAAGACTGATAAATAAATTAAGACTCTATGTTAGTAACTTAATCCATTAAACTAAGTTAAGAGAGAGAGACAATATTCAGATGAAGTATTGAGGGAAATCATAATCTTAGGTTTGGTAGTCAATCAAGTTTAATAAAATAATATTACTGAGTAATTTTAGATTAGTTTTGGTTTTTAAGTTTGTTAAATTTAATTTTGCTTTTTAATTTAATTTTTATTATTTGAATAAAATTAGGATGTGTTAATTTTAGTAGTTATCAAATAGGAATTAAAATAATTCTCTATGGGAATGATACTTTACTTTATCATTATATTACTTGTTTGCGATACGTGGACTTGCATGAGAAATCAACAATAATAAGCCATCAGAATCTTTAACATAGTCCTACCTTTTTCTCCCTTGAGCATCATCTAAGGCCTTGGTCACCCATTTATCCTTATCTTAGGCTTCCTTAATGTAATCAAGAAGCATTGGCCTAACTCAAAAATGTGTTAATATAGCATCAGTCTCATTGACCTCAAAATGTACTCCAATGTCTCCCATACCATGGATATCTCTCACCAAGGGTCTCCTACCAATGGTGATATGGGCCAAACTCCCCATAGACTTCTGATTCAAAGCATCGACTACCACTTTGGCCTTGTCAAGATGATACAAGATTATACAATCGTAATCCTTAAGCAACTTCATCCATCGACGTTGCCTAAGATTAAGATCTATTTGCTAAAAAATTTTCTTGAGACTCTTATGATCCGTGTATATCTCACAAGTCTCCCCATAAAGGTAATGCCTTCAAATTATAAGTGCAATCACAATGGTAGCCATCTCTAGATCATGAATGGGATAATTTTGCTCATGCTTTTTCAATTGTCTAGAGGCATAAGCTATGACTTTGCCATGTTGTATCAACACAAAACCTAAGCCAACATGTGAGGCATCACAATAAACCATATATCCACTTATACCATGTAGTAGGCTAAGTATGGGAGTAGAAGTAAGACAACTTTTGATCTTTTTGAAGCTCTCTTCACAAGCCTTGTTCTATTAGAACTTCACATCTTTTGAGTCAATATGGTCATCGGTGATGCAAGTTTAGAAAAATCCTTGACAAACCATCTATAATATTCCACCAAACCTTAAAAGCTGTCAATCTCCATCACAGAGGTTGGCATTGACCATTTTTCTATGGCATTACCTTATTTGGGTCTACTATAACTCTTTCTTTCGAAATCACAAGACTCAAGAAGCTAACACTATCAAGCCAAAACTTGCACTTAGAGAACTTGGCGTATAATTGATGATCTTTCAACACCTGAAGCACAATCCTAAGATGTTGCTTGTGTTCCTCTTTACTCCTTGAATACATTAAAATGTCAACTATAAATACCACCACAAAACTATTAAAGTATGGTTTGAATACCTGATTCATCATGTCCTTAAAAGCTGTTGAGCCATTCGTAAGACCAAAGGACATAACCAAAAACTCATAATGTCCTTACATATTATGGAATGTAGTCTTAGGCACATTTTTTTACCTAATCCTAAGTTGGTGGTAACCTAAATGAATATCAATCTTGGAGAAACATTGTGCTTTTTGCAATTGATCAAACAAATTATTAATACAAGGAAGTTGATACTTGTTCTTTATCATTACCTTATTAAGTTATCGATAATCGATGCATAGCCTAAGTGATCCATGATTCTTCCTTACGAACAACATTGGTGCACCTTAATGACGTATTAGGGCATGTAAAACCTTTATCCAACAAATCCTCCAATTGTTCTTTGAGTTCCTTAAACTTTACCAGTTCCATACGATATGGTGGAATGGATATTGGTCGGGCATCTAGTATCAAATCTATGCAAAACTCGACCTCTCAATTTGGGGGTAAACCAGGTAGTTCTTCCAGGAACACATCGAAAAACTCCCTAAAGATGGGCACATCGACCACATTTCCAACCTCCACCTGAATATCTCTAATGACTCTAAAAAATCCTTGGCATCTGTGCCTTAACAACCTCTTCAACATCATGGTGGAAACCACATTGGCTGGAGCAATATTACGATCACCCTAAATACTAAAGGAAATCTCTCATAGGTAATCGAATCTAACAAGCTCGTGGTGGCAGTCTACACTAGCATAATTTGGTGATAGCCAATACATGTCCAAAATCACATCAAAGTCTATCATATCAAGTAAAATCAAAATGGCTTGTGTGTTCTTGTCCCTTATTCAGACCACATAAGACTTATACTCAAATTGCGCAACAAACAGCTCCTTAAGTGGAGTAGTCATTATCAAACCAAACTTCATCATAGTTCGCTCAATACGCAATTTCATAGCAAAACATGGAGACATAAAAGAATGCATAGATCCAGGATCATAAAGAACACGTGCTTCAGAATCACAAAAAAGAAAGATGCTTGAAACTACAACATTGGACGTTTGAGCATCCTACGGTGTCAGAACATACACATTGGCCTATCGCCTACCAGCTACTCCTTGGTGCATAGACTTAGATGCTCGACCTTGAGAAGAATTAGCTACACCTTTACCCTTAGCTCTTGTAATTGCTCAGATAGGTTGGACTATCATGGAAGGTGGTGAAGTAGCTTGAGATGTGGGGTGTGAGCCTTCCTAAGACTATGGTGCCAAAAGACAATCCCTTGTCATTTGTCCTAGTTGTCCAGATCAAAAACAAAGTGAGATTGACTAGGTATCAGACCTTGAGGCCTACTGCCTAGATGCAGGGTGTGATCTCCTGTCACGTTGACATCCTAAACTAATCATAACACTCCCTTATTGGGAACCATGTGGCTGAGATACTTTATGCTAGCCTTGATGGCCTATGGAGGGTCCATGTCCAAGGCTAACTCTTATTTGGCCTTTGTGTCCCTCATTTTTAGCCCTTTTGGCTTTATCTCATGTCACTTGACTCACTACGAGCCTCGACTCTATCCTTTGAGCACAGTCCACTTTAGAGGCATAAATACTAAAGGCCTATGATGCAATGACCTTAAACGGTGGCTTTACCAACATATCCACAAAGTGTCTAATCCTTATGTCCCTAGTAAAAGCAAGAAACGGTGCATATTGAGATAACTGTGTAAATTGGATGTCGTATTCAGACACTGTGATGCCAAGTGTTGCACTTATGCCTCAAACTCACATGCCTTGGTGGCTCATGCATTGTCTGGAAAAATCAACTCAAAAAACTTTCATAGAAGGCCTCTCATGTCATTGGGTCAGCACTAACTGGTCTACTTCTACATAGAAATTGATACCATTGATAAGCTACATATTTGAGCTTAAAACTAGCTAACTCCATTGATTGAACACTAGAACACCCCGAAGAAGTACTGATCTTCTCTATCTCATCCATAAACATTTAAAGACCCTTAGTCACATCAAAACTAGAAAATGAAGGTGGTTTCATTTTAAGAAAATTCAGTAGTGAAACCTTAATAGTCCCTTGAGCAGACTTAAACTGATGTCGATTATCTTGACCTTGAGAGTTTTGTAGTGCACATTGGCTATCGTCCCTTTACTCGACACTGAAGATCATTTATACGGGTGGCCATCACTTTTATCATCCTATTAACTGTTGTCAAATTTACCATACAAGTGCACGTATCATTAATAAGTAATATAATAAAAAGTAGAGTATTGTTCCCACGAAGAATTGTACCAAAATCTTTCGTTAAGTATTAAAATTAACACAACTTAATCTTATCCAAACAACCAATTTTTTAAAATTCCTAAAAAATTAAAATAACTAAACTCATAGCAAGAATTGCAAATTAACTAGATAAACTTACCCAAATAAAGTCTAGAACCATAATATCCCTTCAACATTTCATTTGAATCTCTTTTACTTTCTCTCTACTTACTAAACAACTGAGTTGTTAACTAAGAGTTCTAATGTATTTACAAATCTTTTCCAAAGCTATTATAAAAATATCTCTTTTAAGCAATCGATTATATTCCTATGCAAATTGCAATTAAGAAAGACTCATTAAGCTTAGACTTTAATTATGGCTACATATAACATGTAAGTGTATTCCTACCCTACACACAAATCAAATCAATCATCTCATGCAATTGATATTGAACATATGCTATTTCATCCAAGGCTTACACTAAACTCCCTTTTTCAATTTTGTTTAGGTTACCTTATTTATCTAATTTGTGATCAGGCAATCAGATGCATTAATCTCAAGATTGAAATAAACAACTCGAACATTATTAATCATAAGTAAAAGAGATTATTAAAAATTCAAACTATGTGTTGGGTTCAATTGTAGTTCTAGATAAAGCAAATTAGTTCCTCATAACTACTAAAAACATCATCCAGAAAAGTTTAACCATTAACACAAAACAAAGAAGTATACAATGAACTAAAGAAAAAAAGAAAACTAAGATTCGTTAAGTCTTTGATCTTTTATCTTCAAGAGTTTTTCCTTGCTTTCTTGCTTTCTTGATGGCTTTTTTTTCTTTGGAGAAAACCTATCTTAATTGTTGTTCTCAAGTGCTCTAAAAGTGTCTTTAAATAAGGCTCAACAACCTACTTGGAATAAAATTCTAGAATTTCAAAATTCGAGTTATCATGTCGATGCCGCGACACCAATCCCTTAGTGCATGGTGATGAGCCTTTTGACTTGGTTGGTTGTGCATTCCTCTTCACGGCACCACGGTGCTCATGCATCGATGGCCATGGTACCCAACTTTTCTGTCTTGCCTTCTCTACTTTGCTGCATTATTTCAACTTGTGACGTGATTTTCTTCTTCTTCCAAGATGAACTAGGCAAAGTCGTAAACATGAAAGTGGTAGCCTTATCTGTTCTCTTTCCATTTGTTTAAGAATAACTTCAATAGAACTTCTAAAAGGAAAGTTATGCTCAAAGAATTGGAACATATGCAGGAGAAGCACAAACCTTTTATGCACTCTTCTTCAACAATTAAAGCCCTTTTCATAAGCACACTTACAAAAGCAGCAAACTAATCAATAATAACTAAACTAAAAGCAAATTATCATTAAACTAACATAAAATAACTTAAATTAAATTGACCTAACATGATTTACTAAACTAAAACAAATAGTTAAAAATATCTAATTTCTAAATTAAATCTTAAGAACTTTGCCAATTTAATACTCAAAATGTGACAAAATAAGTCTATATCATAGAGTTATCACACCCACGAACTTAAGATTTTGCTAGTCTTCAAGGAAAAAAATAAACGAAAACTTAAACAATACAAACATGTAAATGATAAAAACAATTTAAATAAAGAAAACAACTAACTAACTAAAGATGAGTTGCATCAAGCTAATGATCTCCCATAATTTCCTCAAATATTATCTTAAAATCTCAACTCAAGGTAAAACATAGATATCATTCAAATTCATGCGTCAATTCAAACACAAGATCATTCTCAAAAAAATTTTCATGTGTGTGTTCAATCCTTTACAAATAACATCATGCAATCCGAATAAGTCCAAGCCAATGCATAATTTGAATTAATACGAGAATCGCATAGGTTTGCTTTTCATCTCTCTCTCCACTAATGTTGACTAACACTTAATCAAGGATAATTAGGAATTTATCAAGCTTGTAATGAAAGGCTAGGGTAAAGGTAGGATAAAGGATATTTTATAAGGCTTAAATCACCCTAAGCACATAAATCATTCTAGGACCTATAAAAAGCTCTAATAACACTCCAAGTAACTTTCTTCTTTTTCAACTTCAAACTTTTCTTTTATCAAACACTTTATTCTTTTTCTATTCTTTTTTGTCTTTCTTTTTTTATCACAATTTTACACCCCCAAACTTATTTCTTTCTATTATAAGTAGTGGGGTGAATATTAAGCATATTTTTTTTATCAACCCCACATTTTACCTTATTCAACATCTAGCTCAATACATTTCCTTAAATGATTAACATACTTAGGAGTGAGGGATGCAAAATTAGAAATTTATTTATAGGCTAAGCTAAATGAATACGTGTTCAGCAAAGAAAAGGCAAAATTAGGCTCAAAAGGGGTATACTAAGGATAAAATTATGAAAGGGTAGGCTCGAAAGGCTCAAACGGTCCAAAGATGGCCTAAATCATCTCCTTAACTAAGTATTGCCTATGATATATCCTCAAGAGAGACTCAAACAAATTTTAGAATTCATGACATAATCTATAAATTCACATCAACATAAAGTTTATGTAGATATGCACAACAATTCTATGCAAAAGATAATGTGCTCAATTTAATGGACATCTCATTCTAACAATGATGCTTAACATAAGAATTTCACACAAATTCAAGCAATATCTATATTTACCAAAAGCTAAAAAACAAAAAGATAACTAAATTCTCATCATTGGATAGGAAAATCAATAGAAAATTGGCACAACCAACTCTAGCTTAAAATTCTTAAAACAAAACAAAACATAAAGAAAAGTAAATGATAAATAACTAAATAAGCTTAAAACCTAAAAACATAAATGCAAATAGATAAATAAAAACATAACTCAAAAGAAATAAACCATAGCTCATATAAAAAAATTTCAAACTCTCCCCCCAAACTTAAATTCAACATTATCCTCAATGTTAAAAGTTAGAAAAAGAAAAAATTAAAAGAATACTCCCCTAGTCTTTGTAAGAATGTGGAGAGGCTCTACCTTTCTTTTTCATCTTCCTCATTATCTCTTATGCTTGTGGGAGGATTCGGTAGAGTACGAAAGCTGTTCATATCCATCCCCATGTAGGTGGCACAGGCTCGAAACATCTGCTCCATGGCTCGATTGCACACCACTTGATATGACATTTTGTCACAGCCCAAAACTAGGGCCATGACCAGCGCATGGGCCCAATGGGCATAGCCCGCTAAGCCCAAGCAAGCCTCTTTATATAATTGAGTTCATCATTTCATCAATCATGCATCACCATTTCTAAACCACAATTCTAAACTATACGTATTTCGGTAATATAACATAGCGACCCAATATTTATATTTGTATTATCCAAAGTATTGTCATTCATTGCCATCTCATAATGGCATCATCAATCAAAACATACATATATCGTTTGCAAAATAATCTTAGCACTTCACATCTAATGTACATGTGCACATGCAAAAGACTCTTGACGACCAACGGAGTGACCTTGGGTGAAGGTACAGCTACTGAATGCCAAAATACCTACCAAAAGGTGAATGCACATGAATGCCTCAATCTAGGTCCTAACTGTCTCTGAGTCTAAAAACATGAAGTTTAAAAGAGTGAGTATAAACTCAGTGAGTGAACATAAGAAGGGAACAAGCAAACGATAAGGAAAATTTTAGAAAACATGATGCAGTTATAGTAAAAACAATGCAATTTAGTTTAAATTCTTGTTAAAACCCCTTATTTCAAATTTTGACTATTTAATCCTTTAGTGTTGAAGGATCCATGATCAACCATGAAGTTGGAAAGAGCGAAAACTACAGCAGAATCTAAGCAAGATGAGCATAATAGCATAACAGAGGGTTTGCGCTACAGCGAAATTTGGACAAAGAAAATTTTTGAACCTCTCGAGAGTTTCTTGCTGCAGCGAAATTCAGAGCACAGATTGAGTGAACCACCCGAGAGTTTCTCACTGCAGTGAGATTCATTTTCGTTGTAGCGAGAATCAGGGCTGATGAAATTAAGGGGGGGTTTTGTTGCATTGAAAATCCGTCCTGTTGCAACGAAAATCAATTTGAAATTAGTTAACAATTTCCAACACTCAACATTCAATACAATCACATCTTATTTCCTTATCCTTTCTATAACATATATATTCAGTGTTATAGTATGTGTCACGACCCGGAACTCCCATCGAGCCCGTGACAATCGCCGCGACGTCTCGATATGCACTCATTACCTCGAATGCCGATCGAAACCCCGCAAGGCTTAGCATCAGCTTCTGCATCTCCCTAGTGAGTGATAGTTATTAAATCTCACATTTCAAAAAAAATCATAAGTCATTTTCAAATAAAAAAAATAAAATATTACTTTCTGGCTCACAGGGGCATTTTCGTCATTTTTTTTCAAAAATATCGAAACTCGCCAAAAACATGGTGTAAAAGCTAAATATATTCATACATACTTTAAATCAAATAACTAAAGAATAAATTTACTTTTACAGTGACACATGGGCTCCCAACTGATTAAGAAGATGTAGGGCTACGAACCCTTACTTTCTAAGATGCAACTCCGAGATTAATTCTCATTTTAATCAACTATCAACAAATTGTCCTGAGCCTGAAAAATGTATAGGAATAAGGGGTGAGATTATAAAATCCCAGTGAGTAGACAGACATCATCAAAATAATTTAAAGCCGAGTAATAGGAGACAATTAAAATAATTCATCCCAACCCATATAAATAATTGGATTTCATCCAATTACTCAACATGGCTTATGCACTTTTCAAAAACTTGGCCCTTGCCAAAAATCCATTCTCAGGGATACCCTGCGAAGGCATCTTACTGAGACCACCAAGGCTGTTTATTGTCACACACACAAACACATTTAACCTCTAACAACACAGCCGTTCCTTGGCGTTGGCTGAGTCCCAGTTTCACGTGGTGGCCAGCGTGAAGTGTACTCAAATCCTACCTCGGGAGTTATCCTACGCGCCTCTCCAATCGAGGTAAGCTCAATAATTGGGAACCGTGCCCCTCTAATTAGGTTGGCCCACGGAACCCTCGTCACTGCAGTGCCCACTTTACAATCCACAAATCAATAAAATCACAATAGTATGACATGGCTCACTTAACACATTCAAGGCAAATCAAAGCAGTTCACATATTCTTAAAATCATAAAAATAACCAGTCATACCCACATTTATCATAAGCCATTTAATGTAAAATCATGGATAAACAACACAATCATAGTTTAGGTCTCCAATTACTCTATTTTTGAAATCATTATTAAATTTTTAAAAATTTTATAAAATTATTTTATAAAATCTCATTTTTCCATAAAACATAATAATTTTCCAATTAAACCATTTTTTCATAAAATCACACAATTAAATAAATCTACTCTAGATAATTAAGACGATAGTAAGTTTACTTACTGTGCTAGGAGTAGATATACTCCTATTCTCGATCCTCGGGTGTAGTCTTTTACCCGTATCAGATAGCTCACCACCTATCCACAATACATGACACAAAAAATTCAATAATTTGTGTCAAATCAATATATATTATTTCAGGCTCTTATCCATGCGTATGTACTAGATAGGGTGTGAAATGTTTGGACAATCGCTTAATCACAGTGTCCGACCTAACTCGCCTATACACGGTGTAAATTTCTAAAATCTCCAATTCAACTCCAAGTCCATCAATTTCAATTTCAATTATCCAATTATATCCACAATACCTCAATGACTGTGAATGTGGTCCAATTTATCAGTTCGAACCATAAATTACGCTTTTACCCCTAGTGGGTAAAAATTTTAATTTTTTTGCACAAAAAATTCCCATTTAATTTCCAACCTCATAATTCATCGTTTTTCCATCTAATTCTCTTAAAATAAAGTCAACCTCATCCTCACACACCATTGGCTAGATTCGGCCTAGAGAAATTCATGGAGAAAATGAATATTTTTCTTGTTGTTTTACTCATAAACATGCTAAACTAACACTAAACACTAACATAGTTCAAAATCAAATTAATCTAACAACTTTCTCTCTCTAAACCCATGTGATCAGATTTGAATCCATCATCAAAACACATAATTTAACCATGAAAAATAAGGAGAAATGCATGGAAATGATAAATCTTAATCTAAGCTTGAAAAATCATACCTTTAAACACTTGATTCCTTGAAAAATCATACTTTTTCTTTGAATTTTCTCACTCTAGGGTTTGTTCTTATTTCTCTCTCTCTCCTGCTGGCTTTGGCTGACCCTCCCAATGAAGAATTCTGAAATTTTCAAGCCTTTTAATAGGCTTAACAAAATATTATTATTTTATTTACCTTTTGAATATTTTATTATTTTATTTTTTTCTAGCCATCTTTTTGACTTTCTTTTTCTACCACTCAATCCTCTTCACTTATCCATGTCTTCCATGAAATTTCTAGATTTTTCCAAAGTTTTGGTGGAGTAAATTTTTAAAAATTACACTTTTACCCCCGTAAAGTGAAAAATTACATTTTTGCCCCAAAAACTGAAAAATTGCCCATAGACATATTTTTCATCCCTTATACTCATACCATTCTCCAATTTGTCAAATGTGATCTAAATTCTCTCAAAATCTCAAATTTTGTCTGCAAGTGGAAAAATTACGATTTTGCCCCTAGATAGTGAAAATTCTGGTTTGACTCCGAATTGATCCTCGAACTCCGAATTACCATTTTGAGTCATCCCTGAACTGTGAAACTCTTAATTTAACCTTAAAAGTCCTATTTGAACTAGTTCGAGGCTTAATCGACTTAATGATACCATTAAGGGCAATATCGTCTTTTAACGATTTCTCGAACTTCCTAAATATACA
This sequence comes from Theobroma cacao, assembly GCF_053813885.1. NCBI lineage: Eukaryota > Viridiplantae > Streptophyta > Magnoliopsida > Malvales > Malvaceae > Theobroma > Theobroma cacao. The sequence goes on from NC_142640.1 coordinate 14,531,939, forward strand.
AACATTCTATCAAGCATGTGAATGACATTATAATTATTTTACAAAGCAGGGTTTGACAGTATGCATGATCATCTCTATAATATATATATATAAGCATATATACAACCACCGATCATTAGCTCATGTGCACTCCCACACCGCATATAGCTGGAATCATTTTGTGCACTCCCACACTGCACAGCAATCATATATACAACCACCGGTCATCAGCTCATGTGCACTTCCACACTGCACATAGCTAGAATCACACCACGTCATCACCGACATGTGCCCTCCCACGCTGCACACATTCGGTTATAATTACCACACAATATTACTTATCAATACATATCATATATCTATATATATATATATATCAACATAACATAGGTGTACACGGATTCATCACAGTCGTATTCCACAACGCAAAAATGTTTCATCAAGGGCTTGTTCCCATGCATATTTTAGAGAAAAGATCAATCAAATATTTCAAGTGATTCGATCAAGCTTGTATGCACTTATCTTAAAACATTTTAATGCAAATTCACTCATCGTTTTTGTTAATGCTTTGATCGACTTTAACTGCGTCTAATACTCCGGATGGAAATGTGGGGCTTCGTTGGAACCTATCTCACCAACCCAAATTGGCATTAATAAAATTGTAAAAGCCATTTCCTAAATCAAGTTCTACTAGTTATTCCTAACTAGCTTCCGATTACCATTAAATGGCTATTTATTTACTCTACTCTAATCACACTAAAAAAATATATAAACAACCTCAACAATAAAACACTCACAATCTAATTATTAACCATTATTAACAACTTAAAACTCATCCCTAATTCATTACTCACCTTGGTGGATTTTGTAATTTGAATTCCTTTCCAAGAGTTTTCAAGCTATTATGGAAAATCTCTCTTTCTCTCTCTCAAAAATGTCCAACTAGTGAGAGAGAGTATTGAGGAAAGACTTTTGAGGGTTTTTAAGGTGTATAAGTAAAAGAGTATGAAAAACCCTATGACAAGGTGTATAAAAGCATGAGAAATGGAGTTAATTTAGGAAAGTTATAAAGGTTTCAAGGGAGGCTTCCATGGAAGATGAAAAAAACGTGAAATGGAGAGAAGGGATGGGAAGAAGAAGAATAAGTTGTTGGAAATTAGATATTTATGCTTAAAGTTGATTGAAGTTCCATTTATTTACAAAAATGCAATTCAATAGTTAACTTTGCCTCTTTTCTTTCCCTTGGTTCAACTTTTTGCTCATTTGATACTGAAACAAAGTCCATAATAGTTTAGAAGTACTTGAGTTCACGAAAACTTAAAAATTTAGATTCGATATGTAAAATGACCATTTTGCCTCTATTGTAAAAATTATCATTATTTCTATTTTTTTCATTTATTTCATTATTATATACATCATTCATTTATTTCTTAGGCCTATTTAAACCTTAATAATGTAAGAAAAGCCCACTTCTAGAAGCTCACCCAGAAAATGACGAAACTACCTCTAATCCACGTCATCGTGTTTACCTTCGTCACACGTCTATGAAAGTCGAGGTTTCACATTCTCCCCCATTAAAAGAAATTCGGTCCCCGAATTTAAATCTAGCTAAGGTAGCGTACCTTTAGGTATTAAAGAGGTGCGGATACTTTGTTTGCATCTCCTCTTCAGCTTCCCATGTTACCTCTTCACTGGTGTGGTTTCGCCATAACACCTTCACTAAGGCTACATCCTTTGAATGGAGCTTTTTGACTTGCCTATCAAGGATAGCCATCGGTTGCTTCTCATAAGTTAAATCGTTCATCAACTGGATGGTTTCATACCGTAGTACATGTGATGGGTTCGGGTTATACTTCCTAAGCATTGACACATGAAACACTAGATGGATATTTGGGAGATCTGGCGAAAGTGCCAAACTATATGCTACTACTCCAACCTTGTCTAAGATTTCGAAAGGGCCTACATACTGAAGACTTAATTTTCCTTTCTTCCCAAACCTCATTACCCCTTTTGTGGGTGAGATCTTAAAAAATACATGATCTCTCACTTGAAATTCTAAGTCTCTCCATCTGTTATCAGCGTATGACTTTTGTCTACTTTGTGCTAATAACATCCTCTATTGACTCATACATATCTTCTCGATGGCATCCTGCACCAACTCTGACCCCAAGAGTTTCCTTTCTCCCACCTCTAGCCACCCAATGGGTGACTTGTACCTCTGTCCATACAATGCCTCAAATGGTGCCATTTGGATGCTAGCTTGGAAACTATTGTTGTAAGCAAACTCCACTAAGGGTAGATACCGATCCCACCTGACCCTAAGGTCTATTACACATGCCCTCAGCATATCTTCCAATGTCTTATTGCTCATTCAGATTGTCTATCAGTTTGAGGGTGGAAAGCCGTGCTAAAATCCAACTTAGTGCCCAACGCTTCCTGTAACTTTCCCTAGAACCTATTAGTGAACTGTGCTTCTCTTTCAGATACAATAGAAATGGGGATACCATGTAGTCGTACTATTTAATCCATATAAACTCGAACGTACTCGGCAGCCCCATAAGTAGTCTTAACCGAAAGAAAATGAGCTGACTTCGTTCATCAGTCTACTATGATCCAATTCGAGTCATAGGCCCCACTAGTTCGAGGCAAGCCTATTACAAAGTCCATTGCAACATGCTCCCACTTTCATTCGTGCACTGGTAATGGCTGTAGTAGCCCTGCAGGCCTTTGATGCTCTGCCTTAACCTATTGACAAACCAAGCACTTGGAAACAAACTCAACTACATCTTTTGTAAGTCCTTCCCACTAGTATACCTCTCTCAAATCTTGATACATCTTTTTGGCTCCCGAATGTACCATGTACGTTGCCATATGTGCCTCTTCTAATGTTTTTCTCCTCAATCCATCACTATCAAGCACATAAAGTCTGGTTCCATACCTCAATACTCCATCTATGCCTTTAGTAAATATTTTTACTTTCCCTCTCTGAGGGTCCTCCAAGACGTTAGTTACGAACTCATCTTTACATTGGGCTTCTCTGATCTTGTCTATTAAGATAGGTCTAACTCTAAAATAGGCTAACAATGCATTTGTCTTTGAGACTTCAAAATGCACACCCATACCTTCTAAGCCCTGCATCTCTAGAATCAAGGATCTCCTATCTACAGATATATGTGCCAGACTTCCCATCGACTTTCTACTTAAGGCATCCGCCACTACATTAGCTTTACTGGGATGATAAAGAATGGTACAGTTATAATCCTTAAGCAACTCCATCCACCTATGTTATCGCAAGTTAAGATCCCTCTGTTGAAATATATACTTTAAGCTCTTGTGGTCTGTATATATCTCGCAAGTCTCACTATACAAGTAATGTCTCCAAATCTTTAAGGCAAACATGATCGCTGCCATCTCCAAATTGTGTGCGAGGTAATTTTGCTCATGCCTTTTAAGTTGTCATGATGCATATGCAATCACCTTCCCATGCTGCATCAATACACACTCTAAACTATCTCGCGATGCATCACAAAATATCGTATAACCCACTGTGCCTTGCGGTAGGCTTAATACTGGAGTTGTGGTGAGACATGCCTTAAGATTCTCAAAGCTATCCTCACAAGCATTTGACCACTCAAATTTTGTATCCTTATGTGTCAGCCTAGTCAGAGAGGCAGCTATTTTGGAGAAATCCTTCACAAAATGACGGTAATAGCAGGCCAAACCCAGAAAGCTTCTAATTTTTGTTATTGAGGTTGGCCTTGGTCACTTTTCTATTGCCTCAATTTTCTTTGGGTCAACTTGTACCCAATCCTTGGAAACCACATGTCCTAAGAATGCAATACTCTCGAACGAGAACTCACACTTGGAGAACTTGGCATATAATCGATGTTCTTTCAAAGTTTGGAGCACCATCTTAAGGTGTTGCTCGTGTTCCACCCAACTTCTTGAGTATATCAAGATGTCATCAATAAATACCACAACAAACTTGTTCAAATAAGGCTTGAACACTTAGTTCATCAAATCCATAAATGTTGTAGGGGCATTCGTAAGTCCAAATAACATTACTAAAAGCTCATAGTGCCCATATCTCGTTCGAAATGCGATCTTAGGTATGTCATCATTCTTGATCCTTAATTGATAGTACCCAGACCGTAGATCGATTTTTGAGAAACATTGTGCTCCTTGTAGTTGGTCAAATAAATCATCTATTCCAGGAAGAGGGCATTTATTCTTCACCGTCACTTTATTAGGTTGTTAGTAGTCAATACACAATCTGAGTGGCCATCTTTATTCTTTACAAATAGCACCGGTTCTCCCCATGGTGAGACGCTGGGTTGAATGAAGCTTTATCCAGCAAATCTTCTAGTTGATCCTTAAGTTCCTTAAGCTCTACAGGTGCCATTCGATATGGGGGTATGGATATGGGTCTAGTGTTCAAAATCAAGTCTATACAAAATTCAATCTCCCGCTTGAGAGGCAACCCTAGTAGTTCATCTGAAAATACATCCACAAACTCATTCACTACCGACAATTGGTTTATATCCCCGCCCTCTGCTTAGGTATCTCTCACAATAGCTAGATAACCTGGACAACCTTGTCTCAATAGCCTTTTAGTCGACATGACTGATATTAAATTAGTTGGAGCATTGCTTCTATCCCCCTGAATACTAAATGATGGCTTGCTTGAAAAATCAAATCTAACCAATTTATGGTAACAATCCACACTGGCATGGCAGGGCAATAACCAATCCACTCCCAAAATCACGTCAAAATCTAAGGTGTCTAATACCACTAGGTTTACCAAAGTGTCTTTGTCCTTGACCAGAACTACATAGGACCTATACTCCCATTTTGCCACAAAAACTTCCCTTAAAAGGGTAGACACCACTAATTGTTCTTCTCTCATAACACGATCTTTACCCAAACCAAGTGCAAAACGTGGAGAAATAAAAAAACGGGTAGCACCAAGATCAAACAATACTCAAGCATCCATATTACAAACGGAAACAATACTTGAGACCACTACGTTAGATGTTTGGGCCTCTTGCGGTGTTAAAGCAAATACCCTTGCATGGCCCTTACTAGTAGAACTCTGACGTTCAGACCTAGACAACCTACTTTGAGAGGAAGTAACAACGCCTTTACCTCTAGATCCACCAACCTCCTGATTAGGTAGAGTAGCTACTAAAGGAGTATACGAAGCTGGCTGGGTAGAACCATTAGCAGATCCTTGTAGTTGATGAGCCATTAGGCAACTTCTCTTCATGTGTCTAGGTTGACCACATAAGAAACAACTTCCTGTAGCACGAAAAGATCATCCTTCATGTCGTACCCCATAAGTACTGCAACGATTGATAGTTTGACCACCTTGCCTTGAGTCTTGCTGTCTCCCAACATTGAAGGTTTTTTGTCCCAGTCCAATGCTGGCACTAGTCAAGTCATTCCCCTGTTGGGGTAACTGTGAGTCCTTCTGTGGGCCCTGACGATCGAAAGATGAAATACCACTACTAAAGTCTCTGCAACCTTAATAGCCCTTTGTCTTGGCCCTCTTGACTCTATCCCTTGCAGCCCTACTCTCGCTGGTCCTCATCCCAATCCACTAAGTGCAGTCCACGGTTACGGAGTAAGTATCAAAATCCCTAGATGCTATAGCCCTAAACAATAGCTCCACTAGCCCATCCACAAACCTTCGAATCTTTATTTCCTTTGTAGAAACCAGATAGGGTGCATACTGAGCCAACTGTGTGAATTTGATGTCGTATTTCGAAATCGTCATACTCGGGGTTTGTACTAATGCCTCAAACTACCTAGCTCTCGCATTTCGTACACTGATTGGTAAGAATCGATTCAGGAACACGATACTAAACTCATTCCAAGTCAACGGTGTTGCATCCGTCGACCTACCTCTGTGCAAGGAGCCATACCACTCTTGTGCCACATCCTTTAACCGAAAAGCGGCTAGCTCAATTGATCTAGTATTAGAACATCCCAAGGCATCACAAATTTTTTCCATTTTGTCTAAGAAAACCCGAGGTTTCTCCGATGTATTAGACCCTATAAACGACAAGGGCTTAAGCTTTAGGAAGTCAGGAAGTGAAACCTCTACATGACCCCTCTCGACCTCTAGATGTTGGCGGTCGGTCTGTGCTTGTGAACTAGGGGACACTTTTGCTGCATGTTGTCCATGCGGGTTGCCATCATCTCCACAACTCTATTAACTCCCTGTAGACCTGCAACCAAGTCCTCGATGGTAATGCCTCCAGTTGGGTATCTATCCGCATCACCTAAAGACTGCTCCCGCTCATGTCTACTCCTAGGTGCATCTGCCCTCATTAACCTAGTGGCCCCATCACGTCTGCCTTGCCCCCTAGGGGTGGGTGCTTGTGGCTTACTCGTAATCTCATTAGAAGTACCTTGCTCCTCCATCCTTCTAGAGGAAGCTCGTGTCTTAGGCGACATTCTTACCTAGACAAGAGCAAACATCTATTATTAAACACATTTTTATAATCATATCTAAGGGAAAAGGTGGTTTCTAGAATGGGGAATCTATGCAGTTTCTTGGTTATGAAATGTGAAGCAGTTCACAATTCACAACTAAAGTTTCCACATAAAAACTCGGTACTCCATTGGACCAAACAAAAGTAACTTAGGACCTAAATAACCTAGGGCTTTGTTACCAAGTCTGTTACAGCCCAAAACTTGGGTCATGATCGGCACATGGGCCCAATGGGCATAGCCCACTAAGCCCAAGCAAGCCTCTTTATATAATCGAGTTCATCATTTCATCAATCATGCATCACCATTTCTAAACCACAATTCTCAACTATACGTATTTTGGTAATATAACATAGCGACCCAATATTTATATTTGTATTATCCAAAGTATTGTCATTCATTGCCATCTCATAATGGCATCATCAATCAAAATATACATATATCGTTTGCAAAATAATCTTAGCACTTCACATCTAATGTACATATGTACATGCAAAAGACTCCTGACGACCAGCGGAGTGACCTTGGGTGAGGGTATGACTACTGAATGCCAAAATACCTACCAAAGGGTGAATGCACGTGAATGCCTCGGTCTAGGTCCCAACTGCCTCTGAGTCTGAAAACATGAAGTTTAAAAGAGTGAGTATAAACCCAGTGAGTGAACATAAGAAGGGAACAAGCAAACGATAAGGAACATTTTAGAAAACATGATGCACTTATAGTAAAAACAGTGCAATTTAGTTTAAATTCTCGTTAAAACCCCTCATTTCAAAATTTGACTATTTCATCCTTTAGTGTTGAAAGATCCATGATCAACCATGAAGTTGGAAAGAGTGAGAACTACAGCAAAATCCAAGCAAGATGAGCATAACAGAGGATTTCTCGTTGTAACGAAATTCAGACAAAGAAAATTTTTTAACCTCCCGAGAGTTTCTTGCTGCAGCAAGAATGCAGCAAAATTTTGAGCACAAATTAAGTGAACCACCTAAAAGTTTCTCGCTACAGCAGGATTCATTTTCGCTGTAGCGAGAATCAGGGCTGATGAAATTAAAGGGGGTTTTGCTGCATTGAAAATTCATCTTGTTGCAACGAAAATCAATTTAAAATTAGTTAACAAATTTCAACACTCAACATTCAATACAATCACATCTTATTTCCTTATCCTTTCTATAGCATATATATTCAGTGTTATAGTATGCATGATCATCTCTATAGCATATATACACCCATCGGTCATCAGCTCATGTGCACTCCCACACCGCACAGCAATGATGTATACAACCACCGGTCATCAGCTCATGTGCACTCCCACACCGCACAGTAATCATATATACAACCACCGGTCATCAGCTCATGTGCACTCCCACACCGCACATAGCTGGAATCACACCACGTCAGCATCGGCATGTGCCCTCCCACATTGCACACATTCAGTTATAATTACCACACAATATTACTTATCAATACATATCATATATCTATATATATATATATATATATATATATATATATATATATATCAACATAACATAGGTGCACACGGATTCATCATAATCATATTTCGTAACGCAAAAACATTTCATCAAGTGCTTGTTCCCATGCATTATTTAGAGAAAAGATCAATCAAATATTTCAAGTGATTAAATCAAGCTTGTACGCACTTATCCCAAAACATTTTAATGCAAGTTCACTCACCGTTTTGGTTAATGCTTTGATCGACTCTAACTATGGCTAATGCTCCGGATGGAGATGTGGGGCTTCGTTGGAACCTATCACACCAACCCAAATTGGCATTTATAAAATTCTAAAAGCCATTTTCTAAATCAAGTTCTACTAGTTATTCCTAACTAGCTTCCGATTACCATTAAATGGCTATTTATTTACTCTACTCTAATCACACTAAAAAAATATATAAACAACCTCAACAATAAAACACTCACAATCTAATTATTAATCATTATCAACAACTTAAAAGTCAACCCTAATTCATTACTCACCTTGGTGGATTTTGTAATTTGAATTCCTTTCCAAGAGTTTTCAAGCTATTATGGAAAATCTCTCTTTCTCTCTCTAAAATGTCTAGCTAGTGTGAGAGAGTATTGAGGAAAGACTTTTAAGGGTTCTTAAGGTGTAGAAGTAAAAAAGTATGAAAAACCCTATGACAAGGTGTATAAAAGCATGAGAAATGGTGTTAATTTAGGAAAGTTATAAAGGTTTCAAGGGAGGCTTCTATGAAAGATGAAAAAAATGTGAAATAGAGAGAAGGGATGGGAAGAAGAAGAAGAAGTTGCTGGAAGTTAAAAGAAGTTGATGGAAATTAGATGTTTATGCTTAAAGTTGATTGAAGTTCCATTTTTTTATAAAAATGCCATTCAATAGTTGACTTTGCCTCTTTTTTTCCCTTGGTTCAACTTTTTGCTCCTTTGATACTGAAACAACGTCCATAATAGTCTAGAAGTACTCGAGTTCATGAAAACTTAAAAATTTAAATTCGATATCGAAAATGACCATTTTACCCCTATTGTGAAAATTATCATTATTTCTATTTTCTTCATTTATTTTATTATTAGATACATCATTCATTTATTTCTTAGGCTTATTTAGACCTTAATAATGTTAGAAAAACCCATTTCTAGAAGCACAGTCAGAAAATGATGAAACTACCTCTAATCCACGTCATCGTGTCTACCTCCACTACACGTCTATGAAAGTCAAGGTTTCACACATTTGCTGTGTGTACTGGGGCTTAAGTCATTCCATTGTTTGAGGCAATGTCAAATTTAGGGCTCAAGGTTGAGTAGCTCTAGGTCGTGGAGCAAAGGAAGAACTACCACCAACAGTAAAGGGTTTAGAAAATCTCAAAATATTACTAACATTGATGGGAGCTTTTGGATGCAACAATTCTTCATTAGGGTCCCAACATGCACCAGCTCTCCCACACAAGGTAGTTATCAAAGAGGGGAACCATAAGCCATCTCATTTTATATGAGAAATGTGTAGTATGGTGTTAAAGATTTGTTCGCCAATGTTGGTGGATTTACTCATAACAATGGCATAGATAAGCATTGCTCATTCCCTTTTAACATCATTAATATGGGTAGATGGAATCATCTTTACTGTTACAAAGTGTAGCCACACTTTTATGTCCTTCTTTATCACACTAGCTTTGAAGGATACTGGTTCATCCTTCGACATCTTCCATTGTGCACCTTCATCACAAAGAACTGAGATTATCTCATCCCAATCTTGATGCTCTTTTAGGTATTGCACATAACCATCATCCTCGATGTTAAGAGTCTCATAGAAATCATTGATGGCTTGGTTATGAAAAGGTACCTGTTTACTTGGCACAAAGGCTACACCATTAGTGTTTTCAATAATATTAGCGTAGAATTCTTTTACCACTAGTATGATAGCTACCTTTGATTCAACACAAAATTTCTACTAGTGCCTTTCAACAATATGGGCTTGAATCCCTAGGTAGTGTATTAGTAGATCATCAAAACCCCTTTCTTGAATTGGAACTTTGTTGATGAGTGAATTGTTGTGTCTAATGATAGCATCCATAGACATAAACTTGCTTTGATAAAAAAAAACCACTCGCACTACTTCTCACTTTTTTTGGTGCCATTATCAAATTTTCTAAAATAATTTCGTAAACAACAAAACCAAGGCACAATAACTAAAATTCGCAGCAACTACCTAATTCCAAAATTACTCTACCATAATTATCTCAATTATGAATTTCAAACTCCCTATTTTTGATTAATTGTACCAATAATACTATTTCTTAAATTCTTAATAATCAATTCAATTAACCCAACCACAATTTAATCTAAAAGCACAATTCAAGTCACCAAAATCACAATTCTCAACAATTCCAACAAACCCAATATTATCAAAGCATAATTAACTTAACTAGCATGAATTTTCACCAAAATTAATCAACAAACTATTTAAAATCAAAAACCAAATACTTATTGAAATCTTTTAAGAGAGAGAGAACTTACTTGGAGAAATTTGTAGTAACTTGGTTGTTGGAGGTTTGATGGAGATTGAATGGTGGTTTGGGTGGAAAAAGTTAATGAATTTGAGTGGGTGTGAGAGTTTTAAAGAAAAAAAGAGTTTATGGGAGAATAAGAGAGAAAATTGAAGAGAGTTTATCGGTATTAAGGTTTCCAACTAAAAGGCGGTTTAAATAGAAGAAATTGGGTTGAAACGACACCGTGGCACCCATTGCTCTATTTTTCGGGGGTTAATGTCTCATTTTGTTGGGGGCTGCTTGCTATCAAGCCCTTGGCGTCGTGATGCTAGCCCTTAGGCATTGTGGCATTGAACTTTTTAAAAGATAAATAGTAAATAATACCTGCAAAAGAAATAAATTTTAATTAGAAAATAAAATAAAATAAATAATAAAAATAATCTTAAAAAAAGTTTGAGTTTAGGAAGCTTATGTTGCCTCCCAAAAAGCACTTAATTTAAAGCCATCAACTTGACTTTCACGTTCATTTGGCTTTAATTAGAGTGCTTGACGACTTATGGCGTTCAATTTCACCTCCTTAATAGTGCTTCAGGTGCTGACCGTTCACTTTGAATGTTTTAATAAAGTTTCTTTTAGACAATTCCACTGCTCCATGAGGGAATGCTTTCATAACAACGAAAGGACTTGACCATCAGACTTAAGCTTACTAAGAAATAATCTCAATCGTGAGTTATAAAGGAGAACATGTTGTCTTGGTTCAAAATAACATTCAAAGATTTTTTGGTCATGCCATTTCTTTGTCTTTTCCTTGTTGATATTTACATTCTCATAAGCTTGAAGATGAAACTTATCCATCTCATTGAGTTATAAGAGACACTTCTCACTAGTTGCTTAGAGATCAAAATTTAGTTTCTTGATGGCTCAATATGCATTATGCTTAAGTTAAATCGGAAGATGGAAAGCTTTGCTGAAAACCAATCTAAATGGGGACATCCCTATCACGACCCAAATTTTGAGCCATGACCGGCGCAAGGGCCTAATGGACATAGTCCACTAAGCCCAAGCAAGCCTATATATTATCCTGCTCATTATCCCATCCAATATTGCTAAGTCACCTTTCATAACTTTGAATCAAAATAGTGATAGATATTACCATCTTATAGTGGCATACTCATTGAAATATACAAACATTATCTAAACATATGGCTTAATAATTTTCATTGGGTTTATCTATACACAAAAAAAAGAGTACTCGACTTCCAACGAAGAGACTCGGACGAATATACAGCTACTGAATGTCGAGACACCTACCAAGGGTCTAATGTATGAAGACACCTTGACCTAGCTACTAGTTGTCTTGTGATCTGAAAACATGAAGTTGAAAACGGTGAGTATAAACCCAGTGAGTGAACAAGGAAGGGAACAAGCAATTTATAAGGAAGAATTTGGAAATCATGATGCACTTGTTTTGAAAACAATGCAATTTGGTTTAATTTCTTTCTTAAAACCCCTTGTTTTAGACATTGATCAATGGAATCTTAGTATTGCAAAGAACCATGCTCAATCATGAAGATAAGAGGGTGGAGGAAATTATATCAGAACCTGAGCAAGGTAGCAACGTGACAGCACGTTTCTCACTGCAGAAAAAGGTATTCTCGGTTTGCATATGGTTCAATTTTTCAAGCATATATTCCACTACATGGGTCCAATTGACATGCTTGTTGGGTCATTAGAAAACTAAGAGGCAGGGCTACGACTTTATTGTTTACCACTTTGGCCAGTTCTAACCAATAGGTGGTCAAAATCGCTGTCAAAATAACAATACTGTACCACCATCAAAAATTTCTTGCGGCAGTGAGAATCCTTTTCGCTACAGCCAAATTCCTTGTTGCAATGAACACCAATTTGACAATACTTAGCAACTTTCAATATTCAACATGCAAGATTCACATATGCAAAACCATATACCATACTCATGAACTTTGATTTCATAAACATAGATGTATATATATAAATGCATAGATAAACACCAATATCAGTATAATCACACCCGGCTAATGTACATCCCCCCACATTGTGTACATAGCCGGCACCATCATGTGCATCCCCCCACATCGTGCACAATCAGTGCCATCATGTACATCCCCCCACATTGTGCACAATCAGTGCCATCGTGTACATCCCCCCACATCGTGCACATGGGCACTATCATTATCCATCTCCCACACCGCCATCATCATCGGCATGTGCATCCCCCCACATCGTGCACACACACGGTTATAGTCATCATACACAATATCAACTATCATGCACAACATATATATATATCATCATCATCATAATGGAAATGGTGCATGAATCAATAACAACCACATATGACAACATAAAACCATTTAGCAAAAGCTTGTTCCCAAGGCACTTGTTTTAAGATAAAGTTGTATAAAATCATTCAAATGCTTTGTGCAATTTCATTCACATTCCCAAAATAAGTTTTGAGATGCAGTTCACTTACCGGTAGTAGTTGAGCCTTTAGCCAACTCTAACCTCCATAATGGTCCAATTGGGATAATGGGGCTTCGTTGGAACCTACCATCAAATGAACATCACCATAATGTCAATTCATACTTATAAACCCTAAAAGCTACCCCTTAGCTAGCTTTCAATTGCCATTTTAAATCACTATCTATTTCCACTATCCTAGTCACAATAGAGTCAATACACAATCTCAACAACAAACCCACAATTTAATCACTAAACATTACCAACACTTAAAACCCAATGCTAATTTACTACTCACCGTAATAGTTTAGTAACTTTGAATTTCTTTCCAACAATTCCCAAGCTATTATAAGGCTTTTTCTCTCTTTCTCTCTCTAAACACCTAGCTAGTGAGAGAAAGTATGGAAACAAGATTTTTCAAGGGTTTTAAAGAGAGAGAGTGGAAGAGCATAAGGATTTATGAAAGGGTGCACCAAAAGCATGAAAATTTAAGCTAATTTGAGAGAGGTTATAAAGCTTGATATCAAGTTTCCATGGAGGATGGAAGCAACATGAAAAGGAGAAAAAGAAGAAGAAGAAAAGCTGCGGGAAAAAGTGTGAGAAGCTGCTGGAAGCAAGATGCTTATAGCCTAAGCTTATCCAATTCCCTTAAAAATTACAAAAATGCCCTTTTGCAAGTTAACTTGTTTTTCTCCCATCCTTTGTGCAATTTTTTTATTCTTTTGACACTGGAACAAGGTCCACAATGATCTAAACTACTCGGATTTACAAAAACTTAAAATTTTGACTCGATTTGCAAAATGACCATTTTACCTTTTTTGTTTCCTTCCATTTTAACTTAGTCCTCCCATCACTCATTTAACTCTAATTTCCTTCTATTACCTTCTTCTACACATGTACAAACAAGATATGAAGTTTGTACTCCAACGCGGTGTCCCCATAATATTAAAATATTTACTTGCTTGCGTTATCTTTACTTAATAAAGATACGCGGCCCCATTAACGTCATTTTTCTCCAAAATTCTTTCATTCTTCTTCTCCCCCACTTAGATTGACCATATACTCCTTCTTCATGAAAAATTTTGACACTGAATAAAATATTAATATTTTAATATTATTTTATTAATAAAAAATTATTTTATTACAAAAATTTCTTCTTACCTCCTCTTGTCTCCTTGGCACCCAAAATACCTTATTATACCTATTTAGAACTTAAAATATCATAAAACTTTCTTCTGGGAGCTTATTAGAAGAAATAACGAAATTACCCCTGGCCCCGTGTTATTACATCTATGCTTAATTACAAGCCTATAAAGGTTGAGGTCTCATATTCTCCCCAACTTAAAGAAATTCGATCCCTGAATTTAAATTCTACTATAAGGTAGCGTATCACTAAGCATCAAAGATGCGGGGATACTTTGTTCGCATCTCCTCCTCGGCTTCCCACGTTACCTCTTCGCTGGTGTGGTTTTGCCACAACACTTTTACTGAGGTGACATTCTTTGAACGGAGCTTTTTGACTTGCCGATCAAGGATAGCTGCCGATTGCTCCTTACAGGTCAAATCATCTTTAAATTGGATAGTTTCATACGGTATTACATGAGATGGATCCAGATTATACTTTCTAAGCATTGACACGTGAAATACGGAGTGAATATTTGAAAGGTTTGGTGGTAATGCCAAACGGTATGCCACTGTTCCAACCTTTTATAAGATCTCGAAGGGTCCTATACACCAAGGGCTCAACTTTCCTTTCTTGCCAAATCTCATTATTGCTTTCATTAGTGAGACCTTAAAAAATACATGATCCGCCACCTGAAACTCCAAATCTTTCTATCGGTTATCAACATATGACTTTTGTCTACTTTGTGCTGTTAACATCCTCTGACGGACCATGCGTATTTTCTCGGTGGTGTCCTCCACTAACTCAAGCCACAAGAGTTTCCTTTCTCCCACTTCTAGCCATCCAATAGGTGACCTGCACCTCCTTCCATATAATGTTTCAAATGGTGCCATTTGGATGCTAGTTTGGAAACTGTTGTTGTAGGCAAACTCCACTAAGGGTAAATATCAATCCCACCTAACTCCAAGGTCTATTACACAGGCCCTTAACATATCTTCCAATGTTTGAATGGTTCGTTTAGACTGGCCATCGGTTTACGGGTGGAAAGCCGTGCTAAAATCCAACTTAGTGCCCAATGCTTCCTATAACTTTTCCCAGAACTTACTGGTGAATTGTGCTCCTCTGTCAGATACTATAGAAATAGGAATGCCATGTAACCGTATTATCTCATCCATATAAAGTTGGGCATAATTAGAGGCCCCATATGTAGTTTTGATCGGAAGAAAATTAGTTGATTTCGTTAATCAATTTACTATGACCCAGATTGAGTCATAACCCCCACTAGTTCAAGGCAAACCTGTTACAAAGTCCATGGTAATACGTTCCCAATTCCAATCGGGCACTGGTAACGATCATAATAGTCCTACAGGCCTTTGATGCTCAACCTTAACCTGCTGACAAACTAGGCACTTGAGGACGAATTTGGCTATATCTTTCTTGAGTCCTTCCCACCAATATACCTCTTTCAAATCTTGATACATCTTTGTAGCCTCTAGATGTACCACATAGGCTGCCATGTGCACTTCTTTTAATATTTCTCTCCTCAATCCTCACTATCTGGCACATATAGTCTAGTTCCATACCTCAACACTCCATTTGTGCCTTTAGTAAAGATCTTTCCTTTCTTTCCTTGAGGGTCCTCTAAGGCTGTAGCTACGAACTCATCCTTGTTTTGTGCTTCTTTGATTTGGTCCATTAAGATAGGCCTCACTCTAAAATGTGCTAGCAATGCATTTGCCTCCGAAACTTCCAAATGCACACCCATGTCTCCCTAACTATGGATCTCCTTAATCAAGGATCTCCTATCTGCAGAGATATGTGCCAGGCTCCCCATCGATTTTTGACTCAAAGCATCCACCATCACATTTGCCTTACCGGGATGGTAAAGAATAGTACAATCATAATCTTTTAGTAACTCCATCCATCTCCATTGTCGCAAATTAAGATCCCCCTGCTGAAATATATACTTCAAGCTTTTGTGGTCCGTATATATCTCACAAGTCTCACCATACAAATAATGTCTCCAAATCTTTAAGGCAAACACGATTGTTGCCATCTCTAAATCATGTGCAGGGTAATTCTTCTCATGCCTTTTAAGTTGCCTAGATGCATACGCAATCACCTTCCCCTATTGCATTAATACACACCCTAAACCAACCCGCGATGCATCACAAAATACTGTGTAACCCCCTGTGCCTTGCGGTAGGCTTAATACTGGAGCTGTGGTGAGACAGGTCTTAAGTTTCTCAAAGCTATTCTCACAAGCATCTAACCACACAAATTTTGTATCTTTACGTGTCAACTTAGTTAAAGGGGCGACTATTTTGGAGAAGTCCTTCACAAAACGACGATAGTAGCTAGCCAAGCCCAAAAAGCTTCTAATCTCTGTAACTTACATTGGCCTTGGCCACTTTTCCACTACTTCAACTTTCTTTGGATCAACTTGTACCCCATCCTTAGATGCCACATGTCCCAAGAATGCAATGCTTTCAAGCCAGAACTCACACTTGGAGAACTTGGCATACAATCGATGTTCTCTCAAAATTTGGAGCACTATCTTAAGATGTTGCTCCTACTCTTCTCGACTCTTCAAGTAGATCAAGATGTCATCAATAAACACTACCATAAACTTGTCCAAATAAGGCTTGAACATCGAGTTCATCAAATCCATAAAGGCTGTAAGGGCATTCGTAAGCCCAAATGACATCACCAAGAACTCATAATGTCCATATCTTGTTCGGAATGTGATCTTGGGTATATCTTCATTGCAAATCCTCAACTGATTGTACCCAGATCGCAAATCTATCTTGGAGAAACATTGTGCCCCTTGTAGTTGATCAAATAGATCATCTATTCTTAGGAGAGGATACTTATTCTTTATTGTCACTTTATTCAGCTATCGATAATCAATACACAGCCTAAGTGACCCATCCTTCTACTTCATAAATAACACCGGTGCTCCCTATGGTGAGACGCTAGGACAGATGAAGCCTTTATCCAATAAATCTTCTAACTGATCCTTAAGCTCTTTAAGCTCCACAAGTGCCATTCTTTATGGGAGTATGGATATAGGTCTACTGTCGAGAATCAAATCTATGCAAAATTCAATCTCTCGTTCGGGAGGCAAACCTGGTAGTTCCTCGAGAAATACATCCATGAACTCATTCACCACCGACACTTGGCTTATATCTCCAACCTTCACCTAAGTATCCCTTACGACAGCCAAGTGTCCTAAACAACCCTGCCTCAATAACCTACTGGTAATCATGGCCAATATCAAATTGGTTGGAGCATTACTCCTATCCCCCTGAATACTAAATGAGGGTTCACCAGGAAAATCAAATCTCACCAATTTGTGATAACAATCCACACTAGCATGGCAGGGTGATAGCCAATCCATTCCCAAAATCACGTCAAAGTCCAAGGTGTCTAACACCACTAGATTCACTAAAGTGTCTTTGTCCTTAACTAGTACTACACAAGACTCATATTCGCACTCAGCCACAAATACCTCTTTTAAAGAAGTAGACACTACTAATTGGTCTTCTCTCCTAACACGATCTTTACCCAAACGAGATGCAAAACATGGAGAGACAAAACAATGGGTAGCACTAGAATCAAACAAAACTCGAGCATTCATATTACAAATGGAAAGAGTACTCGAGACCACTGCATTAGATGTTTGGGCCTCTTACGGTGTTAAAGCAAACACCCTTGCTTGACCTTTACTGGCAGAACTCTAACGTCCGGACCCAAATGGCTTGCCTTGAGAAGAAGTACCAACTCCTCTACCTCTAGATCCACTAGCCTTCCGACCAGATGAGGCAACAACTGAAAGAGCAGACGAAGCTGGCTAGATGGAGCCATAAATAGAATCTTGTGATTGATGTGCCATCGGACAATTCCTCTTAATGTGTCCAGGTTGACCACACCCAAAACAAACTGTCTCATTATGGAAGCATTGTCCACTATGTCATCTCCCACAAGTATCACAAGGGTGGGTGACTTGACTACCCTGTTTAGAATTTTGTTGCCTCCTAGAACTGAAGGTTCTCTGTCCCTTCTCAATATTAGAGCCAGGCGAGTCACTCTCCCTTTAGGGCAATCGTGAGCCCTTTTGTGGACCGTGACGGCTAAAAGATGACATCCCACTACTGAAATCTCTACAACCTTGATAACCCTCTGTCTTGGCCCTTTTTGCTCTATCTGTCGCAGCCCTACTCCCACTGGTCCTCCTCTCAATCCGCTGACCACAATCCACTGCTGCGAAGTAGGTATTCAAATCTCGAGATGCCACAACCCAAAACAACGGCTCCACTAACCCATCCACAAACCTCTGAATCTTCATCTCCTCGGTAGAAACGAGGTAGGGAGCATACCACGCCAACTGCGTGAATTTGATGTCGTATTCTAACACAGTCATACTTGAAGTCTGCACTAAAGTCTCAAACTCTCTAGCTTTAGCATTATGTACACTGAGTGATAGAAATCGATCCAGAAAGGCTGTATTGAACTCACTCCAGGTCAACGGTTCTGCGTTTATCGGTTTGCCTTTACATAAAGAGCTATACCACTCTTGCGCCACATCCTCTAATTAGAAGGCGACTGGGTTGACTGATCGGACACTAGAGCATCCCAAAGCTTTACATATTTTCTCCATCTTATCTAAGAAGATTTGGGGCCTATCCGATGCATCAAACCCTGAAAATGACGGAGGCTTGAGCTTAAGAAAATTAGGAAGAGAAATCTTTAAGGGTCCCCTCAAAACCTCATGATGTTGGTGATCGACCTGTCCTTGGGAGCTAGGGGATTCTTGTACTGTAGGTCTCCCCTCAACCACTTTTTGTTTATTGTCCGTATGGGCTACCATCATCTCTACAACCCGATTAACTCCCTGCAGGCCTGCTGCCAAGTCCTCAATGGTAATGCCCCTAGTGGGCTGTCTATCCACTTCGCTCGAGGACTGTCCCCACTCTCGTCTACTCACAAGAGTATCCACCCTCACTGGCCTAATGGCCCTACCACGTCTACCCCAGGCCCTCAGGGTGGATGCTTGTGGCCTATCTGTCATCTCATTAGGGGCATCTTGCTCCCCGATTCGTCTTGAAGTAACTCGTGTCTTAGATGGTATTCTTACCAAGACAAGAGCAAACACCCGTTATTAAACATATTTATAATCATATTTAAGGCAAAAGGTGGTTCCTAATATAGGGAATTTATGCGGTCCCTTAGTCTTAAAATACACCGCGGTTCACACTTTACAATTGAAGTTTCCATATAAAGACCCGACTCTCTGCTGGACCAATAAAGGAAGTCCTAGGACCTAGACAACCTAGGGCTCTGATACCAAGTCTGTCACAACCCAAATTCTGGGCCATGACCCACGCAAGGGCCCAATGGACGTAGTCCACTAAGCCCAAGCAAGCCTATCTATTATCCTGCTCATTATCCCATCCAATATTGTTAAGTCACATTTCATAACTTTGAATCAAAATAGTGATAGATATTACCATCTTATAGTGGCATACTCATTACATTGTCTAAACATATGGCTTAAAAAATTTCATTAGGTTTATCTACACACAAAAAAAAAAAAGTACTCGATTTTCACCGGAGAGACTCAGACAAATATACAGCTACTGAATGCCGAGACACCTACCAAGGGTTGAATGCATGAAGACACCTCAACCTAGCTACCAGTTGTCTCGTGATCTAAAAACATGAAGTTGAAAACGGTGAGTATAAACCTAGTGAGTGAACAAGGAAGGGAATTTATAAGGAAGAATTTGGAAATCATGATGCACTTGTTTTGAAAACAATGCAATTTAGTTTAATTTCTTTCTTAAACCCTCTTGTTTTAGACATTGATCAATGGACTCTTAGTATTGCAAAGACCCATGCTCAATCATGAAGATAAGGGGGTTGAGGAAATTATATCAGAACCCGAGCAAGGTAGCAACGTGACAGCACGTTTCTCACTGCAGAAAAAGGCATTCTAGTTTTGCATATTGTTCAATTTTTCAAACATATCTTCCACTACATGGGTCCAATTGACATGATTGTTAGGTCATTAGAAAGCTAAGAGGCAGGGCTACGACTTTACTATTTATCACTTTTCCAGTCCTAATCGAAAGATGGTCAAAATCATTGTCAAAATGACACTACTGTACCACCACTGAAAATTTTTGGCAACTGCAAGAATCGATTTCGCTGCAGCCAAATTCCTTGTTGCAATGAACACCAATTTGACAATACTTAGCAACTTTCAATGTTCAACATGCAAGATTCACATATGCAAAACCATATACCATACTCATGAACTTTGATTTCATAAACATAGATGTATATATATAAATGCATAGATAAACACCAATATCAATATAATCACACCCGGCTCAGGTACATCCCCTCACATCGTGCACATAGCCAGGGCCATCATGTGCATCCCCCCACATCGTGCACAATTAGTGCCATCCTATACATCCCCCTACATCGTGCACATGGGCACTATCATTATCCATCTCCCACAATGGCATCATCACCGGCATGTGCATCCCCCCACATCGTGCACACACATGGTTATAGTCATCATACACAATATAAACTATCATACACAACATATATATATATCATCATAATGAAATGGTGCATGAATCAATAACAACCACATATCACAACATAAAACCATTTAGCAAAAGCTTGTTCCCAAGGCACTTGTTTTAAGATAAAGTTGTATAAAATCATTCAAATGCTTTATGCAATTTCATTCACATTCCCAAAACAAGTTTTGAGATGCAGTTCACTCACCGATATTAGTTGAGCCTTTAGCCAACTCTAACCTCCATAATGGTCCAATTGGGATAATGGGGCTTCGTTGGAACCTACCATCAAATTAATATCACCATAATGTCAATTCATACTTATAAACCCTAAAAGCTACCCCTTAGCTAGCTTTCAATTGCCATTTTAAATCGCTATCTATTTCCACTATCTTAGTCACAATAGAGTCAATACACAATCTCAACAACAAACCCACAATTCAATCACTAAACATTACCAACACTTAAAACCCAATGCTAATTTACTACTCACCTTGATAGTTTAGTAGCTTTGAATTTCTTTCCAACAATTCCCAAGCTATTATAGGGCTTTTTCTCTCTTTCTCTCTCTAAACACCTAGCTAGTGAGAGAAAGTATGGAAACAAGATTTTTCGAGGGTTTTAAATAGAGAGAGTGGAAGAGCATAAGGATTTATGAAAGGGTGCACCAAAAGCATGAAAATTTAGGCTAATTTAAGAGAAGTTATAAAGCTTGATATCAAGAATTCATGGAGGATGGAAATAACGTGAAAAGGAGAAGAAGAAAAAGGAGAAAAGCTGCTGGAAAAAAAGGTGAAATGCTGCTAGAAGCAAGATGCTTATAACCCAAGCTTATCAAATTCCCTTAGAAATTATGAAAATGCCCTTTTGCAAGTTAACTTGTTTTTCTCCCATCCTCTCTGCAATCTTTTTATTCTTTTGACACTGAGACAAGGTCCACAATGATCTAAACTACTTGGGTTTATGAAAACTTAAAATTTTGACTCGATATGCAAAATGACCATTTTACCCTTTTTGTTACCTTCCATTTTAACTTAGTCCTCCCATCACTCATTTAACTCCAATTTCCTTCTATTACCTTCTTCTACACATGTACAAACAAGGTATGAAGTTTGTACTTCAACGCGGTATACCCATAATATTAAAATATTTACTTGCCCGCGTTATCTTTACTTAATAAAGATACGCGGCCCCATTAACGTCATTTTTCTCCAAAATTCTTTCATTCTTCTTCTCCCCCAATTAGATTGACCATATACTCCTTCTTCATGAAAAATTTTGACTTTGAATAAAATATTATTATTTTAATATTATTTTATTAATAAAATTTTCTCTTGCCTCCTCTTGTCTCTTTGGCACCCAAAATACCTTATTATGCCTATTTAGACCTTAAAATATTATAAACTTTCTTCTGGGAGCTTATTAGAAGAAATGATAAAACTACCCCTTGCCCATGTTATTACATCTATACTTAATTACAAGCCTATAGAGGTTGAGGTCTCAATATCCCAATCATAGTTTTGTATGTAGTCCTATTGGCCCACAATATGTTATCTAACTTCTTGGACCAATCCTTTTTGAATGGACACATAGTTTCCTCTAAAATTCTTTTGATTTCTCTATTTGAAACTTTAGCTTGGTCATTCGTTTGCAGATGGTATGTTTTGGCAATCTTATGTTTAACTCTATATTTAGCAAAGAGTGCCTTAAAATACTTGTTGCAAAAGTGAGAACCTTCATAACTAATAGTAGCTCTAAGGGAGCCAAAATGAGTGAAGATATTTTTTTCCAAATAGTTCAACACCACTTTAAAGTCATTACTTGGTAATGCTACAGCTCCAACCTATTTAGACACGTAATCAATACCAATCGAGATATTCAGATTATTGTATGAAGGAATAAATAGACCCATGAAGTCGATTCCCTAAACATAAAAAATCTCCACCTTAAGGATATTGTTGAGAGGCATCTCATGTTTTCTTGAGATGTTGCCAACTCGCTGAAATTTATTACATTTTTCAATAAAATAATGAGCATCTTTAAAAAGGGTAGGCCAATAAAAACCTGATTGAAAAGTCTTTACAACAGTTCTTTGACCTCCAAAATTTGAAGAGTGATGATGGTGAAGTGTATTCTTAATTTCATCATCTATAACATCTTTTAAGAATTTGATCCCCATATTACTTAAATAAGAAAAGTTCATCCTAAACATAATATTTGACATCATCCAAGAATTTCTTTTTCTATTGAGAGTTCAAATTGAGAGGGAAAAAATTACTTTCAATGTAGTTCACAAAATCAACATACCATTGTAACCTTTTCTGCTTGTTTACATGAAACAACTGCTCATTCGGAAAATTCTCATTGATCACAATTGAATTACTAGCTTGTGTCCTATTTTCCAACCTTGATAGATGGTTTGCCACTTGATTTTCAGTACCTTTTCTGTCTCAAATTTCTAAGTCAAATTCATGTAGCAAAAGCACTCATCTTATCAAGCGTGGTTTGGCATCTTTCTTTTCGATTAGATATTTGATTACAGAATAATCAATATAAACAATGACTTTAGTGCCAACAAGTTAGGAGCGAAATTTATCAAATGTAAACATTGTCAAGCCCGGCTCTACAATATGTTTATTATGCCATTCCTACATAAGAATGCATGTTTGCTTACTTGGGTACTCGAAAATCGTTAAAGGATGGCAATATATCAAATGGTACAATTAAGTTGAATTAAGCTTCGAACTAGTCCAAATAGAGATTTTAAGATGAAATTGAGAATTTTAAAACCCCATAATGACTTAAAATAGTGATTCGAAGTTTGAGGACCGATTTGGAGTCAAATTGGAATTTTCATGACTTAGGGGTAAAATGGTCATTTTGCCACCTGAGGTTAAAATGTGAGTGTCGAATGAAATTTTTGACTAAGATTGATCATTTGGAGTATAATTTGAGTTTGAAAAGTGAAGAATTTTAATTTTGACATTTTCTCGAGGATAAGGGCAAAATAGTCATTTTGCCACCCTAAGGGTAAAATTGTAATTTTACACCACCCAACACTTGTCATGCCCATGGATTTCAGCCATTAGCATTTTATATCATGGATAATTGAAGGGTTTTATGTGGTGGTGGAAGAAAGCTTAATTATTAAGCTTTTAAACATGGACCAATAACATGGTGACAAGTGTCAAGCTTGAATTATTTTATTATTTGGCTTTAAAAATCAGCCCATAACCCTCCCAACTCATTTATCTTGGTCGGCCAAAGACAGAAAAAAAGAAACAAGGAAGAACAAAAACCGTAGAGAGAAAAATTCAAAGGGAAATTGTTGATTTTCAAGGAATCAAGCCATTAAAGGTAAAATTTCTTAATTCTAACTTGTGATCTACCTTTCCTATGCATTATTTTACATTTTCCATGGTTGAATTACAAGATATCATGAAGGATAGTGTGCTGATCAAACCTTAGGAGAGAGAATTTGATGATGAATTTAGTTAGAAAACATGTTATTCTAGTGTTTTTAGTTGTTTGGTGATGTGTAGTATGAAAAGCAATCAAGAAAAATTCATGTTCTTACATCATCTTCATTGGCCGAATATTCCATGTGGAATATTGATGATGAATTTGATTGAATTTCAAGTGATTTGATTAGGAATGAATGATTTATGGTGTGATAATCAAGCATGAAAAATTATATTGTTAGTGCACTCACCATGGCCGAATTTTTCAAGAGAAAATGTGAAGATGATTTTGCCACATTTCAAGTTATTTAAATTGTGTTTAATGATTTGGAGTATTAGGAGAGAAATGGAATTGTTTGGAGTTGAATTAGACATAATAGCCAATTAATCGAGTGATAGATCGAATTAGGCAAATACCATTTTGTTTAGGTACATAATTGAATTTATATTGAACATCGTAATTAAGTAGTTACCCGAGTATTTCACATCCCATTTCACGCATTAGTATAGAGCCTGAATTGGTTTTACAACAGTTTAACACAAATGTAGCAAATTGCTTATTGTGCATTATGTCTAGGTGGTGAGCATTCTGGCAAGAGTAAAGAGGTAGTATCCGAGGATCAAGAATCAGAGTATCCCGAATTCGATTCCCATTACAATGAGTAATCTTATTAACGTCTTAATTATCTAAAGTAGTTTTTATTCGTTTTTGTGATTTGATAGAAAAATGAGTTTAAATGGTAAATCTTTATGTTTTATAAGCAAAATGTGATTAAATGAAATGATTTTATAAATTGTCTTGAAATTGAATGATGGTTTTGAAAATGGAGTAATTGGAGACTTCTTACTGTATTGTAAATTATGTTTTGAATTGAATGGCTTATGACAATGTGGGTATGAATAGTTGAATGGGTATTTGTGTTGAAAACGTATAAACTGTTGTTTGCCTTGATAGGCTAGTTAATGATAAAATTTCCATGTCATGTTGTTGAATTTTTATTGAATTGGTGGGTTATAGATTGGTCACTCCAGTGGTGGGTTCTATGGCCAGCCTATTAGAGGGGCACGAAATTCGGGTATATTTTTACCTTGATCGGAGAGGCACGTAGGGTAACTCCTGAGGTAAAACTTTAGAGTTCACTTCACGTTGAACCACCACGTGAGGGTGAACTCAGCCAATGCCAAGAAACGACTATGTTTTCAAAATAAAATAAAAACATGATTTATGCGTACATGACTTTTTAATAGCCTTGGCGGTTTCGGTTGGGATAGCCTCAGGCCAAGGTATCCCTGACAACTAAATATGAGAATGATTTTGGCAAGAGCCAAACTTTTCAGGAAATCATAAGCGTCGTTGTTTATTTGGGTGAAATGAATCTATTTCATCTTATTAAAATGAGTTCGAAATGTTGTGAATCATTTTTATGCTAATCTATTTTATCTGTCTCAATGTACTCAGCTTTAGATATTTTAGATGATATTTGTTTACTCACTGGGATTATATAATCTCACCACCCTCATTTTCACCCATTTCAGGCTCAGGGTAGTCGGTAGATATCTCATTTCGTTGAGGGCTACAGTTGGACTTGCATCCTCAAAAACTGTAAGTTCACAGCCTTCATTACTTTTAGTCATTCAGAAGGGCCCACATGTCATTGTTAAATGTTTTGAATACTTGGTTGCGTGTGCCACTGTATGTAGGAATTTATTTTACTTTTATGCTATAAAAAATTATTTACGTAGCATTCTATAAAAATTGTTTTATGAAAAATTAGAATATTTTATTCATTATTTTTATTTTATTCCATTAGCTATAATTTCACTTTAAATGAATGTTTTAGTTATCCAAACTTATTTTCGATTATGAAATGTGTAAATTTCTCTCATATTCTACGTTTTAGCTAGTTTCGAAATTTTTGAGAAAAATGACCAAAATACCCTTATGTAGTTGAAATTTCTCTTTGACTGTTTTTGAATTGAAATTGGTTCGTATCACTTTAAAACATGATTTTAGTAACTAATACTCAGAAGGGAAGCGAGAAAACTGATGTTAAGCCTTGCAAGGTTTCGATTGGCATTCCGGGTAATGAATGTCTATTGGGTCATCGCAGCGGTTGTCACGGGCTCGATAGGAGTTCCGGGTCGTGAAAAACATTGTATCAAGCAGTTCCTTTTATAGTGGTGGTGTAATTTAGCTGGGTGTTAATCAATATTCTATTGGCATAATAAATCAAATGAAGTATCTTCTTTTTGTGTTGGCCTAGCACTGCATCAATTGCATAATCACTTGCATCACACATAAGGTTAAATGGAATGCTCTAATCTAGGACTGCGATAATTGGTGAGAAAAACCAATTTTTTTTGTTAACACCATAAATACTTTAAGGCATGCATCATCAAAGTGGAATGGTGTGTCTTTCTCCAAAAAGGTGTACAGTGGCTTGGAGATTTGAGAAAAATCTTTAATGAAGTACCTTTAAAAACTAGCATGACTAAGAAAACTTTGAATACCTTTCACTAATGTTGGAGGTGCAAGTTTGTCGATTGTCTCAATCTTTGCCTTATTTACTTTTAAACCTTTGTTAAAAACTTTATGTCCAAGAACTATACCTTCTTGCACCATGCAGTGACATTTTTCCTAATTCAGCACCTTGGTTTCTTCACATCTTTTAAGTACTCTAGCAAGATTAATTAAGCAATCATCAAAAGAATCTCCAAAAGCAAAAAAATCATCCATAAATACCTCTAAACACTGTTCAACCATATAAGTGGAACAACCATTATGCAACTTTGAAAAGTAATAGGAGCATTACGAAGTCCAAATGGCATTCTTTGAAAAGTAAGAGTCTTATGAGGACAAGTGAAGGTGGTTTCCTCTTAATCTTCAAGTGTAATAGCAATTTGGTTGTACCTAGAATAACCATCCAAAAAGTAGTAGAAACTTTTACTGGTAAGTTTATCAAGCATCTAATCAATAAATGGAAGAGTAAAGTGATCATTTTGAGTAGCTTTGTTGAGATTTCGATGGTCCGTACATGTCACAACCTAAATCTCAGGCTATGACTGGCGTATGGACTCAATGGACATAGCCCACTAAGCCCAAGCAAGCCTATCTATGTGACTTGTTCGTTATTCCATCAAAGTTACTAAAGTCACATTTCATAATTTCGAATCAACATAATGCTAATCATTGCCAATTCGTAATGGCATTACCCATCAAAATTTACATATATTATCTACAACATGTATCTTAATAATTTACATCAGGTTTATCTATACATCTCAAAAAAGAGACTCAATTTCCAAAAAAAGAGACTCGAACGAAAGTACAGCTACTGAATGCCGAGACACCTACCAAGAGTCAAATCTACAAGGACACCTCGACCTAGTTATTGACTGCCTCCTAATCTGAAAACATGAAGTTGAAAACGGTGAGTACAAACTCATTGAGTGAACATAAGAAGGGAACAAGCAATCAATAGGAAGAATTTGAAAATCATGATGCACTTGTTTCAAAAATAATACAATTGATTTTGTTTCTTACTAAAAACCCCTCATTTATTACCCTCATAGTGTTTCAAAACCCATGATCAATCCATGAACTTAAATGGGTGAAAAGTAGGTCAAAATCAAGCAAGGTAGCAAGCATGGTAGCAAGTTTCTTGCTACAGCGAAGTTCATTCTCACTGCAGCGAGATTCAGGCGGCCAAAACAAAAAATTTCTTGCTGCAGTGAGAAATAATGTTAGATTGCATATGTTTCAGTTTTTCTATCATATCTCCTGATACAGAAGTCCAATTGACCTGATTTTTGAATCATTAGAAATATAAGAGAAAAGACTACAACTTTTATGTTTACAATTTTTCCCAGTTCGTATGGGAATATGGTCAAAATCTTCATCGAAGTGAAAGTGCTGCATCAAAACCTAAGAGTTTCTCGCTGCAGCTAGATTTATTCTCGCTACAACGAGTTGTTGGCTGCAGCAAGAATGCTTTCTCGCTGTAGTGAGAAGCAGGGCACCTAAGTGTAAAAAGGACCTCCTTTGCACTAAAAATCCATTTGGTGTTGCCATAAAAATCAATTTGCAAGAAAATGGGAAATTCTCAAGATTCATCATGCCCAATTTAACATGCATTACAACCATAAACCATATTCATGAGCTTTCTATAACACACACAATTAATATATACATACATCGTCATCTTGTGTGCACTCCCTACTCGCACACTCTATTATCATTCTGTGTGCACTCCCTACTCGTACACTTCAACATCACCACCCAACATCATTCATCAATACACATCACATATTCATAAGATATATACACACCTACCAACATAATATAAAGCATACAGATTCATCCTTATACACATCTCACATTTCACAATATCAAAAACATTTAATCAAGGCTTGTTTCCTAGCACACATTTGCAAATAAAAGTTGGATAAAATCATTCAAATATCTTATGCAAACACATTCGCATTCCCAAAACAAGTTTGAAATGCAAGTCCACTCATCGGTATTTCATTGAACCTTTAGTCGACTCTAACTTCCCTAATGGTCCAAATGGGACGGTGGGGCTTCGTTGGAACTTAGCATCACATTAACGTCACAATTAACTTAATTCTCATAATTACAAGTTTTACAAGCTATCACTTACTAGTTTCCAAGTGCCATTAAATGGCTATCCATTTTCACTATCCTAATAACTCCAAAGTGAATTTCCAACCTCAACTACCAAAACACCCACAAGTCCAAACACTAATCATTTTCAACACTAAAAATCAATTCTAGTTCACTACTCACCTTGGTAGCTTTGTGCTTTAAATTCTTTCCAAAAACTTTCAAGCTATTAATAAAGCTTCTTCTTTCTCTCTTTAAAACACCCAACTAGTGAGAGAGAGTATGGAAATAAAATTTTTCAAGGGTTTTAAAGAGAGAGAGTGGAAGAGCACAAGGATTTATGAAAGAGTGCACCAAAAGCATGAAAAGTGGAGTTATTTTGAGAGAGGTTATGGAGGTTCATATCAAGCTCCCATGGAGGTTGGAAGTAACGTGAAAGAGAAGAAGAAGAAGAAGAAGAAAAGCTACTGGAGAATGAAGAAGCTGTTGGAAGAAAGAGATATTTATAGCCCATGTTTATCCACTCCACTTAAATTACCAAAATACCCTTCCATAAATTAGCTTGTTCTCCTCCAATCTTTTATGCAATCTTTTTACTCATTTGATACTGGGACAAGGTCCAGAATGGTCTAGAAATGTTCGGGTTCATGAAAACTTAAAAATTTTGATCTGAGGTTAAAAATGACCATTTTGCCCCTATCGTGAAAATCATCACCATTTTTATTTCCTTCATCATTTTACCCATATTTTCATCATTCATTTATGCCTTAGGCCTACTTAGGCCTTAATATTGTTTAAAACTTACTTTTAGGGGCTTACTAAGGAAATTACGAAATTACCTCTGATCAAGGATATCGCTGTACTTTTATCTATGAGTCTATTAAGGTCAAGGTCTCACAGTACAAACCCTCAAGCTGGGCACAGTTCTAGTAGGAATGAGTTCATGGTTGGCATTGAAAACTACGGTCATACCTTCTTTCTTTAGCACAAATTGGATTGGACTTACCCATGTATTATTTGAGATAGAATGTACAATACAAACATTGAACCACTTGATATTCTCTTTCTTAACCACTTCATTCATGTTTGGATTCAACCTACATTAATGCTTAATGGTTGTTTTGGGGTTGTCCTCAAGAAGGATTTTATGCATGCAAATAGATGGACAAATTCCTCTGATGTTTGCAATGGTCCATCCTATTACTTTCTTGTATTCTCTTAGCACACAAAGAAGCTTGTCTTCTTACACGTTAGTAAGAGAAGAATAAATAATTGCTGGTAAAGTATATGAGTTTCCCAAGAAATGAAAGGCTTGGATAGTGATGATGAAAAGCTGGTAATTTCAAAGTCTTAGATTAAGGTTTAATAAGGTGTGATGGGGGCATCCAATGATTTCGCATATTCAAGAACTCTATCAGCTTTACTTTCACAAGTAGAAATTAAAGAAGCCTTAAGTGGATTATTTGAATAATTCTTAATAAATACCTCATTAGGGCAAGATGAAATCACCTGGGAGAAGGAAGTTGATCACTGCGCCTTTAAGCAGAAAATTTAAGAATTCCAAGCCATTCAATCAATGAGGATGTCGACAGATTGAGTGAGGGAGGATGTCATGAGCCAACCTTGTGTAAGGCCATACCCTAGTAGAATTCCCTAAGAGTTTAACTCTTTTGTACTTTTAAGGGAAATGCCTCCCTTTCAAACATTGTAATGGTACTTGGTGACATTTGTAGAAATTATTGTTAAGTCTTTACGGAGAAAACCCTTTAGCAAAGGGATGTCCCCATCTCAAGCATTGTAATGGTTACCGTTCCATGCATTATTGGTACATTGTGTTTTGCAAAAACTTTATGTAATTTGGGTGCAAGTATAAATTTGATGCCCTTGTCCATTTATCGAAAACTTGATTTGGGAGAGATTAAATTTACTTTTGTGACCTTACAACTTGTTGATCGAATCCTCACCTACCCAAGAGGTGGTGTGGAAGATGTTTTGGTAAAAGTTGGTAAGTTTATTTTTTCAATAGATTTTATTATGCTTGACATGGAGGAAGATTATGAAATACTAATCATTCTTGGGAGACCACTATTAGCTACTGGTAAACTGCCTAGATCTTTAAGCTTTGGTGGAAGCTTATTTTGAATTATGACATTTCACTCTTTAGTAAGTGCAATAGTCTCAAATTCACCCAATTTCCTCTTTTGGTCAAAATATCTTTCAAAAGCTTCACATAGCTTAGCATATTCTCCAAAGCTTCAGCAAAAGGAATATTAATATGAAACTTTTTAAATACCTCAAGAAATCTTTGAAATTGCTTGTCAAGCTTTTTCTTTTGAAAATGTTGAGGGAAGGGTGGTGGTGGTGGTTATGATGAATTTAATTGAGATTTGTCTCATTGATTTTGTGCATCAAAATTTTCAACCATAATTTCTTTTTCAACATTGCTACTTTTAACCTCCCTTTTAATAGGCTTAACTAGATCATCAAATTGCACAATGTTATCTATTACCTTTTTAGCTTTTTTATGTGTAATTGCTTTAAAATTCTCTTTACCTTCTCTCCTAGGATTTGGTTTAGTGTCACTAGGTAAAGTACCCTAAGGTTTAATATTAATGGCATTAGCTAATTAACCCATTTGTCTTAAGATTCTTGAGTGATGTTGTTTGACTTTGGATAATAACATCATTATTAGCCATATACTGCATGAACATCTCTCCCCTTGTTGGCTTTTTCTCAAGCATAGAAGCTTTAGCTTGTGGTGGAAAACTAGGAAGAAGGTTTGGCTTTGTTATTGATGAAGTTCTTGGTTGTTACTTCATGAGAAATTAGGATGATTCCTCCAACCAGGATTGTAGTTGTTGGAATACAAATTGTTCTATTGTTTATTAAAATTTCCAACAAACTGTACAAATTTAGCATTAATAAGACACTGATCACTGGAATGCCTATCTCCACATAACTCACATGTTGTAAAAGGAATCTGAATAGCATGAACACCCAATGTATCAATTTTCTTAGTAAGAGCAACCGTTTGTGTAGTCAAGGCTTTAATTGTATCAAGCTCATGAATATCAACAACTTTCCTTGGACTCAATCTTTTAGATGGCCATTGGTAATTGTTAGAAGCCATCTCCTTTAATAAGTCATAAGCCTCATCAATTAATTTACCTATCAGTGCCCCTCTTGTTATAGCATCAATGGTGGTTCTACTTGGTTCTAACAAACCATTATAGAAAGTTTATTCTTGTAGCCATTTAGGAAACCCATGGTGAGGACATCTTCTAAGTAAATCCTTATACCTTGTCCAAGCCTCATGTAGTGATTCTAAATCAAATTGCATAAAAAAAGCTGATATCATTTTGTATTTTTGCTGTCTTAACTGGTGGAAAGACTTTAGACAAGAATTTCTAAGCTAAATCATCACAAGTACTAATGGAAGCAGCTAGAAGTGAATTCAACCAACTCTTTGCCTTGTTTTTCAATGAAAACGAAAAAAAAAAAACCTCAATCTAATGGCATCATCAGAAACACCATTGGTCTTAAATGTATCGCTAATCTCCAGGAATATCACAATACGTTCATTAGGATCAGCATTTGGTAATCCACCAAACTAAACTAAAGTCTGAATCATTTGAATGATTACTGGCTTAATCTCAAAATTATTGACTTGGATGGTAGGTCTACGAATGCTAGAATAAAGGCCTTGTACGAGAAGTACAACATACTCTCGCAAAAACTTGTTCTCTTTTTCATCAACCATTGTGTGGAGTTGAGTTGAAGCTTGTAAGTTTTCCCTTTAAAGTCTACAAAAGGTTTTTTCAATTTGTTGGGTCTGTTGTCAATTTTGCACATGTAAGTATACATATCGAACAAGTAATATAGATAGTAAGTCTAGATTATCGTTCCCACAAGGATTTGTTTCTAAAGTTTCACTAAGTACTAAAATTATATAACAAATTAATCTTATTTAAGTAATTTGAAAATTGAAAAACTAATTAAAAGCAAGATTTAAAAGAAACACTAAATTAACCAACATAAATTAAATATATTGAGAAAGCAATAGATTAAAGACCTAGGATCATGGGTTCATTCAACACTTCATTTGATACTAGCTTTTCTTGTTATTTATCTTACCCAGGTAATTTTACTAACCTAGAATCCAAAGCTATGAACAAGTCTCCATCGAGATGCTTGTATAAATACCTAACTTAATTAGTTTACTATATGTCTATAGGAATCAATTAAATTAAGTTCATTAAGCAAGTGTCCTTATTTGGCTATGTATGGCAATTGGTGTATGTCTACCTGAATTGTGAATCGTTTCACATGAGAGACGTGAACATACACTATTTAAATCTTAGTCCAACCTAAAATCTCTCTGTCGAGTTTCAATTAGATTCACAGATCAATTAATTGTTGATCAGGCAATTCAAGGCATTAAAAACATATTTGAATAAGTAAAACGATACCCATTCCTGATAAATAACAAAAAAAAAAGTATTCAAACTACATGTTAAAATCCACCTAATCCTAGATAAGCTAATTAGTTCATAATATTTGAATAAACACTATCCAAAGAAATTTAGCCATGAATTCAAAACAAGAAAATAAGAATAACACAAAAAGAAAGAAATAAACTAATGTTGAAGCCTGGTTGATCGCGAATTTCTCTCAGTTTCTCTTGAATTCTTGCTTGATTCATAGCTCCAAGTCTCAAGAAAAGCTGTTTCCATCTCCCTTTTGAATGCTCTTAAAAAGCCTCTTAAATATGTGCAAGGTGCCCTAATTTCCAATTTTCCATCAAAAGTTTATTTTTGGAAATCGGGGTGATGTTGTGACCTTAAATTCTTGGCACCGAGGTGCTCCTTTTTTGGCGTTGCGACAGTTTGCTCTCGACCATTTGTGTGGTGCACCCTTTAACTTAGTGCTATGGCCATGACCCTCTCAGAGCTAAGGCGGTAGTTCCTTTGGCATTGCGGCCATGAGTAACTTAGAGCGGCGGCCACAGTCACCATGCTGCTTTATGTGTAGAACTACATTTATCTATCATCTTCAGACATGATTTTTACCTCAATGTATTTTGAATTGGACAAAGTGGTCAACATCAAAGTTGTAGCCCATTTTCTTATATTTCCAATGAATCCAAAATCATATCAATTGGACTTCTACAACTCAAGTTATCTTTAAATTACTACAGCATGTATGGGTAACACCTTCAACATACTTATGCTATCATAACTCAATTTCACCTTGCTCATCACATATCTTACACAAAACCATAAGAGAAATCAACATTAATTCTTCTTAAAGTAAATTAAAAAGAAAATAAAGAAAAATTAAACTAAAACAACTTAATTTTACTATTCAACACGTAATCCAACTTACATTAGAAAAACACCTAAAATGTTAAAATTTGAACCTATAAACTCAAAGATCTAGTATCACACCCCTAATTTCTTATGTAAATTAAGTTAATTAATTATATGTTATGTATGCCAAGTGTTTGAGGATATATATGTAGATAAATGGGCACTTAGGTAAATTTTGAGAAAATATGTGATAAATCCCATAGTTTGAGATTTTGATCTAAGTTTGATATTATGTTTGAGAATTTATGTGTATGGGGTTAAGTTAAAAAAATGATTTGAGGTGTGATCTTAACAAGGAATGATTTTGAGGTATTAAACTTGGATTTTTGGAAGCTTAAAATTGCCTACAGGGGAAATGTATTGATACATCCCCTTAAGTATCGATACATTCTTGACAGGAAGAACAGCGTGAGGTGTTTTGGAGGAATTCTATCAATACATGTAACAATGCATTGATAGATTTGGCCAAAGATGAACATGTATTGATACATTTAAAGTAGAGGGTACCTAGGGGAAGAAGTATCGATATGTTTCCCTCATGTATCGATACATGGTTGGGCAATGAGCATTCTGCCTGAAATGTATCGATACATTGCCTCAATATATCGATACATTTACTCAAAATTAGGACAGATGTATCAATACATTGCCAAATGTATCGATACATCATTAAGGAAAGGCAAAAATAAAAAGGAGTTCATGGGCATTTCGCCCATTTAATAAAATCCCCCAAACTCTTTCTCACTCTACCATCTTAAAACCCTAAGTCCCAATTGGATTCTTGGAGCTATTTAGAGCTAATCTGAGCTTCGGAAACACCTCTAGAGGTAAGATTAAATATTTTTACCAATTATTTCTCAATTTAACCGGTTAGATTCTAAGAAATTTAGTTTTTCCATCTTTGGTGAATTTTTTTCGATTTGGTTGGAATTTGGAGCTAAGATTCATGCAATCGGGCTTACAAGGTATGGGTTTAGCTCATTATTGAAGGATTTGAGCTTAAATAGTTAGATTGCTAAGATTTGGTTAATTATGGAAAAGTTGACATTTTTCAAAAGCTAGGATCTAATTAACAATTGGATATTTTGATGTGTTATAAGGAGGAAACAAAATAATTAGATGCACTGGTGAGCTAGAGGTCGATTAAAGGCTGAAGTTGAGCTCAGTGGTGGGATTACCTTTAATTTGTCACTGTGAGTGGGTTTGAATCAAATGCATGTGATCATGAAGCCTTGATGAAGGTGCTGCCATGGTATTAAAATGTGTGAATGTATATTATACATATGTATATATATGATTGTCTCGATGTAAGTGCCTAGACTAGAGAACCAAACTATGGAATGGGTGTTTGTCTGCTGTGATGTGAGCCACATGGGTGGCTTATGTTGTGTAGGCCTACACTAGGAGGTTTAGAGGCTATGATGAACCCCTAGGAGTAGATTACTGTCATGACCCAATTTTTGGGCCATGACTAGTGCATGGGCCCAATGGACGTAGCCCACTAAGCCCAAGTAAGCCTATCTATATGACCTGTTTATCATTCCATCAAAATTGCTAAAGTCACATTTTTCATAATCTCAATTCGAAATATTGATAACGATTGCCAACTCATCGTGGCATTACCAATCAAAATATACATATAAGGTCTAAGGCATACATCTTAGTACTTTATATCACATGTACATATTTACAACAAAAATGACTATGGGCTTTCAATGAAGTGACCAAGGGGTAGGTACGGTTACGGAATGCCAAGATACTTACCAAGGATATGAATCTACGAGGACACCTCGACCTAGTTACCGGCTGCCTCTTGATCTGAAAACATGAAGTTGAAAACGGTGAGTATAAACCCAGTGAGTGAACAAAAGAAGGGAACAAGCAAACGATAAGGAACGTTTAAAGAAATCATAATGCACTTATTTCAAAAACAATGCAATTTAGTTTAGTTCTTATTAAATCCCCTCATTAAACCCTTAATGAGTTAATCACTTGACAAAAAGGTCCATGCACAACAAAAGATTTGAAGAGTGAAAACTTTAATAGTATTCAAGCAAGTCAAGTCAAGTAAAACCACGGGTCCTTGCTGCAGCAGAAAGGCATTCTCGCTGTAGCTAGAACCAAGCCAGTATACCCTCCAAACCCAAGACTTTTTATCTGCAGTGAGAAACAAGACACCAACCACAAATTTTCATTCTTTCAAGGAAAGGCCATTTAGCTGCAAAGACAAAATCAACTTGAACATGTTTAGAAATTCTCAAGGTTTAACATACAAGATTCACATGTATTACAACCATATACCATACTCATGAACTTTCTATAACACACATATATATATATACACACACATCATCATATATATATACCATACTCACCATCATCAGCTCATGTGCACTCCCCACTCGCACATAGTTGGGTCATCATAAGCTCATGTGCACTCCCACACGCACATAGTTGGGTCATCATCAGCTCATGTGCACTTCTACATGCACATAGTTGGGTCATCATTATCACAAAAAAAAAACATCCAATACATATTATACATATCAACATATTGTGATAACACATGAACCATTATATGGCACACTTTCACAAGATAGAAACATTCACCAAAGGCTTGTTCCGTAGGTAGATTTTTTAAGGAAAAGTTGGATAAAATCATTCAAATGGTTTGTGCAAATACATTCACATTCCCAAAATAATTTTCAAATGCAAGTTCACTCACCGGTATTCGTTAAATCTTTACTCAACTCTAACTTCCTCTAATGGTCCAAATAAGGTGGTGGGGCTTCGTTGAAACCTATCATCACATTAGCATCATCACCATCAACCCAATTTGGAATTAATACTATTCCAAAGCCATTTTCTAAATTGAGTTCTACTAGTCATTCCCACTAGCCTCCAACTACCATTAAAGGGCTATTATTTGCACTACTCTAGTAACATTAAAAATGATTTAACAATCTTAACAATAAAACACTCACAAATCAAATTACTAGATATTATCAAGAACTAAAAAAAATGAAGTTTAATTCACTACTCACCTTGGTAGCTTTGTAAAATTGAAATGTTTTCCAATAATTTTCAAGCTATTATAGAAACTCCCTCTTTCTCTCTCTAAAACACCTAACTAGTGAGAGAGAATATGAAAGTGAGACTTTTCAAGGGTTTCAAAGTGAGAGAGTGAAAGAGCATAAAGGTTCTTTGAAAAGGTACCTAAAAGCATGAAAAATGGAGCTAGCTTAAGAGAGTTATGAAAGCTTAAGAGAACTCCCATGGAGGATGAAAAAATGTGAGAGGGAAGAAGGGAGAAGAAGAAGAAACTGCTGGAAAATGTGAGAAGAAGCTGTTGGAAGATGATATTATAGCTCAAGCTTATCCAACTCCACTTAAATTACGAAAATGCTCTTAACAAGTCAGCTTGTTCTTCTTCAATCCTTTGTGCTATCTTTTTACTTTTTTGACACTGGGACAAGGTCCATAATAGTCTAGAAATACTTGAGTTCACGAAAACTTAAAAATTTTGATCCGAGATGAAAAATGTCCATTTTGCCTTTACCTTGAAACTCATCATTATTTTTATTTTCCTTCGTCATTTACCCTTTTTTTCATCATTCATTTATGCCTTAGGCCTACTTAGGCCTTAATATTGTTTGAAAGCATACTTCTAGGGGCTCATTAAGGAAATGACAAAATTACCCTTTGTTCACGTTATCTCGTCTACACCTAGTTATGGGCCTATAGGGGTTGAGGTCTCACAATTACCCTAGGCAAATGAGATGTTAAGAAGATTCGATCAAAAGATGCTTTCAAGACATAGAGGCACTTAGAAACTTGAACGAACTATAAACAATTGAAGCTCGATAAAGATGATTTGTGATATATTGTGGATGTGTGGAATGATAAAGGCATGATGGCTTCATTGTGGATTTGTATTTTCATCCGAGGGATGAATTTCAGATGTTGATTTGATTTGTGGTTGAGTGGAGTTCTATTCTCCTGTGACTATGTGTGTGCTTGTAGGGATGATGGTAAGTAGAGACGGTGGCATTAATTCCACTTTTGATTCCCACTTGTAGTGCTTTGATGCCATCTGTTGAGGTTACTTCGGGTGATATCGATCGTCAAGAGATTACTCTGGTCGATGACTTGGATTATCTACCAATTGCTTCGACATTGTGCATGATTTGTTCTCCGCTCGTTGCTTTAGCACGCGCATGTTCTATTCTTCGCCAGCTACTTGACCTTGAGCTTGATTTGATTCTCCACCGGTTGGCCATCGAGTGTGATTTAACTGTGTCAAAAGGAGGACCACTCATTGATTTGATTTGTATATGACATTAGATAGCCTTAGAAAGGCTTAGATAAATATTAGATGAACCTAATGTGATGCTCCAACAACTAGAGTGTGCTGTGGAGAATGATTTGAATAACTTTGATTGGCTTCGAGGGTAAGCCTAATGATGTGCAATAATCTTTGGATACATTGAGGATGGTGATATGTCATCACATTAAAGACTTTAGAAATAATGATATACCCTATATTTAAAGATGTTTGCTAGAACATCTAGATGCACGAACAATGCATATATTTTATATATGTGTTTAATATATATGATTTTGTTTATCTTACATCACTCATTAAGAATTATAGTACTCACCCATTTGTATACCATGTGCAGATAAATAGGCCACAAAGTTTGTCGATCCTATTGGTGTGCTAGAGGAGGGTAAATAGCACTAAAAATTTTAAAGTTACCTCTTTTTAGCTTGTAGAGCTCCTAATCAATTAGAGGAAGAAAAATTTAAAACTTTGAATAGTTAAAAGACATCGAGTAAGGAAAGGTAGAAAGAAGTGGACAATGCACAAGTATTTATAATGGTTCTAACCCTTTGACCTACATCCACTACCTTAATCTCTCAATTAAGGATTTTCAACCCAACTTCGAATTAACAGCTTCCACTAAGCTTTTATAAGGTGAGCTTCTAACCCAAGCTTTAATCCCTTACAATAAGATTTAGAGTGTTTCTCACACTTTAATTTCCCAAGAAAGAGAAAACAAAGACGTACAATTATGACTTTTTACAAATTTGGAAAAATTACAACAAAGCTCAAACAATTTTTCTGGATTTAGAATGAAGAACAAGTGTTTTTTGTGAAGAATATTTGGCTTTTTGCTCAAAATGACTCTTCTCTCTTCAAATCTTCCTTTTTTGACTGTTGGAGCTTCAATTTACACTAGAGGAGTCAGATTTTTCTGTTACAGATAGTTTCTAGCCATTAGGGATAACTCTAATGCCATTTTAGCTTAAATTTATAAGGGTAGAGAAAGTTTGGCTAACTGGTTACAAGCAGCTCTAACTAATTACAGCTTCTCTACCTTGCATTGTCTTGATGTTGTGTTTTTTGCTCTAACTAATTACAAGAGCCTCTAGCTAATTATAGCTTTTTCGCCTTTCACTATCTGACTATTGTGTTCTCTTCTCTAACTGATTACAAGAGGCTTTAATCGATTAAGAGATCTTTATTTTCAAGTCTCTCTACTTCAGTAGACTTCCTCTAACTGGTTAACTTTCCCCTTAACTGATTGGAGCCTAACTTTTTTTTGCCTTAATTGATTAACACAAGCTCTAATCAATTAAAAATTCTTCAAATTTCCATTTCTTCATTTTGGCCCCCTTCAATGGCCAACGTCACTTTGAATTTGAGTTTTGGTGCTTAGAGGATCTTCAAGTCTTATGCTCTAATGGATTAACCTCATGTCTTAAATGATTAGTACATCTTTATTTTTCTTTTGTCCAGCATTTTCCTAATCAGTTAACCCTAATGCTAACTAATTAGGGATTTTCTGTTTTGCTTCAACTTGTCACATGGTCATGCCTTAACTGATTAAGGCTTTTTGCTAATCAGTTTGACAAGTTTTGCCTTCACTAGCTCATTTCATCAGTCTCACTCTAACTGATTAACTTATCTAATGCATGATTTTATCTTTTAAATACTATTTTTATTAAAAGGATTAGCTTTATCCATTTAAATAGTGAAGTTAGACATTAATGAATGAGAAATGTTTTGTTATCATCAAAAACACATAGAGTCAACATTCTTCCCTATTTTTTATGATGACAAAAAACTCCTAGATTAAGAGTGTAATGTTTGTACATAAAAAGAATTTATATGCAGATTTAGAATTGCTCCCTCTATATATGTACTCCCCCTTAATTTTCCAACATATATATATATATATATATGTATATAATCAATGTTCAACCATTCAACATAAGTTCAATGTAAAAATATAACATCACAGCACAACATAAACTACATGAACATAAATATAATTCCATCATAAAATCATAGGCATTCAACCATTGTTCATAGCTCAACATCAAACATTGTCTCATACACAATACCATAAAACATCCCAAAACAGAAACAATAAAAGCATAACTTAAAGACTGACTTTGTCATGCTTATTTTTCCTATCAACTTTGCTTCCTACTCCTATTTTCCTACCTTCTTTCTTTTCTTACTATTCTCTCCTCTTTTGTCATCATGCAAAAGAGGGTCCTAATTTGAGTCTAAGGAGGGTGATTATTTCATTAGTGCCAAAATGCACTTTGAAGGGTTTAGAAGAGGAGCTGGGTGAAGAGTTAGATGATGTGAATAAATAAGAAGAGGTGAAGGAGATGGTCAAAGGGTTGTAGTCTTAAAAGGCTGTTGAGTGAAGGTCAAAGCTAGTCTAGTTGATTTTCTTCTTCTAAAGGTTGAGGTCTTAGTAGCCATAGTTTTTCTACCTTTACCAGTAGGTTTTTGGAATGTCTATCTAGCATCAATTGTTTTCCCTTTATCCTGGACTGATTGATTGACAATGTCTTTAGGTTTTTTCTAAGCCAATTAAATCTTTTCCTCCATTATTGCCTTTTCTCTTTCTTGATCAACTTTAGCTTCTTTCACTATATCATTTATGAACTGAGATACCTCTATCTCTTTTAATCTTGTGGGACAATTGTTGTTCCCCTTTTTCGTTAAAGGTTGTGCTTCATTTGGCTTTGCTAGTTCACTTGCCTATTCTGCTTCAACTTTTTCTTCTTTTTCATTCTCTTCTGTGGTTGGCTTCTTTTCCTTTCCCTTTTTCTCTTGTTTAGCTTTTTCTTTTTAAGAATCCTCTTTTGTATTCTAATTCATATCTTCATTCTCAAGTATTTCTTTCCAGTTTCTCTTTCATGATCAGAAGTTGGAAACTCAAACTATTCTATAGCATTTCTCTCAATAGACTGACTTGTAGTAGTGGTTGGAACTTCAGAGGTAGAAAGTTTTGTTTCCTTGGCTTGATGTTATAGGGTTTAAGCTACTAAAGTTTTTCTTCAATCTTTGTAATCTTCACAGGCTGTTTAGTTAACTTCCCATCGATTCTCATCAGTAGATTAAACATCATTTCACCTTGAGGAGGAGGTTAACTAACTCTGGTGTAAGCTATTGAATGACTTCCAATGGGAGGGGGCAAAGGTGTAATTTTTGTGGTTTTGATGCATTCATTCCTTTCTAGCTTATAATCCATTTTCAGCACACTCCCTAAAATATCCCCTGATCCTTGTTTCTTGTTAGATCAGTTTGGAACTTTACACTCCAACTTCCTTTCTTTTTCAACAGAGTTGTAATAATGTTGCCATATGGCTAGTTGGCCTAATCTCCCGACAAGCTTACCTTAATTCTCTCAACTATGTACCTTCATCACTCTTAACATCAAATTTTCCCAAGTTGTGTTTTTCATTATTTAAAACAGAGCATTGTTCTTGCCATTTCTTTTAAAATCTTATTTTTTCTTTCAACCACTCCATTTTGTTGTGGAGTTCTAGGGGTTGAAAAATTGTGATCAAAACCATTTTCATTGCAAAATATTTCAAAATCACAATTTTCAAATTCATCACCCTGATTACTTCTAATGATAACAATGGAAACCCTTTTCCCATTTTATACTTTCTTACATTGTTTAACAAAACCATGCAACGCATTATCTTTGCGAGCAAGAAAGTACAACCAAGTATTCCTAAAGTAATCATCAATAGTAACAAAACCATATGACTTGCCTTCATGCTAATAACATCAATAGGTCTAAATAAGTCAATGTTCAAAAATTTAGGCCGTCTAAATGTTGGTATCACTTTTTTTGATTTAAAAGAACTTTTTACTTGTTTTCCAAATTGACATGCATCACCAACTTTATGATTTTAAAAAAAATCTTTGAAAGTTCAATAACCAAATCTTTTCTTAAAATCTTTGAAAAGGTGTCCATGCTAGCATGTCCCCTCTTCTATGCCACAACCAACTATCACACACATAGTTGGCCATAAGACAAGACTCATTTTGAATATAAATTTCATCAAGAAAAGTTACTTAAACATTTTCAAATCTTATGCCAATGAATACAACTTTTTTACTGTCAATGTTAATCATATGACATACATGACAATCAAAGCAAATTCTAAATCCTTTATCACAAAGTTGACTATTGCTTAACAAATTATGCTTTAGACTTTCAACAAATAAAAATTGCTTTATTATAGTTTGAGAAGTGTTACCAACGGTTCAAATTCCTTGGCCGATACCTTTGGAGTTATAACCAAAAAAGAAACTACTGTTTTTCTTTCTATCAAGTTTAACAAACAAATCTTCAATTTTGGTCATGTGCCTTGAGCAACCACTATCCAAGTACAAAGGCTGCTTCTCTTTTGGTTAAGCTTTCAAACATTATTCCTTTGACTCTTGCTTAACCTACAAAACAAGTTTTTTATTTCTTTTTCAAAGGTACCCATACTTTGATGGGTCCTTGGGGGTTATTTAAAACATGAGAACCTTTGGTTACCTAAACCAATTTAGTTTTGAAAGAGTTAAATCCATCATGATAGAAATCATAAGACAAATGACCTTTCTTGCCACACACATAGCAATAACTTTAAAATGCATGGATTTTCTTTCTAAAATTTGCATATCTTTTTGGTTTCTCTTCAATTTTCATTTTTAGTTTTGAACATTCCTCCATTAAGACTTTAAGTACAACATTTTCATTTACTACTCTTTATAATTCAAAATTTTTACTTTCTAATTCAAAACTTCAGAAGTTCAAAGTCAATTTTGTAGTGCTCAAGTTCTATTTGAAAAATGTTTCTTTGATCAATAATAAAATTAAAATCATGCTTGATTTTTTCTAGTTCATCATCTAATACCACAACTTTCTTTCTCATAGCTTTATATGTCAATGCAAGTTTTTCAAATTCAGCATACAGACAATCATATTCATCTTGGAGTTCATTATATGAAATATTACAAGAATTGGATGTTACCTCAAATTCTTCTTCTTTTGCCATTAAGCAAAAATTTGCTCTTTCTTCCATTTTTTCTTTTTCTTCCTCTAAACTTAAGGAGTCACTGTTAAACCACGTTGTTGCCACCATTGCTCTATTTTCTTCTTCTTCTTCTTCTTCTTTTTTCTTCAGCTCAAGTTCATGTGTGAGAAGAGAGCCATAGGTTTTATCAAGAGTAATGGTGTCTAAATATTTAGCTTCATGGATGGCAGTGACTTTAGGCTTCCAACCTTTTGGGAGGCATCTAAGCAATCTCTTGACTAGCTCATTTTCAAGCATATATTTGCCAAGTTGATTGAGCTTGTTTGTAATATTGGTAAAGCTATCAAACATGTTAGAGACATCTTCTGTATAGCCCGACCTTATAAAATACTTGTCATGACATACATGTGATGGATAGCATGTTTACATACTAGGAGAGCCCCGAAAAATTGACAAAAGTCGGTACTATACCTGAGGTATAATAAAGTTGATTTAAGCCTCGAACTAGGTCAAATAGGGATTTTAGGTGAAATTCAAAATTTTACAGTTCAGGAATGACTTAAAATGGTGATTCGGAGTTCGAGGATCAATTCGAAGTCAAATCAAAATTTTCACTATCTAGGGGTAAAATGGTAATTTTGCCTCTTGAGGATAAAATTAGAATATTGAAAGAAGTTTTAGATCAAGATTGATCACATTTAACCCATTGGAGTATAATTTGAGGTTGATAACTGAAAAAGTTGTAATTTCGGTATTTTTGGAGCATAGGGGCAAAATGGTAATTTTACCACCCTAGGGGCAAAACAGTAATTTTTCACCACTAGGACACTTGTCCAGCACATGGTCTTCCCTTATCCTCATTTTGACCTTTGACTAATCATGTGGTGGAGAATGGAAGCATAATTATTAAAGTATAAAAGGAAAAATGGACTAATAAGCATGTGACACGTGTCAAGCAAGAATATTTTATTATTTTCTATAAAAATTAGCCCATATTTAGCCCATTCTTCTTCTCCATATTCGGTCAAGACAAAGGAAAGAAAGGAAAAACTAGAACAAACCCTAGATAAGGGAATTTTAAGAAAAATTATAAAAATTTCAAGGAATCAAGCAAGATAAGGTATGATTTTTCAATTTTTACTTGAGATCTAGCATACCCATGCTTTATTTTCTTATTTTCATGGCTGAAAATTGAGTTGGCGTGATGAAACCCATGAAGGCCGAATTCTAGAGAGAGAGAGTTTGTGTCACGACCCAAATTCTGGGCCATGATCGGACATGGGTCCAATGGACGTAATCCACTAAACCCAAGCAAGCCTATTATTTATCTTACTTATAATTCCATCTATTATCACTAAGTCATATTTCATAACTTTAAATCAAAATAGTGA
Source organism: Theobroma cacao (assembly GCF_053813885.1). Classification (NCBI taxonomy): domain Eukaryota; kingdom Viridiplantae; phylum Streptophyta; class Magnoliopsida; order Malvales; family Malvaceae; genus Theobroma; species Theobroma cacao. Next base: position 14,576,806 of record NC_142640.1, read on the forward strand.
TATACATTGCCAACTCGTACTGGCATTACTCATTTAAAATTTACATTAAGTTCATCTATACATAACAAAATATTACTCGACTTCCAGCGGAGGGACTTGGATGAATATACAGCTACTGAATGCCGAGACACATACCAAAAGATTGACACAGGTCTACAAGGACACCTCGTCCTAATTATCGGCTGCCTCGTGATCTGAAAACATGAATTTGAAAATGGTGAGTATAAACCCAGTGAGTGAACAAGGAAGGGAACAAGCAACAATTAGGGAGAATTTAAAATCATTATGCACTTGTTTCAAAACAATGCAATTTAGTTCATTCTTATTTAAAACCCTCCAAACCCGAGAGTTTCTCGCTGCAGCGAGCATGAATTTTGCTGCAGCGAAAACGAAGCAACAAGAGAAACATTTTTCCTCACTCAACAAAAAGCCATCCTGCTAAACTAATAAAATCAACATAAAATTCATGAAAATTCTCAAAGTACAATGTGTCAAATTTTACGTACATTACAACCATAAATCATTGTCCATCAATTTGCTATAACACACACATTTACATATGTATATATATATATATACGTATATACCCATCATCATCATCTCACCAACCCATCATCATCATCACCAGCTCATCATCATCATCACCAGCTCATGCGCACTCCCTACTCGCACATGGCTAGGTCATCACCGGGTTATGCGCACTCCCTACTCGCACATAATCGGGTCATCACCGGGTTATGCGCACTCTCTACTCGCACATAACTATGTCATCCTCGGCTTATGAGCACTCCCTACTCATACATAGTCGAGCCAACATAATTACACAACATTATATTCAAGCATATATGTATATCAACATAATGCAGCCACATAGAAATCAATAATAACCACATTTCATAACATAAACCTTTTCTCAAAAGCTTGTTCCCAAGGCATTCATTTTCATGAAAAATTGCATAAAATCATTCAAACACTTTGTTCAAAACAGTTATATTCCCAAAACAATTTTGATAGGCAGTCCACTCACAAGTGTCGAAAATTCGGATTTCAGGTGCACTCGGACTAATAGTCCTCAGGCGCAATTCCTTTGCCTTTTCTGGACGTCTCACTACCTTGACAAATAACAAAGTTGAAGATTTTACTATATTGTCCCTAAATTGATATAAACTAATTTAAATTACTAATGCTTGATATGTAAATGCAAAAATACGTTCGATTACCATTTAATCGCGGTATAGATCAAATTCGACCGATCACTTGATTAATTGACGATTGTGTCCAAATCACCTCTAAATTAATTCATTTTTCCTCTAATACCTTAATTTACCACATACCATTTAAATAAAGCCAAATTCAGCATTAGAACCCTCACAGTTCCTTATAGAAAAATTCGGTCATTTGGTGCACTAGCACCGAAATTTTTTCTACATAACCGTTTACCCTTAATTCATAATTTTTCATGACAGTTTCCTTGAAATAAAAACAATCCCCCATTGATATTCAGCCCTCATGGTTCGACCAATAAGGAACCCTAGAGAAATTGAATATTTCTTTTGTGTTTTTGTTCATAACCATGCTTAACTATCCCTAAACACTAACGTAGTCTAAAATCAAATTATTCCAACAACAATTCCTCTTCCATACCCATTTTTCAGAATTGAATTCATCATGATAACTCAATATTCAACCATGCAAATCAAGAACAAAAGCATCGGTAAGCTAGGTATCAAGGAGAATTAAAGAAATTTTAACTTACCTAGCTTGTTTCCTTGATTTCTTCACTTTTTCTTTGAATTTCCACCTAGGTTTTCTTTTTTTTCCCTTTGTTCTTCCTTTTTTCTTGTTGCTGGTTGTCTAGGCCAAATATGGTGAGAGAATTGGGGATTTAATGGGCTGATTTCTATAGAAAATAATAAAATAATCAAGCATGCCACGTGTCACATGCTTATTGGCCCAATTTTTAACTTTTTGACTTTTTCTTCTTAATTTTCCACCACAATTATTCTGGTATTTATCCAATCCTACCACATTTAAAATCCCTTGGTCTTGACAAGTGCTGGGGCAAAAAATTTACTGATTTACCCTCAAGGTAAAAAAATTATGATTTTGCCCCTATACTCCGAAATATACCTGAATCATATTATTTCTACTTTTCAACCTCAAATAACACTAATATTGATCAATATTAACCAAATGGGGCGAAAAAATTATTTTTTAAAAAATTTTCGTTCAGTCCTCTAGTGGCAAAATTACCATTTTGCCCTTATACTCTAAAAATACCGAGAATCACAATTTTTCACTACTAAACATCATTTTATACTCCAATAATCAATATTATATTTCATATAATTATTCTTGGTCAAATGTGATCAAATCTTGGCTAGAAATCTTCATTTACTCATCAAATGGTAAAATGATCATTTTGTCCCTAATCGGTCAATTTTCCTGATAGACTCCAAACTGAACCTTGAACTCCGAATCACTATTTTAAGCCATTCTGTGGGTTTCAAAATTTTCAAATTCCTCTTAGAATTTCTATTTGAACTAGTTCAAGGCTCGATTTAACTTAATTGTACCACTCGGTACAATATCGTCTTTTAATCGAGCTTGACAGGGTCTCACACAACTCCACTTTGAATTTGAGTTTTGGTGCTTGAAGGATCTTTAAGTCTTGTGCTCTAATGTATTAACTTCATGCCTTAACTGATTAGCACATCTTTATTTTCCTTTGTCCAGCACCTTCCTAATCAATTAACCTTAATGTTAACTGATTAGGGATGATTTTCTGTTTCGCATTAGCTTGTCACATAGTCATGCCTTAACTGATTACGACTTCTTGTTAATTAGTTACACAAGTACTGTATTCACTAGCTCATTTCATCTTTCTCACTCTAACTAATTAACCTATCTAATGCATGATCTTATCTTTTAAATACTATTTTTATAAAGGGGATTAGTTTTATCTTGCACACTTAAATAGTGAAGTTAGACATTAATGCATGAGGAATGTTTTGTTATCATCGAAAACATATGGAGTCAATAGAGTTGTGTGGTAAAAGTCATCCAATGGCAGACTGATTTTGGCATCTGGTAGGTTCCCATTTGCTGTATCACTCCGCTGCTTCAATCACGAGCTTTCGCTCCGTACTTAGTTAGTTGCGTATGTAGGCACGTTGTGCCATATGAATTTATGTGTAAGGGTTGTTATGTACGAACCCATCTTGAATGACCAACGTATGGCCGTATAAACATTTATATGAATTATGTTCCAAGGATAATGTATTGTATTGGGTTTTATTGTGAATATCTGATTATTGAATCCCTTAGCTTTGTGTTATATGATTTTGGATTCGAAGGCTTGCTCGGATCTAGTGGGCTTACCTGTTGGGTTCGTGTGCCGGTCACGGACCCTCGGGTTTGGTCGTGACATCTAGCTACTAAAGCCCCCCAAAATGTGTTAAAAATAACTCTATATAATAGAGTTATCAAGATCGAAAAGAATAATTTTCAAATTTCTGACTCTTCATATACAGTAACCAAAGTATCTAAAAACAAAGAAAAAGAAAGTTTGAATTAAGACTAAGATTGCTTGGTATTAATATTAACAAAAATTATGAAGTAATTCCCTGGCAATGGTGCCAAAAACTTGTTGTCGGATTTACCACACAAGTGCATGTATTGTTAACAAGTAATATAATGAAAAGTAGAGTATCATTCTTGCAAGGAATTGTAGCAAAATCTTTTGCTAAGTAGTAAAATTAACATAACTTAATCTTATCCGAAGAATAGATTTTTTAGAACTATTGAAAATTAAAATAACTAAAACTAATAGGAAGAATTGCAAATTAATTAGATAAACTTACCCAAACAAAGTCAAAAACCATAATATCCCCTCAACACTTCATTTAAGTCTCTTATACTTTCTCCCCATTTACTATATAGCTGAGTTGTTAACCTAGAGTTCTAACGTACTTATAAGTCTCTTTTGATGTTCTTATAAAATATCTCTCTTAACCAATCTACTATATTCCTATGCAAATTGCAATTAAGAAAGACTCATTATGCTTAGACTCTAATTATGGCTACATATGATTATGTAAGTGTATTCCTACCCTACAAGCGAATCAAATCAATCATCTCATGTAATTGATGTTGAACATATGCAATTTCATCCAAGGCTTACACTAAACTCCCTCTTCCAATTTTCTTTAGGTTATCCTATCTATCTAATTGGTGATTAGGCAATCAAAAGCATTAATCATAGGATTGAAATAAACAATTCGAACACTATCAATCATAAGCAAAAAAGAGTATTAAAAATTCAAACTATATGTTGGGTTCAATTACAATTCTACATAAGAAACTTAGTTCCTTATAACTACTAAAAACATCATCCAGAAAAGTTTAACCATTAACATAAATCAAATAAAGTAAAAAGAGAATTAAAGAAAAAAAGAAAACTAAGATTCGTTAGGTCTTCAACCTTCAATCTTCAAGAGTTTTTCCTCACTTTCTTGCTTTCTTAATAGCTCTTTTTCTTCACAAAAAGCCTATCTTAATTGTTGCTCTTAAGTGCTTTGAAAAGGTTTTCAAATAGGGTTTAAGAACCTACTTAGAATAAAAGTTTGGATTTTTTGAAATTTGAGTTATCGTGTTGGCACCGCAACGCCACTCCCTCAGTGCTACAGTGCTAAGCTTTCTGACTTGGTTGGCCATGCGTTCTTTTTCATGGCACCGTGGTGCTCATGCAACCATGGCTGAAATAGCCAACGTTCTGTCTTGCCTTCTTTGCTCTGTTGCACTACTCCGATTTGTGACATAATTTTCTACTTATTCCAAGCTGAATTGGGTAAAGTGGTTAACATAAAAGTTGTAGCCCTGTTTCTTATCTTTCTATTGGCTTAAGAATCACATCAATTGAACATCTAAAATTAAACTTATGCCAAAAAATACTAGAATATGTGTAGGAGAAACATAGACCTTTTATGCACTTTTCTTCAACAATTAAAGCTCTTTTCATTTGCACACCTACAAAAGCAACTAACTAATCAATAATAACTAAACTAAAAGTAAATTATTATTAAACTAACATAAAATAACTTAAATTAAATCGATGCAACATGATTTACTAAACTAAAATAAATCTAAAAATATCTAATATCTAAATTAAATCTCAAGAACTTAGCCAATTTAATACTCAAAATATGAGAAAATAACTCTATATCATAGAGTTATCACTAACCCCTTGCAGATTAGCTACCACATCTGCCAAGGTCGGCTCCCCAATAGGTACCTTATCTCTAACTTCTTGAGATTGATCATCAACTGGCTCCTCGACTAGTGGCTCATCGCTAATTGCTACCAATGGCTCATCGTTAGCAAACTTGGTAATCTTTCTCCACTTACCATGACCCTTAATAATGGAAGCCTATGGTTTAACAGTAGTATCAATGGGAGCATCCTGCTCTACCGTGCATTTATCCATAGCTCATGTCTGAGGTGGCATCTTAACCTAAACGAGAGTAAACACTGAAGTCAATACAAGTAACAAAAGATAGGTACTAAACGAATAAAGGAACCCATGTACCTATTCACGAGTTGTTCTACAGTTCGCAAAGCGAAAATATGACATACATAGAAACCCAACTACTTCACTAACTCAACACAAAACACTTAGCACATAGTTAACATAGGGCTCTTATACCAACTTTGTCACGATCTAAATTCGAGGCATGACCGGTGCAAGGGTATCGATGAAAGTGACCTTTTTAACCCATGCAAGCCTAATGATGAACAATAAACCAATAACCAGATCACCATGGAATCATATGCAGACAGATTATATCATATAACAAAAATATCACATCAATCTGGCACACTCATGTACTCATAATGCGAAAGCAACATATAACATAAACCAATGTATAAGCCATCTTGTGGCAAATAGAAAAGCATAAGCCATCTCATGGCAAACATTTTATCATATCAATTATTACATGATAAAAGCAAGGTCATAATCTAGAACAATCAAATATAAAGACTGGATTATCAGACCATACATAAAAGAGTATGACTCAGAGTAAAAGGCTTTATGCCTATTAGATGACATGACGATAACCTACCAAAACTGATTGTAGAAGTACCTCCCTTTAAAGGATAACAAGCCAAGCAATCTACTGATATGAAATAAAAAGTGCATCTTACATGTGTGAGTTATAAATAACTTCGTGAGCAAATATGAGGAGGAAGATCAAGCTAATGGGGAAAAATATTTAACAAAATACACTTTCAAAAATATGCAAATAAAGATTTATCAAATGTTTTGCAAAACTCATCTTTCTAAATGTAACCATAAATCAACATTCACCATTTTAGGCATAATTGTAAATCGAGTTCTGTTTTTCCAAGCGTCATCATATGACAATCCCACTTTGTCAAGCATGTCAAATATCCACATGGTTTCCAAGTCCGTTGTCTTTCAAATTAATCAAGGACCAATAATCCTCTACTTTCCAAGTTTGTTCTCTTTCAAACGAATTGAGGAATATATGTCCATATAACCTCCAAGACCAATATCTTTCAAATGGTACAAGAATAGAGAATGTTTTAAGAAAACCTAATTGGTAAAATGGTTCATAAGTTTTTTAAAGAATATTTATAAGTTGGAAACCAAGTCAAGAAGTCTAGTTAAAATCAAGTTAAACATCAATTTAAATGTGTTTGAAACATAAATAGAGGTTGCCAAAGATTCTGTTCTAAAACAAACTCATTTTGATCTTTAGAAAACTTTTTGAAAACATTTAAATTCCAAAATAAGCCTAATCTATTGATACATTAACTTCATGTATCGATAGATTGTCCTATCTATCGATAGATCATCTCGATTTATCAATAGATATGAAGCAAAATGCATTTTCAATGGTTCCTTGTTGTATCGATCGATACACTGGTGCAATGTATCAATAGATTTGCTACAAAACGCAACTTTGTAGCCTAGGACTTTTGACTAGGACCTCAACTAAGATTGTTATTCATCCATAGTCAAATAATCAGTATTCAAACATCAAATAAACATCATCCATGATACAAGTTCATCATATTAGACATCAAGTCAAGCAAATTATGGAGCACTAACCAAGGACAACATAATCATCTAGTGTCATCACGTTAGAACGGTCTAGTTCATATAGACAACAACCATCAAAGAAAAAGGTAGGATCATATCAACTACAAAAATAATGAGTCTCGAGATATTACCTTTACCAACTCAAGTTGTAAACCATTGCAAGTTTCAAGATATTTCCTTTACTAGTTCCCCACAACTCATTAGGCATAATGGCTAGTGCCTACCGCCATTAGCTATAAGTCTTTATCTTAATAAACTCTAACAACCAAATTGCAACAATCCAAACTTCAGAATATACATTCAATTAAAAGGTGACACCCATCATCAACATATCATAGAGGTTGAGACATAACCATAGCCAGAATCAATCAACCATAGCAGTACTCTCAAGATAAATGACTATAAATATGATGGCCTCACCAAGGAGAAATCAATTCTCACATTAACATTTATAACCATGAATCATCCATCAATCATAGACAAATGAGGTGTTTAAGATGACCAAACTTTGAAAGGTTTGTTCCCATTTTCAAAACTAATACATAGTATACTATATATATACGTAGTTTATAGTTTTCATCAAAACATACTTGTAAACATTTGTTCACAGCACAAACTCATTGAAATTCATTCATATGTAAGGTTGTAGAATAAGAATAATTAATTATACTAAAATAATTAAAAATGTTGCATCTACCCACCTCAAAGAAACGTGCCTTGCTCTCTAACATTTTTCATCGAACACTTAATTTCCTAAAAATTCAAACTTTCTCCACAACACTTATCATGAAGTTTTTCACTATTAGTACTTGGTTCTATAACATAACCTTAGAATAATAATCATTTATTCCTTCCACAAACATTTTTTAGCAATTTAAAACCCCAAAATTAATGGCTCATCAAACTCTAACTATAAGATTAAGTCTACTAATAGCAAGAGTTAAGACAAATTTACCTTGGTGAGCTTAAGAGTTCCAAAACAAACTTAAAACCTAAGTTTTCATGAGTAAAATGAATTTATGAGAATCTATAAATTTTGAGAAATCAAACCTTAGATTTAAAGGTTTAAAATAGTGAACTTTACCTTCCAATACTTTTAGAATCAAAGTCCAAACTTGACAATGACTTTTGAAAGCTTGAAATCCATAAATTTTGTTAAAGATGGGATTTGAGAGAAAAGGGGAAGAGGGTGGCAGGGTTTACAAGGAAAAACCACATTTGTACCAAATGAAGAAAAGTTTGAGGTCTTAGGGCTTTTTAAATGAGTGAAAAAAGACAAATATGCCTTATTTGTTTCTAGTATAGGCCCAATGTATTGATAGATCGGGCTTAGATAGACTTAGCCATTTATTGATAGATTGGCTAATCTATCAATAGATGTTCTTTAGAATTATTTTTCGGGTTTGATCTATCGATACATGATGAACATGCATCGATAGATTTTGTGTAGAATGTTTTGTTTGAGTTCAAAATCATCCCATTTGACCTTTCAAAGGCCTTAACTTTCAATCAAACACAATTGACAATCAAAACATGAATTTTCTAAGTCAAAATAGTCTAGAATTTAAGTTCAAAAACATCAAATTAATAGCTCACCAAGTAAGATTACAAATCTAACCAAATTTAAAAAGTAGGGTTTCACATTGGGGCATGTGAAACCCTTGTCTAGCAAATCCTCCGACTGACACTTGGGCTCCTTCACCTTAGTTGGTGCCATCTGGTAAAGTGGTATAGATATTGGGTTGGTGCCCTGCACCAACTCTATACAAAATCTATTTCATTTTTTAAAGGTAATCAAGGTAAATCCTCCGAAAACACATCTATGCCTTTATGGCATGCAAGCTTTGTGGAGATAGGCATTCAAGTGATTGTTGTCTAACGTATTATGAATCAATGCAATTTGACTGAAGCTTCAATGGGCAGCAAAATAATTCATACTCTAACAGTTACAACTCATGATGGAATCACCCAAATGTTTCATGGAGTAATGATCAGGATCCTACATATTCATCACAGCCTATTTTCCAGCATGATTTCCAGTCACAAGTTAGAGCCCCTATGCTTGAGAAAAAGCTAACTTTGGAGGATATGTTGATGTAATTCATGACAAAGAATGATGCCATCATTCAAAGTCAAGCAAAATCAATCCAAAATCTTGAGACTCAGTTAAGCCAACTTGTTAAATTACATCAACAATAGGCCTCAAGAAATTTTACCAAATGACACTGAGCCTAATCTTAGAAGAGAAGAATATGGTAAGCATCTTGATGAGGTAAATGGTAAGAATATGGTAGATGATGAAGATAAAGTAGATCAAGGAAATGCTTCCAGCAATCAAGTTCAAGATGAAAAAATTAAGCAAGAGGAGGAAGTATCTACACCACCACAAGTCAAGCCATATGTGCCTTTCATTCCTTTTCTAGATATAGTTGATAAGTTACCTAAAGAGGCTGTGACATAAAAAATCCAAAGAAACTCCTTGTAGCTTATTTGGTTCACGATGCAATATCAAAGGATCAGAATGAAGAACTCACAAATGTTACATATGTTTTGAAGGCTACACCAAAAGTGCATTGTCCAAGAAGAACTCAATTTGAAAAGTTAGGTAAAACTCATCTTATTCCACCATCTTGGGTTGAGCAAGCACCAAATCTTGAGTTAAAGCCATTCTAACCTTATCTTAGGAGGAGACTACTTTCACATGTCAAGCTTTTTCCTTGCAAACTCTAACCACCTAAAAGGGTGAATGAAGACCTCAACCAAAGTCAAGCTAGTGACTATAAAGAAGTGCTTCTTGGGAGGCAACCCAAGCTATATCCTTGTGGATTTAGTTGTTATTTTAATTCTTTTTTGTTTTTCAATGTAAATAAGTAGTTATAACCTCTCCCTAAGTTGTTTTGTTGTGTATGTAGGTTTGGAAAGCATGAAAATGAGGAGAAAAAAAATTATAGCTTTCAAGGCACTACCACCATTGATAGGGAAGTTTCTTTTTCTTATTCTTTTTAGCTTTTCACATTGAGGACAATGTGCAATTTAAGTTTAGGGGAGGGTTTTATTATTATTAGTTTTTGTGATAATTTAGGTTAGTTTATTTTTGTTAAATTTTTTTTATTTGAACTAGATTTACTTGTGCCAGTTTCGTTTAATTTACCTATCCAATTATGAGAACTCAGTTATATTCCTATCTTGATTCTTCAAAACATGTGAGTATTGTTTGAGTGTTATGTAAATTCTCATGCTACGCTTTACTGTTAGGTTGAAATTTTTGCATTTTGAGCACTATGTCTTTTGCTTAATTTTATTGTATATATTTAGAAAAGGCTTATGTGAATGCAAATTTTTGAATTATGTGTTAAGTTTTAGAATTTGTTGGATTCTCTCTCGAGGCGAAATCTTAGGCTATAGTTAGTTAAGGAGATGATTTAGGCCATTTTCGGACGGACTGAGCCTTTTGTAGCCTTCCTTTACATAAATTATCTTTAGTTTTCCCCTTTGAGCCTAATGACATCTTTTCGTTGTTTGAACATTTAATTTTTAGCCAAAACCCTTATATTAATATTTTCAACAATTCTTGCATCCCTCATTCCTAGGTGCATAAGTCAATTTAGGAAGTGTTTTGAGCCATGTAGTGAAAGAGGTAGTCAAGATGAAAAAAAATGATGAAAAGTTCAAAAATATGATTGTATTCATCTCACAACCCACTAAAAGAAATAAGTTTGGAGTGTGAAATTGAGAAAAAGAAAAAGGGAAAGAAACAATGAAGTGTTTAACAAAAGAAAAAGGTTAATGGAAAAAGGGTATACTAGGTGAAGGAAAATAAAGCTCTGAATAGGTTCTAGATTGACGAAGTACTTAGGGTGATTCAAGCTATACATTATCCCATTTCCATTCTTAACCTTAGCCATACATTACAAGCTAATTAAAGTCCCATTGATCTTTAACATAGTGTTAGTCTACATTAGTGGAGAGAGAGATGAAAAGCAAACTTATGGGGTTAATTACTAATTTGAATTTTGCATGAATGTAAACTTATCCAGATTGTACACTATTCTAAGTGAAGATATTACACACACACGCAGAATTTCACTTAAGGATGAGTTTGCATTTGAATTGAGACATGAACTTGAATAATATTTGTGTGTTGCCTAGAGTTATGAATATGGATTAACTTTTGAGGAAATTAAAGGTAATAAATGAAATGGTGCAATTGAATTCTAGCTAAATGTTTTCATGTTTAAGTTATTGCATATTGTTTTATGTTTTGCTCAAGGACTAGCAAAATCTTAAGTTTGGGGGTGTGATAACTCTATTATAGAGAGTTATTTTGACACATTTTGGGAGCTTAAGTAGCTAGATCTTTGAGATTTTAGGTTTAGATCGTAGCATTTTAGGTGTCTTTCTAGTTTAAGTTTGATTACATACTGAGTTGTTAATTTAAGTTATTTTAGTTAAATTTTATGTTAGTTTGTTTTAAATTACTTTAAGAGTAGTTATTGCTAATTTCTCTTATTGCTTTTGTAGGAAAGTTGATGAAAAAAGCTCATTTGATGAAAATTAGCACAAGTATGGTGATGGCTTCATTCATATATGTTTCAATGTTTTGACCATATCTCTCTCTACAAAACTTCAAATAAGGTGATTCTTTGACAACTAGAAGTCTAAGAAGAAAGGCTACAACGTTTATGTTTATCAATTCACCTAGTTCTGATCGGATAATGGTCAAAATATTTGTCTAAGTTGGAGCACTGTAGCAGTATTCATGGACTGAATATGATGCAGTATTTGGAGCATATCTTTCAATCCAGAAGTCCAATTGACTTGATTCTTGATCCATTCGAAAGCTAAGAGACAGAAATAAAACTTTTATGTTTACCATTTTGCCCAGTTCAGATCATATCAGGGCAAAACTCACATTTGAAGTTGATAGACTGCCACAGCACTGGGAGAACAAGGCTACAGCGCTGATGAAAGGAAGCACACATACAATTTTCTAGAGAGCTCAGAGCTGCAGCATTGTAGAAGTAGCGCCTCAGTGCTAGGTAATTTTCCAAAAATAAAATAAGTTGATGGGATTTTGGAAATTAGGTTATTTGGAGCTTATTTAAGCGACCTTTTCCAGAGATTTGAAGGGGGAGGCAACAAGCAACTATTTTGGAGATTTGGAGCTAAGAACAAAGCAAGAAAATAAGAGAATTAGAGGGAGAATCAAAATCACAAAGCTCCAACTATTAGTTTTCTCTATTTAACTTTGTGTTTTTCTTATTTTCTTTGACTTGGATTAATGGCTAATTTTCTTTGGATGAAGTTTTTATTAGATATTATGAGCTAAATTAATTTTTCTAGGATTGCATTTGAACTCACATGTAATCTAAATTTTTAATCTCTTGCTTGCTTATCTTTAATGGGATTTGAATTATTTTTTTCAATTTGTTCTTAATGCTTTTAATTGCTTGATCATCAATTTAATTGATTTAGGAACCTAAACAAACTTGGGAAAGGGAGTTTAGTGTAGACTAAAATTGGGATAGCATATGATCATATTAATTGCTTTGCGTATAGGATAAGGATATACCTATAGGCCTTATGTAGCCAGATTAGAGCTTGAACTTAATGAGTCTGTTTTAATTTTAATTCACATAGGGATATAGTGTTTTGGTTAAAATAGATATTTTTATAAGATGAGTCGGGAAACCTTTATAAATAATTGAGGACTCTAGGTAGCAATTTAACTCATTGAAATAAGTTAAGGAAGAGAGTTAAGATTTAGATGAAGTGTAAGGGATATTGAAATCCTAGGCTTATTTGATTTGATATTTACTCAAGTTATTATTACTTTGATTTTTTTTTAGTTTAAACTTTGGTTAATTATTTTTAGTTAATTAATTTAGTTATTTGATATTGATTGTTTGGATAAGATTAAATTGTTCTAATTTTCTAGTTAGTAAAATTTTATATCAATTCTCTTTAGGATCAATGCTCTACTTACTTATATACTATCTATTCCATACGTATACTTGCGTAGTATAATTTTAACTAACACACAAAGTTGCAAAAGTTGAGGTTAGGGCATTGGCATGATTTCTTTATGGAAAGGATCTTAAGTAGGGTTTTTAGAGGCTTATAAAAAGCATTTTTGGAGCAATCAAAAAGGAGATTGGAACTTAGGTTTTTCTAAAGGAATAGTAGCCACCAAGCGTACAAGAGAACAAGGGAGATTTTGGAAGATTGAAGACCCGATAATCTCTAGTTTTCTCTTCTTTCCTTTATCTTTCTAGATTTTCTTGTAATGTTAATGATGGCCTTACTTGGTTTATGTCTTCAATATTTAGCATGAACTAATTTATTTATCTTGGATTACAATTGAGCTCAACATGTAAGTTGGATTTTTAGTCTTCTTTCTTTCTTATGATTAATAGTAATTGAGTTGTTTATTTAGTTAATTGAACAATTAACCCTGTGTTTAATTCTTTTGATTGACTGATCACCAATTGGATTGATTTCATAACGTAAATAAACTTGGAAAAGGGCATTTAGTGTTAGCCATGGATGGAATAGCATGTGTTCAAATTCATTTAGTTAATTGAACGATTTGATTTTCGTGTGAGATAGGAATATACTTACATGCCATATGTAACAAATATAGAGTCTAAGCCTAATGAATCTTTCTTTAATCTAATTCGCATAAGAATATAGTGAATTGGTTGAAGGAGATATTTTTATAAGAATATCCAATGATACATATATTTGAATTAGAACTCTAGGTTAACAATTCAATCTACTTTGTAAGTTAAGAGAGTGTAGAAGAGATTCAAATGAAGTGTTAAGGGAAATTGTAATCTTAGTTTTTTTTTATTGATTTCTCAAAGTCAAATTGTCATTCTTGTTTGTTAGTCTTATTTTACTGTTATTTCGTAAATTTAAATCGTGAGTTTAAATAAGATTAAGTTCTTACATTATTAGTAATTAACAAATTTGGTAACAATTCCTCATGGGAACGATACTTAACTCCTCAATTATTTGTTAACGATATGTGCACTTGCATCAGAAATTCCACAATGGTGCCATTATCTATACATTAAAATCCCATCATGAGAGATGGCCCTATTCCCATAAGGCCTTTGGAATCAAAATGCTTTCTACCATGTCTTGAACACAACGTATCTACCTTATCATTGGTCAAGCACGCACATCTTAGTCTTTTATCGCGTACTCAAGCCTTTCAACTTTCCATAAATTTTAGGCAATTACCTTTCCTTCGAGGAAGTGTGTACTCCAATCCTCAGAATCATTAACACAATTCTAATACCTTTCATAACTAAGGCAATATCAAAGTGTTGTGTATCTCTTGTAACAAAATCATCACTAGTTCATGTTTGTCCACATTTCAACGCCCTAGCCATCTATCCATAATTCTTTATTCCGTCACCTGGGTTTGCACTCAACTAAATGATCATCTATAACATCATGAAAATAACATACATATCATTATCTCTTATTTTCTATGCTTAACAATTCTAGTAGTCCTACCTTTTCTATTGGGGCCATTAGAATTTAAACACATGACCTTGTCGTTTCTCGTTAAGAGTTTTTTTCTTTGAGATTTTCCACTAATCATGGTTGAAGGCATAAACGATTGCCTAAACTAGCACGTATTAAACATAGGTTTGACTTACAAGGGACATCAATTCATCACAATCTCCACTATAGGAAGATACTCTCCACATGTTCGCCAGTGGGCATTTCTACTTGATAACTTTATGATACAAAGTTATTTGGGCTTAATTTTGATAGTAATTGAGCTTAGTTCTTACAATAATGCATAGAAATTAGTAAGTTTTATTTAAATTATTTTAAATTAGATACTTTAAGTGAGTAAATCTAATCTTAGTTAATTTTATGCTTAATTTGGTATTAATGTGATTAAGATAGGTTGTTTTTTATTTATTTGTATTTTTATAGGTGTTTAATGAAGGAAGAATATTAATGGAAGAAAGAGAGCAATTTTAAGGTGCAGAACTCCACTGCACATGTTTTAATAACTCTTTCTATAGAACTCCAAATGAGATGATTCTTAACCCTTGGAAAGCTAAGAGAAAAAGCTACAAGTTTTATGTATACCATTTCACCCAGTTTGACTTGAAAGTTGGTCAAAAACTTGTTGAAGTTGAAGCACTATAGCAGACCTAGAGCAATTACGATTTTCGCTAATTACTTGGTCGAGGTCGTAGCTTCGGTGGAGGTAGGCTGCTACTCACGTAGTTTGATTAGGAAATCTTGATTGAAATTAACTTCTTTCTTCACCCTATTTGGCCTAACTTTAAAGTCCTATAAAAACAACATTTCCAAGGACTTTTAAAAAAAACAAAACACTAGATTGAAAGTTGAGATTCATCACTCTCACTGGTTTTAAGGCTCAACCGCACTTGCCATGGCCTCTAACTATGGGCATATGTGGTCTAGTAGTAATATCTACTAGAGCATCTAGCTCTACCACGTCTACCATGGCCTCTATCGATAGGTGTACGTAGTTTTACTATATGCTCGACGAGAGCATCTGTGAAACCTCGACCTCCATAGACGCGTAACTTGAGATAGACACGAAAACATGGATTAAGGGTAATCTTATCATTTTTCTTGGTGAGATCTTAGAAGTAGGTTTTCTAATATTATTAAAGTCTAAGTAAGTAAAATAAGTAAATAAATAATACATAACAATAAAATAAATAAAATAAAAATAATTTCTACATTAGGGGTAAAATGGTAATCTTGTCATTCTAAGTTTTCGTGAACTCGAGTACCTCTAATCTATTGTGGACTTTTTCTCAATGTCAAAAGAGTAAAAGATTACACCAAAAGAAAGAGGGAAGACAAAGTCAACTTGTTAATGGCATTTTTGTAAATATGTGAAGCATTTGTCAACACTAGGTATAAATATCCTTACTTTCCAGCACCTTCTCCATTCTTCCTCTCACTTCTTCTCTCCATTGAAGATTTTTCATCTTCCATGGAGGCCATCCTTGAAACCTCCATAACTTTCTCATTTTAACTCCAAATTTCATGTTTTTGTACACTTTTTCATAGGATTTTTTGTGCTCTTTTACTTTTTCACCTCAAAAAACCTCAAAAAGTTTTTCCTTTGCACTTTCTCTCACTATTTGAATGTTTTTAGAGAGAGAAACTCTTCTAAATAGCTTGAAAACTCTTAAAGGAATTTTTTCCCTTTTTAATCCTCACTAAGGAATTCAACTACAATTCCACCAAGGTGAGTAATGAGTTAGGGCTGATTTTTAAGTTGTTAATGATAGCTAATAATTAGATTTGTAGGCTGTTTTATTGTTGATTATTATATTGTGGTGAAAATGAGATTATTTATTACTAGTGTGATTAAAATAGTACAAATAAATGACTAGCTAATGACTTGAATGTTAGCCTTGTAAATTTACAAGTAAATTAATACTTAGAATGGGAATTAGGGGCTGTTTTGATGGGTGGAGATTGTTGGAGGGAGAAATAATTAATAATTATGGTAATTCATGGTTTAACTAGTGGTATGGATGACTAGTTTAATAAAGGGCATTGTGTTGGTGTGAGATGTCACTAAGGGAATTAATTAAGTTTGGAATTATGAATTTTAAGGATGATATAGGTGCTAGAAAATGGAAGTAATAAAAGAAGTGTTATGAAATTTGTTGGAGTTAGTATTAGGTTGACCAGTCAAATAGTACTTGAAAAACTAGTTAGGAAAAACTAGTAAAGTTGATTTAGGAAACAACCTTTGGATTTATATTCATGCAAATTGGGTTGGTTGTGATGCTATTGTGTGTGATACGTTCCAACGAGACCCCACATCTCCACTTGGAGCATTAGTTGAAGTTGGAGTCAATTAAAAGAATCAACAAAAACAAATGAGTGAACTTTCATTTAAAACGTTTTGATCAAATAAGCATGTGTTTGAGTAAAGTATTTAAATATTCTTGGTTAACTCTTTTAAAGAAAATCTTGCACTGGAACAAGCCTTTTACGAGTGATATTTCTATGTTGTTAAACGTGAAATGTGACGAATCACATGTTTGAAATATTATGTTGAATTGTCAATTGAATTGTGGCGTGTGATGCATTGGAAATTTTGTGATGTCTTAAACTAGTGACATAATAGTTAATATTATTTTCTTTGAATGTTAGACTTTGCAACCATGTGTATGACCAATAAAACAATGAACTCTGCGGAATGTATTATTATGCAAAGATTATTGTTATATGTTGTTATGTGTGCTATGCTTTGAAAGGTAATATTGAATGATAAATATAATCGTGCGTGTGGGGTGTGGGAGTGCACATGACGATGATGGCGGTGTGCGGTGTGGGAGTGCACATGATGATATATGCCATGTGCGGTGTGGGAGTGCACATGATACTTGCCATGTGCGGTGTGAGAGTGCACATGAGCTAAGTTGAGGTTGGCGGTTGTATCTGCGGAGGCTTGTTGACTAGTGTGGGGATGACCTTGGTGTATGTTTGAATTATTTATATATTTATATACACATAATGTACACATGAATTCTTACACACATGTGTACCTGTCCTGTAGAGTAGAGATGTTTGGAAAATGTAATGTGATTAAATTGAATGTTCAAAGTTGATATCCATAAATGTTTCCAAATGAGTTAAGAGACATCATAGCATTCAGTTTCATTTTTGAAGAATAAATTGCATTGTTTTTAACATAAGTGCATCGTGTTTCCTAAAACCTTCTATATCATTCATTGTTCCCTTCCTACGTTCACTCACTGGGTTTATACTCATTCTTTTCAACTACATGTTTTCGTTTTCAGATTCGGAAGTGATTGGGACCTAGATTGAAGTGTCCACTTATATTCACCTTTTGGTAGGTTTACCATGGCATCCAGTAGCAGTACCTTTACCCAAAGTCACTCCGCTGGTAGTCAAGGGTCTTTTGCATTTGTGCATGTATACTTGATGTGAATTACTAAGATTTATTTTGTAAATATTATGTCTATTTTGATTGATGATGCCATTATGAGTTGGCAATTGATGATATTATTTTGGGATGATACAAATAGGTGTATTTGGTTGCCGTGGTATATTATTGAAGTGCTTATAGTTGAGAATTACGAATTGTGGTTTTAGAAATGATGATGTATGATTGATAACTCAATGAACAGAATCATATAAAGAGGCTTGCTTGGGCTTAGTGGGCTATGCCCATTAGGCCCATGTGCTGGTCATGGCTCAAGATTTGGGCTATGACAGCATCTAGCTCTACCACGTCTTCCATAACCCTTAACAATGGGCGTCTATGGTCTAGCTATAACATTTACAAGAGTCTCTAGCTCTACTGCATATCTAGGAGCTGCTTAAGTTCTAGACAAAAAAATGACAAAGACAATAATGATCACATATTACAAAACTCATTTCTAACAACTCATAACAATACTAGACATGACACTTAAACATAACTTTAGGTAGGTAGACAAACAAGGAATTAACTGTGGATATCCTATTTTCAATTTGTGCCCATGTACACAAACTAAAAACAAGATTCCTAAACACAACCCTAATGTTCCGCTTAACAAACCCTAGCATTAGGGATGTCAACGAGTAGGGTACATGTTTATTTCAAGGTACCTAAACCCTAACCCTATTAAAAATCAAGCACCCTAACCCTATTAACTACTCGAATAATTTTAAAAATTACTACCCTAACCCTAATCCTAATACATTCCCACTACCCTATAATTACCTTAACCCGTTTAAATACCCGAATAGATAAAAAAATTATTAAACTCTTCTTCATGGATACCCAATTACCCAATTAACTATTCTAATCTCATAATTTCCCTTTAAATTTATATGTTATAAGTTTATATAAACAAAGGTATATATATTGTAATTAATAATTTTATGAATTATAATTTTTGTAATGTTAACACAAAATAGAAAGTAAATATGTTTACATTTAAAGTACATATATAAATATATACACACAGGCATGCATCAAAAATATTTTAATATATATAATAGTAATTATATTCTTTATAAATGAATCTAATATATATATATATACATATAAAGTATATATATTAAAAGACATTGCAAGGTAACTAATAATTATAGTTTTGTGAATTAATTTAATTAACTATACGGGGTTTGTCCTTAATTATGTAAAATTAAAAAAAATAACTAGGTTTTAGAACTATTCTAGTATCACAACTTCTCTTTGGGTTTATATAAGTTTATATAAGTTTACATAAACAAAGTTATATATATTATAATTAATAATTTTAAAAGTTATAATTTTGTAAGCTAACAAAAAGTAGAAAGTAAATATGTTTATATTTAAAGTATATATATACTAAAAATATATTTAGTATATATATAATAGCAATTATATTTCATATAAATTAACATAATATATAAACTATATATATTAAAAGACATTACAAGTCAATTAATAATAATAGTTTCATGAATTAATTTAATTAATTATATAGATTTGTACTTAATTTCATGAAATTAAAAAAAAAAACACTTAGGTTCCAAAACTATTCTAATCTCAAAACCTTCTTTAAGTATATATATTATAGGATTATATAAACAATGGTATATATATTATAATTAATAATTTTATAAGTTATAATTTTTGTAATGTTAACACCAAATAGAAAGTTAATATATTTATATTAAAAGTATATATATAATAGTAATTATATTCTTTTATAATATGCTATATTATTCATATTATTTAAACATAATTAACAATCTAATAATTTTGTAATTTAAATATATTAATGCCATCATATTAATAATTAAAGTAACTATACTTTTCATATATTTGGTAGTCTTTAACAAAAAGAACTGCTTGTAAAGTTGGTAAAAATCGTAAATTTTTAATTTAATTATTAAAATAATAATAAAATATTTATAAATAGTAATCGGGTTCAGATAACGAATACCCAAGGGGTGGTACCTGAACCCGATATGGGTAGTGATTTTCTATCCCAAACCCGGTTATAGGTACCCTATAATCGGGTACCCATTACTATCCCTACCTAGAACTATAACCTAAAGCTCTACTACCAACTTTGTCACGTGTCATTTTTTGGAGGAATCATCACCAATGTAAGGACCTAGATGGGTATAGCCTACTAGACCTAAGCAAGCCTAACATCATTATAACATAATTATTACTCATTATACATCTTTCATTATCATGCAAACATATGCTTAATTGAATCGTTACGGCTTTTACCAATCAACGTCTTCATAAACTTTCTCATAAACAAATATTTCATAATCAAATATGGGTCCATATGCCCATACATATAACATTCATTTGCACACTTGTGGTGCTCACATAGTGTCACAGCCCAATTTTTGGGCCATGACCGACGCAAGGGCCCAATGGGCTCAACCCACTAAGCCCAAGCAAGCCTTTTTGTATAATCTTATATAGTAATTCATATCCCTTTAAAATCAAAGATTCATAATGTTCAAATATAGTCCCTTTGAAAACAATCCATAAAACCCAATTATGCATTCATAATGGCATCATCTACCATAATATACATATATAGCTTGACAAATGAATCTTAGTATTTCACCTTAAGTATTCATATACACATAATTAGGCCTTGACCATCAGCGGAGTGACTTTGGTCACGGTTGCTAACATTTAATGTCATGGTAAACCTACCGAGCAATGGATAAGGAGGAGCACCTTGTCCTAGGATCCATGCACCTTTTGTGAGACCTTGACCTTTATATACTCATAGTTAGTAATATACGCGATATCCCTAATCAGGGATAATTTCATCATTTCCTTAGTGAGCCCATAAAAGTAAGATTTTAAACAATATTATGGCCTAAGTAGGCTTAAGGCATAAATGAATGATGAAAATATGGGTAAAATGACAAGGAAACAAAAATTTTGATGATTTTCATGATAGGGGCAAAATGGTCATTTTTCACCTCGAGTTAGAATTTTTAAGTTTTCATGAATCCGAGCATTTCTAGACCATTATGGACCTTGTCCTAGTGTCAAAAGAGTAAAAAGATTATATAAAAGATTGGAGGAGAATAAGCTAATTTGTGGAGGGGCATTTTGGTAATTTAAGTGGAGTGGATAAGCTTGGGCTATAAATATCTCTTTCTTCCAGTAGCTTCTACATTCTCCAGCAGCTTTTCTTATTCTTTTTCTTCTCTTTCAGGTTACTTCTCAACCTCCATGAAAGCTTGATAAGAAAGCTCCATAACCTTCCTCAAATAGCTCCAAATTTCATGCTTTTGGTGCACCCTTTCCATAAACCCTTGTGCTCTTCCATTCTTTCACTTTAAAACCCTTGAAAAATCTTTTTTCCATACTTTCTCTCACTAGCTAGGTGTTTAGAGAGAGAAAGAGAAAGAAAGCCCCTATAATAGCTTGGAAAACTATTTGAAAGAATTTCAAAATTTCAAGGCTATCAAGGTGAGCATTAAATTAAAGTTGATTTTAAATGTTGAGGGTGGCTAATGATTAGGCTTGTGAATGTTTTATAGTAGGATGTTTATTCATTTTAGAGTGGTTAAGGTAGTGAATATAGATAGCCATTTAAATGGCAATTGGAAGCTATCCAAGAAATAGCTTTTAGAATCTATAAGTATGTGAATTGACATAATGGTGATGCTAATGTAATGGTAGGTTCCAACGAAACTCTATCGCCCCATTTGGACCATTAGGGAAGTTAGAGTCGATTAAAGGCCCAACAACATATCGGTGAATGGACTTGCATTACAAAACTTGTTTTGGGAATGTGAATGCAACTGTACAAACATTTGAAAGATTTTATCCAGTTTTCCTTTGAAAATGTACCTTGGGAACAAGCCTTTTGTGAAGTGATTTTATATTATGAAAATGTGTTATACAATGGTTTATGTGTTATCACAATATGATAATATGCATGACATGCATTGGGTGTTTCTTTGTATGTTGATGTGGACCCGGCTATGTGCGAGTAGGAGTGTACATAAGTCGATGATGACCCAGCTATGTGCGAGTGGGAGTGCACATAAGCCGATGATGACCTAGCCATGTGCTAGTGTGGAGTGCACATGAGCTGATGACGATGGGAGTGTGCATGATGATGAATATGTATATATATACATGTATAGATATGTGTGTTATAGAAAGTTCATGAAAATGAAAATGGTTGAAATGCATGTGAAATTTGACATGTTAAACTTTCAGAAATTATATGAGTTTCATGTTATGTTGGTCATGTGAACAAGGTAGCCTTTGCTTGAGGGAAAATGGGAATTTTTGCTGGTGCCAAAAACTTTCGGGTTTGGAAGGGTGGTACTGGCCAAAATCTCGCTGCAGTGAGAATGTTACTATAGCTTCTCGCTGCAGTGAGAAACTTTCTGTTTTGTGACAAAAAATTTCGCTGCAGAGAGACTGAATCTCGCTGCAGCGAAAAACTTTCTGTTTTGCTCCTCATTTGGTTTGGTTGCTACCCTATTTTCCATTTCCTTGGTACCATAGTTGAGCATGGACTTCCAACATTAAGGAATAAATGAATTAAGTTTAAAATGAGAAGGTTTGGTGAGAAACCCTCGACCAGTTAAGAAACCCTCGGTTAGTTGATAATTTAAATCAAGTGTCGCTACCCGTCGTTTATTTGACTTGATTCGCATGAATGCTATTAAAGTTTTCACTCTCCAAATCCTTTGTTGAGCATGGACGCTTTTCATAAAGTGATTTACTCATGTGGGGTTTACATGAGGGATTTTTAATAAGAACTAAAACAAATTGCATTATTTTGAAAAATGAATGCATCATGATTTCATTAAACATTCCTTAATGTTTGCTTGTTCCCTTTCTTGTTCACTCACTAGGTTTATACTCACTGTTTTCAACTTCATGTTTTCAAATCACGAGCCAGCTGGTAACTAGGCAAAGTGTCTTCGTATATTCGACCCTTTGTAGGTGTCTTGGCATTCAGTAGCTGTACATTCGTCCGAGTCTCTCCGCTAGAAGTCGAGTACTCTTTTGTTGTGTATAGACAAACCAATGTAAATTATTAAATTATGTTTAGATAATATATGTACTCTTTGATTGGTATGCCACTATGAGATGACAATGTTTAGTATTATTTTGATTCAAAGTCATAATATGTGACTTAGCAACTTTTAATGGAATGGTGAAAAGGTTATATTAATAGGCTTGCTTGGGCTTAGTGGACTACGCCCATTAGGCCCATGCGCCGGTCATGGCTCGGAATGTGGGTCGTGACACCTTTAACTCAGGAAACCTAAAACATGGATTTTAAAAACGTGAGTACAAACTCAGTAAGTGAACATAGGAAGGGAACAAGCAGTGACAAGGAATGGTTTAGAAAACATGATGCACTTATTTAAAAATAATGCCATTTAGTTTAGTTCTTATTAAAATCCCTCCATTAAACCCTTGGTTGTAAAATCATTTAATGATGAAGGAACCGTATTCAGCATGAAATTAGAAAGAAGGGAAATTTCCAGCAATTATCTAAGTAAGGCAGTATAAACAAAATGTTTCTCGTTGCAATAAAATCAATTTGCAAATAACGGCAAATTTTCAAGATTCATCATGTGCATCTCACCCAGCTCATGTGCATCCCACCACATCGTGCACATAGCTGGACAATATCACCATCCATCTCCCTCACCACCGTCATCACCGACAAGTGCACACTCACCCCACACATGCACGGTTGCATTTGTCACATAATGGTACCATTTATGACATAGTATATATATATATATATATATATATATATATATATCAACATTATACAAAAACATATGGATTCATCCTTTTACACATTTCACAACATCAAACATTTTATCAAGGGCTTATTCCCAAGCAATTTTAAAGCAAAAACTGATAAAATTTTCAAATCATTCATTGAAACACGTAAACATTTCCCCAAAACATTTTGAAATGCAAGTTCACTCACCTAGCAAAACTAACACCGACAAGGTTCTAATCCAAGTAGTCTCGAAATACCAGTAAAACCTATATTTATCAATAACCCATAACAACCTTAATTAAGTCATAAATTTAAATCTAATAATTCTAATAAATTTGCATTAGCTAATCTACCCTGTAACCTAACATTTAACCTAAATTTCTAGTCTAATTCTCAAACCCATCATATCACCTATTTCCAAATGTAAAGATTCTTTACCTTGGTGAGCTTGGAGGCATGAAAATCAACGAAAAACCTAATATTTCCAAGAAAAATAATTTGAAGAAACTAGAAAATAAATCTGAAAATATAACCATAAATTCCAAAATTCCAAAAGTTGGAAATATATACCTTTCAAGCTTGAAAATGAAGATTTGAAGCCAAAAATCCAAGTGTTGTTGAAAGTGATGTAGAATTAGAAAATAAAGGAAAGAAAGTGAAATTTTTCTTTCTCTCTCCTTGCGTTTGCAACTGTTGAAAATTGGGGTTAGAAGTTGTAACTTTGTTGCACAAGGAGTTGGGAGAAGAAAAAAGCAAGAAGAGAAAGGAAATGAAAAGAAAACAAGGAAAGAAAATGAAAGAAAATTAACTTTCCATGGGAGAATGAGAGTGGCGTTGGAAGCTTCAAGAATGAAGAAGAAACATCTTGTTGGAGGAGATAAAGGATGGTTTTGGGCTGATAAGGATGAAAGTCAAAGCTTTCTTTGGAAGCTTTGACCAAACTTTGTGTAAAATTACCGTTTTGCTTTCCAAGTTTCTTCCTTTTTTAATTTAGTCCTCCCAACACTCATTTAACTTCAATTTCCTTCTATTATCTTCTTCTACACATGTACAAACAAAGTATAAAGTTTGTACTCCAACGCGGTGTCCCCATAATATTTAAAATATTTATTTACCCGCGCTATATTTACTTAATAAAGACAAACGGCCCTATTAACGTCATTTTTCTCTGAAATTTTCTCATTCCTCTTCTCCCCCACTTGGATTGACCATATACTCCTCTTTAATGGAAAATTTTGACACTAAATAAAATATTAATATTTTAATATTATTTATTCCAAAAATTTCCTCGTCTCCTTGGTACCCAAAATACCTTACTATGCCTCAATTCACTTCCGAATCACTTTTTATCTCTTAAATTCTTCCTTGATAAAAATATTATTATTTCCTCGCGTGTGAAATATTTTATCCCAAACTATTCCTTTCATCTTTCATCACTTCTAAACATTATAATTAACCTCAATTGGCATCCGATAAACTTTATTAGTCACCATATCAAAGTACGGGGTATTACACATAGGCTCTCAAGCCATCATGTTCAATTTACATATATGAATATAAAAAAATCCATACCAATTTTAATGCCATAACATGACTGCATCATCACGACAATATCGAACAACATTATAAGACAATAAATAAGTAACAATCGACTTGACTAGAAAAATATAACCCAACTCTCTAGGCTTCAAAAGGGTTGCTATACCTGTTGGCTCCATTAATTTTTGATGATAATAAAACATTCACATTCATTTTTGTCTAATATCTCTACTTGAGTGTGCAGGACAAAAATTGCATGCAAATAATTAATCAATCATTCAAATGCACATATCAAAGAGCATAAGAAGAGCATAAGAATAAGGAAGTCACAATTGATCAACAAGACAAAAGCCCTTTAGTCGATTAATGAAGAGTTAGTCAACTAAAATTCAAATCAGAAGTTGATGAGCTCAAGAATATTGAGAAACAAAAAAGACTTAGTCGACCAAGAAATAAGTTAGTCGACTAAGTGCTCACTGCCAGAAACTGGAAATAGAAAACAGAGACAACTTAGTCGACTAAGACATAAGTTAGTCGACTGAGAGCATTTTGGTAGAAAATTTGAATTATGCACTAGAAGATAGATTAATGGCCAGAACTGCAACAAAACTATTTCCAACGGTCAAAAAATGTCTAACTCACTTCAGAGCTAATTTTTAAAGTATAAAAGAGGCTTCCAATGGCTAGTAATGTAATGAAGGCTTCCAAGAACACCAAAGAGCTGAAAAACCTGCAAATACTCTTTGCTCATTTACTGCACTCAACTCTTATCTTTGTAATTGTGATCTACACTTCACTTTGTACTACTTAGATCAACTGTGTGATCATAGGTACACTCTTATCACTTTTTTTCCTGTATTCTTAGAGTGAGCGAGTCACTCTAAGGGATTGATTCAAGCTAAGATTGTTTGATTTAGTATAGGTTATAACTTAACCTTGAAAAGTTAAGTGTTGGGTTTTAGTTGATCCTGGTAAAAACTATTGTGTAAGGTTTTGGCTGAGCCTGGTAAAAGCCATTGTAAAAGCTTGGTGAAAGCTTGTGAATTTCACCGTTCATAGTGAATTAGTTTGGAAATCCTTGGTTAAATAATCAAGGTAGTGGATGTAGGTCTTGGACCAAACCATTCTAAATTCCTACACATTGTCTACTCTATTTTTATTTTCATTGCTTTTCAAATTAGTTCTTCATCTTGCCAAGAGCCAAAAAGTGCTATTCACCCCCCTCTAGCACATTATTTAGGACCAACAATACCACCTTCCAAGAAAGAAGAACAAACCATGTCTTCGTGACTCTAGTTGTTGAAGAGCTATCACTGATCTGTAACAAAAAGTAAGGAAAACTAACCTGTGAGTCAAAAAGACTCCATGAGTGAATACGGGAAGGGGACAAGCCAAAGGGGAGAGTTTTTACATAAATTACATTGTTAATGCAAACATGATTCTTGAGATGAACATACTTCATTTGCAAATTTCTGATAAAATAGAGTTGTTATAAATTAGTCCTACTTTCATAGTGAAATCAACATTTCATAAACATATAGTTCCTTAAACAAGTTGAACATTTATGCAAAACCTTTACGAAAAACAACCAAGTTGTATCTTACCTATGGTATCAAATCCTCCTTAAGAGAAATGATACTTAACCATATAAACCCAAGTTATGGGTAATTTACTCCAATCTTTTTGTAAACCTTGTGAGCTGCTCATGATTCTCATTTAGAATTCAATCATATAACTTCAAGTTATGATCTTTCCATCCATATAATTTGAGTATTCATTTTCAATCCATAAAACTCAAGTGGTCATTCTTTCTTTATAATCCATAAACTCAACCAATGTACTAGGACTTGTTCTATCTATTAAACCGTCTTAGCTATCTTATAGCTTAGAGTTTTAATCTACAACTCAATCAATCATCACAACATAAAAAGCAATCATAAGAAGCATCATAATAACAAAAGTAATATGCAATAATCATGAATGCAAGGGATGCCTACTTGGTCCTGGCCCACATCTGGGCATTTATGAATGGAACATCAGCCTCACTCACGTTGAGCGTTGCCTCCATGTAGTAGAATTTTGCCTGACCATGTGTTGGGATCGCCCGATGCATATCATTAAGCGTTAGCACCACACGTAGAATGTTACCTCACATTGTGTGGAAACATTATCATCATCATACTAGACGCAATAAACTAGTGTGGAATGTTACCTCACACCGTATGAAAGTGCTAGGAAACTATCAAAACATTGTAGGCTAAAATCACTGGCGGAACTTTTACCATTATCCCTACAACCTCAACTCAAGAACAATAGGTGGTCCTTCACCCCACTTGGGCTATATGCATTTGTACCTGGTACGAAGATGTCACGACCCAATTTTTTGGGCCATGACAGGCACATGGGTCCAATGGACATAATCCACTAAACCCAAGCAAGCCTATTATTTATCTTACTTATAATTCCATCTATTATCACTAAGTCATATTTCATAACTTTGAATCAAAATAGTGATATACATTGTCAACTCGTACTGGCATTACTCATTTAAAATTTACATTAAGTTCATCTATACATAACAAAATAATACTCGACTTCCAGCGGAGGGACTTAGATGAATATACAGTTACCAAATGCCGAGACACCTACCAAAAGATGGACACAGGTCTACAAGGACACCTCGTCCTAATTATCGACTGCCTCGTGATCTGAAAATATGAATTTTTATAAAACATGAGTACAATACTCAGTGAGTAAATATTAGAAGGGAACAAGCAATCTCAAGCAGGAAATTTGACAATCATGATGCACCGGTTGAAAATAAAGCCATTTTCATCTAACTACTATTCCAAACCCTTTTTCCCTTACCTAGAAATTTATTACGCATTCAAGGATTAAACATCCTTGAATTTACACCGATCCTTCTAGCAAAGTAGTAAAACTGACGGTTATTTACAAATCGTCACACAATAAGGGTTTCACAACCCGTATGATTCATATATGCATGTATCACGTACAATTTCATTCACCAATTGTTCTATCAAGCAAGATAGCAAAATTAACGGTTTATCATAAACCGCCACAAACAAGGGTTTCACATACCACACAATCAAACATATACACACAAGGATATGAGCAATTATATACACCGCCAAGTCTTCACTATTCTTGGTGGTACAAAGAAATAACTATCGGAGTACTCGGTAAGGGGTATCACTCAATATCCATCTTTGCACACCTTTGAATTTTTAGGAAATTGTGGGCGTTACGTATCGCCGTCCCCACAACCTTTATCATTAAACCGGCATTGCACTTCCCACTCCGCACATGCACGATTGTAATTATCACATCCTTTGTCATTCAACTAGCATTGCACTTCCCACTCCGCACATGCACAGTTGCATCAATTCCACCATAATTTATTAATAATGCATATCAGCATAATACAAGGGTACACAGATTCAGTACACTTAATTTCACACAATTTCTCAATAATACATGTAGGCATCATACAGATATACACAGATGCATCGCAATCGTATTTAACATCACTGAAATATTTTCACCAAAGGCTTGTTCCCGAGATTCATTTTTAAATGGGAATTAGATATAATCATTGACGCATTTCATTTCAACTTAATCAGAATTCCCAAATAAATTTTGAAATGCAAATTCACTCACAGGTGTCGAAAATTCAGATTCCGGGTGCACTCGGACTAATAGTCCTCAAGCGCAATTCCTTTGCCTTTTTCGGACGTCTCACTACCTTGTCAAATAACAAAGTCAAGGAATTTACTATATTGTCCCTAAATTGATATAAACTAATTTAAATTACTAATGCTTGATATGTAAATGCAAAAATACGTTCGATTACCGCTTAATCGCAGTATCGATTAAATTCGACCGATCACCCGATTAATTGGCGATTGTGTCCAAATCACCTCCAAATTAATCTATTTCTCCTCTAATACCTTAATCTACCACATACCATTTAAATAAAGCCAAATTCAGCATTAGAACCCTCACAGTTCCTTATAGAAAGATTCGATAATTTGGTGCACTAGCACCGAAATTTTTTCTACATAATCGTTTCACCTTAATTCATCATTTTCCAAGCCATTTTCCTTGAAATAAAAACAATCCCCCATTGATATTCAGCCCTCATGGTTCGACCAACAAGGAACCCTAGAGAAATTGAATATTTCTTTTGTATTTTTGTTCATAACCATGCTTAACTATCCATAAACACTAACATAGTCTAAATTCAAATTATTCTAACAACAATTCCTCTTCCATACCCAAATTTCAGAATTGAATTCATCATGATAACTCAATATTCAACCATGGAAATCAAGAACAAAAGCATGGGTAAGCTAGGTATCAAGGAGAATTAAAGAA
This sequence comes from Theobroma cacao, assembly GCF_053813885.1. Taxonomy (NCBI): domain Eukaryota; kingdom Viridiplantae; phylum Streptophyta; class Magnoliopsida; order Malvales; family Malvaceae; genus Theobroma; species Theobroma cacao. Next base: position 14,606,653 of record NC_142640.1, read on the forward strand.
ATTTTAACTTACCTAGCTTGTTTCCTTGATTTCTTCACTTTTTCTTTGAATTTCCACCTAGGTTTTCTTGTTTTTCCCTTTGTTCTTCCTTTTTTCTTGTTGCTGGTTGTCTAGGCCGAATATGGTGAGAGAATTGGGGATTTAATGGGCAGATTTCTATAGAAAATAATAAAATAATCAAGCATGCCACGTGTCACATGCTTATTGCCCCAAATTTTAACTTTTTGACTTTTTCTTCTTAATTTTCCACCACAAATATTCTGGTATTTATCCAATCCTACCACAATGAAAATCCCTTGGTCTTGACAAGTGCTGGGGTGAAAAATTTGACGATTTGCCCCCGAAGAGAAAAAATTACGATTTTGCCCCTATACTCGGAAATATACCGGAATCACATTATTTCTACTTTTCAACCTCAAATAACACTAATATTGATCAATATTAACCAAATGGGGTAAAAATCGTTTCATAAAAATTTCGTTTAGTCCTTTAGTGGTAAAATTACCATTTTGCCCTTGTGCTCCAAAAATACCGGGAATCACAATTTTTCATTGCTAAACATCATTTTATACTCCAATAATCATAATTATATTTTATATAATTATTCTTGATCAAATGTGATCAAATCTTGGCTAGAAATCTCCATTTTATCATCAAATGGTAAAATGATCGTTTTGTCCCTAATCGGTCAATTTTCCTAATTGACTCCAAACTGGATCTTGAACTCCGAATCACTATCCTAAACCATTCTGTGGGTTTCAAAATTTCAATTTCCTCTTAGAATTTCTATTTGAACTAGTTCAAGGCTCGATTTAACTTAATTATACCACTCGATACAATACCGTTTTTTAATCGAGCTTGACAGGGTCTCACAGAAGAACCACATGGCACTCATCATCATAAAGAATTTCACATATTCATACATATATCATCAACACATATTGAACGTATGTAGACTCGTGCTACAACTTTAATCTTTCTTGTAGGGTATGTGGAACTACATAACATATTATCACAAAGAACCATGTTTCACATGTTCTAATATTCCTCATATAAAACACTTCATAATCTTAAAGGTAAGAACATCTACCTTTACTTTAGCATTCACCTCTAGTTTTCCATAGCAATAATTTAGGTACTCTTTTACCATGAATTGTATTTCTCCCATAATACTCAATCATCATGTCTACCATCAAGGATGGAGGTGGGAACTTGCATCCAATTATCATCCATAACTCCATTCACATTTCTCACTCATAATCATACCAGAATTGAAACATTTGAAGTAAAACATTTGAAAAGGCTTATCCCCTTTGTTGAAAACTAATACATAATAGTGATATTTACATACATATTTAGATTGTTAAACTTCTTTGAAAACATTTGGATAAATTCATTTGATTTAATATTGTAACCATGGTATTCAAATCATGCAAGCCAAACAACTCAATAAACCATGCTTAGCTCTACCATATTAAAATATTTTAAAGAGGTGTATCCACTCACCTCGATGGAAGCATGCTTCTAAGCTTTGCTTCACCAAACCTCGCTCGTAATTCGAACCCAACAAATTTTAACACAACAATTTCTAACATAAGTTTTCTATTTTTTTTCTAGCAAACCCATTTATTCGAAACTAGTCAAGTAAACACATTTCCTTTGTTCTAAGCAAAAAATCCATAAAACTTTAAAGCCAAATCTTAGATAATAAATCCTTGAACATCCTTATCTCAAACACCTCCTTAGAGAGGAAAACCCCATAAAATACTTTACTCAAAAATGAGCTAAATAAGCTAAAAATAATGAATTCTTAGAGTTAGGGCACAACCTTGGTATTTAAGCTCAAAAATGTCAAATCATACCTTAAAATTGAGATTATAAGGTTGAATCCCTAGTAAATGAAGTCCATGGAGATTGGAGAAAGGTTTGAAGAGGAAGAGAGAGTGTTTAAAGGCTAATGCAAATGTAAAATAAGGAGAAAATCATGTTTTAGGGGTTTTCCCCTATAACTCTAAGGTCGAGTTTTTAAACTGGTAGTTGATCCTCAAGCTTAATTTTTGTCGACCCCAAACCAGAAACTCATTTTTGAACTCCATGTTGCTAGTGTCAACTTTTAGCCTTTGGGGGTCGACCCTTAAGCTTCTAGAAGTTATTCTAAGTGTTTCATCTCGTGAAGATCTACCCTACCTTGCTTGGGGTTGATCCTTAACACATGTAGTAGCTATTTAATGATTTTGTACCCCTTAGTAATGACATTTCAAGCTTAGATTTGGAAAAAAAAAATCCTTTCCTTTGGTTTCCTTTTTCAACCATTCTTCAACAATCATCACTCCATAATTAAAACACCATATGAAGGATAAATTTAAAACTCCATGGTTTGGATAACTCATTCAATAATTTATAAAGAAATAGTCTGATTCGCACATCTTTATTGAAAATTTTCCAAACTACACTTAGATGAAAAGTTGGGGTTTTACATGTACATGATGAAATACATCTCTCATGTTTTGGTTAAGTGGTACGATGAATGGGTCGTGTTGGAGGCTTGCTTGGGTCTAGAAAACTATATCCATGTGGATCCTTGCATCAGTCATGGACTTAGAGTTGGGTCATGACATGGATTCTCAAGGGTAAAAATCAAGATTTTTGAGCTAATGGAGATGTTTCCTAAGCCCACCAAGTTAGTTACTCGTTTCAACCATGTATCAAGAATTAGAGGCTTCACACCCATCCGATCTCTTATTGATGCGAGATTTGTGACATTCTATTCCTCCTAATTATATAATGCTCTTGTTGCACTAGTTCTTTTATACATAAAGGAGAGGGGTCGCACCTTAGTCCAAGTCTACCTCGACCTTGGTATCTCTCATGGGGTTCTTACAACAATGAACATTTAGGTCTACTTTGATACTTTTTTTTTTCACAAGTCCACATTTCCAATCTAAAAGACATGCTTGATAAATGGAGGTAGGGTGAGCATCAATCGATTTTGATTATGGAGGAAACCAAAACCGATCAAACCGAATGGGTTACACACCTTATCAAAATTGTCAAAACCAATGAAGAAACCAAGCAAACCAAAATAGACCACAGCTCGGTTAGTTAAGATTTTATTAGGCTTAGGCTTAAAAGCCCTAAGTTTAAAAATAAGCTCTTATTGTTGCACTTAATACCCATATCAAACAACCATAAATTAATTCAACAATTAAGGCTTATTCATCACAACTATATGTCATCACTCATCACTCATAAGTCTTTACTTTGGCTTTGAGAGTTGGGACTAGCAACAACTAGTGAGGAAGGCTTAGGTAGTGGCTGGCGAAGAGGTGAGGTCTATCACGACACAAACTTGGGGGTTTGTGATCAATGCATAAGCCCCACAGGCAAGGCCCAAGAGACTCGAGCAAGCCTCAAAATTCCAAATTATACATACCACATAGCCAAATGTTTCATAACATAAATATTCATTTAATATTCAATTCAAATATATAAGTGTTGCCCTTGGCACATAATTTGTATACAGTATTTAATACATTTCTCACAAGGCCATACATTAGCCGCATAGCGAGTTTGTATCATACAACCCTTATGCAAATATAAATAGCAACATTGTGTTTGCACAAATCCCAAATATACATGGTTGGGAAACCAATACCACAAGCAAATGCTAACATAGTTCAAATTCAGTGGAGTGGACTCACTGGATAGGGAACGTACTAGATGCCAAAAGTTTTATCATGAGCAAAGTTAGCCATGTAGTCTCATAGCTTACCTATTTGCACATGGTACAATAAAAGGGTGAGTCATTTAATACTCAGTGAGGGAAAAGACTAATATAGCATAAAAATTCTCATATATATATATATATATAGGCATATCTAGCCATAAGACAATCATAATCAAACATCTCCAAAGGTGAAAATGCGAGGATCATTCTAATAACCTATGTGCATTTCACGGTGAATTGTTGCAACGTCATCTCAATGGCATACTCATATTCAATCAATGATCAAACCAATGTCTCCAAATAAATGCATAATAATCAAAACTTATCTTTATAAACACATCATCGATTAAGCTCTATAGGCACATTTTAGTTACCGAACACAACATCACACTCAAAATATAATTTGTTTACCTCAAAGCCTTTCATCAATTATTAATCATATTTCAATCATATCTCTCAAATGTTAGGGGCACATCAGTTATCCTTAAGGAGCCTCCACATTGGTATATATATTATTAGGTTGATCCTTAATGTCACAACCTGGAACCTCCTTCGGGCCTATGACAACCGTCGTGACCTCCCAATTGACACTCATTACCCGAAATACCAATCAAAACCCCGCAAGGCTTACATATCAGTTTCTTGCCTTTCCTGTGAGCAATCGTTGTTAAACATTCTGTTTTAAACAATTACCAGTCGTTTTCGACTCAAGTAAATCGAAAGATAAAAATTATTTTATTATTATTTTTTTTTAAAAGGATTTATAGATAAATATTACTATTCAAAATATTGATTAAAATATAGCATTATTATATAAAACAATATTTATAGAAACATGTGTAAGTAATCTTTTGTAACGTGGAAGTAAAATAAATTCATACATACAATAATTTACAAAGTTATAATGTATAATAATAATTACAATGACAAGTGGCCTGTAAATACACAAAGTGTTGGTGATAGTAACCTATTGTCTATGAGATAGAGGGGTCAACTGGAATCCTTGACAAAATCGGGTATCTACAAGCTACCACAGGCCTGAAATATTTGGAAATGAGGTGGGTGAGATTTTGCAATCCCAATGAGTAAACAGACATTATTATAAATATCTAAAGGCGAGTAAAATGGTGGCAAGTTTAAACAACAAATCACAAGCCATTTCATAAAGTTTTCAATTTATTTCTTAAACCATAAAATATTTGAATTTACCAAAACAGTTGTTAAGGCTTATGACTTTTATTAGAAACAGGGCTCAAGCCAAAAACTAGTCTTCGGGGATACCTTGGTCGAGGCATCTAACCGAGTCCATCAAGGTTGTTAAGATATTTACATGTTAAACACATGTTGGTTTTGAAAACAAGTCGTTTCTTGGCGTTGGTCGAGTTACACATTCACGTGGGGGTTCGACGTGAACCGAGCTTTAACACTACCCCAGGAGTTACCTCATTGCCTCTACAATTAGAGTAACTATGTAACCGGGTTTACCGTACCCCTCTAATAGGCAGTCCACAGAAACCCGTCACTGCAGTGACTAAACCCACCAATTTTAATAAAATTTCAACAGTATAACGTGGCTTTTATTTATTTACCAAGCCTGCATAGTAAAAAACAGCTTACATAAATTCTCAATGCAATTATAAAATATAGCCACATATACTCATATATCATAAGCCATTCATAGAAAAATATATTTTTCAAGACAATTAGCAACCTCAAATTACTCAATTTCATGATCAAAAGTTTCTTATTTCAGATAATCAACACAATATATTTATTTGTCACATTTATTTCTAAAACATCAAAAGTCCCATTTTAATCTCATTTTCGTTTCATAAAATACATGAAGAGCATTAAAAATAAACTCTAGATAATTTACAATAATAATAGGTTTACTCACCGCTTGTACAAATTAAATATTTTTTAGGTGCCCCGATCACTGTTCGTCGAGAACGACTTCCTTGCCTTTACCGGAAGGCTCTCCTCCTAGACACATTGCAGAAATTACACAATTCACCACATTGATGCTAAATCACTATATAATTGACTTAAATCCTATACTAATGCATGGTATGAAATGAAATAGCCTAAAACGGCTTAAATGCGGTATTAACCTATTTTTGGCATTTTACTCGATAAATTGCTAACGTGCTCCATTTTAGCTCTAAATTGTCCCATTTTCTCTCCAACATTTCTAACCATTAAATATCAGCCAATAACCCTCTAAAATCACCAAAATCAGCTCACTTTCCTCCTTGAAAAATTCGGTCAAAAATGGGACAATAACTCGGTTAATTTTTCACATTGTTTTTCTATCACATTTAACCATTTTTCATCATTTTCTCTTCATTTCTCTTAGAATAAAAATCAGGTCATCATCATTGTACATCACTAAATATTCGGCCAAGGGTGGGTATTGTGAGAATTTCATGCTTTTTTGCCCAATTTGATTTCTATACACATTTAACTAACTAAAACTACCAATTTAACTAAGAATCAGAACATAAAAATTTCAAAATCCTTCCCCTTGAATTTCGACCAGCCCTTGGTATCACTTTTTGATCTCTCTCCTCAAGCATACTAAATAGAAACAAAGGCATAGGAAAAGTAGAAATCAAGCTAAAGTCAAAAAATCTTACCGTTAGACGCGTAAACGGACAAAAAACGCGAATTCCCTTTTGAATTTTTTAGTTTTCCTTTGGTTTTTCTCTTTTCTTCCTTTCCTCTCTATTTTCTCTCTTATTTTCTCCTTATGGCCGACCATCACCTGATGTGGGGTTTAAATGGGCTGATTTTCCTTTAAAATAATATTAAATCATAAAAAAAAGTGCCATGTGTCACTTTTCCATTGGCCCGTTTTTAAAATTTCATCCTTTAAACTTCAAATTTTCACCACTTAAAATACCATAGTTATTCATACCAAAAATAAATAAATCTTATGATTTTGACAAGTTTTGGGTGGTGAAAATTACGATTTTACCCCGAGGTGACAAAATTACCGTTTTGCCCTTATGTTCCAAAAATTACCGTAATTGAAATTTTTCACTTTCTATCATTAAATTATACTCCAAATAGTTAATCCTGGTCAAAATTTTCACTCCATGATCAAATTATTATCTTAGGTGGCAAAATGACGATTTTGCCCCTAAACATCAAAATTTTCAATTTTTCCCCAAATGAACCCTCGAACTCCGAACAATCATTTTTAGTCATTCCTGAACTGTAAAATATTAAATTTCATCCTACCATTCCTATTTGAACTAGTTAGAGGTTAAATCAACTCAAGTGTACCGTTAGGTACAATATCGGGTTTCGTCTATTCTTAGGGGCTTTCCTAACGTAATAACATGTTACTCAGTGCATGTATGTCATGACATATGTTTATAGGGTCGGGTTTTATAATTCTACCCCCCTTAAAATAAAATTTTAACCTCAAAATTTCACTTACCAGATTCGACAAATAGATACGGGTATTGGTTCCTCATCTGATGCTCTACTTCCCATGTCATTTCCTCCATTCGAGCGCTTTTCCACAACACTTTGACCATTGAAATACTCTTGTTCCTCAATACTCGATCCTTTTGATCCAAGATACTCACAAGTTGCACCTCGAACTTCAATCGTCATGCAACTCGATTGGAGGTGCTTCGAGGATGTGAGAGGGATCTGGTACATATTTCTTAAGCATGGAGACATGGAAAACGTTGTGGATCCGATCTAACTCCAAAGGTAGTTCTAACCGATAAACCACTGGTCCAATTCTCTCAATGATTCGGAATGGTCCAATATACCTCGGGTTAAGCTTTCCCCGCTTTGCAAATCGAATCACACCTTTCCACGGAGAAACCTTAAGAAAAGCTCTATCATCAATCTTAAACTCCAAGTCTTTTCTCCGTTTATCTGCATAGCTCTTCTACCTATCCTGGGCTACATTTAGCCTTTCTCATATAACCTTGATCTTGTCATTAGTTAGATTGATCAATTCCACACTAACTAACTTTCTTTCACCCACTTCATCCCAACAAAGTGGAGTACGACATTTCCTTCCATATAAAGCTTCGTACGGTGCCATACCAATGCTAGACTGGAAGCTGTTATTGTAAGTAAATTCCACTAACAGCAAGTGTCTATCCTAACTCCCAAGAAAATCCATGACACAAGCTCTCAACATATCCTCCATAGTCTAGATAGTCCTCTCGGACTGACCATCCATCTGTGGGTGAAAAGTAGTGCTAAATTTCAATTTGGTTCTGAGAGCTTCTTGAAATTTTAGCCAGAGTCGAGAAGTGAATCGAGGATCTCGGTCTGACACAATAGAAACGGGGACTCCATGTAGCCTCACAATCTCATCTATATAGAGCTGAGCCAACTTCTCAATAGAGTATGAACTATGGACAGCTAAAAAGTGAGCAGACTTAGTCAACCGATCTACGATCACCCAGATCGCATCCTTTCCCCTCTGTGTCCGTGACAGTCCCAAAACAAAATCCATAGTTACATGCTCCCATTTTCACTCGAGAATAGGTAAAGACTAAAGTGTACCTGCTGGCCTCTGATGCTCTGCCTTAACTTGTTGACATACGAGACACTTTGTTACCTGCTACGTCTCGCATCATACCTGGCCACCAATAATTCTCCCTGATAGTCTTATACATCTTGGTGCTTCCGGGATGTAATGCATAAGCAGATGAATGGGCTTTTTCCATGATCGCCTGTCTCAGCTGGTTTCCCTCAGGAACACAAACTCGGTCTCTAAACATCAAGACATTATCTTCTCTGAATCTAAACTCACTAACTCCCCCATTGGTCAATTTTTGAATTTTTTTTCTTAACTCATCATCAGACCTCTGAATGTCCTTAATCTGATTAACTAAAGAAGATCACACAATGAAGCTTGCCAATAAGGATCCATCCTCACCATTTCTCAACTGGACCCCAAGATATTTCATCTCTAATAATGCTGGAAAATAACAACTCTGAAGTACGGCTAAAGACGATGAAGACTTACGACTTAAGGCATCAGCTACAACATTCGCCTTTCCTGGATGATAGTCTATCACCAAGTCATAATCTTTTATCAACTCCAACCATCGCCTTTGCCTCAAATTAAGCTCTTTCTGAGTAAGCAAATATTTTAAACTCTTGTGATCCGTAAATATCCAACAATGCTCACCATACAAGTAATGCCTTCAGATTTTTAAAGCAAACACCACCGCTGCTAACTCTGAATCATGGGTAGGGTAATTTGCTTCATGCCTCTTTAGTTGTCTAGAAGCATAAGCCACAACTTTTTCATCCTGCATCAGTACGCACCCCAACCCCAACTTTGAGGCATCACTATATACTACAAATCCCTTACCACTCACAAGAAGTGTCAATACTGGAGTAGATGTTAACCGGTTCTTCAGCTCTTGAAATCGACTTTCACACACATCGTCCCACTTAAACTTAACTCCCTTACGAGTTAGACGGGTCAAAAGAGCTGCTATTAAGGAAAATCCCTGAACAAACCTCCGATACTAACCGACTAATCCGAGGAAACTACGAATCTCCGTCACTATCTTAGGTTGCTCTCATTGTAAAATTACCTCTATCTTCCTGGGATCAACATATATTCTAGCTCCCGATACTACGTTTCTCAAGAATACCACTTCCTGTAACCAAAACTCACACTTCGAAAACTTTGCATACAACTATCTTTCCCGTAAAGTCTGTAATACTATACGCAAATGGATAGCGTGCTCATCATTATCTCTCGAGTAAACTAGGATGTCATCAATGAATACAATAACAAACTTGTCCAAGGGTGGAACACCCTGTTCATGAGATCCATAAAAACTGTCGGTGCGTTAGTTAACCCGAAAGGCATGACCAAGAACTCATAATGACTGTACCGAGTCTTGAACGTTGTCTTGGGTACATCCTATTCTTTAACCCTCAACTGATGATACCCAGACCTTAGATCAACCTTAGAAAACACTGTGGCTCCCTGTAATTGATCGAAAAGATCATCAATCCTCAGCAACGGATACTTGTTCTTCATGGTCATTCTGTTAAGCTGTCGGTAATCTATACATAATCGAAGTGTACCGTCTTTCTTTTTCACAAATAAAATTGGTGCTCCCCACAGAGATGTACTAGGGCGTCTAAAACCCTTGTCCACTAACTTTTTCAACTGTACTTTCAACTCCTTCAACTCTGTCGGAGCCATTCTATATGGAGGAATAGAGATAGAGGCAGTACCCGAAAGTAAGTCAATGGTGAATTCGAACTCACGATCGGGAGGAAATCTCAGTAATTCATCAAGAAATACATCAGGGAACTCACTTACTACGGGGACATTCTCTAACTTAGGTTCCTCCCTCGATATATCATTCACGTGAGCCAAGTATGCCGGATATCCATTTCGTACCAATTTCAAAGCTTTGAGGGCTGAGATTACACAAAACGGTAATATTTCCCGTAAATACAACTTCTGCTCCCTCTGAACTCTGAAGAATCACTTCTTTCTTAAAACAATCCACCTTTGCTCAATGTGCAGACAACCAATCCATACCCAAGATCAAATCAAAGCCCCGAATCTCCAAAGGGATTAAATCACCCATAAATTCTTCTTCCTCAACTTTAATACCACAGTCTCTATAATACGTATTTCTTACTAACTGCTCACCCAGAAGAGTATGCACTACAATCTCTTCCTCTACTGGTGACAGGTTCCTATCTGAGAATGATGCAAATGATATGCTCACGTATGATCTATCGGAGCCCGAATCTATCAAAACATGTGCATCTCTATCAAACACAATCATAGTACCTGTCACTGTGCTAGGTCGAACTCGGGCTTCATCCTCAATCACTGCAAAAACCCTGGTCAAAATCTAGGGCTACGGTTTGGAAGATGGCTACTCTGGGGTATTACTCCCCATGCCTGACCGTATCACTAGGCCTTGTCTAGATTGTGATCCCGAAATGTCTCTCCATGGTATACTAGGACGAGTCAGAGGAGTAAAAGTAACTACTGTATCTCGTCTCAACTGAGGACAATCTCTCTTGATATGCCACTGTTGGCTGCATTAAAAACACTTTACAAGCTTTCTACATGACCTAACATGAAATTCTCTGCAATTACGACATCTGTCCAATCCTCCTGAAGTTCCCCCCTGACTACTCATCACTGGCCAATCAAATCTAGAAGATCTCGGCTGTGACTGCTGAGATGGAGGTCTAGTGGATGCCACAGACGTTGAGGTAGTACTTCCTATAGTAGATGTCGAATCTCTGCCTCTCTTTAAAGACTGACCCAGGAACTTAGGCAGATTCTTTCTCTTTGCAAACTCAGCTCGGATCTGTCTATTCTAAATGGCGAGCTTCTCAGCCTGTAAAGCCATCTGCACAACTTTCTTATACGACTCCTTGCCAGTCACTATCATACGCTCTCGTATCTCATTACGGAGTCTTTCCTCAAAGTAGTTTACCTAGTCTTGCTCCAATTTCACCAACTCAGGTACATAAGACATCAGCTCGTTAAAACGAGTCTCATACTCCTCAATGGTCATGTTCCCTTGTTTCAAGCTCAGAAATTCTCTCTTTTTCTCTTTTTGATGGAAATAGGTGTAGTACTGACCATCGAACTCTCAGAGAAAATTCGTCCAAGTCAGCGATATAGGAGAGCGAGACTTTACTAAACTCCACCAGGTACGGGCTTTCTTCTCAAATAACCATGTAGCCACCTTTAATTTCATCTCATCATCTAATCTCATATCTGTCAATGTCTCCGATACTTGAATAACCCAATCCCTAACTACGGTCTCATCCAACTCACCAGTAAACGAGACGCAACCTAACTGTCTAGCTTCCTTCAATTTCTTAGAAATGGAGACGTCGGGTGTTTGGGGTGGAATAGAAGGTGGTGGTACTGGGGCTATTACAGGGAAAACAGCGGGTGGAACGGGACCAGCCTGAGCCTGGCCGGTAAGAGCAACGAGAAAAGTCGCTAATGCTTGAGCTGCCTTGGGTGACATGGCAGGTACGCCAGGAGCAGCAACAGGTGGTGGAAGAGGTATAGGAATGTCAGTAGACTCAGCAATAGGGGCTACTCTAAAAGAAGACGCAGCCGACTCCTCTTCTATGAAATTCGATTGACTCTGTCTAAGGTGACCTCTTCTGCAACGACCTCTCTCTAGTAGCTACCGACGTCCAATACTTTTGAAAAAGACTCGCCAAGTCTCGAACAAGCCTGTCTAGAATTTGCTTGTTAATCCACTACATTCAATCATCATATAATATTGATACTTTCATATACTAACTTGAACCATAAATATAAAAATCAATACAAACTTTTTCCTTTTTATTCGTAAGTATATGTATTAAAATCTATAATCTCCAAATTAATGCTTATATAAAAATTTAGAATTTGTTTACAACTTAATAAATAAAATGCTACGACTTGACCTCTAACAGCAGAGCGACTCGGAATAAAATGCTAGGAGATGCCTTTACCTATTCACAGTGGACCGAATGCGTCACTGACTACATGCTGGGCTGATCCCTATCTGCAAAAGGGGAAATAAAAGGGGTGTGAGTCTCATCGACTCAGTGATAATTATCGACTCAGCGAGTAGGACGCAGATGGGAAACAAGTAAATGGCAGATTAGTTTAATATAAAAATGCAGATTATAAAAATAATTCGTTTCAAACTGGGATTTGTGCCTTATATAAAAATTGAGAATTTCTTATAAAGTTTAAATAATCGAGGTAATAAAATTTTTTCACATCAAAATATATTAATAATCATTTTCGAATCAAATCAATAAAATTTAGCAAGCTCAAGTGAAACCAAATAATATTTAAAATCATGCCCAAATCATAACTCGCCCCATATGCAAGGAATTACAGATTTATTTCACAGATAAACATATAGGGGAGTTGCAAAAAATCGTTTAATTCCTTTTTCACCATGCAGAGAAATATAATTCATAATATTAAAACTTATTTCAACTCATATAAAACCATTACATTTTTGTCAAAAATAAACAACATGGCTTATGACTTTCTTAAAAACTTGGCTTGTGCCAAAATCATTCTCATACTCGGTTGTCAGGGATACGTTGGTCTGGGGCTATCCCAACCGAATCCGTCAAGGCTGCTAAAAAGTAATGTACGCATAAATCATATTTTTATTTTGAAAACACAGCCGTTCCTTGGCGTTAGCGGAGTTCATCATCACGAGGTGGTTTGGCGTGACGTGAACTCTAGCCATACCTCAGGAGATACCCTATGCGCCTCTCCGACCGAGGTACATATATAACCGAATTTCGTACCCCTCTAATAGGCTGGTCCACAGAATCCACCCACTGCAGCAAGCTAAACCCACCATACAATAAACTTTGCAATAGCATGACATAGCAATTATTTCACAATCCAGCCTCTTAAGGCTAAATACACAGTTAATATATTTCAACACAAATACCAATTCAACTAATCATGCAAATATTGTCACAAGCCATTCGATTCAAAATACAATTTATAACACAACAAGTAGCAATCTCCAATTACTTTTGAATTTCTTGGTTAAAATGAAATCACCTTTTAAAAGAATTCAAATTTGATCTTCAAGAGGATATTTTAAATCTTTCTCAAAATATCGGTCCCCACATCATGTTAAAACTCTCTTTTTGTAAAATGTTCATTGTAAATATTTGCATGATATTTTGTATCAAAATAGCATGGTGAATATGTAATAAATTTCATGAATGCACACCACACAAACAATAAGTCACAATTTCCTTTGATAAAAATCTTTTCGAAAAGCTTGTTTCCCAGTTTAAAACACTTTATGTCTAAAATATATATATATATATATATATATTTCAAATGATTTCTAAAAATAACTTACACCCACAATTCCTTAAAATTCTATCAACGCATGCTTTCCATAAATTTTGCACTTCACGTAAAATATATGTACATGTATATATATACGAAATTCTTTAAAATTGACACCCCCTACTCACCTCATAATAGTGGGATATTACTTCACTATTGATTCGTATGCGTATAATTATTCCTATTTATCGGTCACATACTTTGTTCGGCACGCCTCCACGACAACTTTCCTAGCAACTTAATTAAAAATTCCTTAAGCAACTTGCATATTTTTCATCCAAAATATGCACAATATTAAACTACCCATAAATCTTAAAATATAAAATTAACTTACCATTGGGCCTTCTCCATGGGCTTCTCCATTTTTCCCATTTGGGCCAAACCTATTTATTTTTATTTTCTATTGGGCCATGCCCACTTATTTTCTATTGGGTCATGCCCATTTATTTTCTATTTGGGTCATGCCCATTTTTATTTTCTATTTGAGCCATGCCCATTTTTATTTTCTACTTCTTTTCTTTTTTTTTCTTTTCCTTTCTTTTTTCTTTCTTTCACCGTCACTTCCTTCACCACCATGTCTTCCTCTCTTCACCACCGTGGCTTCCTCTCTTCCTTGGGTCATTTTCTTCCTCCTCCGGTGGCAGCACTTTCAGCTCTCTTTTCCTCAAAAATTTGGCAGCACCAAGTTACTTTTTCTCCCTCAAATTGGTAGCACAATGCTATCCAATTTTTCTGCACAAATTGGCAGCGAACAGCTCCAATTTTTCTGCACAAACAGCTCCAATTTTTCTGCAGCAAACAACTCTAACTTTTCTGCACAAACAACTCCCATTTTTCTGCAGCAAACAGCTCCAATTTTTCTGCACAATTTTTCTACACAAATTGGCAGCAAATAGCTCCAATTTTTTTGCACAAATTGGCAGCACTTTGCTGCCCTTTAATGGCAACAAAACCTCTAAAATTTTCAGCTACAAATTCACACAATTTCAGCAGCAAAAACCTTGAATTTTCAGCACCAAAATCAACCATAGAAACCTCAAAAATTCCAACAATTAACTTCAAAAAAGTCAGCTTTCCTACCTCAAAATTTTTAGCTTTCTTCTTCCTCCAAAATTGCAGCAAAAATTTACTTTTTCCTTCCTCAAAGTGCAGCAAAACCATTCTCTTTGCTCTTCCTCTCTCGCGGTTCTTTCTCTCCCTTTTTCTCTTCATTTCTTTCTTCCTTTATTTTTCTTCTCTTTTTCTTCTTCACTAACCGACTTAACTTTTCTCTCTTCCTTTTTCTTTCCTCACATGGCCGGCCCCCACCTTTCTTTCTACACTCTTCTCTTTTGTTTTCTTTACTTTTTTGTCTTTCTTCCTTTCTTTTGTATGGCCGGCCATTCACCTCACTTGGTTCCAATTTAATATTATTCCAAATAACTTTGACTTTTCTTCATTCCCATCCAAACCACATCATTTCCATTCTTGACTCATGTGATCACTCATGTACATATAAAAATATTGTTTGACTTTTCAACATCTTTTCTTCATTATTTTATCATCCATTTTATTTTTATTTTATTTTTATTTCTTCAAAACAATAAAATTTACATATTATGCCTTAACTTCATTTTATTTGGTACTCCATCTTCCAATTTTCGTATCTTAAAATTTAATCATTCCAACATGTTTAAAAATTCTAATTTTCTTCTATCTTCCTTTTCTTACACGTGTATAATCAAAATATCGAGATCGCATTTCAACGCGGTGTCACCATAATATTTAAATATTTACTTACCGGCGTTAGCTCGATTTAATAAAATCACGTTGTCACAATTATTGTCGTTTTCCTTCAAAATTCTTCTTTACTTCTTCTCCCCCACTTAAATTAGTCATATTCCATTTTTCATGACTAATTCCGATAACATATAAAATATTAATATTTTAATATTATTTTATTGAATAAAATATTATTTTATTTCAAAATTTTTCACTTGCCTTCTTTGGTCCCAAAATGCATTATTACATCTCGGTTTACTTCCGAATCATCCTTTAGCTTACTAATTCATCTCCAACAAAAATATTATTATTTAGTTGTTGTTTCTGCACGTGCGAAGCATTTTATTCTTGAACGTTCCTTTCATCCTTTGTTGCTCCTTAGCACGCCAATTCGCATCAAACGATCATTCGTTTGATCAATAAGGTCTTATTTGTGTCTAACAAGGGTGCGGGCTATTACATCTTCTCCTACCGGTAGATCTAGTGATAGGTGGTAGCTCACATCGAGGAGGCATAATGATCTACAAAAAGAACGAAATTGGTTTAAACGATTTAAGACTCTATATGCAACTACATGCAACTAACTAATCTTAACTAGGCCACACTGACATTGTAAATTATTTTAAAATAACTTTAAATCCAAGAACTTTAAAAATCAAAAACTTCTTTCAAAACCATAAGCTTTTAAACCAAAAGCTTTGATACCAACCGAATTGTCACTACCTGGAACCTCCCTCGGGCCCATGACAACCGCCGCGACATCCCGATTGACACTCATTACCCGGAATGCCAATCGAAAGTCCGTAAGGCTTACGTATCAGTTTCTTGCCTTTCCCGTGAGCAATCGTTGTTAAACATTCTGTTTTAAACAATTACCAATCGTTTCCGGCTCAAGTAAATCAAAAGATAAAAATTATTTTATTATTATTATTATTTTAAAAGGATTTATAGACAAATATTACTATTCAAAATATTGATTAAAATATAGCATTTTTATATAAAACAATATTTATAGAAACATGTGTAAGTAATCTTTTGTAACATGGAAGTAAAATAAATTCATACAAACAATAATTTACAAAGTTATAATGTACAATAATAATTACAATGACAAGTGGCCCGTAAATACACAAAGTTTTGGTGATAGTAACCTACTGTCTGTGAGATAGAGGGGTCAACTGGAATCCTCGAAAAAATCGGATATCTATAAGTTACCACAGGCCTGAAATATTTGGAAAGGAGGTGGGTGAGATTTTGCAATCCCAATGAGTAAACAGACATTATTATAAATATCTAAAGGCGAGTAAAATGGAGGCAAGTTTAAACAACAAATCACAAACCATTTCATAAAGTTTTCAATTTATTTCTTAAACCATAAAATATTTGTAATTTACCAAAATAGTTGTTAAGGCTTACGACTTTTATTAGAAACAGGGCTCAACCCAAAAACTAGTCCTTGGGGATACCTTGGCCAAGGCATCTAACCGAGTCTGCCAAGGTTGTTAAGATATTTACATGTGAAACACATGTTAGTTTTGAAAACAAGCCGTTCCTTGGCGTTGGCCAAGTTACACATTCACATGGGGGTTCGACGTGAAGTGAGCTTTAACACTACCCTGGGAGTTACGCTCCTCGCCTCTACAATCGGAGTAACTATGCAATCGGGTTTACCGTACCCCTCTAATAGGCAATCCACGGAAACCCGTCACTGCAATGACTAAACCCACCAATTTTAATAAAATTTCGACAGTACAACGTGGCTTTTATTTATTTACCCAGCCTGCATAGTAAAAGACAGCTTACATAAATTCCCAATGCAATTATAAAATATAGCCACATATACTCATATATCATAAGCCATTCATAGGAAAATATATTTTTCAAGACAATTAGCAGCCTCCAATTACTCAATTTCATGATCAAAAGTTTCTTATTTCGGCTAATTAAGACAATATATTTATTCGTCACATTTATTTCTAAAACATCAAAAGTCCCATTTTAATCTCATTTTTGTTTCATAAAATACATGAAGAGCATTTAAAAATAAACTCTAGATAATTTACAATAATAATAGGTTTACTCACCGTTTGTGCAAATTAAATGTTTTCTAGGCGCCTCGATCACTGTTCGTCGGGTACGACTTCCTTGCCTTTACCAAAAGGCTCTCCTCCTAGACACATTGCAAAAATTACACAATTCACCACATTGATGCTAAATCACTATATAATTGACTTAAATCTTATACTAATGCATGGTATGAAATGCAATAGCCTAAAACAGCTTAAACGTGGTATTAACCTATTTTTGGTACTTTACCCGATAAATTACTAACGCACTCCAATTTAGCTCTAAATTGTCCCATTTTCTCTCCAACATTTCTAACCATTAAATATCAGCCAATAGCCCTTTAAAATCACCAAAATCAGCCCACTTTCCTCCTTGAAAAATTTGGTCAAAAATGGGACATTAACTCGATTAATTTTTCACTTCGTTTTTCTATCACATTTAACCATTTTTCATCATTTTCTCTTCATTTCTCTTAGAATAAAAATCAGTTCATCATCATTATACATCACTGAATATTCGGCCAAGGGTGGGTATTGTGAGAATTTCATGCTTTCTTGCCCAATTTGATTTCTATACACATTTAACTAACTAAAACTACCAATTTTACTAAGAATCAAAACATAAAAATTTCAAAATCCTTCCCCTTGAAATTAGCCAGCCCTTGGTATCACTTTTTGATCTCTCTCCTCAAGCATGCTAAATGGAAGCAAAGGCATAGGAAAGGTAGAAATCAAGCTAAAGTCGAAAAATCTTACCATTAGGCGCGTAAACGGACGAAAAACGCGAATTCCCCTTTGAATTTTCTAGTTTTCCTTTGGGTTTTCTCTTTTCTTCCTTTCCTCTCTATTTTCTCTCTTATTTTCTCCTTATGGCCGACCATCACCTGATGTGGGGTTTAAATGGGCTGATTTTCCTTTAAAATAATATTAAATCATTAAAAAGTGCCATGTGTCACTTTTCCATTGGCCCGTTTTTAAAATTTCATCCTTTAAACTTCAAATTTTCACCACTTAAAATACCATAGTTATTCATACCAAAAATAAATAAATCCTATGATTTTGACAAGTTTTGGGTGGTGAAAATTACAGTTTTACCCGAGGGTGACAAAATTATCGTTTTGCCCCTATGTTCCAAAAATTGCTGGAATTGAAATTTTTCACTTCCTATCATTAAATTATACTCCAAATAGTTAATCTTGGTCAAAAATTTCACTCCATGATCAAATTATTATCTTAGGTGGCAAAATGACGATTTTGCCCCTGAACATCAAAATTTTCAAATTTTCTCCAAATGAACCCTCGAACTCCGAACAATCATTTTTAGTCATTCTTGGACTGTAAAATATTAAATTTCACCCTACGATTCCTATTTGAACTAGATCGAGGTTAAATCAACTCAAGTGTATCGTTAGGTACAATACTGGGTTTCATCTATTCTTAGGGGCTTTCCTAGCGTAATAACATGCTACTCAGTACATGTATGTCATGACATATGTTTATAGGGTCGAGTTTTACACTTAAAGTTGTATCAAAGTAAATATCCATAGGCACATGTTAGTTGCCAAGGTGTCATAGCAGTTTCAAATCATTTTCATTTAAGTCTATCTGAGGTTATGTCACATCATTCACAAATCAAATCACAATCTTTGAGAGGTCCTCTCTCGACATAATCAAATCACACACGAGAGCCAATCGAGGAAGTCAAATCACACTCAAGGGCTAAGTCGTTGACAGAGCATCAAATCACCCTCATACAAAAGCAATGGGCAGAGAATTAAAGTCATCATCTAGAGTAATCTCCTAATGGACAACATTACTAGGAGTAATCTCAAATGGGTGGCATCATATACATAATCATCATCTAAAGTAATCTCCCAACAGATGTCATAGAAGTTCCTAAACTAGGAAGTCTTATGACTATGTGAGCCTAGACTAGGAAGTCTTGTGACTATGATGAATGTCACGACCCGGAACCTCCCTCGGGCCCATGACAATCGTCGTAACATCTCGATTGATACTCATTACCCGGAATACCAATCGAAACCCCGCAAGGCTTACATATCAGTTTTAAACAATTTCCAACCGTTTTCGGCTCAAGTAAATCAAAAGACAAAAATATAGTATTTTTATATAAAATAATATTTATAGAAACACGTGTAAGTAATCTTTTGTAACTTAGAAGTAAAATAAATTCATACATACAATAATTTACAAAGTTATAAGATACAATAATAATTACAATGACAAGTGGCCCATAAATACACCAAGTGTTGGTGATAGTAACCTATTGTCTGTATGATAGAGGGGTCAACTGAAATCCTCGACAAAATCGGGTATCTACAAGCTACCACAAGCCTGAAATATTTGGAAAGAAGGTGGGTGAGATTTTGCAATCCCAATGAGTAAACAGACATTATCATAAATATCTAAAGGCGAGTAAAATGGAGGCAAGTTTAAACAACAAATTACAAACCATTTCATAAGGTTTTCAATTTATTTCTTAAACCATAAAATATTTGTAATTTACCAAAACAGTTGTTAAGGCTTCTGACTTATATTAAAAACAAAGCTCAAGCCAAAACTAATCCTCGGGGATACCTTGGCCGAGGCATCTAACCGAATCTGCCAAGGTTGTTAAGATATTTACATGTTAAACACATGTTAGTTTTGAAAACAAGTCATTCCTTGGCGTTGGCCAAGTTACACATTCACGTGGGGGTTCGACGTGAAGTGACCTCTAACACTACCCCGGGAGTTACCCTCATCACCTCTACAACCGGAGTAACTATATAACCGGATTTACCGTGCCCTTCTAATAAGCAGTCCACGGAAACCCGTCACTGCAGTGACTAAACCCACCAATTTTAATAAAATTTCGACAATATAACGTGACTTTTATTTATTTACCCAGCTTGCATAGTAAAAGATAACTTACATAAATTCTCAATACAATTATAACATATAGCCACATATACTCATATATCATAAGCCATTCATAGGAAAATATATATTTCAAACTAATTGGCAGCCTCAAATTACTCAATTTCATAATCAACACAATATATTTTTATTTGTCACATTTATTTCTAAAACATCAAAAATCTCATTTTAATCTCATTTTCGTTTCATAAAATCCATGAAGAGCATTTAAAAATAAAATCTAGATAATTTACAATACTAATAGGTTTACTCACCGTTTGTACAAACTAATTGCTTTTTAGGTGCCCCGATCACTATTCGTCGGGTATGACTTTTTTGCCATTACTGGAAGGCTCTCCTCCTAAACACATTGCAAAATTTACCCAATTCACCACATTGATGTTAAATCACTATATAATTGACTTAAATCCTATACTAATGCATGGTATGGAATGTAATAGCCTAAAACGGCTTAAACGCGGTATTAACCTATTTTTGGCACTTTACCCGTTAAATTGCTAACGCGCTCCATTTTAGCTCTAAATTGTCCCATTTTCTCTCCAACATTTCTAACCATTAAATATCAGCCAATAACCTTATAAAATCATAAAAATCAGCTCACTTTCCTCCTTGAAAAATTCGGTCAAAAATGGGACATTTACTCGATTAATTTTTCACTTTGTTTTTCTACGCATTTAACCATTTTTAATCATTTTCTCTTCATTTCTCTTAGAATAAAAATCAGTTCATCATCATTGTACATCAATGCATATTCGGCCAAGGGTGGGTATTGTGAGAATTTCATGCTTTCTTGCCCAATTTGATTTCTATACACATTTAACTAACTAAAACTATCAATTTAACTAAAAATCAAAACTTAAAAAATTCAAAATCTCTCCCTTTGAAATTTGGCCAGCCCTTGGTTTCACTTTTTGATCTCTCTCCTCAAGCATGCTAAATGGAAATAAAGGCATAGGAAAGGTAGAAATGATGCTAAAGTCAAAAAATCTTACTGTTAGACGCGTAAATGGTCGAAAAACGTGATTTTCCCTTTGAATTTTCTAGTTTTCCTTTGGTTTTTCTCTTTTCTTCCTTTCCTCTCTATTTTCTCTCTTGTTCTCTCCTTATTGCCAGCCATCACTTAATATGGGGTTTAAATGGGCTGACTTTTCATTAAAATAATATTAAATCATTAAAAAGTACCATGTGTCACTTTCCCATTAACCCGTTTTTAAAATTTCATCCATTAAACTTCTATTTTTCACCACTTGAAATACCATAGTTATTCATACCAAAAATAAATAAATCCTATAATTTTGACAAGTTTTGGGTGGTGAAAATTACGGTTTTTACTTCGGGGTGACAAAATTACCGTTTTGCCCCTATGTTTCGAAAATTGCCGAAATTGAAACTTTTCACTTCCTATCATTAAATTATACTCCAAATAGTTAATCTTGATCAAAAATTTCACTCCATGATCAAATTATTATCTTAGGTGGCAAAATGATGATTTTGCCCCTAAACATCAAAATTTTCAATTTTTTCCCAAATGAACCTTCGAACTCCGAACAATCATTTTTAGTCATTCCTGGACTTCAAAATATTAAATTTCATCCTACGATTCCTATTTAAATTAGTTCGATGTTAAATCAACTTAAGTGTATCGTTAGGTACAATACCAGGTTTCGTCTATCCTTAATAACTTTCCTAGCGTAATAACATGCTACTCAGTGCATGTATGTCATGACATGTGTTTATAGGGTCGGGTTTTACAATGAACTTGTAAATAGTCACAAGACTTCCTAGTCTAGGCTCACATAGCTTAGGCCACTATGTGGCTTGCACTAAGGCACTTAACATAGCACATACAATTTACATATACATATCTTTAGGATATGCACATTCATCTAGGCAATTATATATATACATATATATAAATAATCCTCTAACCTAGGCATACTCATTTAGGCAATCATATTCACACACATACACGTGCGCACGTGCACACACACACACACACACATATAGTTTTGTAGCCTAGGCATTCATATAGCATTTAAGTACCATGGTAGTGCATTTACCAATGCATCATGCATCATATGCATTTTATTCAAAAATAAATCCCACTCACAGTGGCAATCAGAAACGCTCCACGGTTAAGTTTCAATCCTTAGCCTTCAACCGTCCTACAGCTCACCAACATGTTAGGTGGCTTCAACTTTCCCTTAAACACATCACAACATACAAATAATATTATATCTTAACTTTCAAAATTTACTAGCTTTTTCAAAAATAACTTAGTTCCATAAGTAAGCTTAAATCCTTCAACAATAAACTAAATCCTTACCTTAGTGGCTAGGTTGCTCAAGTCTTGGCTCTAAATCCTCAATAAACTCTAGGGAAGAGGATTATACCAAATCTGAAAATAATTGGATCTAAGATTATTAACCAATTAAATAAAAATTCAATGGGTAAAAATGCGTAATCATACCTCCGGATCATTTCCTAAGCTTAGATCTAGCTTAAACGAGCTTCAAATGACATTTGGGGGCTTAGGGTTTCAAAAGGTTAGAGAGAGAAAAGGTTTTCTTTTTAAAATGGACACCCGAAACCCTCTTTTTATTTTTGCCTTTGCCTCAAGATGTATCGATACATTCTTAATGAATTCCCTTTCAATGTATTGATACATGAGACCATGTATCGATACATGTCATTCAAATTGCTCTCTACCCGAAATGTATTGATAAATTGGGGGAAATCTATCGATACTTTTTCCTTTGGTTGCTCTCAGTTTTAAATCTATCGATACATTTAGACAATGTATCAATAGATGTTCATCCTGCCAAGAATGTATTGATATATTGGGAATGTATCGATATACTTTCCTTTGTATGTAAATTTTTAGCTTTTTAAACTTCAAAAATCCAAGTCTAACAACTCAAAATCACTTCCAATAAGTTACTTGATCTATTTCCATTCACAACACACTACAAATCATTCATATAACATGAAATCTTCATACAAATGTCCAAATATATCATCAAATATCAAAATCTCACTTAAACTTCAAACCATATAGTTCAACATTTTCAAACTTTGAGATTTGTGGTCTAAGTTCCACAATTATTGTTCTCATCTCAACTCATCAAGAATGCTCAATATCAAAGCATAAACTTATCACACAAGTTCAAATGCTCACTATGCTCCATGTCACATATTGTACAAATCAAACCTAGGCATAGTTTTGCTTAAGCATCATATCCTCATAAATACCCAACAATGCACTTTATCATTCATGTGCCAAACATATGCACAACATCATTTTGAACTTTCATATATTCATATTTCATATTCATTGCTCTATGGACATAGGCATACCTTTAAGCTGATATAACATATACACCAAAGATTCAACTAAGCTCATCCATTAGCTTAGCCATTTCAACATATCATTGTAATCCCTCACACACTTATGGTCCATTTCAAGGTCAGGAATGTTACAAGGTTGAGAATGCTTTAGTTTTCAAATGTAGCATGGTGGCTTCATTAAGACAAGGGGAGGGCTTTTGGAATTAGGGGAAAGCCGATTGAGGGGGTAGATGGCTAGATAGAGGGGCACGAATTAATGAGGGTTATAAGTGTAATTCCCCTCTATTTTAAAAATAATATAAAAAATTTCTCCTCGATTTTTCGATTAGCGTCAAGGAGGAGATCTCCTCCTCAACGATTGAACCAATCAACTACTAAAACCCATTGAGGTAATCGATGCCTCAATCGGAACTAAATAACTGGTCCGTTTAAGATCAAAATTGACGATTATGATCAAGTTGTACGATCACAACCGACTGTTTGCTCAATCATAAGGGAAGGAAGGCTCTTATTTATAAACCTAAAACCCACCTCATCTTTTGATGTGGGATGCGTGACACATCCGCAAACTTAAGTTTTAAATAAATATATTATCCTGAAAAATATGATATTCATGTTATCCTCCATAATGAACCAGATGCAGACGTAGTTGAAGCTTAAAAGGGCTTATCAAGGCCTGACCCAAAATGCAGGCTAGACTTTAAGTGAAGTGGTCCCAATTGGGCCTAAAAACATCTCCTTTTCGGATGAAACCATTATCTTATATCGACATACAGAAACAAACAGAAACAGTGGAGATTTTGGGAAAAAGGGGTAAAAAGGAATGTCCAAACTCTTTACAAGAATCGTGCTTTTGAAATAAGAATTCTACTCTTATCCTCTAGTTGTCTCTCCCTTTTTTCACTTCCTTTTCGTTTCACTGTT
Source organism: Theobroma cacao (assembly GCF_053813885.1). NCBI lineage: Eukaryota > Viridiplantae > Streptophyta > Magnoliopsida > Malvales > Malvaceae > Theobroma > Theobroma cacao. The sequence continues at coordinate 14,631,302 of NC_142640.1, forward strand.
TCTATCACGTGTATTTCTTCAACAAGAATTGGACCATCCACTCTGGAAGAGTCCAAGATTCTCTTTTTTAAGTTATCTACCAATATCTCACTGGTCCAAGTAAACCTTTCAAACAAAGCAGTGATTTTTCAGTGACCCAGTTGTAAGTTAAAGCTGTACATTCAACTCTGAGCTCTGTAATAGTGGTTTTCTTTTTGTGAACAAAGAAAATTACTGTACTGATTTTGGCTTTCTGATAATTAATCAGCTTCAATTCGAAAAGAAAAGTAGTTTTGATATTTGCTACTAAAAGAAGCGCAGTGGCTCCGGTGAGCATGCGTACGTGAAGGTCAACCATAAAGGAAAAAATAATTGATGGAAAGAGAGGAAAGAGTTTTGAACGCTGTGTTGTTGCAAATATCACCGTGAGAAAACAAAATTAGAGCGACAAAAAGTTAAGTATATGGTCGGATCTACCCGACCCACATAAAAAGATCCTGATATTCAGCCGGTATTCGGCGCAAAACCGTACCCGCCGCCCGAAGTAGGCCAGTGGGTGCAGGCCACGCCTTAACTTTGCTTTTTTCACTATAGCAACTGCCCATTTGTCTCTGCTTTAGGTGAACAAGTTAGCAGAGTATAAATTTTTAAAGCAAAATCCTTGCCTGTTCTTTTTATACCATGCATCTGGTTTTATTACACTTTTATAAATGCATATTATAGAATTACTGTGCATTATCTGCAATTCTACTGTTCTACGCAAAGCTATACAGTAAAAAAAAAAAAAAAAAAACTGAAGTTGTATTGTACTGGGGATGGTCCCCCGACCCCTTTCTTCAATGTTTCTCCCTTTGATTCCAAACTTGCAATCAAGATTTGTGTTTCCTAACGAAAGTTTTGCGGACCCAGTTAAAGATAAACTAAAGATCAATGTAGCTAATCAATTTACCAGCTTTATCAGTTTTCTGGACTAATTTAGCTGGAGAAACTTCCCATTCCTACTATCCAGTGTGGAGTCCATTGTATGTTGCCTTTTTCCAAAATCTGAACAATGTTTTTGTCCAATCTGTGGGCTTTTCGCCTCAAGTTTAAGTCTCAATTTGGAAAGCAGGTGATGGTGACTGCTTTAAAATTCTACTAATTTGGACGAAAGAAGCTTCTTTTGCATACATTTTGGTGTGATATCCAAAAGTTGATTAAAACATTACACAAGAATATTGAAAAAGGTAATACAGAATATGATAGTTCTTTTTGGCTAAAACATCAAATGTGCTTTACATGTAGAACGTTAGTATATTTTGTCGGGAAAGAAATATGGAGTGCGGGGGAAAGTCCTGATCCCCAATTGAAAAAAGACATGAAAATGGGAGAAGCATTGTTGCTACTATTATACTATCTCTGTTGCATTGGAAGTTAAATCATGTGACTAGTTTTGCTACTTTCTATACAGCAAATCTTACTTTGAACCACGTAATTTCACCCGCACCAGAAAAGAAGCCAAGCTAAGCAAAAAAAACAAAAATTGCAAACAATGTAGTAATTTTTTTATTCCGTTTGACCATGACCAAATGCTTTAGGCTTTAGATGGGTAGAATGCTCAATGCTCTTTGCCCCTTTCATGGGATTAGGAGGTCAAGCAACAAATCCAAGAAAACATCCATGATCAATATCATCATCAAGACATCAACATGTTCGTTTGTTGAGTTAAAACGAAGAAAAAAAAAGGCTAAATATGCGCGTAAGGGTCACGTCACAAACAAACAAAAAAAGTTTAATCTCAAGGCCCCCGACAACAAGGACGGGACAGCCGTCTATGTAAAAAAACCGTTCAGTCTTTGCTTGAAAAAAGCCTGTACTCATGTCTCAAACGCCTAAAAGTTTAATACCAGCAAACCATTGCGCTATTTGATTAAAAGTTGCAACCGAGTGTTTACTCTCTAGAGTAGACAAACTACCCCTAGCCGCCTTGCACAACTGACACCTCTGCTTCCACTGAAGCTTCCTGCAGGAGTGTATGTGCCTCTTGCTGCAGACAGCAATCCTTTTAAAGCAAATACCACGAGACCCTCAACGCACGCGCTGCGACAACAACGGACAAACCCCACTTTATTTACTCTCATGCCCTTGCAACACCACCCTTATAAAATCCCGTCCCATCCGCACTTTTGACACCACGGTCACTCGCTTGCCACTTTCCCAAATACGAATTTCTCTAACTCCAGCACATCTTTGCTTTCTGCCTTTTAGTTGCTTTTGAACACTTTGTTGTTTGTTCTTCTTGGGAAGAGGAGGAGTAGAAGAGGAATGCATTATCAGGGTGATTCTTGGGGCTACTACGTGCCAACGAGGAGCATGGGGTCAGACCCAATGGAGAGGGTGGTGAAGCTGGCCTCAGAGAGCGCAGTGGTGATATTCAGTTTGAGCACCTGCTGCATGTGCCACGCTGTGAAGAGGCTCTTCTGCGGAATGGGAGTGAACCCAACGGTGTACGAGCTTGACCAGGACCCCAGAGGGAAAGAGATGGAAAGGGCACTGATGAGGCTGCTTGGCAACTCACAAGCAGTTCCCGTTGTTTTCATTGGAGGGAAGCTGATAGGAGCCATGGACCGAGTCATGGCTTCCCACATCAATGGAACCCTGGTGCCACTTCTCAAGGACGCCGGAGCTCTTTGGCTCTAATTATTCTGACAATATTAGAGAAGTAGATGCTTCATTAATAATTAACCAGGAATTAAATGCTGAAAAAAAATGTAGGAGAGTACTGTCTTCACGATCTCTATCCAATTTTATATACAATTAGTTAGCTAGTTTAATTAGTTAGTCTGTTAAGCTTTGTTTTCGAAAGGAGATTTTGAGGTCTCCTAGCTTTGTCTTATGGCAAATGGAATTAATGTAGCTGATGCCTCGTTGTATAGTGAATGGATGCTCAAAACTTATCTTAACTTGGCTGTGCTAGAAAGTGTACTTCATCAATCTTTCGTCATTTAATTTGTTTTTATTAATTAAGCACCGGAATGTGAAGCAAAAGAAGAGACCGTACGGTCGAGTGGGAACTACAAGGCCACTGCCAGTGGAAATGACGGAAGCTGTGGCACGATCATGAGTTGGTATCGTTGACTGCCACTTCTGTGACATTGGGGACCCCGCCGCTGGTCTTAGGTTTTATGTGCAATCTGTGACACGCGTGATATTGAGTTCGCAGATTTGAAGAAATCCCCCTCACAAATTCAAAAACAATTAAGATAATTAGTTTACACACAAGCAGAGTCGTCAGCAACTCAGCCATTTTTTTCGCTCTTTTCAGAATAAGTGAAACGTTTATCTTACCCATTTTTATTTTGATCATCTGTGGCATGATAATTTAGATGTCTACGAAGATTGGGATATGTTCAATAACTTATTGGAGTTGCCTATTTGAGGTGTATTTGATGTTGGATCTTTTCCTATTTTTTTTATTTGTGAAGGTAACTCCAAAAGCCAAAACCATTGATAGGATCTGAGGACTGAGGATAAAGGGAAAACTTGGATAGGTTGTTTCAAAAATTTTATTCTCTGGTTTCTGCTAGGAATTTAATATCGAAATGTTGCAAGAATGAGCGGGAACATCTTTATGATGGTGCAGCAATGGAAGGGAACACTTTTGTAATGGATCAAGGTCAACCCTAGACAGAGGTCCTGAATATAATTAAATAGCTGTATATACAAATTTCCCATCATCAAAGTATATTATGTAGCTTCCTTAATTGCCTGCTTCATAAAAGCGATGGACCTTCATCTTTAAGGGAAGGGAACATGTCACATTTAGTGTGGCCACAACTTAGCATGCTATCATTTTTTCCCTTTTTCTTATCAAAACAGCAGCCTCAGTACGCAGTATGAGTTATGTACTATACATAATTTTACTATTAAGTATTAATAACTATTTGACATTTGTCTTCTTCTAATTTATATCTACAGTGAGTATAATTTATGGATAGACTTTATTGGGCAATATTGTCTTTTTTTCTTTATCTTTTTTAATTTCAGTCATCTATTTTCAAATTATATAAATATTGTTAATATTAATAATAAAAAATATTTAAAAATAAAAATTTAGGAATATAATTAAAAAAAGTATGACCATATTCATCAATTATGTCAAGTTCAAGAATGGAGCATGTAACATTACCAAAAAACAGGCTATTTCCAACGGAATTTTTCGTTGGAAATAGCCTAATTTTCGTTGGAAATAACGTTTTTCGACGAATTTTCAACGAAAAAATTTATTGAAAATTTTGTCGGTAAAAGCCTTGTCGGTAATTCTTTCCATTGAAAATCCGTTGAAAATTTTCAACGAAAAATTCTGTTGGAAAATTTTCAACGAAAAATTCTGTTGGAAAATTTCGTTGGAAAAATTTGATTTCTGTTGGCTATCCCAACAGAATTCCGTTGGAAACGAATGTGGAAATAATTCCGTTGGAAATTTCCAACGGAATTTCAGTTGGAAAAGAGAATTCCCACGGAAAATTTTGTTGGAAACGAATTTCGAACGGAATTTCGTTGAAAATTTCCAACCGAAATTTTCATTGAAAATGTTTTTCCAACTAAAATTTCGGTAAAAAATTATCAATTTACATCCATAATTCCTATCCAAAATTGATAAGAAAAATACGCATTAAAATCCAAAATTCAAAATTTAGTCATTCATGCATTTTCATTGTTATAATGTAAAATACAAAGTAGTGGATAACAAGCTAGCAAGAAAGGCTCATGCAACCAGTTTAATTACATTGAAACAAACAACCCAAATAACGCCCCATCATAATAGAATCATGGCCAAAATCAAAACAAAGTGCCAACAAACAATAGTCAAAACAGCAAGTTCTTTCTATTTTCATAACCAGAATCAAAGCCAAACAATCAATAAAGTGTTGCATCTCATTCCTGGTTTCGCAAGTTGATAAGCACAATGGTTCCATTACCGTCCAATGTTTGGTGCCCATGCAACAGAATAAACTTGATCTCCCTTGTCACCAGGCAAAGCCAACTCTGCTACTGGCAGCCATCTCTGCTACTGGCAGCCATCTCTAATGAGCTGGATCAAATTCCCACACCTATGGAACTCTAAAATGAGTCTAAATTAGCAATATAACAACACATCCACTTGTTTTTGTCAGTATGCAAGTCACTCAAGAATAATGATAACAGGCAATCTCCTAACATTAGAATATAGGTGATCTCGGCTACCAAACTTGCCCAGTTTTCAATAACATGGGATCCTGGAACTCGATAAACCAAACCAAATAAAGATACGCTGCATACTACAGAGACAATGCTCATGTATGGAACAAATTGATGCACCCCAATCCCATTATATTAGAGCAGAATTTAGCTACAAGAAAAATGAATTTAAGAATACCTTGAGGGAATTGAGCTGTGGAGTATTAGAAGTGAAACCCAAAATAAAGCTTGATTCTTGGCCTTCACCCCTTAAAGGTTGTGTACCTATCAAAATTTACAATATCAATTGGCATTTTCAAAATATTACCATCAAATCTAAGAATTAAAAATTCAGGGAAGAAAAAAACCTTCTACAGGCTATTCCCATATGGATAAACTCCCATCTTCACAAATGCAAGCAACAGCATCGCCATACTCAGGAGGGATCCAAGCAACCTTCACAATGCCAGCTTCATTGGCCTAAAATCGAAGATAGCAACTCAAAAAATTGAGCCTAAAATGCGATAACTATTAAATAAAAGAAAATGATCAAAAAAAGAAACCAATCTTTCAAAAAAAAAAACCAGATTCAAACAACAACAAAAAACCACAAATCAACCACCAAAAAATCCTAAACTAGCAACCAATACCCACAACAACAAAAGTACATACATAAAATTTAAAAAAAAAAGGAAATCGGAAGGGAAAGTGTTCCTTTCCATCCTATGGCTTTTGGGTTTTAGATCTAATTTCTTTAGAAGGATTTGGATCGGTTGGAGGGTAGAGAAGCTTGGGTAGTGCCGGTTGGGCAAAAGAGGAAGAAGAGAAGGAACTTCTTGGGTTGGGTGTCGCCGGTTGGAGGTTAGAGTGCTTCGGTTAGGTGCCGCTGGTTGGGTGAGTGAAGAGAGGGAGATCTTGGGTGAAAGAGCAGAAGAAGAAATGGGTAGACGGAAGAAGGAGACAGATCGGTTTTCAGGGAGAGAAGAGGAAGGAGAAAAGTGAAGAACGGGAAGAAATTTTGTGGGGGTCTCTAAACGGCGTCACATAGGAAAAAAGAGGTATTTTCTTTTTCTTCTCAAGCTGGTGCATTTTTGGAGTTGTCCATTTGGAACCAAATCATTTAAAATAGATATCTTGCAATTTCATAATAATACAGGTTAATTTATATATATATAGTTAACATATTCTATAACTATCACTCTAATTTATATATTTATAATAAATTAATATATTTTTAATATATTATATTAATAAGCTTACTATATACACCATTCTTCTAATTAATTTATATTTACTAATATTAGTACCTAAAGTATTATTGATTTTATTTAATATATTACTATATTTTATCATCTATTCTTATAAAATTAAAAAATTAATTATTATGTTATTCTTATAACCTTTTTAATTTTATAAAATTAATGAATTTGAAATTATTAATTTATAATTTTTGATTCAATAAAGTTTTCAAAATATATAAAAAAAAGTAAAGGAAAACATATTTAAATTTTTAATATTATAAAACTTAGTATGTTTATATTTAATTTTATTAATATATTTCTTATAAATGATTAATAAAATTTTTAAAAATTTTTAATATATTTTAAATTCAAAATTTAAAAAATAGTAATACCGACGGAATTTTTCAACAGAATATTCTGTTGGAAAATTTCGGTTGGTAATAGTTTTTTCCAACGAAAATTCCGTTAAAAAATTTAACGGGCTTGAATTTTTTTTGGCGTCATAAATTTTTCAACGGATTTCCAACGGATAATTTTTCGTTGGAAAATTCCAATAGAAATCCGTTGGAATTTCTGTAAGAAAGTTTAGCAAGATTAAATTTTTTTTATGTCAAAAACATTTTCAATGAATTTCCAACGAAAATATTTCATTGAAAAAATTTCGTTAGAAATCCGTCAAAAAAAGTTAAACTAAATTTTTGTTGAAAATCCGTTGAAAATTTTCAATTCAATTTTTTACGTCGGAAAAAATTGATTTTTTTGTAGTGATATATAAGGAGTTAATTAACAAAAACTTTGAATTATATGTTTATATATGACCCTAAGCCCCGAACCCTTCAAGTATAGCCATACCTTTTTTGTTTTTTCTTTGCCCTTTGTACTAAAAAATAAACAAAATTGCACGTCGAAAGCTGTAACTTAAGGGGTAGGCATTTGCGTGGGTAGGTTGTTATAAAGATTTTATTCTCTGGTGTCTGATAGCAATTTAATTTCCAAGCGTTGCAAGAATGAGAGGGAACATCTTTATGGTGGTGCTGCAATGGAAGGGAACACTTGGTGCTTTTTTATTTTTATAGTAGATCGACCATGGTCAATCGTAGACAGAGGTCCTGTGCATAAATAATTAGCTGTATGGTGTATATATATTTCGGTCATCGAACTGATAACACAGCTTCCTTTGCTGGTCCATAAAAGCGAAGGCGGTGCAGCATTATCTTAAATGTCCCAATGGATGGGTGAAGGAAACATACAATATTTATTATGCCCGCACCTTATAATGATAAATATGATTTCCTATTTCTAGAAAGGATGGATACCTTGTTATGCATCGACCAGCAACACAGTCAGTAGTGTATACTAGTAATAAATATTATGTTTTCACCAGTATCTTCCAAGGATTCTTTTAGAATCATTATAGTCTTAGTAGCACATTTTGACTAGCACTTCATCATATGGATATGAAGACAACTTTCTTAAATAGTAAAATTGGAGAAATATGGTCCAATGTGAAGGGTTTTAGGAGTCAAGGAAAGAACACTTGGTGTACAAACTTAAAAAGTCTATTTATGACCTTGAACAAGCTTCTAGGTATACTACCTGGGGTTTCTTTCTTTTTACTTTTATTTTCTTTATGTTCAAAATAAGCAAATAAGCTACCTTCCAGCTTACTGCTTTTTGATAATAATAAAAGTTTACCGTTCAAAAAAAAAATCACTTAAATAATACGCTTAAAAAATATTCAAAATTTTAAATCATTTAATTAAATTTAAATTCATACTTTTATCAATTATTTAAAGTATTTTCATCGTTAAAATTGCTTTTAAATGGAAAAGGTTCAAATTAGAAGTGTTTTTTTTTTTTTTGAATGAGAAGCTACATGGATCAATCCTAAGGGTAAAGGGGATGATCCTTTTGAAGCAAAGCTAAAAGATCCCTTGTACTGCTAGGGATAGATCCTTACTCACAAAATTCAAATTTTTATACAGCAAATGAAGGCAAGATCGAGCCTTTAATATTGGGATCAATCCCAAGGTATCTATTACCAGTAATGATGGTAGATTTTCAACAAAGTAACAACTATTTTCTTAGTTAATGCTATGCGGCTCCAATGGGATTTGCAAGTATAAATACAGTATCTTTAGATCATCATTGTAGAAGAATAAAAGAAGAAACAAGACACAAGTTTAGTGCAAGTATTTTCACATTCTTTCAAATGATGGCAAGATCGAGCCCTTCATAGTGGGATCGATTTTGAGGTATCCATTAGTAGTAATGAAGGTAGATTTTCAACAAAGTAACGACTCTTTTCTTAGTTAATGCTATGTGGCTCCAATGGGATTTGCAAGTATAAATATACTATCCTTGGATCACCGTTGCAGGGAAATAAGAGAAGAAACAATACACAAGTTTAAAGCAAACAATTTTCATATTCTTCCGAGTTTTTCATAGCATTTGAGCCTTCATTCATATTCTATTGTAATCATTTTCAATATTTCTTTGTGCTCACTAACCAATATTTACCTATTAGAGGTTTTCTTACTAGTAAAGATTGTCAAAAAACTTATAATCTCGAGAAATAGAGAGGTTATACCTTAGCCTTCAAAAGATAGTATTAGAGGTTTTATCTAAGCCTTTAAAAGATAGAAATGTTATACCTTAATTCAAATGGTATTTGTATTGGTTGAATTGAATGGTGGATTGAACTATCTAGAAAGTTAAGGCTGAGGACAAAGGTGCCAAGAGAACGGGCCAAACCTCTATAAATTGTGTGTGCAATTCTCTTTACTCTTTATTTTTATTGCATCTACTTTCAATTAAATACACTACAACATTTTTTTTCTAAGTGCAGCCTTAATCTAAGGTAGCAGTTAAGTGTAACCTTAGCTAATGTATGAAAAAATTTAGCCACACTTTTTATGGAATTTTGCAGCAAAAGTAATGCGCAGCCATATACTATATGGTTGCAATCCTAAAAAGGTATAGTAGTGTTTAAAATATGCAGCTAAAAAGTATTGCAACACATATAACATTCTAAGGTGCGACAAAAATGTGCAAATTGTATGAAATTTACAAAATTGAAAGCAACCAATAAAGTATAAACCACGAAAATTTTACAAAATTTACAGCAAAATATTGATCATTGAAGAAATTATTAAGTAAAATTACAATTCCTTGTATAATGTCTACACATTAGTTCCAAATAGCCTTTACACAAAGTATTCAAGTAGAATCCCAAAATAGTTTGTTCTCATGTGGATAGGAATATATTGTCGAAGAGGCATTTTTGGTACCCTACAAGTTACAATATTAGATTGCTTCAATTTGATAGGCAATGATCATTTAAGAAAAAAAAAAAGAAAGAAAAATCACAGCAACAAAATTAAGATAAATTTGGTGGGTACATTTTCATATAATCATTTCTCTTTTTCCCATTCCATGTCTAATTGACTATGAATAATGACAATAATCTGCCACAAATAAAACACGTGAGAGCATCTAAAGTAGGATGCTTAAGATCGGATAATTCTTTCTAGTTTTGAAACTAATTAAAGATGTGACACATTACCAATCAAATCTCAACCATGTTTTTAGGTTGCACCAAAATATTACTTGAAACATAACATTAGGAAGTAAACAAAATCAAGCGTATCTAGGGAAAAGGAGTTTACTTGATTCATATACTCCATTTGATGGATGTTTACTTCATACCCAATTTGAAAACCAAGCCAAATGATCATGTCCAATTATTGATTTTAAACTCGGCTGCTCCTCTTAATCTATCAAAAGAAGAAAAATAGATTTCGGTAATGATAAAACATGTTGGGTAGAGATTTTGAAATTTAGGAGAGAATGTAGACAAAAATATGTCTTCAAGACATGTAACAAAGTGTCACAACCCAAATCTAAGGTAGGACTGGCCTAAGAGTATCGATGGGAGTTACCCTTTTAAGTCATGTAAGCCAAATATAATAAGTAAACCACATTCCCATAGATGCCTTATGTGACTCATCACCATGGAATCATATGAAAAAGCATAAACATGATTATATTATATATTAGAAAATATATAAATCAGTCTACACGTTCGCATGCTCATAATGTGGAAACAAAATATATAACAAATCTGGTGTATAGACATCCTGTGGCGAATACAATCCATAAGCCAACTCATAACAAACATCCATAATATCATTTACTGTTAGGAATTTGAGAATATGTTGGCTTGGATAACAAGTATATTTTCATGTTCACTTCCATTTATTTTATTTGTAGTGAAAGTACATTTTAATAATAAGATGAAGAATTTATTTTAAGTAAGTATTTATTATCTAGTTATAAAGGTGCCAAGATTCTACTGAGGAAGTAAAATACATTTTGTATGAAGAGGAATACATAGGAGACATGTATTTTAATAGAATCTAAAATTGTTGACAGTTGAATAATAAAGCAAGTCACTTTATTATGTTAAGACTGTAGTGTCCATACTACTTCCAACAAAAAGAATGTGATTCACTTTAAGAGAATGATGAATCTCAAATCATCGGTTTGATAGAGTTGGATCTAAGTGGATTGATATGTTTATGTAAAGCATGGATTTTAAAAATTTTCTTTTATAAAGGAAGTAAGCAATCCATTTACACAAGTGAAAAAACACATCATTCATATTGCAAGTAACATAATCACATCCTAAAAAATAAGAATCCATTGAAGTAAAATAAACATACCTTTTATTTCACGATTCTTATTTTTGGACACCTAGTGAATTGTAGTAAATTCACTACCACACCAACGATTGATTTCTTAACCAAACAAACTTACCACTTATTCTTCAAGAATGCTTTCAACTTGAACCTTGAGTAGACAAGATGTGGAATGGTAGACTATAAGATGGCAATCGATTTGTCTCGCTTTCTTTCTAAAAATTAATGGCTAATTTTTTTCAAGAAATCAGCCAAGAATGGGAAAGCAGAAGAGAGGTGTGTCAAAGTTAAGAGGAGAAGGAGGAGGAGAAGGAGAAAAATGGCTGTGAAGACTTTTTCAAGAGATATACATACGTTTGTTTTTTCCAATCTCTTTTCTTTTTATTAAAACTCTTGTCTCAATGGTTTAATCAAAATCAAATACCTTTGAATCAATCTTGACCATCTATTTAGAGTTATGGATGCATAAACATGCTTCATAAGTATCAAAATTAAAATTAAAAAATAAATAATTTAATTATTTAATTATCATTTAGAGTTCTTGATAAAATAAAACTCCTTGTTGAATAATAACTCTTATTTTATTATTATTATCCATATTTATTTTAAAAAAATTAATAATAAATAAAAGAGTGCTAGTTAAACATGGAGTCTCTTTTTATCAACATGGATGTCTAGATTCATTTTGCAAGAATCCTTCTAGCATTATCTTAATTTACGACAACTCTTGGCTTTAATTAAGACAAAATATGTTATCTTATCTAAAATTGAGACAAATATGTTTTCTTATCTAGATTAAGACAAAACATATTTTTCTTGTCTTAAATTAAGATAAACATGTTTTCTTGTCTGAATTAAGACAAAATATGTTTTATTGTCTAAATAAAGACAAAACATGTTTTCTTATCTAAATTAAGACAAACATGTAAAAATAGCCATTTTAGTACATAATTTTATTAATAAAATAAAACATGCATTCCAACTTAAACAAGTTGAATTTTACGAAGCTAAGTGGGGAATCTATTTGGGCATAGATATTTCAAGCTCCAATAAACTTAGAATTATTCTTAACCTCATTAAGATAATTTGTGAAATGCCCCATACTTTTATATGGTGATAAATAAAGTTAATCGGATCCAAATTAAGGTCAATTAAAATGTTTAAAAGTGATAAAAGATGAAATGAATAGTTTATGATAAAATATTTCGCGCGCGAGAAAATAACAATAAAATAATAAAATTTTATTGGAGGAGAATTTGTGAGATAAAAGGTGATTCGGAAGTCAATTGAGGTATAATAAGGAACTTTGGGTACCAAGGAGACAAAGATAAAATTTTTAGAATAAAATAATATTAAAATATTAATATTTAATCGGATGTCTAAATCAGTCATGAAGAAGGATTATATGGTTGATCCAAGTGGGGGAGAAGAAATACAAGTGAATTTTTGTAGAAATAAGCGACAAAAGTGAAATACGAGTGTTTTGTTAAGTCGAACTAACGCGGATAAATAAATATTTAAATATTGTGGTAATACCATGTTGAGGTGTAATTTTTATATTTCGGTGGTACACGTACCGAGAAAGGAAGTTAGATGAAAATTGAAATTTTTAGACGTATAAAAAAGGATCGAAATTGAAATATAAAGATTAAAGGATATGTAGTGGAATTAATGAGAGAAATAAAATGAACATATAGTAAAGTAATAATAGTATATAAAAAAATATTAAAAGACCAACATGGGCTACCCATGTGGTCAATAAAAGAGTTAAAGACTATTTACTTGGTTAATTGGAGGGGGCCAGCCATGTGGAGCAAAAAGGTGAAGGAAGAAAAAAATTTTTGGAGGGCCGGTCATGTTGAATTTATGTGGAACATTTAAGAAAGAATAATATATATATATATATATATATATATATATATATATATATATAATTGAGTAAGCTAAGTAAAGAAGACAAAGAAAAAGAGAGGTTGGTTGTGAGGGAGAGTAAAAGGGAAACAAAAGAAGAAAAGGAAAGAAAGAACAAAGAAAGAGACGAGAGAAAGAAAAACAAAAACAAAGAGAAAGCCGAGAGAGAAAGAAAAACAAAAGGAAAAGAGAGTTGAGTTGAGGGGCCAGTTTTGACACCATTTAAGAAGGAAAAAATAGCCATTTAAAGGCTGATTTTAGAGGCTGAAAAGAGCTATTTTTCTACTGATTTTGGAGGTCAAAACGTGCAGCTTTGCTGTTGGTTTTGGAGGCTAAAATTTACAGATTTTTACAGTAGAATTTGAAGGTTGTAAGGTGCTATTTTGGTGGTTAATTGTTATTGTTTTGGCTGCTAATTTTTGGAGGAAAAAGTGCAGCTTAACTGCTGAATTTTTGAGGAAAAACAGAGTAGCTTAGCTGCTGATTTTGGAGCCAATATAAGCAGCTTTAGCTGCTAAAAAATTGAAAGATAAAAGGCAAGAAAGTGTGGCCAGTGGTGAGAGGGAGAGAGAGAGGAAGAGAGTGGGACGGTTTGTGCACGTGAAGAGAAGAAAAAGAAAGATAACAAGGGCTGTTGGACGGTGGAAGAAAGAAAGAAAATAAAAGAAAAGAAAAGAAAAGAAAAGAAAAGAAAAGAAAATAACAAGAAAGGAAAATGGGCATGGCCCAACAAGTAAGAAAAATGGACATGGTCCAATAAAGGAAAAATGGACATGGTCCAATAAAGGAAAAATGGGTATGGTCCAATCAAAAAGAAATGGGAGAAATCCATAAATAAGGACCCAAAAATACCAAAGGAAGAAAAGTCCAAAAGAAAAGGAAAGTGGAGACTTGGGCCAACCTAGTTTAATTGGGTAAAATTCTTTACTCTTCTCCATGACTTATTATGAAATTGGACTATATGGAGGCTAGCTTATTTTATTTAATTATGCATTGGTTAGTTGGTGATATGAAATAAATCTAAGTTGCTTAGAAGGTTGAAATAGGCACTTAGTACCATATATAAGTTACCGGTGTTAATAATCTAAAGAATTACGTGCACGAAGGATGCAATTAATTATAGTAAAAAAATATATTAAGATGTGAATTAGGTGAGTGGATTTATAATAGAATGAGTGAGAGAGAAATGTAATTGACGCACTAAATATATTGAATTCAAATTGTTGTTAGGAAAGTTGTTGTGGGAGCGCGTCGAACGAAGTATAAGATTGGCAATTAGGAATAATTGTACGCGTATACGAATTAATAGCGACATAGAAATCCCTCTATTGTGAGGTGAGTAACCTTACCATCATTTTAATTATCTAAAGTATGTTTTTATTCGGTTTTGGTGAAATTTTATAAAAATGAGTTTAAATGGTAAGTCTTTGTGTTTTACAAACAAAATGTATTTACATGAAAGGATTTTATAAATTGTCTTGAAATCGAATAATGATTTTGAAAAATAGAGTAGTTGGAGACCACTTGTTATGTTGTAAATTTATGATTTGAAATCGAATGGCTTATGACAATATTTGTATGAATGGCTGAATTGGTATTTGTGTTGAAATATATGAAATGTGTATTTAGCCTTGAAAGGCTATGAATTACAATAATTGCCATATCATGTTGTTGAATTTTATTAGATGGTGGGTTTAACTTGCTGCAGTGGGCGAATTCTGTGGACCATCCTATTAGAGGGGCACGGAATCCGGATATATATATGTACCTCGATCAAAGAGGCGCGTAGGGTATCTCCTGAGGTATGGATAGAGTTCATGTCACGCCGAACCACCTCGTGATGATGAACTCCGCTAACGCCAAGGAACGACTGTATTTTTCTCAAACTAAAAATATATTTTACGTGTATACGAAATTTTAACAGCCTTAGCGGGCTTGAGTGTACGCCTCTGATCAAGGTGTCATCGAGTACTATTTGATGACATGAGCCAAATGTTTATGAAAGTCATAAGCCTTATTGAGAAATTAAATGAAATACAACCCTTTGCATGGGTTGGGATGAATTTTCAAGTTATGAAATACGTATTGTGATGGGATATTTTAATTGTCTCCTTTTACTCGGCTCTAGTTGATTTAAAATGATGTTTGTTTACTCACTAGGATTTTATAATCTCACCACCCTCCTTTTCACCCATTTCAGGCTCAAAGTAGGCTGTAGATAGCTGGTTTCATTGGGATTTCCATTGGATTGCGTCTTCCGAACTGTAGGTTCACCGTTTTCCTCACTTCTAGTCATTCGTGGGCCCGCTTGATATTGTAAATTAAATTAAATTAATTTAAATGCATTGATTTACTATGTCACAGTATGAATGAAATTATTTTGCTTTTATGTTATAAAAAGTATTTACGTATAACTCTAAAATTACTGTTTATGAAAAAATAAAATATTTTATTGAAGATTTTGTTTTATCTTCTCATTATATTCAAATAATTATAATTTCATTTTAAATAAAGGTTTTAGATGCTTAAACTTATTTCTAATTGTAAATTATGCGATTGGTACTTGCTTACTACATTTTTAACTGGTTACGAAATTTTTAGTGGAAAATGACCAAAATGCCCCTGTGAGATGAAAACTTTTATTTTATCTGTTTTAAGTTGGAAATAGCTCAAAATCCTTTGGAACATAATATTTAGCAACAGTTACTCATTAGGGAAAATGAGAAACTGATATTAAGCCTTGCGGGGTTCTGATTGGCATTCCGGGAGATGAGTGCCCATCGGGGCACCGCGACGGTTATCATGGGCTCGAGGGGAGTTTCGGGTCGTGACAATTTGAGCTTGTTAGCCATGAAATCACTCCACCACAGATTCATGGTTGCACTCTTAGATTAACTATAATTACAAGAAATGATTCAATACTTGATATTAGTTATTAGTTGTCCAATTGTAAACCTTATATTATGAACTCTCATAACTATCCAATGACAAAAAGTGAAATTATTATTTTACCCTTTATTTAAATTTTGTCCTTTAGTCTCAGATTTCATCCAATTAGTGATTTAATACTCTAGATTTAATTTTTTGAGTATCAAGATGAGATGAGTAACTAATTTATCAATCCACTAGACCCAAATTAATCATCAATCTTCTTGAAATCACTAGAAGTGATGCTAATGCTATGAACTACACTATTTAGATATATGTTACCGAATGTTCACCTCAATTATAATCCCAACATACAGAATCTAGATCAACGCTTTATGATGATCATGCTTATGGTATATCAAAGATTATAAGAAGATAAAACATGAGCCCACCATCCATCAGGATTTCGGTTCTACTATAAACAAATGCATAAGTGTGAGATCAAGATTTAAGTAACAGTTAAACTTAAATTTGATTCTCATGTGATTCCATTTCGTGTTATAGTATCATTACTCAAAGTCAACCATTCCGATGATTTGAGACTCATCATTCCCTTAAAGTGAATCACATTCATTTCGTTAAAAGTAATTTGGACATTACAACCTTAACATAATAAAGTGATCAGCTTTATTATATGGCTATGAGCAATTTTAGATTCAATTAAATTATATGTCTCTTATGCATGACTCTTCATACAAATGTATTTTAATATCTCAATAGAATCATGGTACCCTAATAATTAGATAACGAATGCTTAAAACAAGCTCTTCATCTTATTATCAAAATGTATTTTCATTACAAATAAATTAAATGAAATTAAATATGAGAATATACTTACTTTCCAAGGAACCATTGTCACGACCCAAATTTCGGGCCATGACCGGCGCATGGGCCCAATGGACGTAGTCCACTAAGCCCAAGCAAGCCTATTAATCTGACATGTTCATCATTCCATCATAAACTACTAAGTCATATATCATAACTTAGAATCAAAATAATATTAAGCATTGCCACTTCATACTGGCATACCAAACAAGTGTATATACACTGTCTACACATGTATCTTAATAATTCACATTAGGTTCGTCTATATACAACAAAAGGAGACTCGATGTCCAGCGGAGAGACTCAGACGAATGTACAGCTACTGAATGCCGAGATACCTACCAAAAGATGGATACAAGTCCACGAGGACACCTCGTCCTAGTTACCGGCTGTCTCTTAATCTGAAAACATGAAGTTGAAAGTGGTGAGCATAAACTTAGTGAGTGAACAAGAAGGGAACAAGCATACCATAAGGAATGTTTATCGAAATCATGATGCACTCATATTCTCAAAACAATGCAATTTGTTCTAGTTCTTAGTAGAACCCCTCATGAGTAAATCACTTAAAAAATCATACTCAACTATGGTACCAAAGAATAGAAAAATATAACAAAACCCACAAGTTAGCCAAAATGGACAAAAAGTTTCTCGCTGCAGTGAGAACCAGGTTTGGAGAAGGCCCTCAAACCTGAGAGTTTCTCACTACAGAGAGAATGAATCTCGCTGCAGCGAGAGTCAGAACATCAAGGAAAAAGTCTCATTTTCCTTTAAAACAAGCCATCATGCTAAAATAACAATAGCAACATGTAACACATGTAAACTCCCAAATTTTTGTCATTTCACCCATATTTTCATCATTCATTTATGCTTTATGCCTACTTAAGCCATAGTATTGTTTAAAACTTACTTTTATGGGCTTATTGAGAAAATGATAAAATTACCCCTGATTAGGGATATCGCGTATATTTCTATCTACGAGTCTATAAAGGTCAAGGTCTCACAACCATATTCTTAAATTCCTAGCACAAAGTAGTTGACTTTGAGTAATGACATTATGAAGCGAATTGGAATCATGTGAGACCTAAGTTTAAGTTAAGTCATTTTCTTAAATCTTAATCTCACACTTATGCATTTGTTTATGGTAGAATCATAATCTTGATGGATAGTAAACTCATGTTTTATCTCCTTATAATCATTGATATACGATGAGAACAATCATTTTAATGTATTGATCTAGATTCTATATGTTGAGATTATAATTGAGGTGAGCATCCGGGAACATATATCCAAATATTGGAGTTCATAGTATTAACATCAGCTTTAGTGATTTCAGGAAGATTAGTGATTTAGTTTAGGCCTAGTAGATTGATGAATTAGCTAATCATCATATCTTAATACTCAAAAGATTACATCTCAAGTATCGGATCATCAATTAGATGAAATATGAGACTATGAGACAAAATTGACATAAAAGGTAAAACGGTAAATTCACCTTTTGTCATTGGATGGCTATGAGGGTTCACAACATAACATTTGCAATTGAAAAAACCACATATTGGATATTTGTCGTAATTGTACATAACTCAAGGATGTAACCATGAATCTACGGTGAATTGGTTCCATAGTTAATAAACTAGAATTATTTTTAATGAGATTAAGAGATAATTCTATGTTTATTAGAGCTTGAAATATCTATGTCCAATGCGATTCCCTACTTAGCTTTGTGGAATTCAACTTGTCTAAGATGGAATGTGTGTTTAATTATTTATGCAAATTAATGTTCAAATTTGGTAATAAGTGTTGTCTTAATTAAGACAAGAGTTGTCTTAATTTAGACAAGGTACATGTAATGTTTTAATTATAAACATGAGTATATGTGTGAGACCTTGACCTTTAAGACTCATAGTTAGTAATATATGCGATATCCCTGATCAGGGGTAATTTCGTCATTTCTTTAGTGAGCCCATAAAAGTAAGATTTTAAACAATATTATGGCTTAAGTAGGCCTAAGGCATTAATGAACGATGAAAATATGGGTAAAATGACAAGGAAACAAAAATTTTGATGATTTTCACAATAGGGGCAAAATGGTCATTTTTCACCTTGGGTTAGAATTTTTAAGTTTTCATGAACCCGAGCATTTCTAGACAATTATGGACCTTGTCCCAGTGTCAAAAGAGAAAAAAGATTGCATAAAAGATTGGAGGAGAATAAGCTAATTTGTGAAGGGGCATTTTGGTAATTTAAGTGGAGTGCATAAGCTTGGGCTATAAATATCTCTTTCTTCCAGTAGCTTCTACATTCTCCAGCAGCTTTTCTTCTTCTTCTTCTTCTCTTTCACATTGCTTCCCAACCTCCATGAAAGCTTGATAAGAAAGTTCCACAACCTTCCTCAAATAGCTCCAAATTTCATGCTTTTGGTGCAGCCTTTCCATAAACCCTTGTGCTCTTCCACTCTCTTTCCTTAAAACCCTTGAAAAATCCCACTTCCATACTTTCTCTCACTAGTTAGGTGTTTGGAGAGAGAAAAAGAAAGAAAGCCCCTATAATAGCTTGGAAAAATATTGGAAAGAATTTCAAAATTTCAAGGTTATCAAGGTGAGCATTAAATTAAAGTTGATTTTAAATGTTGAGGGTGGCTAATGATTAGGCTTGTGAATGTTTTATAGTAAGATGTTTATTCATTTTAGAGTGGTTAAGGTAGTGAATATAGATAGCCATTTAAATGGCAATTGGAAGTTAGCTAAGAAATAGCTTTTAGAATCTATAAGTATGTGAATTGACATAATGGTGATGCTAATGTAATGGTAGGTTCCAACGAAGCTCTATCGCCCCATTTGGACCATTAGGGAAGTTAGAGTCGATTAAAGGCCCAACAACATACTGGTGAGTGGACTTGCATTTCAAAATTTGTTTTGGGAATGTGAATGCAATTGTACAAACATTTGAAAGATTTTATCCAGTTTTCCTTTGAAAATGTACCTTGGGAACAAGCCTTTGGTGAAGTGATTTTATATTGTGAAAATGTGCTATACAATGGTTTATGTGTTATCATAATATGATAATATGCATGATATGCATTGGGTGCTTCTTTGTATGTTGATGTGGACCTCGCTATGTGCAAGTTTGAGTGTACATAAGCCGATGATGACCTAGCTATGTGCGAATGGGAGTGGACATAAGCCGATGATGACCTAGCCATGTGCTAGTGGGGAGTGCACATGAGCTGATGACGATGGGAGAGTGTGCTTGATGATAAATATATATATATATATATATATATATATATACATGTATAAATATATGTGTTATAGAAAGTTCATGAATATGTAAATGGTTGAAATGCATGTGAAATTTGACATGTTAAACTTTGGGAAATTATATGAGTTTCATGTTGTGCTGGTCATGTGAACAGGGTGGCCTTTGCTTGAGGAAATGGGGAATTTTTGCTGGTGCCCTGTTTCTCGTTGTAGCGAGAAACTCTCTGGTTTGGAGGGGTGGTGCTGGCCGAAATCTCGCTGCAACGAGAATGCATTCTCGCTGCAACGAGAAACTTTCTATTTTGTGACAAAAAATTTAGCTGCAGCGAGATAAAAACTTTCTGTTTTGCTCCTCATTTGGTTTGGTTACTGCCCTATTTTCCATTTCTTTGGTACCATAGTTGAGCATGGACTTCCAACATTAAGGAATAAATGAATTAAGTTTAAAATGAGGAGGCTTGGTGAGAAACCCTTGGTTAGTTGATAATTTAAATCAAGTGCCACTATAGCAAAAATTCATTCTTGCTGCAGCGTAGCTGCAGCGAGAATGCCTTTCCGTTGCAGCGAGGACCTGTTGTTTATTTGACTTGATTCACATGAATGCTATTAAAGTTTTCACTCTCCAAATCCTTTGTTGAGCATGGACCCTTTTCATAAAGTGATTTACTCATGTTGGGTTTACATGAGGGGTTTTAATAAGAACTAAAACAAATTGCATTGTTTTGAAAAATGAATGCATCATGATTTCGTTAAGCATTCCTTAATGTTTGCTTGTTCCCTTTCTTGTTCACGCACTGGGTTTATACTCACCGTTTTCAACTTCATGTTTTCAGATCACGAGGTAGCTGGTAACTAGGTCGAAGTGTCTTCGTTTATTCGACCCTTGGTAGGTGTCTTAGAATTCAGTAGCTGTACATTCGTTCGAGTCTCTCCGCTGGAAGTCGAGTACTCTTTTGTTGTGTATAGACAAACCGATGTAAATTATTAAGTTATGTTTAGATAATATATGTACTCTTTGATTGGTATGCCATTATGAGATGGCAATGTTTAGTATTATTTTGATTCAAAGTCATAAAATGTGACTTAGCAACTTTTAATGGAATGGTGAAAAGATTATATTAATAGGCTTGCTTGGGCTTAGTGGACTAGTCCATTGGGCCCATGCACCGGTCATGACCCGGAATTTGGGTCGTGACAATATGTGGGTTGATTGAGACAAGAGTTGTCTTAATCATATTATTGTTTGTAAGTCAAAGTTATCTTAATATAAAAATATTTTTTATATAGAAAAATTTTTATGAACATAAACATTGACTTGCAGATAAAAATACTAATGGAGGATATTTAATTATAAATATAAGAATTAAAATTGTTAATTCTTTATTTATAATTAATTATAATTATGAGATAATTATATTGCTCAATGTGTAATTAGGATTTCCTTATTTCATTATTAATTCTTTTTGACTAAAGATGGATGATAATAAAATAGAATAATCCTAATTTGACATGGACTAGCAATTATAGCTAAATAAATAAATTATTATTTAATTATAATGGTAAGTGGCAACTATTAATTTAATTTTAATTAATTAAATTAAAAGTAGTTTTAAGAGAGAAATATATCTCTCATTTTATGGGGTCGAAAATCACACTATAAATATGTGATTTTGGCCAAAGCCCTAGCCACCCTATTTTGAGATAGCAAAACTCCTCCATCTGTCTTTATAGGTTTTCTTTTTGCTCTAGCATTTTTCTACAAGTCTCATGCAAAGAAAAATTGCCATTGAAGAAATTGAGAGAAAACTATCTAGTTACCATTTTGAAAAGTATTTCACACCTAGCCCAGTCTAGGTTCGAGATTGAAAGATTCTTGAAGAATAAGTGGTAATTTGAATTGGTCGAGAATTCCAACAATCGGTGTGGTGATGAATTTACTACGATTCAATAGGAGAGAAGAATCAAATATATTCCGAGCACAAAGTAGGTAATATATCTTACTTTTGATTCTTTTATATTGACATGATTATTATTTGATTTGCATGATGTATGATTGTGAATTTCTACTTATGTAAATTGGATAAATTGCTTCCATAGCTAGAAGATTTTTGAAATCCATAGGTTACACAATCACAAGCATACATTATGATCCAAATCCAACATTACATGATATAAACAAGTCATAATCCATAAAAATCAAATATAAAAGATTGGGCCATCAGGCCATACACAGAGGAGTACGACTCAAAATAAAAGGGCTGATGCCTATTGAATGCCATGATGATCACCTATCAAAACTAATTGTAGAAGTAGCTCCCTTCAATGGACAATGAGCCAAGCAATTTGCTTTATGCAATAACAAGTGCATCTTACATGTGTATGGTATAAATAATTCCGTGACCAAATACGGGAGGGGAAACAAGCTAATAGGGAAGAATTTTTAATAAAATACACTTTCAGAATTATGCAACTAATCATTTATCAGATGTTTTGCAAGACTCGCCTTTTCAAGCGTAACCATAAATCAACACTCGCCTTTCCAAGTGAAATCATAAATCGATTCTCGCTTTTCCAAGCATCATCATATGATAATCCTTCTTTTTAAGATGTGTCAAATATCCACATGGCCACAAAGTCTGTTTTCTTTTAAACGAATCAAAGACCAATAATCCCATACTTTCCAAATTCATTATCTTTCAAATGAATCGAGGAACATATGTCCATATAACCTCTAAAACCAATATCTTTCAAATAGTACAAGGATAGAAAATGTTTTTACAAAACATATTTTGTAAAATGATTCATAAACTTTTTAAAGAATATTCATAAGTTTGGAAACCAATTCAAGAAGTTTAGATAAAATTAAGTTAAACATCATTTGAGGAGTATGTGAAACATAATAGAGGTTGCCAAAGACTCCATTTTTAAAATGAACTCATTTGGTCTTTAGAAAACCTTTTGAAAACATTTAAGTTTCAAAATAATCTTGATTTATCAAGACATTGACTCCATGTATCCATATATTGTCCCATTTATCAATAGATTATCCCGATTTATCGACAGATACGAAGCAGAATGCATTTTCAACGGTTTTGTGTTGTATCTATCTATACATTGGTTTAATGTATTAATAGATTTGCTACAGATTGTAACTTTTCAACTTAGGTCTCTCCACTATGACTTCAACCAAGACTATTATTCATCCATCGTCAAGTAATCACTATTCAAGCATCACATAAACATCATCCATGATACAAGTTCATCATATTAAACATTAAGTCAAGCAAATCATGGAGCACTAGTGATAACTCTATTTCATAGAGTTATTTTGTTACGTTTTGAATATTAAATTGGCTAGGTTCTTGAGATATAGGTTTGAAATTAGGTGTTTTTAGTTATCTTTCTTAGTTTAGTTTAAATCATATTGAGTTGTTTTAATTTAAGTTGTTTTATTTTAATTTTATGTCAAAATTGCTTTTAGTTTAATTAGTATTAATTTAGCTTTATGCATTTGTAGGTGTACAACTTTCATGTTTATCACTTTACCAAGTTTAGCCTAGATTAAGGAGAAAATTACATCACAAGTTGGTTGAGTGTAGCAAAGCGAACATTGGGAGATGGCAAACTCAAAATTACGAGACCAAAGAAGTGAGGCCACAACGTTGAGGAGAAGAAAGAATCCTTCATTAGGCCAAGAAAGTGGTGTCGCCGCACCACAAAGTAGAGGCTGCGTCACCATGTTGATATCTCAAGGAGAAGCTTTTCTTGGTTTGACTAAAATTACGTTTTTTAGAGGCTATTTACAGGCACATTTGGAGCAATTTAAAGACACATTTAAGGTAGGGTTTCTTTAAAGAAAAAGTAGCCATCAAACACTTAAGAACGCTACAAAAATTTTGAAGATTGAAGATAGAAGACTTGACAATCTTTATTTTTCTTTTCTTCTTTGTTTCTTCTTTGATTTTATTGAATTGTTATTGATGGTTAAATTTTTTTGGATTGTTTTTTTTTTATTTAGAATGAGCTAAATTTCTTTATTTAGGATTGCAATTGAACCTAACATGTAGTTTGGATTTTTAATTTTCTCTCTTTCTTATGATTGATGGTTTTAGAGTTATTTATTTGTCAAACCCTATTCTATAAAATAATTACAATGTCATTTACATGCTTAATAGAATGTTTGAATATTTAGGAATTTCGAGGAATCGGTAAAAGATGATATTGCCCCTAATGGTACCATTAAGTCGATTAAGCCTCGAACTAGTTCAAATAGGAATTTTGAGGTGAAATTAAGAGTTCCACAGTTCATGGATGACTCAAAATGGTAATTTGAAGTTCGAGGATCAATTTGGAGTCAAATCGAAAATTTCACTATATATGGGTAAAATGGTCATTTGCCACTTGGGGACAAAATGGAAATTTTGAGAAAAGATTTTTTTGGCCCCATTTAACTTATTAGAGTATGATTTGAGTATTGGAGTATAATTTGAGGGTTTGGCAGTGAAAAAGTTTAATTTCGGTGATTTTTGGAGTGTAAGGGCAAAATCGTAATTTTTTCACCTACGGACAAAATTTGAGATTTTGAGAGAATTTAGATCACATTTGACAAATTGGAGAATAGTATGAGTATAAGGGATGAAAAATATGTCTATGGGCAATTTTTCAGTTTTTGGGGCAAAAATGTAATTTTGCCACCTCGGGGGCAAAACGGTAATTTTGCACCTGCAGAGCATTTTTCCAGCACAAGGTCTTCAGCCATCATCATTTTTGACCCTCGAATAATGTGTGGTGGAGAGAGAAAGCTTAATAGTTAAGAAATGACACATGGACCAATAATAAGGTGACATGTGTCAAGTTTATATTTATTAATTATTTAACTTTAAAATAAATATAAAATCAGCCAATTCTCTTTCATATGGCCAGCCAAGCAAAGAAAAAGGAAGAACAAAAGGAGGAAAGGAAAAAACAAGACATCTAGGTGGGAAAATTAAAGGAAAATTGGTGAATTTCAAGGAATCAAGCAATCAAAGGTAAAATTTTTTGATTTTGATTTGTGATCTACCTTTCCCATGCATTTCTCCTTATTTTCCATGGTTAGATTTCTTGTTTTCATGGTGAATTCATGGCTGCCCAAATGGGTATGGAGAGAGAATGAAGTTAGATTAATTTGATTTTAAGTTATGTTAGTGTTTTTAGTTAGTTTAGCATATTTAGAAACAAAACAATAAGAAAAGAATTCATTTTCCTCCATTACCATTATTGGCTGAATTTTCTAGGGGAATATTGGCTACTGATCTTGATGTTTATTTGAGGAATTATGATGAATAATGATGATTATGAGCCTAGAAAAATAATGAGAATTTTTGGAGCAAAAATATGAATTTTTACCCACTAGGGGTATTTTCATAATTTACTATCAGGACTGATAATTTGCACCACAATGAGGAATATTAAGTCAATTTGGGTGCAATTGAGGTATAGAAACTGAAAAAAATTGATTTGGAGTTTAAATGGACGCGTATATCTATTTATCGGGTAAAAGACCGAAATAGGCTAACACCGCGTTTAGGCAAAATTTAGACATTTTGCACTTCATATCATGCATTAGTAGTATAAATTAGTTTATTTTGGTTTAGTACCAAAGTAGTAAACCTCTTAATTGTGCAATTTGTCAAGGTGACGAATCTTCTGGCAAGGGCAAAGAAATCGCACTCGATGAGTAATAGTTGGAGTACTCGAATTTAGTTTTCAGAAACTGTGAGTAAACTTATTATCGTCTTAATTATCTAGAGTAGTCTTATACAATTGTGTGATTTTATGGAAAATAGGTTTAAATGGTAAATTGCTATGTTTTAAGAGAAATTGTGATTTTATAAAATGATTTTATAAATTTTCTGGAAAATCGAATACTGGTTTTGAAAATAGAGTAATTGGAGACTGCCTACTTTGTGTTGTAAATTTATGGTTTTAAGTTGAAGGGCTTATGACAATAAATGAGCATGAATGGCTAAATTGATTTTGATGTTAGAATTATTTGTACTGTGTATTTAGCCTTGAGAGGCTAGGTTGCGATAAATTACCATGTCATGCAGAAAAAGATTTTATAAATCAGATGGTAGATAAAAGATTAGCTACTGCAGTGGTGTGGGGTTCCGTGGGCCAGCCTATTAGAGGGGCACGGTAAACTCCTTTATATTCTCACCTTGGTTGTAGAGGAGCGTAGGGTATCTCCTGAAGTGGGCTTTTTGAGTGCACTTCACGTGGACCACCGCATGAGAGTGAGACTCAGCCAACGCCAAGAAACGGCTATGTTTCAAAATAAAAATATGATTTATGCGAAATATGAATTTTTAACAGCTTTGGCGGACTCGGTTAGATACCCTTGGTCCAGGTGTCCCCGAGTACAAGATTTGGCATGAGCCAAGTGTTGAGTAATTCACGAGCCATATTGATTATTTGGTTGAAATGAATATTCGTGATGTGAAAAATTTGCTGAAGTTAAATATTTTTAATTGTCTCCATTTACTCGCCTTTAGATAGTTTAGATGGTGTCTGTTTACTTACTGAGATTTTATAATCTCACCACCCTCAATTCCCCACATTTCAGGTTCGGGATAGCCGGTAGATAGCCAATTGCGTCAAGGACTTTAGTTAGCCTTACATTGTCAAAATTATAGGTTCACAGACTCGCATCTTATTGGTTAGTTGAGGGCTTACGTGTCATTGTAAAAGTAATTTTATACTTTAGTTATCTGATTTAAAATATGTATGAACATATTTAGCTTTTACACCATGTTTTTGGCGAGTTTCGGTATTATCGAAAAAAAATGATGAAAATGCCCTTGTGTGCCAGAAAATAATATTTAATTGTTTTGATTTGAAAACGACTTATGATTTCTTGAAATGCAAGATTTAATAACTGTCGCTCACTGGAGAGATGTGGAAGCTGATGCTAAGCTTTGCAGGGTTTCGATCGGCATTCGGGGTAATGAGTGCCTATCGGGACGTCTCGATGATTGTCACGAGCCTGATGGGAGTTTCGGGTTGTGACAATTAAAGTGGTATCAGAGCATGGTTTAAAGATTAGAGATTTTGATTTTAAAGCTTTGGATTTTAAAGTTTTTGGTTTTAAAGTTGTTTTAAGAAATCCACACTGACACTGCGTGGCCCGAGTTAAGTTAAGTTAGGTTTGATAGAATAGAATACGTGCATCTGCATATAGAATTTGGAGTTGTTTAGACTTGTTTTGTTTCTTCTTATAGATCTTATGGGAGCTATAAGAACTCCTGTTCCCAATAATTTACTTCCCTGTTAATGTCATGCAAAGGTCATAAGTAGGGCTGTTGTTCAGGTTTAAGATGCCACCCGTGACACGAGCCAGTGTTGGAGAGATCTTAGAACGAATGCTCCTAATGAAAGATTAATGAAATGATATATCCCTTCGATTATGGATGGAGAAATTTGGAATTGGACAAATAGGCCGTGATAATTGATTCATTTGGTGGAGTGTACAAATTAAGCATTGAGGTAAGAGTAAATTCATACATATGTGTATGAAGATAAGAACACTATGTTAATTGAGCGTGTTATGCCCATATAAAAGTGGTGTTGATTTCAATTAAGTGATTGTGAGATTTTAAAAATTGATTGGATCTATTATAGTTCATGGATATAAGCACGTGAACTAACTCGAGAGTGAGTACTAATGATTACTATAATTGATGTGTGGTCATGAAGTAAGAAGTTAGTAAACAAATCTACTCTAAGGATGAGCTTGAACTTTGTTATGCATAGTAAGGAGGAGCCAAGGGTTTAAAAGACTAGATGTGGAATTGGCAGCTTGAGGTTAAATGACTTGGAAATGTCGAATCTAGTCTAAGTGCCATATGAAGTTCTATAATTGAGATTGATATACGAATTACTTGAAAGATCAATTTAAAAGTTTATTCGGTTCAAAGTGTTGCCTATAATACGAATGATCAGTCTTAAAGGTGATCTCCCCAGAGCAAGGAATTTAGAAAATGTTGATGTTTGGATATACTCTAAGAGAGAGAACTTTTGCATCCTAAGTTTAGGACAACTTTGATTTTATGATTGCAAAGGCAAGGTGTAATAACTAAGTAAATTATTCACTTAATAAATGTGATTGATTATTGATGAATAAAGTCAAAATCTTGACGTTTAGTGGTATACAATTTGATAATTATGTATTTAAGGGTTATTTGGAGATAATTTCTTTATCAAATTTGCACTAAATGCTATGGTAAAGGCATATCAATGTTAATATAAAAATGTATCCAGGAATGATCTTAACATATCACCAAAGGAGAATTAAACATGTTGAAGTTAATGTTCTAATAGTGTGCATATGATAGAAAGCTAGTTTGTAAGTTGTAGTTTTCATGAAATATATAAGGATTATCAATATATGGACATACACTTGGAGTTGTAATTTACAAGTTTGGAGTATTTAAGATATGATTAAATGGAATTAGCATTAGTTAAGGTATGTGAATCTTCTAATTAAATTTTGTGGAGTATACATGATAGTAGAATGGAGGAACAGAGTGCCGTGATACTATATGGTGAAGTTACTATACAATATGGAAAGAGTATTCTAAAGTGGGATTTATTGACTGATGATAAGTGATGTGCAATTTGAGATACATGTAGCTATGAATAAATTTGGAGATCTTTACTTAAGCAAACTCATACTAAATGTTATGGTAAAGATATATGAATGTTAGTGGCAAAATAAAAACATTAAATGAATGTTCTGATTGCGTACTTGTGATAGAAGTTAGTATTGCTAATTGTGGTATAGACTCAGAGGGAAGCCACACGATTGTGAATAACTGAGGTAGTAGCTTTAAAGGTAGAAGAGTTGCTGGGATAAAGTGAAATCAAACAGTTGCAATGCCACAGTACTGACTATCAAACGCTGTCGCGTTAAGAACCCCTAATGGCTAGCAAGCATGAGCAAATTGAGAGTGGCATGAAGATGAAACTTACGAGTTGAGGAATGGTCATTGGTTTTCATGCTAAGCTTTGTTGTTTGGAATCTTAAGTGCATTGGGGAGGTATTAAGATAAAGATGATGAGTGAAGTTGCAAAGTTTCTTTATTGCCTTATATATTGGCATGTAAGAGAAAGAAAAGTTAGAGAGTTTTTGAGATGGTTACACAAAAAAAAAAAAATTAACATTGGGAGTGTTAAGATGAATAATATGATGACTGAAGTCAAATCTTAAGAAATAAGGAAAATAAGAGATTAAATCTTGTTAAAGACTAATGAGGAAGCGAGCGAAACGTTAGATGAATGTATGAGATACTGATAAGAGATGTCACTACCAAGTGAGAAAAAATGTAAATAAAGATTTCAATAATGATATAGCAAATGAGTTGATATAGAATATTGTTATGAGAATATACTGATCTTGTCTTAACTTTGTTGAAAGGAAAGGATTAGTAACAACACAAGTAAACTAGGTGACATGCTAGAAACTCTTGGAGATAAATCAAAATATGAGTAGTTGGGTATACCTTTATGGAAATGATATAGTTGGAGTATGAAAGAGCAAATAAGTGATTAAGTGTTTCAAGAATATTTAAATAACTTTGAGGAAGAATTATACATTATATGAGATGAGTATAAGATGTGGGATTTTAAAACTTGTTGAAGAGCCTAACGGCTAAGTCACAAGTTAAGTGATCGTATGCTGTGAGACATAAGTCTAAGATAGATATTCCTAATGAAATACTCAAGAAGAGTTTTGCTACGGATTTCGTGAAAGCAAGCACTAAGTTATGTGATTATAAAAAGGAAGCTGTAAGCTGAAAGTGATATTCATATTAATATTGAAAAATACTTGAGGAGAATCTAGTTTCAAGTTTTACAATTTCAGGTACAATTTGTAAATTGGTTAGGGAAGAATGATGTTATATTTATATGAAAGAGTAGAACAAAGAATGATAGAAATTAACCTTGAAAATGAAGTTAGATAATGTAATTTTCCTAATACATTATGGAAATTGGAATTCGAAAATGCTTGAGGTATACATGATTCAAATGAGTTTGAGTCTTAAGTGACAAATCAATATCGTAATGCAAGAAAGATACAAAGTAATATAGAGGCATGAAAGATGATTAAGGAAAAAATGATGACTCTGAGAAATTGTGATATTGCATCGTATTCAATGATCAAATCAAGGTAGATCTTAGAAGCATAAATGGGATTATAAGGCATATGCACATATGTGGGGTTGATATTGTGATCAACTAAAATGAAGAATGATTGTTAGTGAATTAAGATTCAAACTTAATATATGATGAGTGATGTAAGTAGTACAATGATAAGAAATTTTATCAAAAATTGAACTATGTGAACATAAAAGACTTCGAGAAATAGTCAAGGAGATAATATCAAGGAAATATGATCTATAGCATGGTTAAGCTGTACGAGATGGATTAATATGATTAAGAAGATTGATATTTCATACCCGTGAGATAAACAGGAAGTATGTGGAAATAATGGAAGAAAATACCCCACCTTTTCTTTGAGTTTGATAAGTGAAATTTTGAGGACAAATTTTATTTTAAGGGAGGTAGTGTTGTCAAACCCTGTTCTATAAAATAATTACAACGTCATTTACATGCTCAATAGAATGTTTGAATATTTAGGAATTTCGAGGAATCGTTAAAAGATGATATTGCCCCTAATAGTACCATTAAGTCGATTAAGCCTCGAACTAGTTCAAATAGGAATTTGAGGTGAAATTAAGAGTTTCACAGTTCATGGATGACTTAAAATGGTAATTCGGAGTTCGAGAATCAATTTGGAGTCAAACCAAAATTTTCACTATTTAGGGGTAAAATGATCATTTGCCACCTGGGGACAAAATAAGAATTTTGAGAAAAGATTTTTTTGGCCCCTTTTAACTTATTGGAGTATGATTTGAGTATTGGAGTATAATTTGAGGGTTTGGCAGTGAAAAAGTTTAATTTCGGTGATTTTTTGAGAGTAAGGGCAAAATCGTAATTTTTCCACCTACGGACAACATTTGAGATTTTGAGACAATTTAGATCACATTTGACAAATTGGAGAATGGTATGAGTATTAGGGATGAAAAATATGTCTATGGGCAATTTTTTAGTTTTTGGGGCAAAAATGTAATTTTGCCACCTTAGGGGTAAAATGGTAATTTTGCACCCCCAGAGCATTTTTCCATCACAAGGTCTTCACCCATCATCATTTTTGACCCTGGAATAATATGTGGTGGAGAGAGAAAGCTTAATAGTTAAGAAATGACACATGGACCAATAATAAGGTGACATGTGTCAAGTTTATATTCATTAATTATTTAACTTTAAAATAAATATAAAATCAGCCAATTCTCTTTCATATGGCCGGCCAAGCAAAGAAAAAGGAAGAACAAAAGGAGGAAAGGAAAAAACAAGAAACCTAGGTGGGAAAATTAAAGGAATATTGGTGGATTTCAAGGAATCAAGCAATCAAAGGTAAAATTTCTTGATTTTGACTTGTGATCTACCTTTCCCATGCATTTCTCCTTATTTTCCATGGTTAGATTTCATGTTTTCATGGTGAATTCATGGCTGCCAAAATGGGTATGGAGAGAGAATGAAGTTAGATTAATTTGATTTTAAGTTATGTTAGTGTTTTTAGTTAGTTTAGCATATTTAGAAACAAAACAACAAGAAAAGAATTCATTTTCCTCCATTACCATTATTGGCTGAATTTTCTAGGGGAATATTAGCTGTTGATCTTGATGTTTATTTGAGGAATTATGATGAATAATGATGACTATGAGCCTAGAAAATTAATGGGAATTTTTGGAGCAAAAATATGAATTTTTACCCACTAGGGGTATTTTCATAATTTGCTATCGGGACTGATAATTTGCACCACACTGAGGAACATTAAGTTAATTTGGGTGCAATTGAGGTATAGAAATTGAAAAAAATTAATTTAGAATTTAAACGGATGCGTATATCAATTTATCGGGTAAAAGACCGAAATAGGCTAACACCGCGTTTAGGTAAAATTTAGACATTTTGCACTTCATATCATGCATTAGTAGTATAAATTAGTTTATTTTGGTTTAGTATCAAAGTAGTAAACCTCTTAATTGTGCAATTTGTCAAGATGGTGAATCTTCTAGCAAGGGCAAAGAAATCGCACTCGAGGAGTAATAGTTGGAGTACCTGAATTTAGTTTTCAGAAACTGTGAGTAAACTTATTATCGTCTTAATTATCTAGAGTAGTTTTATACAATTGTGTGATTTTATGGAAAATGGGTTTAAATGGTAAATTGCTATGTTTTAAGAGAAATTGTGATTTTATAAATTTTTTGAAAAATCGAATACTGGTTTTGAAAATAGAGTAATTGGAGACTGCCAACTTGTGTTGTAAATTTATGGTTTTAAATTGAATGGCTTATGACAATAAATGAGCATGAATGGCTAAATTGATTTTGGTGTTAGAATTATTTGTACTGTGTATTTAGCCTTGAGAGGCTAGGTTGCGATAAATTGCCATGTCATGCAGAAAAAGATTTTATAAATCAGGTGGTAGATAAAAGATTAGCTACTGCAGTGGTGGGGGTTTCCGTGGGCCAGCCTATTAGAGAGGCATGGTAAACTCCTTTATATTCTCACCTCGGTTGTAAAGGAGCGTAGGGTATCTCCTGAGGTGGGCGTTTTGAGTGCACTTCACATGGACCACCGCGTGAGAATTAGACTCAACCAACGCCAAGGAACGGTTATGTTTCAAAATAAAAATATGATTTGTGCGAAATATGAATTTTTAACAGCCTTGGCGGACTCGGTTGGATACCCTTGGTCCAGGTGTCCCCGAGCACAGGATTTGGCATGAGCCAAGTTTTGAGTAATTCACGAGCCATATTGATTATTTGGTTGAAATGAATATTCGTGATGTGAAAAATTTGCTGAAGGTAATGATTTTTAATTGTCTCAATTTACTCGCCTTTAGATAGTTTAGATGGTGTCTGTTTACTCACTGGGATTTTATAATCTCACCACCCTCAATTTCCCACATTTCAGGTTCGGGATAGCTAGTAGATAGCCGATTGCATCAAGGACTTCAGTTAGCCTTGCATTGTCAAAATTATAGGTTCATAGACTTGCATCTTATTAGTTAGTTGGGGGCCCACGTGTCATTGTAAAAGTAATTTTATACTTTAGTTATTTGATTTAAAATATGTATGAACATATTTAGCTTTTACACCATGTTTTTGGCGTGTTTCGGTATTATCGAAGAAAAATGACGAAAATGCCCTTGTGTGCTAGAAAATAATATTTAATTATTTTGATTTGGAAACGACTTATGATTTCTTGAAATGCAAGATTTAATAACTGTCGCCCACCGGGGAGATACAGAAGCTGATGCTAAGCCTTGCGGGATTTCGATCGACATTCGGGGTAATGAGTGCCTATCGGGACGTCGCGGCAATCGTCATGGGCCTGATGGGAGTTCCGGGTCGTGACATTATTCCTGTCATGTGTTTAATTCGTCTGATTGACTATTCACCAATTAGATTGGTAACGAAACCTAAATGCAACTTGAGAGAGGGAGTTTAGTTGAAGCCATGGATGGAATAACATATGTTCAAATTCAATTGGCTGATTGATTGATTTCTTTCTTGTGTATGATAGAAATATACTTATATGTCATATGTAGTCAATATTAAAGTATAACCTTAATGAGTCTTTCTTTAATTCAATTTACATAGATGTATAGTGAATTGGTTTAAAGAGATATTTTATAGGAACCTTCACAGAGACTTATAAATACATTAGAACTCTAGATTAACAACTCATGTTTTTCTAGTAAGTTAAGACAGAGTAAAGTAAATTTGAATGAAGTGTTGAGGGGAAATTGTGATCCTAGGCTTTTTCTGCTTGATTTCTCTAGTTTAAATTGTCATTCTTGTTGCTAGTTTTAGTTTTAGTTTCTTCATATTATTCTTTTAATTTAAGTTGGTTGTTTGAATAAAATTAAAGTTGTTCTAATTTTAGTACTTAGCAAAATTTCGGTAGCAATTCCTTGTGAGATTGATACTTTACTTTTCATTATATTACTTGTTAACGATACATGCAGTTATGTGGCAAATCCGATGTGAAATCTATCTTGAGTAAGAGGATAAGTTGAGAAATCCTTAGGTGAGCATATAGATTACATATTTTGACTATGAAACTTAGTTTTACCTTTCAAAAGAATTCATTGACACTTTTGGTTGTTTGTCACTTTTGAAGCAAAAAATTTTCATAGTCTAAGAGAGATCAAAATATGTGATTTTTATAGAACAACCTTTTGCAAATAAAAAATGACCGTAATAATTCCCTTGGATTTTATATGACCAAAAATGATTTTTTAATAATTTTTTGTGTACATTTGCTACATTCAATGGGAGTCACAAATTTAATATCATGACCTTGCTTGAGGGTCCATGACCGGTGCATGAGCCTAGTGGGCAAGCCCACTAGATCCGAGCAAGCTTTAAAATTTAAGATCACTTAACATAAATGCCAAGGGATTTAACAGTCAAATATTCGTAATGATAATTCAAATATGATATATTATCCATGGCTCATAATTCACACAAATATTCATAAGGCCATACATTGGCCATTCAAGATGCGTTCGTACATAACAACCCTTACACAACAAACTAAGTACGGAGCGGAAGCTTGTGACTAGTACAGTGGGTGTTGACCTACCAAATGCCAAGATCGGTCTATCATTGGACGACCTTTATCACATAGCTTGTGGCCTATTTATTTGTACATGGTATACAAATGGGTGAGTACTCAAATACTTAGAGAGTGGAGCAGATACACAAAATCATACATTAAACACATATATAAAATATATGCAACATCCGTGCATCTAGATGTTCTACAAAACATCTCCAATGATAAGGCATATCTTTATCCCCAAAGTCTCCAATGTTAGGGCATATTATCATCCTCAATGTCTCCAAAGATTATCACACTCATCATTAGATTTACTCTCGAAGCCAATCAAAATTATTCAAATCATTCTCCATGGAACACTCTAGTCATCGGAGTATCACATCATATTCTTATCATATCTATCTAAGCCTTTCCATGACTATCTCATGTCATATGCAAATCAAATCAACGAGTGGTCCTCTCTCGGACATAGTCAAATCATGCTCAGAGGCCAACCGACGGAGAATCAAATCACGTTCAGGGCAAAGTCGCTAACGAAAAATAGATTATGCACAACACCAAAGCATTTGGAGGGGAATTAAAGTCATTGACCAGAGTAATCTCCCGACGATCGACATCACTTGGAGTATTCTCAAACAAATGACATTAAAGCACTACAAGTGAGACTAATACCACTGTCCCTACTTACCACCATCCTTGCAAGCACACACATAGTTACAGGGGGATGGAACTCCACTCAACCAAAAATCATATCAACATCTTGAACTCATCCCTTGGATGGAATACAAATGCACAAGTAAGGCCATTGTGCCTTTTGTCATTAACATTTCCTCATCAAACCACAAATCATGCTTATCAAGCTTCAATCATCTTTAAGCTTGATTAGGGTCCTAAGTACCTTTATGTCTCCAAGGAATCATTGGATCAAATCCTCTTAATGTCTCATTTGCCTAGGGTGATCTACTCCTAGGTGTTCATCATAGCCTCTAGACGTTCTAGTCTAGGCACACACAACATAGACCATCTATGCGGCATTGCATTAAGTCACCTAACTTCAACACATATCATTTACACACACACACACACACACACACATATACATATATACTTACTTGCACATAAATCATTTGTTCCCTAGCCTAGACATATTCATCTAGGCTTACATACATAATATAATACCAGTGCAATGCATTTTCCATGCATTATGCATTACATGCATTTAA
This sequence comes from Theobroma cacao, assembly GCF_053813885.1. Lineage (NCBI taxonomy): Eukaryota > Viridiplantae > Streptophyta > Magnoliopsida > Malvales > Malvaceae > Theobroma > Theobroma cacao. Next base: position 14,667,301 of record NC_142640.1, read on the forward strand.
TTAACCCACTCATAGTGACAATTAAAGGCACTCCAAGCCACGCTTTGATTCTCAACCTCCAATGGTCCTTGCAACTCACCAATGAGTTGATTTAACTTTGTTTCCCTATTTAACACATCAAAACATTAAAACATTGATTATTACTGGCTTTTGAAAAATGCCAACTTTTAAAAAATAACCAACTTCAATATGTAAGCTCAATCCTTCTATAATTAAGTTAAATCCTTACCTTAGGTGCTGGGTTGCTCAATTCCTACTTCCAAATCCCTAGCAAACTCAAGGGAGAAAATCTCACCAAAGCTAGACCAAATCGATTCTAAGTTATTAACCAATTAAATTGAAAATCAATCAGTAAAAATGCTCAATCTTACCTCAAAAAGCATTTTTCAAGCTCTAATCCACTCTAAACAGCTCCAAAAATTAGTTTCGGAGGTTAAGGTTTCGAGTTCTAGAGAGATAAACAGAGTTTTAAGTGAAAATAACTTAAATGGCTCAAATCCCTTTTTCATTTTTGCATTTCCAAATTGATCTATAGATTGATTCGCATCTATCGATCGATGTCACTAAATTATGTTGTCGTTGACCTTCATCTATCAATAGATTCCTCGAATGTATCGATAGATTGTGCCCTAGCCCTATTTCTGTTCCTCCCCGTTTATCCTTCCATCGATAAATGCCTCTATGCTTTACAAAGTTCTCAGGTGGTCATCTATCAATAGATAAGGTAGTCTATTAATAAATGTTCATCAAGTTGATTTTCCCAAGCGTTTTATCTTTCTATCTATCGATAGATGTAGAACATCTATCGATAGATCATGCCTAGAATGCACATTTTCACTTCTTCAAGCCTCCAATTCCATTCCTAAAATCTCCAATTCCATTCCTAAGGCTTCTAATTAATTTCCTTTCAACAAAAACATCTCAAATTATTCATCAAACTCAATTTCATACATGCACACATATCCTCGATCATCACATTGAATTCAAATCAAAACTCCAAATCAAAGGATTTATCGTATATTTTCTCAAAAGCTTTCCTAAGTGTCTATATATACGCCTTCAAACACTTAACATATCACCAAAGTCCTCAAAGTACTATATATTTCATAATTCATTCTTAATTAACTTAATTTACATCAAAAAGTGGGGGTTGTTATGTTTAATTTTAGTCGAACTTTTTCAATTTTGTTCTTGAAACTAAAATTTAGATTTTGATTGTTTTGGATTTTTATTTTTTCTTGTACTTTTATTGAATCCAAATGAGGTGTTGTTTGCTTATTTACATTAAATATCTTAAGTAAATGGAGAGTAAAAAGTAAAGAGGACATTTACTTAAATGGTATTTAATGTAAATAAGCTAGGCATGTTTTATGGGCAATCTGTCTCAAAAATTGCATTTTGTGTCAGATGTATCGATACATTTGGCTAGAAAGGGTTTCTAATGAACATGGATTGATACATGTATCGATACATTTTCTCTAGAACCAAATGTATCGACAAATGGGCCAATGTATCGATACATTTCGTCGATTTTAAAAAAACTAAAATGGTAAAAATGTATTTTCACACCCTAGCTTATAAATATACCCTATTTTTTTAGGGTTGGCAACCCTCAGTTGCATTTGCAAGGTAAAACCCCAACTCATAAGCTCTTTCAACTCATTTTTAACCCAAAACTCCATTTTTATGATTCTAAAGCTTAGTTTTGAGTTTTTATGGAAAAAGATGACATTTTTAGCTTTTAAATCTTTTGGTCTTGGATTTTTAGAACTTAAATAGTTGTTTTATTGCCCAGATTTTTTATTGGTGATTAAAGTTTAAAGGTTTTATGATTTTCTTAAGCATTTAAGCTCACCTGAGGTAAGGATGAAATATCTATGGGCTTCTAAGCTTGGGTTTTAGCTAGAAAATTATTTTAGCTAAAAGCGAGTAGTTTTGAAAGTACCTAGAATGATTATTACTAGATTTTTATTCTAGGAAATGATTTTGATTATTGTTGTATGATAGGAACACTTGAAAAGTTCACGGATTTCACCGAAATGAAGTTATGATTGGAGTTACGAATCGAATCTCTAACTAGGTGATTGGATACACCACTTTCAAATTATTTTGATATGTAAAGCTAGCATAATTTCTATGAAAAGTATTATTTATGTATGTTGAAATAATATGTCTAAAATGGTTTGTCAAAGGATTTGAGTTTCAAGAATGAAAATGATTTTTCAAGAAAAATAAATTCTTGGTGATTGTGATATGATTGATATAATGGTTTTCAACTTATTTACGAATCTACTATGTATGTAAATATTCTACTATGCACTAGTTTTCAACAAGGGGGGACAAGCACCTTTTGTTTAAAGTCCACTCAATTACTTCAGTCTTATGACTAGTATGGGAACGAGATATTGTATGCTTATTTGTAGATGCTATAATGTGCTTGTTTGGTTTGATGAATGCCATAAGATTATGTATATGATGTAAATCCCTTATACCATATGAGATGATTAAGTATGCATGATGTATACTATAAGATTATGTATATGATATAAATTCCATATACAATACGAGGTAATTAAGTATGCATGATAAATGCCTTGAGATTATGTATATGATGTATATTCCATATACTACATGAGATGATTGAGAAAGCATGATGAAAGCCATGAGATTATGTATATGATGTATTTTCCATATACCTTATGAGATGAGTAAACTTGTATGTGAAGGACAACTTTTATGTGAAGGACATTCTACATACCTAATGCTACGAGTATGAGAACTTTTTGAGTGTGATTGATTCCATTCTCACGGGGTACAAGTGACGAATTCACTCTTATGATGCATCATAAATGCTCAAGGGAAATGGGGATGTACATTGCCAGCCCAAGGTGATAGGGGATGTACCATTACATAGTATGAGTTTAATGTTAATGAAATGATCATAATTATTATGTTTATGGTATGTTGCATACTAATGTTGTTTGAGCATTGTTCATGATTTGTATTCTATGATGGCATGAAAATGTGCTTAGTGAAGAAAACTGATCTTTATAGAAAGTCTTGGAAGTAAGGGAACTTAAAGAATGTTAAAAATGGAGGATTTTGCCCAAAAATTTGAGTTTTGGGCTAAAAGTATCGATACATTCTAAACAAAAAGCTTCAAGAGGCTTTTTGTGTAAAATGTATCAATACATTTTACTAATGTATTGATAGATGCTTGAAAGTATCAATACATTCAAGAATGTATCGATAGATTTGATGCAAAGTAGGTTGTTTGTTTGAATTTGATGAGAATTTTAAAGGCAAAGGATTTCCGAAGGTTTACATTAACATGTTTTCAAACAAATGCTATTCAAATGTGTTCAAATAACATGTTTTATAAATTCTATGATTAAATTGTTTATGAATGTCATGAGATTACAAGTGCATGTTTACGAAATACTCTTATCCCTTGGCTTGTCCCCTTTTTGTATCTATTCATGGAGTTTTTGTGACTTACATGTTATTTTTCCCATTTATTTTATTACAGATTAATGATAGCGTCTGATTGCAGCTAGTGTTACAAATACCTGTATTTGGTCTTCATTCTTTGATAGGTGTCTAGCAACCACTTGAGGCCTAGAGGGTCAGTCACGTTCTACTAACGAGTCAGTTTTTTACTTTATGTTTGTGTTTATAGACTATAAACATGTTTATGTTAATATTGCCAATATTGGGCATGTTATATTAATAATGTTACGTATGAGATTATGATGATGACTCAAGAGCCTAAATGGACACCCGAGGGTGTTGTTAACAGTTAATGTTAATGTGCATTATGACAATGGCACTTTTTCATATATATATGTAAACCAAATGCTTAAGCTTATACAATTAAGTTGAAAGGTTCCTTAATTGTATAATGAGTATTATGATTGCATGCATGATGATTTCCTATGTAAATGGATGTTATAAGATGCTTCCACATGGATGTTATGATTGTTAATGAGGTTATGTGAGAGGCTTGCTTGGGCCTAGCAGGTTATGCTTGTTCGTGTCCATGCTCCAGTCACAATCCCTTTAGAAAATGGAATGTGACATCTGTCAATAAGTTTTTTGTACTGTTGTTGGGGAATTGTGTTCTTAATTTTTGTTAATATTAATACCAAGCAATTTTAATCTTAATTTAAACTTTCTTTTCCTTTATTTTTAGCTACTTTTGGTCGTTTTATGCAAAGAGTTAGAAATTTGAAAATTATTCCTTTTGGAAAACTTCAAAGGAAAAATTTACAAGCTTTAACTCACCGCCACACGATGGCTGAACAAGAAGAGAACAAGTCCTTATGAGAATATGCTGTACCTCTTGTGCAAGGCCTTCATTCTAGCCTTTAAAGACCTGTTATTCAAACCAATACTTTTGAGACCAAGCCAACAATCATTCAATTGATTCAAACTTCAGTATAGTTTGGGGGGTTATTGAATAATGATTCAAATGCTCATATAATGAATTTCTTAGAGATTTGCAATATGTTTAAGCATAATGGGGTCACCAATCTTGTTATTAGATTGAGGCTCTTTCTTTTTTTGCTGGGGATAAGGCAAAGAGTTGGTTGAACTCACCCAGTTGGTTTTATCTTTACTTGGGATGATTTGGCTTAGAAATTTTTGGCTAAGTTCTTTCCACTACCTAAGAAAACAAAAATGTGAAATGCAATCACATCTTTTATGCAATTTGACTCAGAATCATTGTATGAGGCTAGGGAGAGGTATAAGGATTTGCTTAGAAGATTTCCTCACCATGGGTTACTGAAGTGGCTGCAAGTACAAACTTTTTATAATGGTTTGTTGGGTATAATTAAAACTACTACAGATGGGTAAATTTATTGATGAGGCTTATGATTTGTTAGAAGAAATGGCTTCCAATAATTATCAATGGCCATTTGAAAGATTAGTGTTCAGGAAAGTTGCTAGTGTTCATGAGTTAGATGCAATTACAACTTTGACTGCACAAGTTGCCACTCTGTCGAAGAAATTTGAAACTTTGGGTATTCATGCTGTTCAGAGCCTTTTTGTGACATGTAAACTTTGTGGAGAAGGGCATTTTAGTGATCATTGTCCTATTAATGCTGAATCAGTATAGTTTGTTAAAAATTCCAATATATAGTAGAATAATCCATATTCCAACAACTATAATCCTGGTTGGAAGAATCACCATAATTTCCCTTAGAGCAAAACTCAATGACCTTCATCTTCAGTAAAGCTAGTTTTTCGTCTTTGGTTTTCACCATTAGTTAGAGCTCCTATGCTTGAGAAAAAACTATCTATGGAAGAGATGTTCATCCAATACATGGAAAAGAATGATGCCATCATCCAGAGTCAAGCGGCATCACTCAAGAATCATGAGACACAAATGGGTCAATTAGCTAATGCCATTAATAGCATACCTCAAGGAGCTTTACTGAGTGACATTGAAACCAATCCTAGAAGGAAAAGAATGGAGTAATGTAAAGTAATTACTTTAAGGAGTGGTAAGCAGCTTGATGAGGTGAAAGGCAAGAACGTGGTAGATAGTGGAGATAGAGTTGATCAAGAGGATATTTCTAGCAAGCAAGTCCAAGTTGGTGAAGTTAAGCAAAAGAAGGAAATATCTACAACACCACAAGTCAAACCATATGTGCCTCATGTTCCTTTTCCTCTAGCATTGAAGCAAAAAAATGTGGACAAGCAATTTGAGAAGTTTTTCAAGGTCTTCAAACAACTTCACATTAATATTCCTTTTGTAGATGTTTTGGCTCAAATACTTGTTTATGCGAAGTTCTTTAAAGAGATTATGTCTAAAAGAGGAAATTGAAATATTTTGAGATAGTTACACTTATTGAGGATTGTAGTGCTATAATCCAAAATAAGCTTCCACCAAAGCTTAAGGATCTAGAGAGTTTTTCTATCCCTTGTACTATTGGTAATGTTGAATTTTCAAAGGCTTTGTGTGATTTGGGTGCTAATGTTTCACTTATGCCTTTGACTATTTCTAAGAAACTTGGATTTGAGGAGATAAGACCTACTATAGTTACTTTGTAGTTACTAGACAAATCAATCAAGTATCCCGTTGGGATTATAGAGAATTTTTTGGTTAAAGTTAGGAAGTTCCATATTCCAATGGACTTCATTATGCTTGAGATGGAAGAAGATGTTGAGATTCCTTTTATTTAGGAACGATCAGTCTTGGCTACAGTAGAAGCAATCATAGATGTAGAGAATGGCAAGCTAACCTTCAAAGTTGGAGAGGAGGATGTCGTGTTTAATGTGTTCAATATAACTAAGTATCCTTTCTCTATAGATAGTTGCTATAAAGTGGATTTAGTTGATGATTTGACTAAGGAAGTTTCTAACAATGAGTATCCAAAGAAACCCCATGAAATTTGTTTAGTTCATGTTGCAACAACAACTAGCAAAAGACAACCAAATCACTTAGTGTCATCACATTAAACCGATCTAGTTCACATAGACACCGACTAAAAGAAAGGGTAGGACTCAATCAATTATCAATACCTAGTGAGTCTCAAGAAAATACCTCAATTGGCTCTAGTTGTAAAACCTTGTGAGTTACGGAATATAACCTCAATCGGCTCACCAAAACTCATTGTGCACAATGGCTAGCGCCTACTGCCACTAGATACAAGTCTTTATCCTAATAGGCTTAAACAACCACATTACAATAATCCAATGTTTAGAATATACATACAATCAAAAGGTGAAACCTATTACCAATATATCATAGAGGTCGAGACATAACCAAGGCTGGAGTCAATCAACCATATCAATTATCTCAAAATACATTGACCATAAATACCATGGCCTTATCAAGGAGAAACTAATTCTCACATCCACATTTAAAGCTATCCATCACACATCATTCATAGACAAATGAGATGTTTGAGATGACAAAACTTTGAAAGACTTATTCCTCATGCTCTAAACTAATACATGGTAGACTATATATATACACTTAGTTTATAGTTTTCATCAAACATACTTGCAAACATTTGTTGATAGCACAAACTGATTGAAATTCATTCATAGGCGAGGTTTTAGAATAGTCATGCTTAATTATATTAAAATAATGACAAACGTCGTATCTACCCACCTCAAAGAAGCGTGCCTTGCTCTCTAGCACCTTTTGTTGAACACTCGGTTCTCCAAATTTGCTTTCTCCAGAACACCTATCATCGAGTTTTCCATCATTAGTACTTGATTCTATAACATAATCTTAGACAAATAATCATCTAATCCTTCCACAAACATTTTCCAACAACTTAAAACCTCAATATCAGTAGCTCATCTAACTCTAAGTAAAGGATTAAGTCTACTAGTAGCTAAAGTTAAGACAACTTTACCTTGGTGAGCTTGAGACTTCCAAAACTAACTAAAACCTAAGTTTTTATGAGTAAAACGAATTTATGAGAATCCATAAATTTATTGAAATCAAACCTTAGATCTAAAGGTTTAAATCAATGAACTTTACCTTCTAATATATTTTAGAATCAAAGTCCAAGCTTAAAAATGACTTTTGAAAGCTTGAAATCCATTGATTTTGTTGAAGATGGGATTTGATAGCAAAAAGGAAAAGGGTGGTTGGGTTTTCAAGGAAAAAACATGTTTTTACCAAATGGGGAAAAGGCTGAGGTTTAGGGTTTTTTTGTTAGCCTTGAGATTGTTGTTAGATTTACCACACAAGTGCATGTATTGTTAACAAGTTATACAATGAAAGTAAAGTTCATTCCCATGGAGAATTTCTCAAATCTTTTTGCTAAGTATTAAAATTAAAACAACTCAATCTTATCCAAATAATGAAATTTAAAACTACTGAAAATTCAAGAAACTAAAATTAAAACTAAACTTAGAAGTAAAAATAACAATTTATCTAGAATCAATCAATTAAAAGTCTAGAACCACAATATCCCCACAATGTTTCATCTGAATCTCTTTTATTCTCTCTTTGCTTTCTAGATAGACCTGAGTTGTTAACCTAGAATTCTAATTTATTTATAAATCTCTTCCAATGTTGTTATAAAAATATCTTCCTTATCCAACCTACAATATTCTTATGCAAATTGAAATCAACAAACACTCATTAAGCTTATACTCTAATTATGGCTACATATGACATGTAATTGTATTCCTAACCTATAAGTGAATCAATTCAATCATCTTTTACAATTGATATTGAACATATTCTATTTCATCCATGGCTTACTCTAAACTCCCTCTTCCAATTCTATTTAGGTTTCCAAATCAATCTAATTGGTGATTAGGCAATTAAATGCATTAAGAACAGGATTGAAATAAACAACTCAAATACTATCAATCATAAGCAAGAAAGAATATTAAAAAATTTAGACTACGCATTGGGTTCAATCGTGATTCTAGATAAAAAAACTTAGTTCAACATAATTCTTAAAAACATGATCCAAAAAAGGAAATTAACCATCAAAACTAAACAAGAAAGTATAAAGATAACAAGAAAAGAAAGAACTTTAATATTTATCAAGCCTTAGATCCACAATCTTCCTTGATTTTCTTGCTAGCTTGAATGCCTTTTTTTCTTAAGAAAATCCTTGCTTAATTCTTTCTTATTGTGCTTCTGAAAGGGGAATTAAATATAGCTTAGATTTGTGTCGAATTAGAAGTCCAAATGTACAAAAAGTCTTCTCCACGTATGGGCACCGTGGTGCTAAGCCTTATTTATTTAATTTTTCAATTTTTCTTTTTAGGTGTTATGGTACTGCCTCTTTCATGGCCACTGTGCCAACTCCTCTATATGCCTAAAGTATATTTTCTTGTTGAGGTGCCGTGGTGCAACTTCTTTCCATGGCCATGACCCTTTTTGTTCTATTTTGAAATATCAGGCTTTATTGCACTATTTCAAATTATGAAGCAATTTTCACCTTCTTTAAGGCTGAACTAGGTGAAGTGGTAACATGAACATTGTAGCTTTGTATCTTATCTTTCCAATGGTTTATGAATCGTGTCAATTGGACTTTTTTAGTGAAAGATATGTTCGAAATACAAGAACATATGCAGTTGAAGTTTTCACCTGTAGTGCACTCATCTTCACAAATATTACCCTTTACATAGCACACCTACAAAAGCAAAAAACTAACTTAAATAATAACTAAACTTAAAGCAAAACATCATAAAATAACTTAAAACAATTGAACCCAATATAATTAAATTAAATTAAATAAATAACTAAAAATAACTAATACTTAAATTAAATCTCAAGAACTTAGACAAAATACACCTAAAATTGTGACCAAATAACTCCATAAAATAGAGTTATCAGAGTTACATCATGTTTGGATTGACAAAAATCACATGTTATCTTGAACTTAATGTCAAACATTTGAAATTGTCTTAAATACATTTTTAATCCCCTAAGGTTAGTTAATTGTTTGAAAAGCCATACATCATTAGAAAACATCGTACAAGCTTTCAAAAAATGCATATTCAGCTAAGAAAACAAGAGTGAACATGCCTTGAAATGTCATTTGAATGTAGGAACAAGGCAAGGAAGAAATAGCTAAAGAAAAGCGTCACAAAGCTAAGGAAACCTTAAGACACAAGTCAAGAGTCAATCTTAGAGAAGCTCAAGTCGATCCAAAGGCAGAAAGAGTACAAAACTTGAAGAATATAAAGCCATAGTTGACCTTAAAATGTCTATAGTCAATCCTGTTTCAAAAACCTCAAGAAAAAGTAGATTTGAATAGACAAAGCCGACCTTGACAAGTCAAAAGCATGAAAAAGTTGACTTTACATAAACATAATCGACTATAGAGGAGGCATAGTTGACTATAATGGCTTAGACTTGCAAAAAACACACTTTCGAGAAGTGAATTGAATAAAGGAAGGTTTATGGAACCCTAGTTTGAAAATTTTGAAAAACATAGTCGACCCTAAGAGTGTTGTAGTTGCTCAAGCTTCATCAACAGTTAGATTTGATGTCTAATGGCTCCAAACTTCACACTAACTATAAATAGTCATACTTAAGCTATTTGGAAGCAAGAGAAGACCTAAACCAAAACTTGAAACCCTAGAGAGACCTTTAAAAGCTTATCCTCACTCTCTAGCTTTATTTTAATCTTCCACAAACATTTGAAAAGCCATATACTTGCTTCATTGAAGCTAAAATTTCTTCTTTCACCACACTCAAGCTCAAAGTCTTAGCACCTAGCCTTTGTATAGGCATTTTCTTGATGAAATTTGCACTCCATTGTAAAGGTTCTAACTTAACCTTGAAATGCTATTTGTGAAGATTTGTGGTTGAGCCCATAAAAACCATTGTTGGTGGATTATTGCCTGATCCAGTTAAAAATCAAGAATCCTTTTGTGCATTGTGTAATAGTTATCACTTGATCTCATGAAAAAGTCTATGTAAGGGTTATTGCTTGATCCCATTAAAAAGTAAGAATCCTTTTAGTAGATTGAAAACTCCTTGGTTACCAAATGAGTGGATGTAAGTATCAAAAAAGCTGAACCACTATAAAATCTGTGTTTTTTTTTAATTTTTCACATTATTATTCATTGCTTATATTTGCCTTAGGAAAATAGTCTTACATTGATTTATTGTTTTACATTTAGGAGAATATTTTCATTTTATTATTCATAACTGGCATTTAACTTAGAAAAATATTTTACTTTGGTATATTATTTTTATGATCAGTGATTTATTATTGAAAACCTTCTTTTGATATTAAAAGATATTTTTGGGTGAAAAATGTTTTGATTTTTATACTTAGTTTTTAAAATAAATTTTTAATTATCAATTCACCTCACTATTGGTGTATTACTCTTTGAGACTTCTATATTAACAATTGGTATTAGATCTTGGTCTCAAATTTTATAGGTCTAACCACCTTTGGGAGATCCTTTGTAGAAGCTCAAATCGACAATTTGGAGGTTACGACAACCGTGCATGGTGAAGGGCAATCGATTCAAAGGCCACTTCTTTTTGTGGGTACAAACATATGGAAGAAACATATGGAAATGTTTATTCAATCAATGGACTTAGATGCTTGGAATGTCATATTAAATGGTCTATATGTTCCAAGTAAAGAAGTTGATAGCAAAGTAGTCATTAGGTCTAGGTAAGAATGAGATGCTAAAGATAAGAAATTAATTCAAATAAATTACAAAGCTTTAATACTCTTCTTTGTGCCTTTAGAGCTAGTGAGTTTAATAAAGTGTTTATGTGCGAAAATTTAAAATAAATTTGGGACACCTTAGAAACCACTTATGAGGACACCAACCAGGTTAAGGAATCCAAGATTGGTTTGCTTACGCATGATAATGAGCTTTTTAGGATGAAAAAGGGTGAGTCAATTAATGACATGTTTGAAAGATTTACTAATATTTTAGGAGGTTTGAAAGCCTTTGGAAAGGAATTCCCAAATGCACAACTTGTAAAAGAAATCCTTTATAGCCTTTGAAATCTTAGAGCCCAAAGTTACGATTATAAAAGAGGCTAGAAACTTGAATGACTATAAGCTAGAGGAGCTCATAGGTTCCCTTTTCACTTATGCAATGACACTTAAACATGAGAATGAGAGAGACGAACCTATGAAACAAGAGGTCAAATAAAAAGGAATAGCCTTTAAATCTATAGTGGAGGAAAAAGAGAGAAGCACTAAGAGTGAGAGTGAAAATGAGGCAGACATAGCTATGCTAGCTAGGAAATTTAATAAATTCATGAAGGAAAACTTTAGAAACAGGAAATCTACAAGGAGGAATGTGCCTAAGGAAGAACATACAAGATATCACTTGATATGTTCGATTGCAAAAGGCTTGGTCACACAAAATATGAATGTCCTAACAACAGCAACAACATAAGGAACATTTCAAGAAAATTCAAGAAGAGAGGAATGATAGCAACTTGGAAAGATAGTGATGACTCCTAGGATGAGGAGGATGATGATGATGCAAACTTTTGTCACATGGCACTTGATGATTGCTAAACCTAAAAAGGATCACCACATCTTAAGCCTTTATATTTTAACGGTGAAGACTTTCATGTTTAGAGATATAGAATAAGACACTTCATTAATGCAAATGATTATCAAACTTGGAAGCAAATTGAAGATGGTCCATACAAAATAGAAAAAGGCATGGCAAATTGGAATTCACATGAGCTTGATTTGATTGAACTCAACACTAAAGCCATGCATACTATCCTTAGTGCACTTGGATAAAGGCAATGTAATCAAGTTCAAAATTGTGGTAGTGCCAAAGAAATATGAGACAAGTTAGAAGAGCTACATGGACAACCACTTGAAAATGAACTAGAAGAAGATGATTTCTTAGATGAAAGCTTAACAAGTGACAATGAAAAGAATATCAAATTTCAAAATTCAAGACTAAACTATGAGGTAGAATCTTCTTCTCATATTCGTACAAATAATGAATTGGAAAATATGTTAGGAGACTTAACTCTTACATTTCAAGATCTATGCTTAAGTTAAAAGGAGAAAATTTCAAAGATTATACTTGAAAATGAATCATTGATGGAAGAACAATCAATTGAGAATTGAAGTTGAAATACTCCACAGAAATTATGATCAATTAGAAGATAAAAATAGGAATTGAAAAGTATTGTTAAAAGAAAGGAAAAATAAGAAGTAAGGAGTATGAATCCTTTTAAACTCGTAAATTCCTATTGCATTCCTTGTTCAACTTATTATCTTATGCGTATGTTCGAAGTGACTAACCCTAAAGGATCCAAAGCAATTTGGATACTAAATATCTAGTGAAAGTGATTTTTGTAGGTATCATTAACAAGGAAGAGCAATTTGAAGATTGAACATCAAATGAAAAATTGGTGATATCGATTTCCTTACTTTTTTTAATTTTGAAGAATGCTTGATTTATGAGATTTGATTATTTATGAATTACATTTGCTTACAATTTGAAAGAGTGTTGTTCATATTGCATTTGCTTGAAAAATATATAATTGATTGTTGATTGTGCAAAATTGTCGATTGCAAGGAATGTGAGCATGAGATGCACTTACATTTGAACATAAATGATTTAATGAATTAAGCATAACAATACTTGACTACTTAAATTGATTTCATTAATATGAGCCTATAGGAGAAAATCATTTGCTGTGCTTGAGCTTATATTGATATATAGCTTGAACAAACTTGTCACATACTAAAAATGCTATTATGACTTGTTCTTGATGAAAATGAATGCATGAGTAAATGCTTGAATATTTTGATTTTACTATTACTCATGTGCTTGCATAAATAACATTATTTCTTGAGAATAAAATGTTCATATGGTCATATTGATTAAATCATTTCTTGAAGAATTGAAATGTTAAAATGACAAGTCTAGAATCAATTTATAGAATATACTTTATGATTGTGCTTCATTGATTGTTTCAAAATTGATTTCTTGATTATGCATATGGAATTGGTTATGATGAACACATTGAACTTCATGAAAAATATTTTTAGTTCATCTATAATTTTGGTTAAGTCATATGCTGACACAATATCTCGTTTTGCTTGATCTTAAGATTTGAACTCTAAAACTTGATTTGGATTATGCTCTTGAATGAGAAATTTATATTGTCAAGTTAGATCATGATATATTGTGTTGACATAGTTGAAGAATCTTTTGAATGCACTTTTGAATGTTAACTATGTTTTTCATGAACTTAAATGATTACATGATAGAAAAACTTGTGTGCATCTAACATTAGTTTATAGGATATCATGAATCAATTGATTTAAGAAAAAAATGAATTATAGTGTGAGTTAGCAATGAACATTTAACGAGCCTTAATTGAATGCTTATTTCTTGAATCTTAACAATTGGTATTCATTGATGCTTGGATGCTTTCATTAGTTTTGTTCATGAGTTGAGTGCTTTAATTCCAATATCTCATAACAATTAGTATCACTCATGATGTACAGACCGCTCTTTGGTAATTACTGACATTCGGAACCTTCGAGAGAACCAGCCAAGTCCCGAACAATCCTTATTAGACATTCCTGATAATGCACTATACACGTTCATCGATCCATATTAGTGCTTAAACCATACTCTTTCGTACTATAACTTGAACCATAATTATAATAATCAATTCAATCTTTAAAACATATAATCTTAAGTATATACAATGAAGTCTAAAATCTCCAATTTAATACTTGTACCAAGGCCACTATTCATTTACAATTAAATAAACAAAGTGCTACGACTCAACCTCTAGCAACGGAGTGACTTGGAATGAAATGCTATGAGATGCCTTTACCTATCTGCAATGGATCATAAGTGCCGATGATTACACGCTAGGCCGATCACTATTTGCAAAAGGAAAATAAGGGGGTGAGTCTCATAAACTCAGTGAACATCAGCTCCATGAGCAGGGAAAAGATAAGAAACAAGCAATAAGCTGATCATTTGAATGATAAAACTAGAATATAAAATGCAAATCTTATAAACCAAACCACAAGGAGGATATTTGTGCCTTGTAAAAATAATATTGTAAAATCATAATACAATGCTTTCTTTGGCAAAACAATGCCGAAAATAAGTGTAACAGAAAGAGTTTCAATCACCAGAAACATCATTGCCATCAAAATATGAAATACAATATAAAGGTAAGCATGCTCCCAAAATGTGTGGCATGTAAAGAAATCAAAGTGTACGGCAACCTAAATCAACTCATGTTTATCAAGTAAGCATTGAAGCTTTTATTTAAACAATGGGAGCTGCAGAGAAAATCTTAACTCTCCACCATGCAAGAGAGCAAACGTAGGAAAGTATAATATCAACACGTGGACCCACTTCCACGTAAAAACAATTCGGGAGTCTTACACCACCGGATTCCCATAGCCATGGTAGTCTCCACGATGTTGACCGATAATGGAGAATCAAGCGGTCGCTACCGCGCACATCCAAAAGTCTCACTCTACCGGATCACTTGTGGCCTAGCCATATATACATATGTAGGTTGTGGCCCCCGCCAAGCCTAATCACCCGTTGACGACCAAAAAGTTCTCTAGCTAGAGCTCATTCGTGCATGAGGGTTACACTTAACTGAAGTGCCAGTCGACCTACTCTCGACGCACTTGGTTTGTCAAAACCATTTAAAAAAAAAAATCAAATCGAGGTTTTGAAGTCTTTTGCTTAAAACCATTTGAAAACACGGTTCAAAACCTTTCTGTCACGACCCAGTACTCCCTTCGAGCCCGTGACATCCGTCGCGATGTCTCGATAGACATTCATTACCCGAAATGTCAACCGAAACCTCGCAAGGCTATCGCATCAGTTTTACATCTCCCTTGTGAGCAATAGTTACTAAATATAATGTTTTAAGGGAATATAAACTATTTTTAAATCAAAACAAATAAAAAGTAATTTATGCCATACAGGGGTATTTTGGTCACTTTTACCCAAAAATTTTGAAACCTAGTAAAAATATAGTATACGATCGAAAAATATACATTTCTTATCTAAAAATAATTTTAGTGATTTAAATCATCCATTTCAAATGAAATTATGGCTAATCAAACTAAATAAAAATATTAATTAAAATATTCTATTTTCTTATAAAACAATATTTATAGAATTTTGTGTAAATATTTTTTGTAGCGTAAAAGCAAAATAAATTCATATATACAGTGGCATAAGCAGCCAGGTATAAAAATATTCTACAATGACATGTGAGCCCCGATATAACCGAAAATATGCAAGACTGTAGACCTTCGAATTCTAAGGATGCAGATCCAAAAGCAATACTCAACAAAATCGACTATCTACAGACTGTTCTGAGCTTGAAATGGGTGAAAAGAAGAGGTGAGTTTTTATAAACCCAGTGAGTAAGTAAAATTCATCTATAACATCTAAAGTCGAGTAAATGGAGACAGTTAAATTATCCCATCATAATATAATTCATAACATTCAAAACTCGTTTCAATTCATATAAAACAATTACATTTCATCAAAAACAATCAGTAAGGCTTATGACTCTCTTAAAACTTGGCTCGTGCTAAAACTTGTACTCTGTGACGCCTTGGCCCGGGCATCCAACCAAGTCTGTCAAGGCTGTTAAAACAATATATACACATAAAACATGTTTTTACGTTTAAAAAAGTAGCCGTTCCTTAGCGTTGGCTGAGTTTCACCCTCACATGGTGGTTCGGTGTGAAGTGAACTCTAAATATACCTTAGGAGATACCCTTCGCGCCTCTCATACTAAGGTAAAATATAACGGGGTTTACTGTGCCCCTCTAATAGGCTGGTCCATAGAAACCCGCCCACTGCAATAAGCTAATTAATTATCTCACCAAATCAATAAAAATTTTGACAATATGACATGGCTAATATGATATTACTCAGCCTGTGTCACGGCAAAACAAAACAGTTTATATATTCCACACAAAACACAAATCTAGCCATTCATGCCATCACATTGTCATAAGCCATTGATTCAAACCATATATCAAACATGAGTATATAGTCTCCACTTACTCAATTTTCAAAATCAGTATTCAATTTCAAAACAAGTTATAAAACTCATTTCATTTAACCAACACTTCAATTCAAAACATAATAATTTACAATTTAAACTCATTATTTTTTAAAACATAAAAACGAGTAGAAACAACTTTAGATAGTTAAGATGAAAGTCTGTTACTCACAATAGCGAGAGTTTGGAGTACTCCTATTCTTGGTCCTCGGGTACAATATCTTTACCCTTATCAAAAGGCTCACCACTTATACATAATACATGACACGTAATTCAATATATTTTTGCCAAACTGTTATAAAACTATTTCAGGCTCTATATGAATGCATGAAATTGAATGAGAATTGTTCAAATAATCACTTAAAGACAGTGTTCTACGTGGATTCAATTATGATCGGACTGAATTTGTATTCGACCTAACTCAAACTATACATTGTTGAATTAACCAAAACATCCAATTCAACTTCAAATATATTCATTTCACTTCCAAAATAACAAATACACCCAAGTACCTTAATGAGCTTAATTGTGACTTAATTCACCGTAATCGAAATTCATTCTGATTTTGATATCCGATACCATAAATCATCAATTATGAGCTAAATAGCATGAAATACAACAAAATCCATCATCAACATGTCACCTATAAAAATTCGACCAAAGAGGGTTGTTGAAGGGCATGTGATTTTCTTGCTTGTTTTTCATGCCAAATATCATTAAACAACGAAAAACACTAAGATATCATGAAATTTAGCAAAATCCACCATCAAAACCTCTCTCCCTAAGCTCGGCCAACATGTATTCCCTCATGGAAACTTGTGTTTCATCCATAGAAAATGAAAAAGAAAGCATGGGTAAGGTAAATCTTAAGCTAAAATTGAAAAATCTTACCTTTGATTGTTTTGTTCCTTGAAATTCAACAAATTTCTCTTGGATTTTCTTCTCTAGGATTTGTTCTTATCCTTTTCTCTTTGTTCTTTGCTTTGGCCAGCCATGAAGAATGAAATGGGAGAGTTTAAGTTGAGCTTATACAGGCAATTATAAAAATATTAAAACTTGACATGTGTCACCATTTGATTGGTCCATGGTTAATAACTTAACAATTAAGCATTTGCTCACCACCACATGTAATTTTTTAATTATCCAAAGTATAAAATGATAATAGGTGAGATTCATAAGCTTGACAAATGTTATGGTGGTGTAAAATTCTAAAAATTTCAATTACGTCCTCATGGGCACGTAAAATGATTGTTTTGCCCTTATGCTCGAAATTAAAATTTTTCACTTCTAAAATTCAAATCATGCTCCAATTAGTCAAACTTGGTCAAAAATTTTATCCAACATTCCAATTTTGCCCATACGTTATGAAAATTCCTAATTTGACTCCAAGTTAATCCTCGAACTCCGACTCATCATATTAAAACATTCTAAGGTTCAATAACTCTCAAATACATCCTGAAATCTCTATTCGAACTAGTTCGAGGTTTTAATCGACTTAATTGTACCACTAGGTACGATACCGACTTTTAACTATTCTCTGAGGCATCCAAGTATGCAGACATGCTATCAAATACATGAATGACATGGTAAGTATATAATAGAGCTGGGCTTGACACTTTCAAATTACTTTTCGCATAAAAAGGCATGGTGTATTTTCTTATACAAAGATCGGACTAAAATCGGTGCTTAAAAATTACATTTTTCAAATCATTTAACAATTGCATTTAACTATGCATATCACACAAACGATACAAGGCATAGATTTTGAATGCAAAACAGTATAAAAGGCTTGTTTCTCGGTTTGTAAAACATTTTACATATATAGCTAATTTATAGATATATCCAAAACAATTTTTAAAACAACTTGCATCCACATTTTCTTACAAGTTCTACCAGCTTATGCTATCCACAATAACAATGTATAAATCATTATAAATCCATTTAGAAATCACTTATCGGGGCTAACAGCTCATGCTTTCCACAATTGCATTTAATGAAATCCGACAATGTTTATAAAATGTATAACATTATATAGCTATGGAAATTTTGAAATAGGCACCCCTCGCTCACCTTACAATAGCGGGACGCTTCGTCGCTATTGATTCGAATGCATATCTCACTATTTTTACTTGCCGGTCACTGGTTACCTCGCCCGATACGCCACCACGATAACTTTCCTAGCAACTAATTAAACTCAATACATTTAGTGTATATCATTTCCAGTTATCTTTCTCATTCAATCATGAATCCTCATTCTACTAACTTGTATCTTGACACATTTTTACTAAGGTTCTTCATATCCTTTGCTTGTGTAATTCTTTAGATTATAAGTACTGGCAACTTGTTTATAGCATTAACACACATATTAATCCTTTCTAATGGTATCTATCAAGTTCAACTATCAATTTCACACCAATAATTATAAAGCTAATTTCGTCAAGCATTTCCTAAGTTTACATGCGCCACAATTTACATTCATATGCTGCCCACACTTGCCCAATTATTTCTTCACAATATTCAACTACCCATAAGCTTTAAACATAGTGTTAAGCTTACTGCTTTCCTTTTCCACTTTGAGTCCATCATGTACCCACGGGTTTATTGGCTTGTATGTCACAAATTTTTCTCCAATCCAGCCAATATTTGCTGCCACAAGACATTTCTCTTAGTCACAAACTCATTTTCAAAGATTTCTCAAGCTAAAAACAAGAATCCTTACCTTTCCTTGCTTGAATCACCAAAACCAAGCTTTTTTTTCCTTTCTCTCTTTTTCTTTCTCCTTTCTTTCTTTCCTTTCTCCTTTCTTCCAACTGATCTCATCCATTTTCTTTGCATGAGTATGGTTTTCCTTGTAAAACAAAGCCATTTTTCTTTTCGAATGCATGGTGGCAAGGTGAAATGGAGTGGAGCATGAAAATGGCATTGGAAGCATGGAAGATGGGGAAGAAAATATCTTGTGGCTAGAGATAAGAACCAGCCATGGGATAAGAATGAAGAGTCAAAGCTTCCTTTGGAAGCTTTGACCAAACTAATGACGAAATTATCATTTTGCCCTCAAAGGTTTTTACCTTTTCAATTTTATCCTCCCACAATCTTTTAATTTCAATTTCTTTATATTTTTCCTCCTTAACACTTGTACCAATAAAATATCAAGTTTATACTTCAACGCGGTATCACCGTAATATTTAAATATTTACTTACCTGTGCTAGCATTATTTAATAAAGACACGCGGGCTCCATTAACGTCATTTTTCTCTAAAATTTTGTCGTTCTTCTTCTCCCCCATTTAGATTGACCATATACTCATTGTTAATGAAAAATTTCGACATTGAATAAAATATTAACATTTTATTATTATTTTATTAATAAAATATTATTTTATTCTAAAATTTTTCACTTGTCTCCTTGGCACCGAAAATGTCTTATTATGCCCTTATTCACTTCTGAATCACTTTTTATCTCTCTAATTCATCCTTAATAAAAATATTATTATTATTTAATCGTTATTTCTTCCTGTGTAGAATATTTTATTCCAAACTATGCCTTTCACCCTTCGTCACTTTTAAACACTCTAATTAACCTCAGTGGACATCCGATAAGTTTTATTCGTCAACGTATCGAAGTACGGGGTGTTACAGTCTCCCCCACTTAAAATAAATTCATCCTCGAATTCAAATCAACGTAAGGTGAATAGTTAAATTTATAAAATTTCGCCACTTCACTTCCGTCGGGCATTCTTAACATAACATCTTAATTTATACATTATATTGTCTTCTAATCTTTATAGAAAACTCGACAATGCCATAGTATATACAATTATGTGTGCTACATGTCACGACTCAATTTTCGAGCATGACTGGCGCATGGGCCCAATGGATGTAGCCCATTAAGCCCAAGCAAGCCTATTTATATAATCGTACTCATTATCTCGTCAATTATTCTTACATTTACATCTCATAATCTCAACCCTTTAAGTACTTTAATAGTAAATTATAATAATCAAAACTGCATTTATATTATTCCAAAATAACATTAACTATTGCCACTCATGGTATCTTTATCAATCAAAATGTACATATATGGTCTAAGGTATACATCTTAGTACTTTACATCACAGGTACGTATTTACAACAAAAATGACTTTGGGCTTTCAACGGAGTGACCAAGGTGAAGGTGCAGCTATGAAATGCCAAGATACCTACCAAGGATACGAATCTACGAGAACACCTCGACCTAGTTACCGACTGCCTCTTGATCTAAAAACATGAATTTGAAAAAGGTGAGTATAAACTCAGTGAGTAAACATAAGAAGGGAACAAGCAATCAATAGGAAGAATTTGAAAATCATGATGCACTTATTTCATAAACAATGCAATTGATTTAATTTCTTACTAAAAACCCCTCCTTTCAAACTTTGATTAATAACCTCATAGTGTTGTAAAAACCCATGATCAATCCATGAAGTTAAATGGGTGAAAAATATGTCAAAATCAAGCAAGGTAGCAAGCATGACAGCAATTTCTCGCTGCAGCGAGAACTAGTGTCAGTTTGCATGTGGTTCAGTTTTTCTAGCATATCTCTCACTACACCTGATTTTTGGACCATTAGAAAGCTAAGAGGCAGGGCTACAACTTTTATGTTTACCACTTTTGCTAGTTCGAACGGGAAGGTGGTCAAAATTTTCATCGAAGTGAAAGTACTGCATCAGAACTTGAGAGTTTCTCACTGTAGCGAGAATCAGGCCAGTGTGACCCCCAAAACCCAAAAGTTTCTCGCTACAGCAAAAATGAATTTTGCTGCAGTGAGAAACAGAGCATTTTAAGTGAAATGGGTCTTGTTACATCAAAAGCCATTTTCTTGTTGAAATGAAAAGCAATTTGGGAGCAATTAATAATGCCAACACACAACACAATCACAATTATTTTTATAAACTTCCTATAACATATACATATTTGCATAGACATACATCATCATGCATACTATCCCACCACACTCAACTCAATGCAATATCATCATCATGTGTGCACTCCCTACTCGCACACTTCAACAACATCATGTGTGCACTCTCTACTCGCACACTCTATCATCATCATGTGTGCACTCCCTACTCGCACACTTCAACATCATCACACAACATTATTCATCAATACAAAACATATATTCATATATATACCTACCAACATACTATAAAAGCACATGGATTCATCCTTTTACACATTTCACATTTTTCACAGCATCAAAACATTTTATCAAGTGCTTGTTCCCTGGCACACATTTTTAAAGAAAAGTTGGATAAAATCACTCAAATACATTACATTTCCCAAAGAAATTTTGAAATGCAAGTTCACTCACCAGTCTTTATTGATGTTTTGGTGGGCTCTAGCTTCGACTAATATTCCGAATGGAGGTGTAGGGTTTCATTGGAACCCATCACACGCAACAACATCACCATCAACCCAACTTGGCATTATTACTATTCCAAAGCTATTTTCTAAATTGGGTTCTACTAGTCATTCCTAACTAGTTTCCAACTACTATTAAATGGCTATTATTTGCACCATCCTAATCACTTTAAAATGAATAAACAACCTCAACTACAAAACATTCCCAAGTCTCATTACTAGCTATTCTCAACACTTAAATATCAAATTCTAATTCCTTACTCACCTTGGTAGCTTCGTAGTTAAATCTTTTTCCAAAAATTTCAAGCTATTATGGAAGTTTCCTTTTTCTCTCTCTAAACACCTAGCTAGTGAGAGAAAGTATGGAAGTAAGATTTTTTTAAGGGTTTTAAAGTGAGAGAGTGAAAGAGCACAAAGGTTCTATGAAAGGGTGAACAAAAACATGAAAAGTAAAGCTAGCTTGAGAGAATTCCCATGGAGGATGAAGAAACATGAGAGGGAAAAAGGAAGAAGAAGAAGAAGCTGTTGGAAAATGTGAGAAGAAGCTGCTGGAAGATGATATTTATAGCTCAAGCTTATCTAACTCCACTTAAATTATGAAAATGCCCTTAGCAAGTTAGCTTATTCTTCTTCAATCCTTTGTGCAATCTTTTTACTCTTTTGACACTGAGGCCAAGTCCACAATGGTATAAAAATACTTGAGTTTACGAAAAATTAAAATTTTGACTTGAGATGAAAAATGACCATTTTGCCCCTACTTTGGAAATCATCATTATTTTTATTTCCTTCTTCATTTAATCCTTATTTTCATCATTCATTTATGCTTTAAGCCTACTTAGGCCTTAAAAATGTTTGAAAGCATACTTCTAGGGGCTCACTAAAGAAATGACGAAATTACCCTTGGCTCAGGTTATTGTGTCTACACCTAGTTGTGAGGCTATAGAGGTTGAGGCCTCACACTACACTTCTTGAATCACATCAATACTATTCTTCATCTTATAAAGAGGATTCAAACATGTCATTATCTCATGTATAACCACTTATAGAATATCATCTTTGAACAAATTATAACCAACTCCATATGAGTTTTGTACCAATATGCAACATATATATCCATTTATATTTCCAAAAACTTCAACTTCAAGTAGTCTTAGGCATATCAAGCTCAATAAGATACTTGTAATACTGAAATAGCCAATAAATCAAGTTTAGGATCATCTCCTTTTACGTTTAATCAGATTATGCTCACCATCATGTGGGGAATATTCAAAACCGGTTTATGTGTTCTATTCTCATACAAGAGTCAATCACTAATTGGCATCATCCCCAAGCACTACGTGTCTTAAAAGTCGATTCTTTTTCTTAGCCAAAATTCATATTGTAGTGTTCCAACTCTAAGTCTTGTCTCATTACCAAATCTTTACTCGTATATGAGTACTTGAATTCTTAAATCATCATCTCTTTTCTAAGTAGATCTCTACAATTTTTGTAGTGTATTTCTATTCCCTTACCAAGGGTAGTATCATTTAATCAAACCGTATCACCCTCATTCTCTAAATATTTGAAGTGCCATTCAACCTTTGCCTACCCTTATCAGGCAATTTACCTTGATAATTACTCAAAATAATTTTGAAACTTGTGAGGGAAGCATGTTTCACAATTTATGCCTTGCATCTACAAGTATATCGAGACCGCAACCTCATCAAGTCTACATGATGGCAAGATAATCATTGCCTTTAAACAATATTTCCAAGCATCCTTATATTTACAACACATCTTTGTTCTTATGTTACATATTAGTCACGAGCCCCAACTTGACTATATAGCCATTTGCTTTTTGAGCTTTAATGTTTTCTTGTTATGAAAAATCTCTCGAATTTATCTCATCAGGGTGTTCACAAGGCGGATACAAGTCCATAACTTATAGTTCAATGCCTAAAGCAGTGAACAAATCTCATCGTTTAAGTTGTACCTTTATCTACCAATCATAACTCCCTTTGCTAATTTACTTATACATTGCTTGGCTGCTCACAAGCCACTCATGGCCATCCAAATTTGACCTCTTATAATAAGTCAAACTAGTACATTCTCACACTTTTCCATACATTTCCAAAACACTTTTAACACTTCCTTTAATAGGATTCTATTGAGAACTTAAACAATCAAAGGCTCATCTTCAAAGCCACCCATAACCTTAACAATTTAATGTATGCGTAATAGCATTTTAGCTTATTGGTCCCAATGGACATCATTTTCAAATCTCCCAAAGTGTCTTTGTCCTTAGTTTGGACCATACAAAATTAATTTAGTATATTTGCATCTATTATCCTTAAGCTTTTTATGCTTGTCATAACAACATCCACACTTCTCCCATCATTTATCTTACTTTTTATTCACTTTTTCCCTAGCCTTTAACAGGGCTTAGTCTCTTGTCTCTTTTATTTCTTAGGATTTGACTTTAGTCTGCGTAATGTTTATCTTAATACTTCACATGGTAATTTATCTCAAGAACTTTCTAACTACCCTTTTTGTTTCATGCCCTTATATATGGTAATAAAGAAACTTTTCAATTCATTTATATAAATACTTTCCAAAACCTTACAACTCCATTCAACAAAGCTGAACATCAAGTCTACTGACCATAACTCTGCTTGCAAATCCATCTCCATGCCACTCACATCTTGTTCTTGCTTCCTAACATAAGATGTTCCTAGCCCTACGGCGTTGAGCGGTCAACACTATGGCGCTGCAGCCGCTGGAAATTTACTTTATCAAAACAATTCTCCAAACTCGTAAATTACAACTCCAAGTGTATGCCAACATATTGATAACCTTTACATATTTCATGATAATGAAAACTACAATTTTCAAAACTAACTTTTTATCATACGTACGCTATCAGAACATTAATTTCAACATATCTATTTCACCCTTTTTATGGTATGCCAAAATCGTTGTTTAGGCATATTTCACTACTAACAATCATATTACTTTACCATAGCATTTAGTGCAAATTTGCTTAAGCAATTGTCTCCAAATAACTCTTATACAAAAATATCAAATTGTACACCACTTAATGTTAAGATCTTAACTTTACTCATCTATCCTTAACCAACCATCTTTATAAAGTGAATAATTTACTTTATTATTGCATCTCATTTTTGCAGTCATAAAAATCAAAATTTCTTAAACTTAGGATGCAGAAGCTCCCCCTTAGAGCATATCCAAAAATCAACATCTTCTAAATCCATTACCTTTGGAGAAATCAAATTCAAGGCTAGTCATTTACATCATAGGTTACATAGTAAGCCAAATAGACTTTTAAATTGATCTTTGAAATAATTTGTATATCAAGCTCAAATATAGAACTCCGTATGGCATTTAGACTAGATTTGACATTTCCAATTCATTTAAATTTAAACTACCAAATCCACAACTAGTCCTTTAATCCTTTGGCTTTGTGCTAAGCATAGCAAAATTCAAAGCTCGTCCTTAGAGCAGATTTGTTTACTAACCTTTTACTTCTTGACCACACATCAATTATAATAGTCACTGATTTTCATCCTTGAGCTAATTCATGTGCTTTTTTTTAAGTATAAACCATAATAGGTCAAATCAATTGTTAAGATCTCACAGTCACTTAATTGAAATCAAAACCAACTCCCTCTAAGATATTGTACACATATTCAACACATATTCACGTATAAAAAATTTTGAAAGCCCAACACCATTTATATATGGGCAGAGCAAACTTAAGTAACACGGTGTATTTACCTCCGTGCACGTGAGTATCAATTTACACCTCTCTTAACGCTTAGATTTATAACCCTCAAGTGAGTTGCAACAATCACTATTCATTCTAGTCAAATTACGCCCTTTATTACTATTATCACACGTCCTCCTTTGTATCGATCTCAAATACAATCCATAGTCATCTAATTTTCTTCCCATTGACAATCATGGGCTCAAGTTATAACTCCATTAAATGAATGAGCTACTACAGACTTATTAGTCCAGCTCCACTTTTCTCCATCTTTAATCGGAGGGATATATCATTACATTAACCTTTCATTAGGAGCATTTGCTTAAATCTTTCCAACAACAGCTCGTGTCTCGGGTGGCATCTCAAACCCGAACAACGGCACCTCTTATGACCTTCATAGAATGTTAATAAAAAGGTTGGTTACTAAGAATAAGAGTTTATATAGCCTTATGTCTATGACTTGTTCTGTAGTCACAAACAATAAACAAGACTCTACATTAACTCCGACAACTCCATTGACTGACACCAAAACTCTTAGGACTCGACTAAACCTAGGCTCTGATGCCAAATTTGTAATGACCCCTCCTCGACTGTTACCGACGTTCAAGACCTTCGAGAGAACCTGCCAAGTCTCGAACAAGCCTTATTAGAGATTCCCGATAATGCACTATACT
The DNA here is from genome assembly GCF_053813885.1 of Theobroma cacao. Lineage (NCBI taxonomy): Eukaryota > Viridiplantae > Streptophyta > Magnoliopsida > Malvales > Malvaceae > Theobroma > Theobroma cacao. The sequence continues at coordinate 14,693,653 of NC_142640.1, forward strand.
CGTTCACCCATCCATATTAGTGTTTAAGCCATATTCTTTTATACCATAACTTGAACCATAATTATAATAATCAATTCAATCTTTAAAACATATAATCATAAGTATATACAATGAAGTCTAAAATCTCCAATTTAATACTTATACCAAGGCCGCTATTCATTTACAATTAAATAAACAAAGTGCTACGACTCAATCTCGAGTAGTGGAGTGACTTGGAATGAAATGCTATGAGATGCCTTTACCTATCTGCGATAGACCATAAGTGCTGATGATTACACGCTAGGCCGATCACTATATACAAAAGGGAAATAAGGGGGTGAGTCTCATAGACTCAATGATCATCGACTTCGTTAGCATGGAGAAGATGGGAAACAAGCAATAAGCTGATCATTTGAATGATAAAACTAGAATATAAAATGCAAATCTTATAAACCAAACCACAAGAAGGATATTTGTGACTTGTAAAAATAATATCTTAAAATCATAATACAATGCTTTCTTTGACAAAACAGTGTCAAAAATAAGTGTAATAGAAAGAGTTTCAATCATCAGAAACATCATTGCCATCAAAATATGAAATATAGTACAAAGCTAAGCATGCTCCCAAAATGTGTGGCATGTAAAGAAATCAAAGTGTACGGCCACCTAAATCAACTCATGTTTGTCAAGTAAGCACTGAAAGCTTTTATTTAAATAATGGGAGTTGTAGAGAAAATCTTAACTCTTCACCATGCAAGAGAGCACGCGTTGAAAACTCATAAGGCTCTCAAGTAGGAAAGTAAAATATCAACACGTGGACCCACTTCCATGTAATAACACTCCGGGAGTCTTACTCCACCAGATTCCCATAGCCATGGCAATCTCCACAATGTTGGCCGACATCGAAAAATCAAGCGGTCGCTACCGTGCACATCCAGGATCTCACTTTACCGAATCACTTATGGCCTAGCCACGTATACATAGCATAGGTCGTGGCCCTCGCCACGCCTAACCGCTCGTCGATGACCCAAAAGTTCTCTAGCTAGAGCTCACTTGTGCACAAAGGTCACACTTAACTGAAGTGACAGTCGGCCTACTCTCGACGCACTTGGTTTGTCAAAACCATTTAAAAAAAAATCAAATCGAGGTTTCCAAGTCTTTTGCTTAAAACCATTTGAAAACACGGTTCAATAACCTTTCAAATTACTTTTCACATAAAAAGGCATGGTGTATTCTCTTATACAAAGATCGGACTAAAATCGGTGCTCAAAACTTGCATTTTTTAAATCATTTAACAATTGCATTTAACTATGCATATCACACAAAAGATACAAGGCACAGATTTTGAATGTAAAATAGTATAAAAGGCTTGTTTCGTTGTTTCTAAAACACTTTACGTATATAGCTCATCTATAGATATATCCAAAACAATTTTTAAAACAACTTGCAGCCATAATTTCCTACGAGTTCTACCAGCTCATGCTTTTCACAATAATAGTGTATAAATCAATATAAATCCATTTAGAAATCACCTATCAAGGCTAACAGCTCATGCTTTCCACAATTGCATTTAATGAAATCTTGCAACGTTTATAAAATGTATAACATTATATAGCTATGGAAATTTTGAAATAGGCAGCCCCCACTCACCTTACAATAGTGGGACGCTTCGTCGGTATTGATTCGGGTGCGTATCTTGCTATTTCTACTTCTCGGTCACTCGTTACCTCACCCGGTACGCCACGACGGTAACTTTCCTAGCAACCAATTAAACTCAATACATTTAGTGTATATCATTTCCACTTCTCTTTCTCATTCAATCATGAATCCTCATTCTACTAACTTTCATCTTGACACGTTTTTACTAAGGTTCTTCATATCCTTTGCTTGCGTAATTCTTTAGATTATAAGTACCGACAACTTGTTTATAGCGTTAGGACACATATTAATCCTTTCCAATGGTATCTATCAAGTTCAACTATCAATTTCACACCAATAACCTCATATATGGCAGCAGTTATAAATCTAATTTCATCAAGCATTTCCTAAGTTTACATGCACCACAATTTACATTCATATGCTGCCCACACTTGCCCAATTATTTCCACACAATATTCAACTATCCATAGGCTTTAAACATAGTGTTAAGCTTACTGCTTTCCTTTTCCACTTTGAGTCCATCATGTACCCACGAGTTTATTGGCTTGTATATCACCAATTTTTCTCCAATCAAGCAAATATTTGTGTGAGACCTTGTCAAGCTCGATTAAAAGACGGTATTGTACCGAGTGGTACAATTAAGTTAAATTGAGCCTTGAACTAGTTCAAATAGAAATTCTAAGAGGAATTTGAAAATTTTGAAACCCACAGAATGGCTTAGAATAGTGATTCGGAGTTCAAGATCCAGTTTGGAGTCCATCAGGAAAATTGACCGATTAGAGACAAAACGGTTATTTTACCATTTGATGATAAAATGGAGATTTTTAGCCAAGATTTGATCACATTTGACCAAGAATAATTATATGAAATATAATTATGATTATTGGATTATAAAATGATGCTTAGCAGTGAAAAATTGTGATTCCCGATATTTTTGGAGCATAAGGGCAAAATGGTAATTTTACGACTAGAGGACTAAACAGGAATTTTTATAAAATGATTTTTTTGCCCCATTTGGTTAATATTGATCAATATTAGTGTTATTGGAGGTTGAAAAGTAGAAATAATGTGATTTCGGTACATTTCGGAGTATAGGGGCAAAATCGTAATTTTTCTATCCCGTGGGCAAATCGGTAAATTTTTGCCCTAGCACTTGTCAAGACCAAAGGATTTTAATTGTGGTAGGATTGGATAAGTACCAGAATAGTTGTGGTGGAAAATTAAGAAGAAAAAGTCAAAAAGTTAAAAAAAATGGACCAGTAAGCATGTGACACATGGCATGCTTGATTATTTTATTATTTTCTATAGAAATCAGCCCATTAAATCCCCAATTCTCCCACCATATTCAGCCTAGGCAATGAGCAACAAGAACAAAGGAAGAACAAAGGGAAAAACAAGAAAACCTAGGTGGAAATTCAAAGAAAAAATGAAGAAATCAAGGAAACAAGCTAGGTAAGTTAGAATTTCTTTAATTCTCCTTGATACCTAGCTTACCCATGCTTTTGTTCTTGATTTCCATGGTTGAATATTGAGTTATCATGATGAATTCAATTCTGAAAAATGGGTATGGAAGAGGAATTGTTGTTGGAATAATTTGATTTTAGACTATGTTAGTGTTTAGGGATAGTTAAGCATGGTTATGAACAAAAACACAAAAGAAATATTCAATTTCTCTAGGGTTCCTTGTTGGTCGAACCATGAGGGCTAAATATCAATGGGGGTTTGTTTTTATTTCAAGGAAAATGGCTTGAAAAATGATGAATTAAGGTGAAACGGGTATGTAGAAAAATTTTCGGTGCTAGTACACCAAATGAACAAATTTTTCTATAAGGAACTGTGAGGGTTCTAATGCTGAATTTGGCTTTATTTAAATGGCATGTGGTAAATTAAGGTATTAGAGGAGAAATGGATTAATTTGGAGTGAAATTAGACGTATTGGCCAATTTATCGGATGAAAAATCGACTTAGGCCAATACTGGGTCTATATGGCTACCCGTGCATTTTTCATTTCATATCATATATATATCGAGCCTGAAATAGCTTATGACTGTTAGACACAATTTAATTGGAATATGTGTCATGGATTATGGCTAAGTGGTGAGCCATTGGATACGGGTAAAGGATTGTACTCGCGGACTGAAAATAGGAGTATTTCTACTCCTAATACCGGTGAGTGGACTTGCATTTCAAACTTGTTTTGGGGAATATGAAAGATTCTATCCAACTTGTCTTAGAAAATGTACCTTGGGAACAAGCTTTTAGTAAAGTGATTTTATATTGTGAAAATATGCTATACAATGGTTTATGTGTTATCACAATATGATAAAATGCATGATATGTATTGGATGCTTCTTTGCATGTTGATTTGGACCTGACTATGTGCGAGTAGGAATGCACATAAGCCGTTGCTGACCTGGCTATGTGCGAGTAAGAGTGCACATAAGCCGTTGCTGACCCAGCTATGTGTGAGTGGGAGTGCACATAAGCTGTTGTTGACCCGGCTATATGCCCATAAGTCGTTGCATATGAGATGATGATGATGGGATGGTGTGCATGATGATGATGATGATGGGATGGTGTGCATGTTGATGATGGGTATATGGTTGTAAATGCAAATATGTAAGCATTTGTTTTGTTGAAATTTGGAAGTTTACATGTGTTACATGTTGTTATTGTTATTTTAGCAGGATGACTTGTTTTAAGGGAAAAAGGAGACTTTTTTCTTGATGTTCTGGTTCTCGCTGCAGTGAGAATGAAGTTCGCTACAACGAGAAACTTTCTGTCCATTTTGCTAACTTGCGAGATTTTGCCATATTTCCCATTTCTTTGGTACCATAGTTGAGCATGGATTTTTGTAAAGTGATTTACTCATGTGGGGTTTACATGAGGGGTTTAAAGGAGCTAAAACAATTGTATGGTTTTGAGAAAATGAATGTATTATGATTTCGATAAACATTCCTTATGGTATGCTTATTCCCTTCTTGTTCACTCATTGAGTATTGTACTCACGTTTTATAAAAATTCATGTTTTCAGATCAAGTGACTGTTGGACCCTAGATCGAGGAGTCCTCATAGTGCATCTCCTGGGTATATGTCTGGCATTCGATAGTAATCCCTTTTACTGTAAATGTCTCCGTTGGAAGTCATGGGTCCTTTTGTATTGTGAATACAATCTAACAATGTGAATATGTGTATGCAATGTAAATTGCTAAATATATGACTGGTATAGTGCATGTATATTATTATCGATAATACCATTGTGTTTTGGCTATGTTCACACCTGGGAAAAGGTGTGTGTGTATATGCATGATATGATAAAATTGTTAAGCAAAGGTAAATGGATAGGCTTGCTTGGGCTTAGTGAGCTATGCTCATTGAGCTCATGCACCGGTCATGGTTCAGGAAATTGGGTCATGACAATTTGCTGCCACAAGACATTTCTCTTAGTCACTAACTCATTTTCGAAGATTTCTCAAGCTAAAAACAAGAATCCTTACCTTTCCTTGCTTGAATCACCAAAACCAAGCTTTTTCTTCCTTTCTCTCTTTTTCTTTCTCATTTCTTTCTTTCCTTTCTCTTTCTTCCAATTGATCTCATTTATTTTCTTTCCAAGAGTACGATTTTCCTTGCAAAACAAAGTCATTTTTCTTTTCAAATGCATGGTGGCAAGGTGAAATGGTGTGGGAGCATGAAAATGGCATTGGGAGCATGGAAGATGGGGAAGAAAATATCTTGTGGCTAGAGATAAGAACTAGCCATGGGATAAGGATGAAGAGTCAAAGCTTCTCTGGAGGCTTTGACCAAACTAATGGTAAAATTATCATTTTTCCCTCCAAGGTTTTCACCCTTTTCAATTGTATCCTCCCACAATATTTTAATTTCAATTTCTTTCTATTTTTCCTCCTTAACACTTGTACCAATAAAATATCAAGTTTATGTTTCAACGCGGTATCACCGTAATATTTGAATATTTACTTACCTGCGCTAGTTTTATTTAATAAAGACACGTGAGTCCCATTAACGTCATTTTTCTCTATAATTTCCTCATTCTTCTTCTCCCTGACTTAGATTAACCATATACTCCTTCTTCATAAAAAATTTCGACACTGAATAAAATATTAACATTTTAATATTATTTTATTAATAAAATATTATTTTATTATTTTATTCCAAAATTTTCCACTTGTCTCTTTGGCACCCAAAATGTTTTATTATACCCCCGATTGACTTCCGAATCACTTTTTATCTCGCTAATTCATCCTTAATAAAAATATTATTATTATTTAATCATTATTTTTCCGCGTGTGAAATATTTTATTCCAAACTATGCCTTTCACCCTTCCTCGCTTTTAAACACTCTAATTAACCTTAATTGGCATCCGATAAGTTCTATTAGTCAACATATCAAAGTACGGGGTGTTACACATTAATTATGGAAAATTAAGAAATAGCATGTATCTTGAACTTTATTGATCATCCTTTTGCATATGAGCATGTTTTTGATTGAAATCATGCACGCATTTTGTGGAATGAATTGGAATCATGATTAGTGATGATAGGAAAAATTCTTTTCAAATCATACTTATGCCTAATTGATCATGATATTCACTTACATGATTACAACAAGTGCAAAATGTCTAGGCAATGCTTCATTGATAATAATATTTTTTTCATGAGAAAACTTCTCCTTAATTTGATAATTTTATACACAATTAGGAGAACTCTTATTGAAATGCTTGCTTGAAAATACTATGAAAAAGAGATTATCGAAAAAGCTAAATGATGATACTTTCATGATGATATGCTCTTGTTGAGAAAATTCTCTCTTGAATTGTCATTCTTATAAGAATTTCTTTAAATACTTGATTGATAGTGCTTGGACAATGCATGATGAGAATTAAAAAAGTGCTTATTGCCAAATGATATCTTGGACATGTATTGGAGCTAATGTCCGTAAACTTCTCGAAATTATGAGTATTTAAAGCATATCTTGAATATTTATTTAAATACTCATGGTTTACTAGTTCCTTGAATACATGAGTATGAGATTGACATGTTGAACATTCTATTTAAATACTCATTTATCATATGATCATTAATTATCCCCATATTTACTTCATGATCTATCTTAGGGGAGATAACATTATACTTTGATGAGATTAACTACTTAATTTCTTCCTCTTGTTGGAAAAGAATCTAATGAATGCTTGAGGGGGAGATGGCCATTTAGATTGTCCTGTGATTCTTGAGCACTTGAAATCTTGAACAATGATCTTCATAAAATCTCAACAAGTGGAGTTCATCTCTGTTGGTAATATCTCCTAAGCACAACATTAAAGTTGTTCTTAATAATGCCTTACATCCGTGCTTAAAAAATGATTGTTGTGTTTCTTACTATATTTGTTTGCATATAAATTTGAGAATATATTTGCATGATTGGTTGTGTATTCAATTTGTTTTTTAGATAATTGCATTATCATTTGATTATTTAGTTGAATGAATATGTGAACATACTAGCATATAAAGTTGCACATATATCAATAAATCATGTTCACATTATATGTAGATCTAGAAATGCTTTATATTTAACTATGCTTGTCTAAATATATTCATATACAACTTGAACATAAAAGATAAAGTGTCCACACTTTGCTTATATATATACATATTTATGTGTGGCATTCTTGATTGATTGATGTTATTCTCCTTATTAATTTACTTGAAAAATACGTGAAATGGAGATATATATTGATTTGTTTATGATATATTGATATATTCCATAATGCCTTGATTGAATATCTTACATGGAAATTTATCTTGGTTGAAAATATCTATATGTGCCTTGATTGCATTGGTTGAACATATTTCTTCATGCTTTAATTGAATATATTGAGTAGAAATATGTTGTGATTTACTTATACATATTGCTCTTTAGATGTGCTAAATGAGTATATTTCCCTATGCTTTGCTTGAATATATATTGATTGGGAATATATCTTGATCTATTACTCTCATAATTAAACATCTTTGCATGGAAATATATCTCATTGTTTTGATTTGATGGTTAGAGATAATTATTGGACTTAATGCTTATCTATACTTGATGATTATCACTAACTATTGTTTCTTGACTTTAAGTGTTTAAAGCTCACACTTCTCATCCTTTTTGATATAGCAAAAAAGGGGAGAAGGTTTATAAGCACATGCTCTTATATTAGCTGAATTTGTTTTGAAAACATTTTTTGAACTTCATGCATAAATTGAGGGGAAGAATTTTCAAAGTTCATATTCTTTTCTTATACCCTTCTCACTTACACTTAAATGTTTTCAACAAAGGCATATAAACTAATTAAGTTCGGGGAGGAGGTTTCAAGAAATTTAAAATGCAATATGCTCATGTTTTTATCATATCAAAAAGGGGAAGATTGTTAGCCTTGAGTTTCATTATATTTTGATTTGACAAAAATCACATGTTATCTTGAACTTAATGTCAAGCATTTGAAATTGTCTCAAATACATTTTTAATCCCTTAAGGTTACTTCATTGTTTGAATAGCCATGCATCATTAGAAAACATCATACAAGCTTTCAAACAATACATATTCAACTAAGACAAGCAAGAGCAAACATGCCTTAAAATGTCATTTGAATGTAAGAACAAGGCAATGAAGAAATAGCTGAAGAGAAGTGCCAAAAAGCTAAGGACAACTCAAGACACAAGTCAAGAGTCGATTTTAGAGAATCTCATGTCGATCCAAAGGCAGAAAGAGTGTAGAGCTTAAAGAATATAAAGCCATAGACGACCTTGGAGTGTTACAGTCAACACTATACCAAAAAGCTCAAGAAAATGAAGATTTGAGTAGACATAGTCAACCCTGGCTTGAGTATTGTCGACCTTGACAAATCAAAAGCATGAAAAAATTGATTTTACATAGACATAGTTGACCACAATAGCTTAGACTTGCAAAAAAACATGCTCTTAAGAGTTAGATCAAATAAAGAAAGGTTATTCTAGACTTTGAAGCCCTAATTTGAGAAATTTGTAGAACATAGTCGACCCTAGGAGATTTGTAATTGACCTTTAAGCTTCAACAGTGGTTAGTTTTGATTCAAACTTGGGTTTAACGGCTTTAAACTTCATAGCAACTATAAATAGCTGCATTTGAGCTACTTGGAAGAAAAAGAAGACATGAACTAGAGCTTCAAACCCTAAAGTGACCTCCGAAAGCTTATCCTCACTCTCTAGCATCATTTTAGTCTTCAACCAAGATTTGAAAAGGCATATACATGCTTCATTCAGGTTGAAATTTCTTCTTTCACTACACTCAAACTTAAAGTCTTAGTACCTAGTCTTTGTAGAGGCATTTTCTTGCTTAAATTTGTACTCCATTGTAAAGGTTCTAACTTAACCTTGAAAAGCTATTTGTGATGGCTGGTTGTTAAGCCCATAAAAATCATTGTTGTTAGGTTATCACTTAATCTCGTTAAAAAGCAAGAATCCCTTTATGGATTGTGTAAGGGTTATCACTTGATCATGTGAAAAAGCCAGTGTAAGGGATATCGCTTTATTCCTTTAAAAAACAAGAATCCTTTTAGTGGATTGAAAACTCCTTGGTTGCCAAGGCAATAGATGTAGGCATCAAAAAAGCCGAACCACTATAAAATCTTTGTGTCTTTTTTTAATCTTCTGTATTATTATTCATTGCTTATATTTTCCTTAGGAAAATAATTTTACATTGATTTATTGTTTTACATTTAGAAAAATATTTTCACTTTATTATTCATAACTTAGGAAAATATTTTGCTTTGGTATATTATTTTTATGATCATGATTTATTGTTGAAAATTTGCTTTTGATACTATAAGATATTTTTGGGTGAAAAAAGTTTTGATTTTTATACTAAGTTTTTTAAAATAATTTTAATTACCAATTCACCCCTTTTTGGTATATTAGTCTTTGAGACTTCTACACTAGCTATTGGTATTAGAGCTTGGTCTTTAAATTTTGTAAGTCTAACTGCCTTTGAGAGATCCTTTAGAGAAGTTCAAATCGACAAAAATGTAGGTTAAGGCAACCATGTTTGGTGAAAGGTAATCGATCCAAAGGCCACCCCTTTTTATAGATACAAACTATCCTTATTGGAAAAAAATGTATGGAAATGTTTATTCAATCTATGGACTTAGATGTTTGGAATGTCATATTAGATGGTCCACATAGTCCACATTCGCCTTGCCAAGATGATACAATATAGTACAATCATAGTCTGTGAGCAACTCCATCCATCAATGTTACCTAAGATTGAAATCCCTCGGCTTAAAGATGTATTTGAGATTTTATGATTTGTGTAGATCTCACATGTCTCCTTCTAAAAGGTAATGTTTCCAAATCTTAAGTGCGAACACAATGGCAACCATCTTTATGTCATAAGTAGTATAGTTTTGCTTATGCTTTTCAACTGTTTAAAGGCATATGCTATGACCTTGCCATATTGGAGCAACACACATCCCAAACCAACATGTGAGGTGTCACAATAAACCGTATATCCACTTACTCCTTGTGGTAGGCTAAGTAAGGGAGTTGAAGTAAGGTAACTTTTGAGCTTTCTAAAGCTTTCCTCACAACCCTCGTTCCATTGAAACTTCACATTTGTTTGAGTCAATCTAGTAATTGGTCGGCCTTGACAACGATCTACAATATCTTGCCAAACCATAGAAGTAGCGAATCTCCATCACAAAGGTTGGCCTTGGCCATTTCTCCACTACCTTTATTTTCTTTGGGTCCACCATAACTCCACCCCTAGAAATCACTTAACCCAAGAAGCTAACACTATCAACCCAAAACCCGCATTTGGAGAACTTAGCATACAATTGATGATCTCAACACCTAGAGCACAATCTTTAGATGTTATTCATGTTTCGCCTTACTCCTTGAGTACACCAAAATGTCATCCATAAATACCACCACAAAACTATCTAAATATGGTTTGAACACCTGATTCATCATGTCAATAAAAGCTACTAAGGTGTTCGAAAGACCAAAGGACATAACCAAAAAATCATAATGTCCATGCCCAGTACGAAATACGATTTTAGGTATGTCCTCATACCTAATCATGAGTTGGTGGTAAACAGAATGAAGACCAATCTTTGAGAAACACTATACTCCCTGCAACTAATCAAACAAATCATCAATACGAAAAAGCAGATACTTATTCTTTTTCGTTACCTTATTAGGCTCTTTGTAATCTATGTATAGCTTGAGTGATTCATCATTTTTCCTTATAAACAATATTGGTGCACCCTATAGTGACATACTAGGGCATATAAAACCTTTATCCAATAAATCTTCTAGTTGATCATTGAGTTCCTTAAGTTATGCTGGTGCCATACAGTAAGGTGGAATGGATATCGGTCAGGTATCCTTCACCAAATCTATACAAAACTCAACCTCTCTATCTGAGGGTAAGCTAGGTAGCTCTTTAAAGAACACATTAGAAAACTCCCTGACTATGGGTACATCGGCCACACTTCCAACCTTCGCTTGAGTATCTCTAATAACTGCAAACAAATCCTTGGCATCCATGTTGCAACAACCTCCTTACTGTCTGGAAGAAATCGCATTGGTTTGAGCAATACTAGGATCACCTTAAATGCTAAAAGGCGGTTCACCTAGGTAATCGAATCTAACTAACTTGTGATGGTAGTCCAAACTAGCATAATTTAGTGGTAGCCAATCCATACACAAGATCACATCAAAGTCTAGTATATCGAGCAAAACCAAGGTGGTTTGTGTGTCCTTATCCCTTATTCGGATCACGAAAGACTTATACTCGAATTGGGCAACAAATATCTCCTTAATTGGTGTTGTCATTACCAAACCAAATTGCATCAAAGTACAGTCAACATCCAATTTCGTAGCAAAACAAGGAGACATAAAGGAATGCATAGATCCAGGATACAAAACTTATGCTTCAGAATAACAAATAAAAAGGAAACCTAAAACTACAGCATTGGACGTCTGAGTGTTTTGAGGTGTCAAAGTAAAAACTCTGGCCTGTCCCTTGCCAGTTACTCCATAGTGTACAAATTTAGAAGCTCTACCTTGAGAAGAACTACCTTTACCTCTACCTTTAGCTCCTGCAATTGTTCAAATAGGCTGAGATGTAACTAGAGGTGGCAGTAATGCAGTTAGGATGTGGGGCGTGAGCCCTCCTGTGTCCATGATGCCATAGGATAGTCCCTCCTTATATGTCCATGCTATCTATGCTCAAAACAAAGTGTGGTTACTCAATGATGTACCCTTCCATGAACCTTTCCTTACGTGGGAAAAAGTGAGGTTAAATGAGTATTAGACCTCGAAGTCTGCCACCTAGATGCATTTCTTGCCCTTTTATTCTATTGAGACCTTAAACTAACTATGCTACTCCCCTGGTGGGAGCCATATGACTGAGAAGCTTTATGCTAGCCTTAGCAACCTACGGATGGTCCATGTCTAGTGCTAACACATCTTGGCCTTGATGACCCTCAGTCTTAGCCTTCTTGGCTCTATCTCAAGTCACACGACACTGCATGATCTTCCTTTTAACCTTTTGCACATAATTGATTGCGGAGGCATAGGTATAAAAAGCCTGTGATGTAACAGCTTTAAACAATGGCTTGATCAACCCATCTATAAAATGTTTAATCCTCATATCCTCAATAGCTACAAGGTATGGCACATACCAGGACAATTGTGTGAATTTAATGTCATACTCAAAAACTATTATGCCAAGTGTTTACAATAATGCCTTAAACTCACGCGCCTTAGCGGCTCGTACATTTTCTAGGAAAAATTGACTTCAAAAAGCCATCGTAAATTCCTCCCAAGTCAATGGGTTAGTGTTAGCTAGTTTACCTTTACGTAAAGACTGATACCACTGATAAGCTACATCCTTAAGCTTAAAACTAGCTAACTCTACTAAATGCATAATAAAACATCCTAAAGAAATGTAGATTTTTTCCATCTTATCCAAGAAAATCTTTGGGACCCTTGTTGCATCAGAATCAGAAAATGAGGGCAGTTTCATCTCAAGGAAATTCGGTAATGAAACCTTAATAGTCCCTTTAGTAGACTCAGATTGCTGTTGATCATCTTGACCCTAAGAATTGTGCGTAGCATGCATTGGCTATCGACCCTCGACTCATCGTTAAAGGTCATCCAAGCAAATGGCCATCATCCCCATGACCCTATTAACCTCTTGTAGATTAGCTATCACATCTGCCAAGATCGGTTCCTTAATGGGCACCTTATCTCTCACTTCTTGAGACTCAGCATCAATAGGGTCCTTCATGAGTACCTCATCATTAGCCACTATAGGTGGCTCATCACTAATGAATTTGGTGGTCTTGACCTACCTACCACTCCCTTTAATGGTGGAAGCTTGTGGTCTCGTAAACGCATCAACGGGAGCACTCTACTTTACCATGCCCTTAGCCATAGCTCATGTCGGAGGTGGCATCCTAACATGGACAAAAGCAAGCACTAAACTCAATAAGGTGAAAAAAAGGGTAGATTCTAAATAAACAAGGGAATCCATATAGTCTCCCATTCGCAAGTTATGTTGCAATTGACAACTCGAAAACAAGACAAGACACAAAAACAAAATGCCTAGGACTTACACAAACCTAGGGCTTTGATACCAACTTTGTTATGACACAAACTTGAGGGGCATGACCAAAAGCAAAGGTATCGATCGGAGTAACCCACTTAATTCAAGTAAGCCTAATATGAATAAATAAATCAAATACTCTAAACTACCTCATGAGATTGTAATACCCTGTACCCTCGTATGGTAGTCAACATAACCGTATCGATAAGACGAAGGGCTAATTAACGTGAATTTAAGAGTCAAAGAGTAGTGACGGGTGAAAGAAATATTCTAGAGTAAAATAATCCGCACGCGAGGGAATAACAGTTAAATAATAATATTTTATTGAGAATGAGTTAGCAAGATAAAAAGTGATTTAGAAGTGAATCGGGGAATAATAAGGTATTTTGGGTACCAAGGCAACAAGTGGAAAATTTTGGAATAAAATAATATTTTATTAATAAAAAATATTAAAATATTAATATTTTATTCGATATTGAAATTGATCATGAAGGAGGAGTCTATGGTCAATCTAGGTGGGGGAGAAAAAGAATGAGGGAATTTTGGAGAAAAATGACGTTATTGGGGCTCGCGTGTCTTTATTAAATAAAGCTAACGAGGGTAAGTACATATTTAAATATTATTGTGATACCACGTTGAAGTGCGAACTTGAGATTTTATTGGTACAAGTGTTAAGGAAAAAATAGAAAGAATTTGGAATTAAAAGATTGTGGGAGGACTTAATTAAAAAGAGAAAAACCTTAGAGGGCAAAATGGTAATTTTACCATTAGCTTGGTCAAAGCTTCCAAAGGGTGCTTTGACTCTTATCTTCTTCTTCCATGACTGGTTCTTATCCACCCAAAAAGGCATTTTCTTCTTCTTCTTCATGCTTCCAATGCCATTTTCTCTCTCTACCATGAAAAATCAATTTATTTTCATTTTCTTTTCCTTGTTTTCTTTTCCATTCCTTTCTTTTCTTACTTCTTCCTTCTCCTAACTTCTTGGGCAACAAAACCCACAACTTTTAACTCTAATTTTCAGCACAACCAAACCCTAGGAGAGAGAAAGAAAAATCTCTCTTTCTTTCCTTCATTTTTAAAGCCAAAAGATATGCATTTTCAACTCTTGAATTTTAGAATTTATGGGTTATATTTTCAGATTTTATTTCCTAATTTCTTCAAATTCTTTTTCTTGGAAATATTGTGTTTTTATTTATCTTCATGCCTCCAAGCTCACCAAGGTAAAGAATCTTTAAATTGGAATAGTTGGTATAGTGGGTTGTGAATTAGACTAGAATTCTAGGTTAAATATTAGGCTAGAATGTCGTTTATCTAGTGTGTGTTTATTAGAATTATTGAGTTCAAATTTATGATATATTTGAAGCTATTATTGTTTATTGGCAAATATAGGTTTTAATGGTACTTCAAGACTTAACTTGGAGTAAAGCCTTATTGGTGCTAATGTTGTAAGGTGGCATTACCAAGGTGAGTGAACTTGCATTAAAATGTTTTGGGATAAATGCATATGTGTTTGATTAAATCACTTGAAATATTTTGTTGGTCTTTTCTTTAAAATGTGCACGGGAACAAGCCCTTGATGAAACGTTTTATGTTGTAAAATGTGTAATGTGATGAACCCATGTGTTCCTATATTCTGATGATATATATGTTATGCTTTGAATGACAATATTTTGTGATAATTGTAACCGCGTGTGTGCAATGTGGGAGTGCACATGCTAGTGATGATGGGTGATTCCAGTTATGTGCAGTGTGGGAGTGCACATGAGTTGATGACCGATGGATGAATATTTCAACTATGTGCGGTGTGGGAGTGCACATGAGCTGATGAGCCGGTAGTTGTATGCGTTGAGCCATGTTGACTAGTGTGGGAATGATCTTGGTATATTTGATGAATGTTTGAAAATATATATATGTATACACACAAAATGTATACATGAATTCTTACACACCTGTGTACTTGCTTTGTAGAGTAGGGATGTTTGGAAAATGAAATGTGATTGCATTGATTATTGAAAGTTGAATTTCCTACGTGTTTTGAAATGAGTTAAACATCAACATGGTATCAGGTTGTTTATGATATACAAATTGCAAGGTTTTAAAACGAGTGCATCATGTTTTCGAAAACCTTCCGTATCGTTTGCTTGTTCCCTTCCTATGTTCATTCACTAGGTTTATACTCATTCTTTTCAACTTCATGTTTTAGTTTTCAAGTTTGAAGGTTGTTGGATGTCACGACCCAAATTTCGGGCCGTAATCGACGCATGGACCCAATGAGCATAGCCACTAAGTCCAAGCAAGCCTATTTATATAACCTATTCATCAATCTATTGAGTATTCCTAAAGTCACATTTCATGATCTCAATTGTAAGTACTTGAATGATATTCTACCATGATCAAATATTCGCATGTATATATATATATTACACCAAAATGGTGTTAACCATCGCCAACTCATAATGGCGTTACCATTCAAAGTATATATATACATATATATTGTCTAAGACAAGTATCTTAAAATTTTATATGTCGTTTATCTATATATATAGCATAAAGACACTCGACTTCCAGCGGAGCGACCTTGGCGAAGGTACAGCTGTTGAATGCCGAGATACCTACAAAAGAGACGAGTCCACGTGGACACCTTGACCTAGGTTCCAATTGCCTCCTGATCTGAAAACATGAAGTTGAAAACTGTGAGTATGTACTCAGTGAGTGAACAGAGGAAAGGAACAAGCAATTGATAAGGAAAATTTAAAAATCATGATGCACTTGTTTTGAAAATAATGTAGTTTAGTTTAATTTCTTCCCTAAACCCCATGTTTCGAACATTGGTAAATAAACTCTTAGTGTTGCAAAGACCCATGCTTAATCATAAAGATTAAAGAGTGAAGAAAAATTATATAAAAAATCGAGCAAGGTAACAACGTGAAAGCACGTTTCTCGCTACAGCAAAAGGCATTCTCGGTTTGCATATGTTTTGATTTTTTAAACATATCTCCCACTACATAAGTCTAATTGACATGAATGTTGGGTCATTAGAAAGCTAAGAGGTAGGCATACGACTTTAATGTTTACCACTTTTCCTAGTTCTAACTAGAAGGTGGTCAAAATCACTGTCAAAGTGATAGCATTGCACCACCACCAGAGAGTTTCTGGCTGCAGCAAGAATCCATTTTTGCTATAGCCAATTTCCTTGCCGTAATAAACATCAATTGAAAATACTTAACAACTTTCACTGTTCAACATGCAAGATTCCACATACATTATAATTACGTACTATATTCATAAACTTTCTACTACGCATGTATATATATATATATATATATATATATATATATATATATATATATATATATAAACACGAATACCACCACCTCCCTCAGCCAACATGCACTCCCCACACGCACATTATTACCGGCATGTGCACCGCCCACTTCGCACATGCACAGTTGTAAGTGTCACAACATCATCATTCGACCGGCATATACACTGCCCACTCCGCATATGCACAGTTGTAGTTGTCACAACATCGTCATTCAACCGGCATATGCACTGCCCACTCTGCACATGCACGATTACATCAATTACACAAAATTACTTAGCAATACATATCATATATTTTTATATACACATCAGCATCATATAAATGTACAGAGATTCATCATAATCATGTTCCACATCACCAAAAACATTTCACTAAAGGCTTGTTCCCGTGCATTTTATAGAAAAACAATTAAAATGTCTCAATCAACCACATGTGCCTTAATCCCAAAACATTTTGTGCAAGTTCACTCACTGGTATTTGTTGAATCTTTACTCGACTCCAACCTCCACTAATGGTCCAAATGGAACTGTAGGGCCTCATTGGGACCTATCATCATAACAACATCACAACAACCCTGATTTGCATAATTATATTTCTAAAAGCTATCCACTAAATCATGTTCTGCTAGTTGTTTTTAACTAGCTTCCATCTACCATCAAGTGACTATATATTTTCACTATTCTAGTCACACTACAATGAATAACCCACCTCAACTACAAAACACTCACCAATCTAGCCACTAGCTATTCTCAACAACTAAAAAAAATCAACTCAATTTCACTACTCACCTTGGTAGCTTTGTAGTTGAATTTCTTTCCCAAAAGCTTTCAAACTATCATGAAAATCTCACTTTCTCTCTCTAAAACATCAACTAGTGAGAGAGTGTAATAAGGAAAGGTTTTTGAGGGTTTTTATGGTGAGAAAGTAGAAGAGCACAAAGAACTTTGGGAAAGGGTAAACAAAAACATGAAAAATCGAGGTTAACTCAAGGAAATATATGGAAATTCAAGGCAATCTTCCATAGGGGGTGAGAGAATGTGGGAGAGGAAGGAGAAGAAGAAGAAGTGTTGGAAATTTGAAGAACATCCTAGAAACTTAGATTTTTATGGCTTAAGTTTATCCATATCTAGCAAAATTACCAAAATGCCCTTAACTATGTCATTTTGTTTGTTTCCATTGCTTTTATGTAATCTTCTTACTTCTTTAACATTGAGAATAGGTCCATAAGAGTTTTGAAATACTTTGGTTCATGAAAACTTAAAAATTTCAACCCGAGATGTAAAATGACAAATTTACCCCTACCGTGAAAATTATCTGTATTTCTATTTTCTTCATTATCTTATCCTCATCCATTCACTCCTTAGGCCTACTTAGACCTTAATAACATTAGAAAACAAATTTTAGGGGCTGACCAGGAAAAATGACGAAATTACCCCTTGTTCGTGTTATTGCGTCTATTGCTAGTTACGGGTCAATAGGGGTCAAGGTCTCACATTGGATCCTAGATAGAGGTGCTTCCTCCTGTTCATCGTAAAGTAGGTTTACTAGGACACTCTATGATAGTACCCACGCCAGAGTCACTCCGCTGACAGTCAAGGTCTTTTGAATGTGTATATGGTTATTGAAATGTAATTCAAGAGATTTTTTGTAAACACTGTATGTTTGGTTCGCATGATAATGTCGCCACAGGTTGGCAGATGGTAATATTATTTTGTGAATGATATATATTCGGTTGCCATGATTTATTATTGAGAAGAGATTATTTTTGAAAACTATGAATTAAGAAATTTAGGGGAAATGAGGGACAGATGGTTTAATGAACAAGTTTTCATAGAAAGGCTTGCTTGGGCCTAGTGCACCATGCCTATTGGGTCCATGCGCCGGTCATGGCTCGAGATTTGGGCTGTGACAGACTCATCACCATGGAATTATATATCAAACATGCATGAACATGTTATATCACATAGGAATATGTCATATTAGTCTGCATGCTCACGTGCTTAGAATGTGGAAGCAACATATATAAAAGTAACATATTTAGGCCATCATGTGGCAAATACAAAGTGTAGCCATATAATGGAAATTTCAAAATACATGTCATTCAATACAAGACAATGGCAAAATCTTATGCATGATAGTGAAACATAAATGACCAAACCAAATAGAACGAGCAGAGTATGACTCAGAAACAAAAAGGTTAATGCCTACTAGATACCATATGTTCACTAACCCAAGACTGACTAAAGTATTGGTTCCTCCCAAAGGATAGCGAGCCAAGCAACTACTGGTCTACAAAAAAAAATGCATCTTACATATATGAGTTATAAATAACTCCGTGAACAAATATGGGGAGGGGGAACAAGCTAAACGGGATAGTGTTTATCAAAGATATTTTTAAAAATAATGCACGTAATCCATTTCAAACAACATCAAAGTTTGCCTTTCAACCATAACAATTGGTCATAGAGTTTGGGAATTCAATCCTCGAGCAAAATCAAACATGCCACGGTGCGAGTTACATGTCTAGTAAGATCAATTATCCAAGAAATCTCAAATCATCATCTCAATGGATACAAATTCATTTAAAATGATTTTATAAGGTTTTATTGAAAACCCATTCATAAGCTTTTGAAATGAGAGTAATAATTGGTAAAACATTCAAGTATTCCAAGAAAACAATAAATATCGAGTTTAAAAGCCCCTGTAGAAAAGGTTGAGGGAAACAAAGGTTTAGTTTAAAAAATGAATTTCAAAAATAACATAATCCGTACTAAGTTGAATAAATCAAGTCTAAACACCAAAGTCGGAGCAAATTCTCAATCTAAAGATCGAGGCCAAGACAAAAACAAATTCAAATACCATAATCGAAACAAATATCAAACTCAAGCACCAAGGTCAAAACCAATGTTAAATCTAAAGACTAAATCTAAACAAATATTTATCCATAGTCCAAAGTCAAAAGAATATTAATTTCAAAGTCCAAAATCAATACAAATATCAAATCCAAAGTTCTTAGTGTCAAATATCATTTCAAATAGATAGTGTAGCGCTAGATAGCATGGATAATCAAATCAAAGTGTTCTATAACACCAAAGTGATGGGATACATGATAGTCATCAATTGTATATCAAATGAGGTAGGATCGTATCAACTACTAAATCAAAGGGGTAGGACTCCATTGACTACCCAATCAAAGCTAAGCATTGTGCATAATGGCTAATGGCTATTATCACTTGCTACAAGTCCATAACTCAAGTAAACTCCACTAAAACATTTTTTTTTATATTTCCAAATATTCAAATGTTCGTTTCCAAACGAAAAAGTGAATCCATTCACCATTCAAGATCAAAGGGTTCAAAGCAAAAAGAGGTCAAAGTGTCCAATGTCCATTTCCAAGCGAATGATGATTTCAATCATCAAAATAATAGAAATTTAAAGGAAAGACTAAATCAAAGTCATGACTTTCAAAGACAAATTGACCCAAAGCTAGGGTCTATGCAAAATTAATCATTTTTAATTTCAAATGTCCAATTTTACGATCACTCAACTAATCACAGACAAAAATCGATTTTTGAGGTATTAAACATTTGAAAGGTTTGTTGCCCATGCTCAAAACTAAATACACAGTAGCATATTTACATAGTATACTTAGATTTCTTAGACAAACTTGAAAGCATCGTTCACACCACAAAGTTCATAAAAATATGTTTTAATGTGAGGTTGTAGAATAGGCATGCCTAATTTGATGAAAATAATTAAAAATGTCGTACCTACACACTTTTTAAAGCGTCCTTTTTTCTTTTAGAGCCATTCATCAAAAGCTCGACTTCTTCAATAAAAACAAACTACTTTAATAGCACCTAGAAATGATGTTTAATCATTAATATTCTCCAAAAACCCATAATAATTTTGAATACATTGAAAACCCATTTATAACTCTATCTAATCTTCACTTTCTTCCAATAACTTCCATCAATATTTCATCCAAACCTCATACCGCTTAAGTCAACGACTTACTTTACCTTACCTTCCTCCTTGGTTAGCTTTTAGTGGAAAGATCTAGCCAAATCTCAAAAACCTAAAACAAATTTCTAGCTTTAAGAAAAAAAAAACAAAAAACAGAAAAACCAAGTTTTGGGAGTGAAAGTCCCTACCTTTAGCACTTAGAATCCAAGGTTTGATAATGGAGTTTGAAGGTCTTGAAGGATGTGAAATTTAAGAGGGAATGGGTGGAAGAATAAAGAGAAATGAAAAAAAAAAGAGTGAGTCTTAGGTTTTATGGCTTTTTAAGCCCATTTAAGCTATCTGAGCACCTTAAGGTTAACCACAAAAGGTCTAGGGTCGACCTTAAACTAAAATGCTTTCACTTCCCCTATTTTTACTTCACAAGGTTGACACTCTATGCATTGGGGTCAACTTTTTAGGTCTGGACTATTGGCTCCATTAGTTTTTTATGATAATAAAACATTCCCACTCATTTATGTCTAACTATACTATTTGAGTGTGCAGGATGAAATGTATGTAAAAAATGAATTAATCACTAAAAAAAAAATATCAAAACTCAAAAGAATAAGGAGCTACAAATGAGCCACAAAACAGAAGCCTATTAGTCGAATAACCAAAGGAGTTCGTTAACTAAAACTCAAAAATGGAGATGACTGGTTAGTCGACTAAGAGCTCGCTGCTAGAAATTGGGATCAGAAGACAAAGACGACTTAATAAACTAAGAAGCATTGTTAGTCAACCAAGAGCTCACTACCAGAAACTGGGATCAGAAGACAGAGACAACTTAATCGACTAATAAGTATGTTAGTCAATTAAGAGCATTATGTCTAAAAATTTGAATTTGAATGCTAGAAGACAAATTAACGGCTGAACTGACTCCAAACTATTTCCTAACGGTCCAAAACTGTCAAACATCCATCAAAGTTGGTTTTTCAAGTATATAAGGCACTCCCAACAGCTAAGAACCAGATTAAATGCTTCCAAGATAAAAAAGAGCTCAAAAATAGTAAAAACTCTCTGCATACTTTCTATACTTCACTCCGATCCTTGTAATAGAGTTAAGCATTTCATCTTGTACCATTCAGATTTGGTTAGTGATCATATGTACTTCTTTATTTCTATTCTCCTTGATTACTTAGAGTGTGCAAGTCACTCTAAGGGGATTAATCAAGCTTGGGTTAGCTTGATTGGGTGTATATGTTCTAACTCAGCTTAGGAAAAGTTAGTTTTGGGTTTTGCTTGATCCCGGGGAAAACCATTGTTAAAGGTTGTGGCTGAGTTTGTGAAAAGCCATTGTAAAAGCTTGGTTGGAGCTTGGGAATTCCACCGTTTATAGTGATTTGGTTTGAAAAATCCTTGGTTGAAAGATCAAGGTAATGGATGTAGGTCTTTGACTGAACCACTATAAATCTTTGTGTATTGTTTGCCTTGTTTCATTTTTCATTTCATTCTTCCTTAAATCATTATTTCATCTTAAATCTAACTTCTCATCATTGACCTTTAACTTGCCCTTAATTAGAAGTCAAGTTTAGTGACAGCCCAATTCCTGAGCTATGACCGACGCAAGGACCCAATAGGCACAGACCACTAGGCCCAAGCAAGCCTTTCTATATGAACTTGTACATTCGTCCATCTATCATGCATATCTCTTTAAGATCTATACTTAATAGGGTTTAAATGACAATTTCTTCTAAGGTAATTCATAGAACCCAAGTAAATACTCACATTGGCACCATAAATCAAAATATACATAGATAGTTTGTTAAATGTATCTTAACAATTCACATTAAGCATATATATGCATATACAAAGACCTTGACTGTCAGCGGAGTGACTCTGGGCATGGGTATTAACATTTTGTGTTAGGGTGACTTACCGAAAAGTAGATAAAAGGAAGCAGCTCGGCCTAGGAATCCAACTACCTTCGAACTTGAAAACTAAAACATGAAGTTGAAAATAATGAGTATAAACTCAGTGAATGAACATAGGAAGGGAATAAACATCAATACGAGAAGTTTTAGAAAACACGATGCATTTATGTTGAAAACAATGCAATTTAGCTTAATTTCTTGTCACAACAGAAATCCATTTTTACTGCAGTGAAAATCAATTGGAAAGCATTTCTCAAATTTTAACATTCAATAATCAATGCAAGCACAATATAATTTCCATAACCTCTCTATATATAACATATATAAACATACATACGACCACTGGCATCACCCCAACTCTTTCTCAGCTCACGTGCACTCCCACACCGCACATAACTGGGTCATCATCAGCTCATGTGCACTCTCACACCGCACATAGCTGGGTCATCATCAGCTCATGTGCACTCTTACACTGCACATAGCTGGGTCATAATTATCACACAATAGTATCATTCAATGCATAACATTCACATCAACATAAAAACGTTTCATTAAAGGCTTGTTCCCATGCAAATTTTAAAGAAAAACCAACCAAATATCTCAAGTGGTTCAATCAAGCATATAATCATTTATTCAAAAACATCGGGATTATCTACTACAAGGCATGGTTCGCGGGACCTAACAAAGAAGGACAAGGGCAAGAAGGAAATAGATTCAAGAATGCCTCTTGTAGGTGATGGGATGTTAGTGCAGGAGTTGCAGCAAGCAAGTATAAATGAGACAGTAAAAAATTACCTTTTGAAGTCTGCAGATGTGGAACTTTAGAGTACGGTAAGTGACATAAAAAATAAAAACTAAAAAAATCAACAAAATTAGTTAGACGGATTGGAAGAAGCCAGCCTACATGGGGAGGAAAAACAATGCCCAAAACCTTTGACTTTTGTGCCAGCAAATGTCGACGTTGATGGAGCAATGACAACAGTGGCATCTGTACAAGGGATGGCCCAGATTTTACGGTGGATTGAATCAAAAGAAGGATATGCAGGGAATTTTCACGAATATGGGATGATTGGATGCCATGCACCAGCACAACGTGGGAGTATGGTTAGTGTTCAAAATAATAAAAATAAAAAAAGTCAAAAGAAGCTAGTTGACGGGATGGCAGACTGCAATCTGCATGATACGGACAAGTAATGCCCAGGAAATACTTTCTCAACCCAAGAACCTTTGAGCATTATGCCAGCCTCTGTTGACGTTGATGGCACACTGCCTCCAACAGTGGAATTGCATGAGGATGTACGTGCAGGTGCAATTCAAAATTCAAAAAAATATTTTATTGAGCCTCCAATGCAACATGGCGTCATGGGTGTGAGAGACTTAGAGTCAACCGCAATTGTAAAAGGTGATGGAATGTTGCTACATTAAAAAGTGCAAGAGGGAATAGGTGTAGGTCAGCTATTAAAAAGTGATCTTATAGAGCAATTAGCACAGACAACGGCTATGAGGGAGCTGAGTTTAACTGTACATGATGGGATGCCACAGCAGAAAAATGGGAAAGCAAGTGCAAGTCAGCATTTAAAAAATGATTTATCTATGCAAGAAGGGATGCTGCGACAGAAAGCTGGGCATACAGGTGTAGGTCAGCTTTTAAAAAATGATTTTATAGAACCATTAGCATGGGCAACGGATATGAGGCAGGAGAAGAGACAGCAAATGGAAAAAGCAGGTCGGGGGGCCAAAATATGTCAATGGATATGATAAAAGGGAGTGGAGAGTTCAGTCCAATAGCAGAAGAGTGTGATAGTCAATAGCCGCACCAAGCTGGACATATTTAGGCTGCTTCTAATCTAGCCTATTTATGCGAAAGGATGGAAAAAAATGAAAATAATCCCCCCACTTTAGAGTCCACCTCGGGTAAGTGTTTGTATAGTAATGAAATAAGTGTTGTCCCTTCCTTCTTGGGTACTCATTCTTTGGAGATGAAAGTTCCTCCAATCGTGAGACGTAAGAGGCATTCAGATTCTGTAGTGTCAATTGGGAAAATAATTAGTCTGGCCTCGAAAGAAGCAGTGGAAATGGGAGAAAATGATGGAATCTCTGATGAGGATTCCATCTCGGTGAGTTTTACAGCTAGAACCCGATCATGATTAATGCACTTGTATGGAATGTGAGGGGTATTTCTAGTGCGGTAATCCAAAGAAGGATTAAGAAATTACAGTTATTACATAAAATAAAAATTTTAGTGATATTGGAGCCAATGGTGGATCCTTCTAAAGCTAAATTTATCAGAAAAAAATTGGGTTTTGAAAAAGTCTTCAAGAACTGCTCCCAGAAGATATGGCTATTTCATTCTTTTGATTTGAATTGTGAAGTGTTGCTAGATCACATTCAATGTCTGCATGTTAAGCTCAACATGCCGTGGCTGGAAGTCCCTTTGTTGGCATCCTTCATCTATGCAAAATGTACTAGGTCAGAGAGGTTAATACTTTGGGATTGCTTGAGGAACTTGGCAATTAATATTCATACCCCGTGGATAGTTGGGGGTGATTTTAATGCCATTATACATAGTGGAGAATGGTTGAACGGAGCTGTGCCACATGCAGGTTCTACGAAAGATTTTGCTACTACTTTGCTTGATTGTGGGTTAATGGATAGTGGATATGAAGGAAACCCATTTACTTGGACTAATAACATATGTTTCAACGGTTAGACAGAATGGTTTATAATCATCATTGGGCAGATTTTTTTGCTTCTACACTTATACAGCACCTGAATAAGGATGGATCAGACCATTGTCCATTGTTGATTACCTGCTCTAAAAACTAGGATAGAGTTCCTTCATCTTTTCGGTTCTTGCATGTTTGGGTTCTACACCATGGTTTTAAAAATTTTGTGGAACAGAATTTGACTTCTCTCGTCGTTGGCTGTGGATTACAAGCTTTTTGGGTGAAGCAACAACGTTTAAAACAAGCTCTGAAAATGTGGAATAAGGAGGTTTTTGGAGACATCTTCCACAATTTGAAGGTGGCAAAACAAAAAGCTGTAGATTATGAAA
This sequence comes from Theobroma cacao, assembly GCF_053813885.1. Classification (NCBI taxonomy): domain Eukaryota; kingdom Viridiplantae; phylum Streptophyta; class Magnoliopsida; order Malvales; family Malvaceae; genus Theobroma; species Theobroma cacao. Next base: position 14,719,194 of record NC_142640.1, read on the forward strand.
TAATTTTTCAACAGGAGTAGTCAATGGAGAACCTAGCTACCATGAATAAAGCCTATGCCCAACTTAATCATCTGCTCAGTGTTGAAGAATTATTTTGGCAACAAAAATCTAGCATTAAATGGTTGATAGAGGGTGAGCGTAACACCAAATTTTTCCACATGCGAGTCAAGAAGAAGCGTATCAAAAGCCATATCTTCAAAATACAAAATCTGGATGGGAGTTGGATTGAAGAACCGGATGCTGTGAAGTCTTCTGTAGTGGAATTTTTTTCTTCCCTCATGAAAAAGGAAACGTGTGACATGTCCAAGTTTGATACTTCGTTGATTCCTGCTATTATTTCTAAGAATGACAATATTCTTTTATGTGCAGTGCCTTCAATGGAGGAGCTAAAAGAGGCAGTTTTCAATATTGATAAGGACAGTGTTGCTGGCCTTGATGGATTCACCTCTTATTTTTATCAACAATGTTAGGATATCGTTGCTGATGACCTCCTAGATGTAGTAGTTGATTTCTTTCACGGAGCTGACCTCCCAAGGGGATTAACGTCTACAACTATTGTGTTGCTGCCCAAAAATAACAATGCCTCGAAATGGAGTGATTTCAGACCGATAAGTCTTTGTAATCTTTTAAATAAAATAATTACTAAGATTTTAGCTAACCGTCTTGCAAAGGTGTTTCCTTCCATGATTATAGATAATTAGAGTGGCTTCGTAAAGGGGAGACTGATCAGCGATAATATTCTTCTGGCCCAAGAACTAATTGGGAAGATTGACCGAAAGTCAAAGGGTGGAAATATAGCTCTCAAGTTGGCTATGATGAAGGCTTATGATCGGCTTGAATGGAATTTTCTCTATAGAATGCTATAGCAGTTTGGATTTAATTCTCAATGGATTGGCATGGTTCACCGCTGCATCTCCAATTGTTGGTTTTCTTTGCTGATTAATGGTGGTACTATGGGTTATTTCAAGTCAGAAAGAGGGTTGAGACAGGGTGATTCCATCTCTCCGTTGTTATTTATCCTGGCTGCGAAATATCTATCTCGGGGACTGAATGCTATGTTTGCCACTTACCCTTCACTGCATTATCTCTCTGATTGCTCTATGCTAGTAAGCCACTTAGCATTTGCAGATGATATAATTATATTCTCTAACGGTGCAAAATCCTCCTTGCAGAAAATTCTATTGTTCTTGTAAGATTATGAGACGATTTTTGGGCAATGAATAAACCACTCAAAGAGTTGCTTCATCACTCACCGAAATATGGCAAATAGTCGCATCTAGATCATTTCTCAAGCCACTAGATTCATTCATAAGTGCCTACCTATTACATATTTAGGAGTGCCTATTTATAAAGGGCCAAAAAAGGTTATGTTATTTGATGATTTAGTTGCAAAGATCCAGGATTAAATAGCAGGATGGGATAACAAAGTCTTATCTCTAGGAGGGCAAATAACACTATTACGTAATGTACTTGCTTCTATGCCTATTTATTTGCTCCAAGTCCTTAAACCCCCTACTTGTGTGATTGAAAGAATTGACAGATTGTTCAACAATTTTTTGTGGGAAGGTTCAGCAGGGACTAGAAAAATCCATTGGGCTTCATGGCATAAGATCACTCTACCAGCAAATGAGGGAGGATTAGACATCAGAGGCCTAGGTGATGTGATGCAGGCCTTCAGCATGAAACTTTGGTGGAGGTTTTCAACTTGTAACAACATTTGGACACAATTTATGCGGAGTAAATATTGTGTTGGTCAAATTATAAGGAATGTACAATCGAAGCTTCGTGATTCACTGACATGGAAACAGATGTTGGCTAGCTGCTCGGTCTCAGAACAATTCATTAAGTAACGAATTGGTAAGGGTGAGTTTATTTTTTTGGCATGATTGTTGGATGGGTGAAGCACCCTTGGTTCGCCGATTTCCATCCTTTGCATCATCAACGACAAGAGTTTGCTATTTCTATGACAATGGCAAATGGGATGTGGGCAAACTGAACAATGTGTTACCGGAGGAAGTTGTGGCAAAAATCTTAAAAATTTTGATCGATCCACTCAGTGATGATAGGGCATTCTTGGTTCTTACCTCGAATGGGTAATTCACCACTAAGTCCGCTTGAGAGATAATTCGATAGCAACAGTCGGTAAATCCTTTTTGCAATTTAATTTGGCATAAATGCATTCCTCTCACCACTTCTTTCTTTCTATAGAGGTTATTACAAGATTGGATCCCAGTTGATTCACAGTTGAAAACCAAGGGATTCCAGTTAGCTTCCAAATGCCAACACTGTAACTCCGAGGAGTCTCTCTTGCATGTCATGTGGGAATGCCTAATAGCTACACAGGTTTTGAATTATTTTGCGAAATTTTTCCAAATCAACATTGCTCATCCCCAAACTATTTATCAGATTATATGGGCATGGTTGCACTTTGGTGATTACACGAAAAAACTGACACATACGCACTTTAATACCTTTATTCATTTTTTGGTTCTTATGGGTTGAAAGGAATGATACGAAACATAGGGACCTTGGTATGTATCCTAATAGAGTTGTGTGGAGAGTACTCAAACTCATTCACCAATTATTTCATGGAAGGCAATTCCACCGGTGGCAATGGAGGGGAGACCTACAGATTGCTCAGGTATGGGGTCTAACATTTCAGCAAGTAGTCCAACATCTTCTAAAAATATTCTCTTGGTATAAATCATCAGTAGGTGAATTTAAGTTGAATGTTGATGGCAGTTCCAAGCATAATTTTCAAAATGCTGCTAGGGGAGGACTCTTTCGAGACCATACAGGTATTATGATTTTTGGATTTTTTGAAAATTTTGGACCGTGTGATTCATTACAGGCAAAGTTAATGGCACTACACAGGGGTTTACTTTTGTGTATTGAGTACAATGTTACTAGACTCTGGATAGAAATGGAAGAAAAAGTAGTGGTTCACATGATAAATGAGGGTCATCAGGGATCCTCTAGGACTCGATATTTGCTTGCTTCCATTCGCAGATCATTGAGTGGTATTTCTTTTCGGATTTCGCACATCCATCGAGAGGGGAACCAGGCAGCAGACCATCTCTCAAATCAGAGGCATACGCACCAGAACCTACAAGTATTTTCACAAGCAGAAGGTCAGCTTAGAGGTATTCTCAGATTAGATGAAGTTAGTTTACCTTATGTTCACTTTAAATGAATGTAAAGGAGTAGTACTCCTAGTTTATTTTTCTTATTTTGCTTCTCACATAGAATTTTGTAATATGGATGTGTTTCAATTTTATGACGATAGTAAAAATTATGGTCATAAAATGAAACACTCCATTCTAGGTGCTTTTCTTATATACATTTTCTGTTTTAAATTTTATTTTAGTTTAGTGAATCAATGTAATAGCAGGGAATATCTGTTTTACTGTAGCATCAAAAGTTATGCACGTAAAATAGTTTTTCTTACTCTAAGTGCTTATCCGAAACTTTCTCATGATCATGTAATATGGAGGTACGGTTTAGGTCCCCCTCCTTTGTACTTTTTATTTCATAATTAATAAAATCTAACGGGGTAGCTGGACCCTGCGTGAATTTCTAGCATAAAAAAAAAAAAGTTCACTCACCTTATGATAGTGGGATGTTACATCGCTATTAGTTCAGAGGCGTATCTAGCTATTTTTACTTGCCAATCGTTCGTTATTTCCTCCGACACGCTACCACAGTGCACTACCTTTACCTTTGTACTTCCTAGCAACAATCCAAATTCAATATCTTGAGTGTACCTCATTTCTACTTCTCTTTTTCCTTCAATCATGAATCCTTATTCAACTAACTTATATCTTGCCACATTCTTTACCAAAGTGGCCTTTATCCTTTACTTGCGTAATTCTTTAGATTATGGATATCGGCAACTTATTTATGACTCTAGCACATATATAAATCTTGTCGAAGGATAATTATCAAGTTTATCCATCATTTCCACAATAATTACCTAGCATATGGCAGCAACTATAAATTTACTTCCATCAAACATTTTCTAAGTCTACATGTACCACCATCCTCATTTACATGTTGCCACCAAGCATAACATTAATATTCATTCATGCACATCAACATCCATAACCTTTTAAACCTTTCTTAACAACACATATCTACACACCAAACTTCCAATTAATGTAATTGCCTTCAAACCATACCCATGTCATCACAATAACACTGAATATGCATACAATCATTCTCACAATATTAAACCAACCATAGGCTTCAAATTGTAGCATTAAGCTTACCACTTGGTTTTAGCTTGGATTTCACCTAACAAAATTCATAATTTCCTCACACTCATGGCCACCATAGCACCACCAAATGATTCACACATTATATCCCCAAAGATTTAACCAACCATGAGCTTAAAACACAAAAATCCTTACCTTATGTTTCTTGAATCTTGAGACCCACTTGATATTTCTTCAATAACTCACTACCCCAGCCTCACTTTTCTCTCCTTTCTTTCCTTGGCTGATGCTCTCTATTTTTTTTTTCAAATGCATGGTGGCAAGGTGAAATGGCATGGGAGCATGAAAATGGTGTTGGGTGGGTGAAAATGGCGTTGGGAGCATGAAGGTGGAGGAGGAAATATCTTTTGGCTAGAGATAAGAACCAACCATGGGATAAGGATGAAGAGTCAAAGCTTCCTTTGGAAGCTTTGATCAACTAATGGCAAAATTACCATTTTACCCTTTAAAGTTTTCACCCTTTTTAATTGTATCCTCCCACAATCTTTGAATTCCAATTTCTTTTCATTTTTCTTCCTTAACATTAGTATCAATAAAATATCAAGTTGATGTTTCAACACAGTATCACTACAATATTTAAATATTTACTTACCTACGCTAGCTTTATTTAATAAAGACACACGGGCCCCATTAACGTTATTTTTCTCTGAAATTTCCTCATTCTTATTCTCCCTTACTTAGATTGACCATATACTCCTTCTTCATGGAAAATTTCAACACTGAATAAAATATAAATATTTTAATATTATTTTATTAACAAAATAATATTTTATTCCAAAAATTTTCACTTATCTCCTTGGTACCCAAAATGTCTTATTTTGCGCTGATTCACTCTCAAATCACTTTTTATCTTGCTAATTTATCTTCAATAAAAATATTATTATTTAATTGTTATTTCCTCTCGTGCGACTATTTTATTCCAAATTATGTCTTTCACCCTTCATCACTTTTAAACACTCTAATTAACCTCAATTGACATCCGATAAGTTTTATTACCCAACATATCAAAGCATGAGGTGTTACAATTCACCCCCCCTAGCACATTTATTTGGGACGAACAAGTGGTATCAAAGCTTATTCCCCATTCTTAAAGTCTAACACCCTTTGGGAAGATCCAAATGGCTCTTTAAAAATTTGTAGTTGCTGAGGGATAATCTACAAACAAACCAGCTCTGTTTGATGGATCAAACTACCCATATTGGAGCACTAGAGTGTCAATCTACATAAGGGTAATTCATTATGAAATATGGGATGTCATTACTGATGAACCTTTCATCCCCTCGACCATAAATGTAGTGACCAATGAAATGATTTCTATGCAAAGGTCTGAATGGATTGAAGCTGAAACAAAGAAGGTTCAAATAAACTTTAAGGTAATAAATACTCAACATTGTGCCTTAACTCCCATTGAGTTTAACAAAGTGTCAACTTGTACCATAGCCAAACAAGTGTGGGACATACTTAGAATTATCCATGAAAGGACTTCACAAGTTAAGGAGTCCAAAACAACTCTTCTAACCCACAATTACGAAATGTTCAAAATGGAACCTAGTGAAGATATCACCAGCATGCTTGATAGGTTCACTAACATCATCAATAAACTCAGTCAATTAGGTAAGCCAATCTCTGAACATGAACTAGTGAAAAGATTCTTAAAAGCCTACCTAAAACTTAAAAGCCAAAAGTGACTACCATTAGAGAAGCTAAGGATTTAAATGTTATCATTCTTGATGAAATATGCAGGTCACTTCTCACTTATGAGCTAGAACTTAAAAAAGAAGAAGAAGAAGACAAAAGAGAAGCAAAAGAAAGAAAGAAAAGCATTGCCTTAAAAGCAAGCACTCTTGAAGAAGAATTGGATAATCAGTCATGTGATGATGATGAAGAATTAGCCATGGTAACAATAAGATTCAGAAAACTTATGGGACAAAGAGATAGGAAGCTAGCTAAGAAAGGGTACAGAAGATATCAAAGTTTTTCATGGAAAATCAGAAATAAAAATGAATCCAATAAGCAGGAAGATGTAATATGTTATGAGTACAAGAAACCTGGACACTTTAAATCAGAATGCCCCTTACTAAAGGAGGAAACTCCCAAGAAAAATAGAAAAACAAAGAAGGTTATGGTGGCTGTAACTTGGTTTGATGGTGATGTTTCAAGTTCAGATTTTGAATAAGAGAAAGTGGAAGAAAGAGCTAACCTATGTTTGATGGCTAGAAATGATGAATCCAAGGTATCTTCTACTCTATGTGATATTTCAATTGATGAAATTCAAGAAGAATATGAATGCCTCTATGATGAGTTTGAAAAGCTGGCATCAAAATATAAGGCTTTAAAAAGAAAGACTACGTTTCTTGAAAATGATTTGGAAAAGATAAGACATGAGTTTAACTCTATTTTTGAATAAAGAAATTTTCTTCAAACTAAATTAGAACATTCAAAAACAGATTTTGAAGTTCTGAAATTAGAATTGGATAACAGAACTGAAGCTTTACAAAGAGCAATTGATGAAAAAACTACTCTTAAGAGTTTGAGAAAAGAAACTTCAAAAAGAAGCACATACTTTAAGAAAAATTCTGATAATTTCTCATCTAGATGTTATGTTTGTGATAAACTTGGTCATTTATCTTATGATTGTTATAGAAGACGCATTCAGAAAACAAAAATGATTTGGGTTCTAAAAGGATCCTATGTAGCAGCTAACCTTCAAAGACCCATCAAGGTATGGGTACCTATTAAGAAAAACTGAAAATTTGTCTTGCAGGTTGAGCCAAACCGAGAAGACATATGTTTAAAAGCTTAACTAAAGGAGAAGCAACCATGGTACATGGATAGTGGTTGCTCAAGACATATTATTGGAAACGAAATGTTGTTTGCTCAGCTAGACAAGAAAAAAAGAGGTACTGTATCTTTTGGAGATGATTCAAAAGGTAGAATTCATGGTATAGGAACTATTGGTAAAAATTATCATGCTCAAATTAGTTAGGTGTTGCTTGTTAAAGGTTTAAAACACAATTTATTAAGTATCAGTCAATTGTGTGATAAAGGCTTTAAGGTATGTTTTGATTCATATAAATGTGAAGTGATAGACATCAGTACCAACAAAATTTCATTCATAGGAAAAAAAAATCAAAATCAAGAATATGTATGTTATATTTCTTAAAGATCTTGTGCTTAATTTTGAAACATGTCTTATGGAAAATGATGAAAATGATAGTTGGTTATGGCGTAAAAGACTTGGACAGTAAGCATGCATACCATCTCAAAATTGATGAGAAAAAATCTAGTTATTGGATTACTTGAAATTAAATTTGAGAATGATCAGATTTGTGATGCTTGTCAACTAGGTAAACAAGTTAGAACATCCTTCAAAACCAAGAAGATTATTTCAACTTGTAGACCTCTTGAATTGTTGCATATTGATTTATTTGGTCTAATCAACACAACTAGCTTAAGAGGTAAATCATATGGCTTTGTGATAGTTGATGACTACTCTAGATATACTTGGGTCTACTTCCTTGCTCATAAAAATGATGCACTACCTACATTTGCAAATCATTGTAAAAAGGTTCAGAATGAAAAAGGACTTGTCATTGTTAGTATTAGAAGTGATCATGGAAGTGAGTTTGAAGGAGATGATTTTGAAAATTTTTGTAATGAAAAGGGGTTATATCACAACGTTTCTGCACCTAGAACATCTCAACAAAATGGGGTTGTAGAAAGGAAGAATCAAACTTTAAAAGAAATGGCTAGAACCATACTTTGTGAAAACAATCTACCAAAGTACTTTTGGGTAGAAGCTGTCAACACAGCAGCCTACATTCTTAATAGAGTCTCAATAAGGGCCATGATATCAAAAACCCCATATGAATTGTACAAAGGTAGAAAACCAAATATTTCTCACTTTAAAAGTGTTGGCTGCAAATGCTTTATATTGAACAATGGAAAACATTCTCTTGGAAAGTTTGATGCTAAGAGTGATTAGCCAATATTTCTAGGATATGCATTGAACTCAAAAGCTTATGGAGTTTTTAACGAAAGAACTTTAGCAATTAAAGAGTCCATCCATATAGTTTTTGATGAATCTAATGCCTTGCGAAAGGAAGTTCTTGTTGATGAAAATGATGCAGAAGACTTTGAAAGACAAATGGAAGAAATGAGCCTATAAAACATGAAAAACAATGAAGAAAACTCCTTTGGAAGAGAAGCAGAACCTCCACCCTTAGGAAATCTGCAAAGAACTGAAAGTCAACACAATGGCCTTCCAAAGAGCTGAAAATATTCCAAAGATCACCCATAAAAGTAGATTATTAGTGATCCTTCAGAAGGAGTTAAAGCCATAAGAGGAATTAGAGAAGCATGTGAATTCTCAACCTTCATCTCACAAATCAAGCCTAAAAGCTTTGAAGAGGCAGAAAAAGAAGAAAACTAGATATTAGCCATGCAAGAAGAACTTGAATAATTTGAAAGAAACCAAGTATGGACACTAGTTTCTAGGCCATTCAATCACCAAATTGTTAGCACAAAATAGGTGTTCAGAAACAAGGTAAATGAGCAAGGTAATGTTATTAGAAACAAAGCTAAGCTGGTGGCTCAAGGATATAATCAAGAAGAAGGCATTGACCATGATGAAACATTTGCTCCTATTGCTAGGATAGAAGCCATAAGATTATTACTTGCATTTGCATGTTTCATGAACTTTAAATTATTTCAAATGGATGTGAAAGGTGCATTTTTAAATGGTCTCACTTAAGAAGAAGTCTATGTCAAACAACCTCCTAGATTTAAGGATTTTAAAAAGCCTGATTATGTTTTCAAACTACATAAGGCCTTATATGGATTAAAACAAGCTCCAAGAGCTTGGTATGAAAGATTCTCAAAGTTCTTAGTTGAGAAAGGATATGTGAGAGGAAGTATTAATACAACATTATTCATTAAGAAATACTTGAATGATTTGATTATTGTTCAAATTTATGTGCATGTATTGTATTTGGTGCTACTAATAAAGCTTTGTGTAAGAACTTTGCTGAAGAAATACAAGGTGAATTTGAGATGAGCATGATGGGTGAACTAAAATTCTTTCTTGGCCTTCAAATTAAACAATGCAAGGATGGCATCTTTATCAATCAAGAAAGATACATTCAAGACATGCTAAAAAGGTTTGATATGCTGAAGCTGAAGTCAATCAGCACTCTAATGAGTCCCTCTACTAAGCTTGATAAAGATGAAAAAGGAAAGAGTGTTGATCAACAGCTTTATAAAGGTAGGATTGGATCTTTGCTTTACTTAACTGCTAACAAACCTGATATTCAATTTAATGTATGCTTGTGTTCACAGTTTTAATCACAACCTAAAGAGTCACACTTAACTGCTGTAAAAAGAATCTTTAGGTATCCCTTGGACATACAAAACTTAGGATTATGGTATCCTAGAGGAACATTTTTTAGTCTTATTGGTTACTTTGATGCTGATTTTGCTGGAAGTAAAACTAATAGGAAAAATACTAGTGGCACTTGTCAGCTTCTAGGAAACATGCTTGTATCTTGGTCAAGTAAGAAACAAAACTCTGTTGCACTTTCAACAGCAGAAGCTAAATACATTTCCTTAGGTAGCTGTTACGCTCAAATTTTATGGATTAAACAACAATTAAAAGATTTTGGAGTAACCGTGCATAATATACCTATAAATTGTGATAACACAAGTGCTATTAACATCTCAAAAAATCTAGTTCAGCACTTTAGAACAAAGCACATTGAAATTCGACATCATTTTATCCGAGATCATGTGCTTAAAAGAGATATTAAGATTGAATTTGTCAACACCTTAAATCAATTGGCTGATATATTTACGAAACCCTTAAATTTGGAAAGATTCTGTGAAATTCAGAGAAATCTAGGAATGGTTAATGTACAGGAGCTTTAGAAAATTCTTGAGCTTTTGTTTCATAAGACAGTAGATACTTAGTTGATTAAGAAAATCACTTAACCAACTGAAAGCATTCTATTTTTTTTTATGATAGACTTAGTCGGATAAGAGTAAAACTTAGTAAGTTAAGAAATTAAAATAAAGAGAATAAAATTTAAGGAAAAAGGAAAGTATAATGGGAGAAGAAGAAGAAAAGGAAAACCGCTTAACTGAAAAGCAAAATGGGAGGTAAAATTTTGAATTTTGAAAAAGGGGATAATTGACCACATTTAAAAGGGGTAAGGCAATAACCTCTCTTAACTCCTCACTCTCTCTATTTATTCTCTCTCATCTGAAACTGACTCTCTCAAAACCAAAATCCTCTTTTTCTCAAACTTTCCAAACCTTAAGTCTAAAACTACACAAAACCGATGGCCAAATCCTCACTTCCTAGCGATATCCTAGAAAAGAAAAAAGAAAAGCAACCCATGGAAAAGATCCCACGGTTCAAAGTTCAAAAGAAAGGGAAGAAAAATGAGCCAATTTTAGTGACCGAAAAAGCTAGGAAGAAACAGAAAGAGAAAATGCCAAAATTAAAGAAAGAGATGGAAAAAGGAAAATCTACCAAGAAAGGTAACTCTTCATCCTCGAAATTTAAAAACAAGATTCATGAGGATGGATTTAGAAAATTAGATAATGCACCCATCTCTTGTGGAAAGTACATTGATTAGGTAGTTTCAATGAAGTTCCAGAGATAAAAGAGGGCCTGTCAAAATACTTTGAGGAAATAAAGTTGAAGAAATTGGGTGTGTTTAAGAATAAAACATATAGTGCTAGTCTAGTGAAAGAATTTTATGCTAGTATTGCACTAGAAGAAACTGAGCTTAATGATCCAGATGACTATGTTAAGGATGGTCTCAATATATTTCTAAGTGAGAAGGAGTTTGTAGTCGCTGCCACTGATTTAGGAAATCTGTTGAACATTGAGTGTAATGAGGGAGAGTATGAATTCCTAGAGGATTATGATCCCTCATCCTTGTGGGAAATAATCACCAAAAAAGGGGAAAGATAGTCCTCTAGAAGTTATGCAAGCTTTATCAAAAGTCCACAAACTAGGATCTTGCACTATTTTATAACTTCGACAATCCATGGAAGAAGCGATAGTTTTAGCTACATGAGTCTCCAAGATATGTGGTTAATGGAGCATGCTTTTAATGCTACCCTCCTTAATTTAGGAAGATTCATGATAGAAAGAATGAAAAGAACATGTCGAGTTGACAAAGTGAATCTACCTTATGGAAACATAATCACCTTTCTAGCAAAGAAAAAGGGGATCTGAAGTTTCAGATATGAAATAGATCAAGTTAAGAGCAGGGATCAGGCTATCTATCTAGGAAGTTTGCCAAAAATGGTGTACAAGTTGAAAGAAGAAAAGTTTATCAAGACCTCTAAAGATACTTTAAAAGAAACGCACCCTACCCCTACTTAAACTAAGGCGACTTCCTCTCAAATTTCAAATGAGATGATTCTAAATTTATTAATGAAAATTGATGAGAAACTCACTGACTAGTCTGCAAGAATTCATAAAATTGAAAAAAATCTATAAGAGTTGGGAGATTTGATGAAGAACAAAAGGGAAATCACTTTTTGGTCCTGCAACTGAGGATACCTAAGCAGCACCAAATTAGCACCAGCAAGACAGACTGTTGAGAATCTTGCTTCTCAAGATGAAGGTGATGAACCTGAATCTGTTGCAGCAAGAAAAACACCCACTTTTGAACCTAAAATTGAAAAAGAAGACAATGATAACACAAAAATGGTAGGATCATTTAATGATAATTCTCCACAACATGATGAGGCACACATAGATAAATCATCCCCCATAAACTCTGAGGAAATTCTAATCATGGATGTCTTTCACTAGATGGTAAGGGAAGAGGAAGCTGAAAAAGAAGTAGCAAAAGGTAGAGCATAGAAACCAACATCTACAAAAGCATCCTCTGAATCAATTCATACAACAGGGAAGAGTGAACAAATTGGTAAAGAAAAAGGGAAAGCTGCTGCGTCTGCACAAGATAAACCCAAGCTAACTGGAAAAGGCAGAATGACTATGGAACAAAGACTAAGTTCCTCAAGAGGAGAAATTCTTCCAAATTAGCTGATAAAACCAAACCTTTAGTCAAGTCTTCTATTCAGGATCCACTACTAGTTTCAGACACATCTTCTTCTGATTCTTCACCATAAAAATCCTCACCTGTGCTACCTCTTGAACCCTTTAATTGTCACAGCCCAAATTCCAAGCTATGACCAGTGCATGGGCCCAATAGGCATAGCCCACTAAGCCCAAGCAAGCCTATTTATGCAATCTTGATCATCATTCCAAACCATCATTTCTCAAACCCATATTGTAATTCTCAACTAAAAATATCTCAATAACATTTTATAGTAACCCAATACTCACAATTGTATTATGCTAACATAGTATCACTCATTTGCCACCTTACAATGACTTTAGTAATCAAATATACATATTTGATTTTTAACATGAATCTTAGTGGTTTTCATTACTTATACATGTACACAAGCATAAGACTCTTGATCGTCAGTGGAGTGACTTTGGGTGAAGATACAGCTATTGAGTTGCCATAGTACCTACCAAAAAGGTGAGCATACGTGGATAGCTCAATCTAAGTCTTAACTACCTTTGAATCTGAAAACATGAAGTTTAAAATCAGGAGTATAAACTTAGTGAGTGAACATAAGAAGGGAACAAGCAATCGATAGGAAGAATTTGGAAATCATGATGCACTTGTTTCAAAAACAATGCAATTGATTTAATTTCTTACGAAAAACCCCTCATTTCAAACTTTGATCAATAACCTCATAGTGTTACAAAAACCCATGATCAATCCATGAAGTTCAATGGGTGAAAAATAGGTCAAAGTCAAGCAAGGTAGCAAGCATGGCAACAAGTTTCTCGCTGTAGTGAGAAATAGTCTTAGTTTGCATATATTTTATTTTTTCTATCATATCTCCCACTAAAGAAGTCTAATTGACCTGATTTTTAAACCATTAGAAAGCTAAGAGGCAGGGATACAACTTTAATGTTTATCACTTTTCCCATTTCGGTTAGGAAAGTCATAAAAATCTTCATCGAATTGAAAGCACTGCACTAGAACCCGAGAGTTTCTTGCTGCAGCAAAGTTTATTCTAGCTGCAGCGAGAACTAGGCCAGTGTGACCCCCAAAACCCAAGAGTTTCCAACTGCAGTGAAAATGAATCTCGCTGCTGTGAGAAACAGAGCATTTTAATTGAAATGGGTCTTGTTACATTAAAAACCATTTTCTTGTTGAAATGAAAAACACTTTTAAACAAATATTTTTCATAAGTTTCTATAACACACACATATATATACATATGCATTCATCATCATGTGTGCACTCCCTACTCGCACACTCAAACATCATCATGTGTGCACTCCCTACTCGCACACTTCAACATCATCATGTGTGCACTCCCTACTTGCACACTTCAACATCCTCACACAACATTATTCATCAATGCACAATGTATATTCATATACATACATACCAACATAATATAGGAGCATAAGGATTCATCCTTTTACACATTTCACATTTTCATAATATCAAAGCATTTTATCAAGGGCTTGTTCCCCAGAACACATTTTTAAACAAAGGTTGGATAAAATCATTCAAATGTTTCATCCAAATACATTTGCATTTCCCAAAGCAAATTTTTAAATGCAAGTTCACTTACCGGTCTTGTTGATTCTTTTGCTTGACTCTAACCTCAACTAATGCTCCAAATGGACATGTGAGGCCTTGTTGGAACCTATACACACACAACATCACAACCAACCCAAATTGGCTTTAATATAATTCCAAAAGCTCTTTCCTACTCAAGTTCTACTAGTTATTCCTAACTAGCTTCCAATTGCCATTAAGTGGCTAGTTATTCACACTACTCTAGTCACCCTAAGAGTGAATAAACAACCTCAATGATAAAACACTCACAAACCCCATTGTTAGCCATTATCAACAACTAAAGAAATTTAACCTGAACTTATACTCACCTTGATGGTCTTTGTAGTTGAATTCTCTTTCAAAATTCTTCAAGCTAACAAGGGAAATCACTCTCTCTCTACATGTCCAGCTAGTGAGAGGAAGATGGAAATAAGACTTTTAAAGGGTTTTAAGGTGAGAGAGTGAAAGAGCATAAAAGGTTCAATGAAAAAATGCTCAAAAGCATGAAAATTGAAGCTAAAGAGAGAAAGTTATGGAAGCTTTAAGGGAGGCTCCCATGGAGATGAAGAAATGTGAGAGGGGAAAGGAAGAAGAAATGGCTAGAAGCTGTTGGAAATTGCTGGAGCTTTAGATATTTATATCTAAAGTTTATCCATTTCTCACATAAATTACCAAAATGCCCTTAACATGGTGACTTTGTCTTCCTCCCATCCTTTGTGAAACTTTTACTCTTTTGACACTAAGGCAAGGTCCATAATAGTCTAGAAATACTCGAGTTCACTAAAACATAAAAATTTAGACCCAAGATGTAAAATGACATTTTGCCCCTATCATGGAAATTATCATTATTTTTATCTTCTTCATTTATTTACCATCATAAACATCATTCATTCATTCCTTAGGCCTCTTTAGACCTTAATAGCATAAAAAAACCCACTCGTAGGAGCTCACCAAGAGAAATTACGAAATTACCCCTAGTCCGTATTATCGCATCTACTTCTAGTTATGTGTCTATGGAGATCGAGATTTAACAGGTTCACTTTTGGATTACCCTTTTTAACTCGGTAATTAACCTAAATTGGCATCCGTAAACTTTATTATCCATCGTATCAAAATACGGGGTACTACATCAATGTCCATTTTGGAACTAATGAGTCAACCCCCTTTGACTCTTCCTAAAACCAAAACACCACCCCTATTTTGTTGATGACAAAAAGGGGAAGAAATAGAAAGCAAAGGGGGAGATAGAAAGTAGAAGAAATTTAGGGAGAAAGTAAAAGTAATTTAGGGGTAATTTAGGAATCTGAATCTAACTCTGATGATGTTGGGCTGTTTATGTTTTTTTGTTTGTTGATGGTTAAAAATTGGATGCTGATAACTTATTTCTGCTATGCTTTTTTTGTTATTTTTGTAGGATTGTTAATGGCATTAATGACATTTGTTTTTGGAATGGATATGGTTTGTTGACAATATGTTGATGATAGTTAGTTACAATATTGATGATATTCTGTCTTTCTGTCACCTTATGTTGATTGTTCTATAAGCTTGTGTGAAGATATTCTGTCAAATGTTGGAATCTATACCTGTTATTTTCTTTAGGAAATAAATAAAAACTTGCTCACATGCTAAGTTGGATAATAAAATAACTTCAAAAGATCATGCATACATTAAGGGGGAGCCCACACTTAGGGGGAGAAATCTTAGTTTGGCACAAAACAAAAAGGAACTAATAGACACTGTGCTTTTAATCAAGGAATGTTTTGTCATCATCAAAAAGAGGGAGATTGTTGGTTCCATTAGTTTTTGATGATAATAAAACATTTCCACTCATTTATGTCTAACTATATTACTTGAGTGTGCAGGATGAAAATGTATGTCAAAAGTGAATTAATCACTAAAAAGCAAATATCAAAACTCATAAGAATAGGAGCTACAATTGAGCCATAAAATAGAAGCCTATTAGTCGGATAACCAATGGAGTTAGTTAACTAAAACTCAAAAATGGAGATGACTAGTTCAAAAACAGAGAAGACTTAGTTGACTAAGAAGCATGCTTAGTCGACTAAGAGCTCACTGCTAAAAATTGGGATCAAAAAACCAAGACGACTTAATCAACTAAGAAGCATTGTTAGTCAACTAAGAGCTCACTACCAGAAACTAGGATCAGAAGATAGAGATAACTTAATCGACTAGGAAGTATGTTAGTCAACCAAGAGCATTCTGTCTGAAAATTTGAATTTGAATGCTAGAAGATAAATTAACGGTTCAACTGACTCGAAACTATTTCCCAACAGTCAAAAACTGTCCAACAATCATTAGAGTTGGTTTTTCAAGTATATAAGGCATTCCCAATGACTAAGAACCAGATTAGATGCTTCCAAGATAAAAAAGAGCTCAAAAATAGCAAAAACTCTCTGCATACTTTCTACACTTCACTCCAATCCTTATAATAGAGTTAAGCACTTCATCTTGTACCATTTAGATCAAGTTGGTGATCATAGGCACTTCTTTATTTCTGTTCTCCTTGATTACTTAGAGTGTGTGAGTCACTCTTAGAGGATTAATCAAGCTTGGGTTAGTTTGATTAGGTGTATAGGTTTTAACTCAGCTTAAGAAAAGTTAGTTTTGGGTTTTTGTTAATCCCGGGAAAAACCATTGTTAAAAGTTGTGGCTGAGCCTATGAAAAGCCATTATAAAAGCTTGATGGGAGCTTAGGAATTCCACCGTTTATAGTGATTTGGTTTGGAAAATCCTTGGTTGATAGATCAAGGTAGTGGATGTAGGGCTTTGACCGAACCATTATAAATCTTTGTGTATTGTTTGCCCTGTTTTATTTTTCATTTCATTCTTCCTTAAATCATTCCTTCATCTTACATCTAACTTCTTATCATTGACCTTTAACTTGCCCTCAATTAGAAGTCAAGTTTAGTGATATTCAAAAAGGTGTTATTCACCCCCCTCTAACACATTTATTTGGGACCAACATGGACTTGTAAAAATTATCCCTTTTTAAGCCTAATTCTATCCTAATTCCTTTCCACAACCTCCATGATCTATAATTACAAATTCTCAAGGATTAAATCAAGGTTCTTTGGCTAGTCTTTGCATTTCTTAAGCTCACCACGTGAATTGTCTAATTTATCCAAGTATCTAAAACTACGAGTTTCACAAATTCTCTATGGGAATGAACTTTACTTTCTATTATATTACTTGTTAACAATATGTGCACTTGCATTGTAAATCTAACAACAAGTTTTTGGTGCCATTGCTTGGGATTTGTTTCAAACTTTCTTTGTTAATATTAATACCAAGCAATCTTAGTTTTAATTCAATCTTTCTTTTTCTTTGTTTTCAAGTACTTCTGGTTGTTTTGTGTGAAAAGTGAGAAGTTTAGGGATTGTTCCTTTGATCCAGAAATCGAAAAGACTCTTCGAAAATTTCAGAAAGAAAATTCATAAGCTTCAACTTAATTCAAAATAATAGCTGATCAACAAAAAAAGAACAAGCCCTTGCAAGAATTTGTTGTACCTCTTGTTCAAGGCCTTCATTCTTGCATCCATAGGCGTACCATCCAAGCTAACAACTTTGAGATTAAGCCAGTAATCATTCAGATGATTCAAACTTTCGTTCAGTTTGGGGCATTGCTAAATAATTATCCAAGTGTAAATATTGTGAATGTCGTAAAGATATGTGATACATTCAAGACGAATGGCATTTTTTATGATGCCATTAAATTGAGGCTTTTTCTATTTTCATTGAGAGACAATGCAAAAAGTTGGTTAAATTCGCTTCTACCTATTTCCATTAATACTTGAGATGATTTGACTTAGAAATTCATGGCTAAGTTTTTTCCACTAGTTAAGACAACTAAGATGCGGAATGATATCACGTCCTTTGCACAATTTGATTGTGAATCACTATATGAGGCTTAGGAGAGCTATAAGGATTTGCTTAGAAGATGTTTTCACCATGGGTTATTTAAAAGGTTGCAAGTTTAGACTTTCTATAATTGTTTGATGGGACTAATTAGAACAACCGTTGCTGTTGTAGTTAAAGATACATTTAAGAGTAAATCCATTAATGAGGCTTATGGTTTATTAGAGGTGATGGCTTCCAATAATTATCAATGGCCATTCAAAAAATTAGGTACAATAAAAGTTGTTGGTGTTTGTTTTTGATTTTGCACACGCAAGCATACGTATCGAATAAGTAATATATAGATGAAGTAGAGTATCGTTCCCATGAAGATTTGTTCCTAAACTTTTACTAAGTACTAAAATCTTATAACAAATCAATCTTATTTAAGTCATCGAAATTTGCAGAAAGTTAATTAATACAAAATTAAAATAAACACTAAATTAACTAACATACTAAATAAGTTGAGAAAAGTAGTATATTAAAGACCTATGATTATGGGTTCATTCAACATTTCATCTGAGACTAGCTTTTCTTGTTATTTATCTTTCCTAGGTGGTTTTACTAGCCTATAATCCAAAGCTACGGACAAGTCTCCAACGAGTTGCTTGTACAAATACCTAACTTAATTAGTTTACTATATGTCTATAAGAATCAATTAAATTAAGTTCATTAAGCAAGTGTCCTAATGTGGTTATTTATGGCATTTGGCATATGTCTACCCGAATTGTGAATCAGATCACTTAAGTGACGTGAACATATACTATTTATGTCACGACCTAAATTTCGGGCCGTGATCGGCGCATGGACCCAATGAGTATAGCCACTAAGTCCAAGCAAGCCTATTTATATAACTGGTTCATCAATCTATTGAGTATTCCTAAAGTCACATTTCATGATCTCAATTGTAAGTACTTGAATGATATTCTACCATGATCAAATATTTGCATGTATATATATATATATTAACCCAAAATGGTGCTAACCATTGCCAACTCATAATGGCGTTACCATTCAAAGTATATATATACATATATATTGTCTAAGACAAGTATCTTAAAATTTTACATTTCGTTTATCTATATATATAGCATAAAGACACTCGACTTCCAACAGAGTGACCTTGGCGAAGGTACAGCTATTGAATGTTGAGATACCTACCAAAGAGACGAGTCCACGTGGACACCTTGACGTAGGTTCCAATTGCCTCCTGATCTGAAAACATGAAGTTGAAAACTATGAGTATGAACTCAGTGAGTGAACATAGGAAGGGAACAAGCAATTGATAAGGAAAATTTAAAAATCAAGATGCACTTGTTTTGACAACAATGCAGTTTAGTTTAATTTCTTCCCTAAACCCTGTGTTTTGAACATTGGTAAATAAACTCTTAGTGTTGCAAAGACCCATGCTCAATCATGTAGATAAAAGAGTGAAGAAAAATTATATCAAAAATCGAGCAAGGTAGCAATGTGACAGCACGTTTCTTGCTACAGTAAAAGGCATTCTCGGTTTGCATATGTTTTGTTTTTTAAAGCATATCTCCCACTAAAGAAGTCCAATTGACATGCTTGTTCTGTCATTAGAAAGATAAGAGGTAGGGCTATGACTTTAATGTTTACCACTTTGCCTAGTTCTAACAGGAAAGTGGTCAAAATTGCTATCAAATTGATAGCACTGCACCACCACCAGAGAGTTTCTGGCTGCAGCGAGAATCCATTTTCGCTATAGCCAAATTCCTTACTGCAATAAACAACAATTTGAAAAAACTTAACAACTTTCACTGTTCAACATGCAAGATTCCACATACATTACAATTACGTACTATATTCATAAACTTTCTACTACGCATGTATATATATATACAAACACGAATACCACCACCTCTCTTAGCCAACATGCACTCCCCACACGCACATGATTACCAGCATGTGAACTCCCCACTCCGCATATGCACAGTTGTAAGTGTCACAACATCGTCATTCGACCAGATATGCACTGCCCAGTCTGCATATGCACTGTTGTAGTTGTCACAACATCGTCATTCAACCGGCATATGCACTGCCCACTCCGCACATGCACGGTTACATCAATTACACAAAATTACTTAGTAATACATATTATATATTTTTATATACACATCAGCATCATAGGAAGGTACAGAGATTCATCACAATCATATTCCACATCACCAAAAACATTTCAGTAAAGGCTTGTTCCCATGCATTTTAAAGAAAAAAAATTAAAATGTCTTAATCAACCATATGTGCCTTAATCCCAAAACATTTTGTGCAAGTTTGCTCACTGGTATTTATTGAATCTTTACTCGACTCCAACCTCCACTAATGGTCCAAATGGAACTGTGGGACCTCGTTGGGACCTATCATCACAACAAGATCACAACTAACCCGATTTGCATAATTATATTTCTAAAAGCTAGCCACTAAATCATGTTCTGCTAGTTGTTTTTAACTAGATTCCATCTACCATCAAGTGACTAAATATTTTCACTATTCTAGTCACACTACAATGAATAACCCACCTCAACTACAAAACACTCACCGATCAAGCCACTAGTCATTCTCAACAACTAAAAAAAATCAACTCAATTTTAGTACTCACCTTAGTAGCTTTGCAATTGAATTTCTTTCCCGAAAGCTTTCAAACTATCATGAAAATCTCACTTTCTCGCTCTAGAACATCTAGCTAGTGAGAGAGTGTAATAAGGAAAGGTTTTTGAGGGTTTTTATGGTGAGAAAGTAGAAGAGCACAAAGAACTTTGGGAAAGGGTACACAAAAACATGAAAAATCAGGGTTAACTCAAGGAAATATATGGAAATTTAAGGCAAGCTTCCATGGGGGGGGGGGGGGGTGAGAGAACGTGCGAGAGGAAAGAGAAGAAAAAGAAATACCGAAAATTTGAAGAACATCCTAGAAACTTAGATTTTTATGGCTTAAGTTTATCTATTTTTAGCAAAATTACCAAAATGCCCTTAACTATGTCATTTTGTTTTTTCCATTGCTTTTATGCAATCTTTTTACTTCTTTAACACTAAGACAAGGTCCATAAGGGTTTAGAAATACTCGGGTTCATGAAAACTTTAAACTTTCAACTCGAGATGTAAAATGACTATTTTACCCTTATCGTGAAAATTATCGGTATTTCTATCTTCTTCATCATCTTATCCTCATCCATTCAATCCTTAGGCCTAGTTGGACCTTAATAACATTAGAAAACAAACTTCAAGGGCTGACTAGGAGAAATGACGAAATTACCGTTAGTTCATGTTATCGCGTCTACTACTAGTTACGGATCAATAGGGGTCAAGGTCTTACATTCTCCCCCACTAAAAGAAATTTAGTCCCCGAATTTAGATCTAGTATAAGATAGTGTACCTCTAAGTATTAAAGAGGTTCAGATACTTTGTCCGTATCTCCTCCTCAGTTTCCCACGTTACCTCCTCGTTGGTGTGGTTTCGCCATAACACCTTCACTGAGGCCACATCCTTTGAGCGGAGCTTTTTGACTTGCCGATCTAGGATAGCTACCAGTTGCTCCTCATAGGTTAAATCATCTTTTAGCTGGATATTTTCATACCGTATTACATGCGATGGATCCGGATTATACTTCCTAAGCATCGACACATGAAATACGGGGTGAATATTCGAGAGGTCTGGCAGTAATGCAAACAATATGCTATTGCTCCAACCCTTTCTAAGATCTTGAAGGGTCCTATATACTGAGGACTTAATTTTCCTTTCTTGCCAAATCTCATTACCCCTTTTGTTGATGAGACCTTAAAAAATACGTGATCTCCCACTTGAAACTCCAAGTCCTTCCGTCTGTTATTAGCATAGGACTTTTGTCTACTTTGTGCTGTTAACATCCTCTGACGGATCATGTGTATTTTCTCGGTGGTGTCCTACACCAACTAAGGCCCCAAGAGTTTCCTCTATCCCACCTCTAGCCATCTAATGGGTGACCTGCACCTCCGTCCATATAATGCTTCAAATGGTGCCATTTGGATGCTAGCTTGGAAACTATTATTGTAGGCAAACTCCACTAAGGGTAGATATCAATTCCACCTGACCCCAAGGTCTAGTACACAAGCCCTCAACATATCTTCCAATGTCTGTATCGTCTGTTCAAACTAGCCATCTGTTTGTGGGTGGAAAGCCATGCTAAAATCCAACTTAGTGCCCAACGCTTCCTGAAACTTTCCCCAGAACCTACTGGTGAACTGAGCTTCTCTGTCAGATACTATAGAAATGGGGATACCATGCAGCCGTACTATCTCATCCACATAAACTCGAGCATACTGGGCAGCACCATAAGTAGTCTTAACCGAAAGAAAATGAGCTGATTTCGTTAACCAGTCTATTACAATCCAAATTGAGTCGTAACCCCCACTAGTTCAAGGAAAACCCGTTACAAAGTCCATGGCAATATGCTCCCACTTCCACTCGGGCACTGGTAATGGCTGTAGTAGCCTTGCAAGCCTTTGATGCTCGACCTTAACCTACTGACAAACTAGGCACTTGGAGATGAACTCAGCTGCATCTTTCTTAAGTCCTTCCTACCAATATACCTCCTTCAAATCTTGATACATCTTTGTAGCCCCTGGATGTACCACATAGGCTGCCATGTGTGCCTCCTCCAATATTTCTCTCCTCAATCCATCACTAGCGGGCACATAAAGTCTAGTTCCATACCTCAATACTCCATCTATGCCTTTAGTAAACATCTTTCCTTTCCTTCTTTGAGGATCCTCTAAGGCCTTAGTTATGAACTCATCTTTACTTTGTGCTTCTTTAATCCGGTCCATTAAGATAGGCCTCACTCTAAAATGGGCTAGCAATGCATTTGCCGCCGAAACTTCCAAATGCACACCCATGTCTCTCAAGCTATGCATCTCCCTAATCAAGGATCTCCTATTTACGGAGATATGTGCCAAGCTTCCCATCGATTTTTGACTCAAGGCATCTACCACTACATTTGCCTTGTCGGGATGGTAAAGAATAGTACAATCATAATCCTTTAGCAACTCCATCCACCTACATTGCCGTAAATTAAGATCCCTCTGCTGAAATATATACTTCAGGCTTTTATGGTCCGTATATATCTCACAAGTCTCACCATACAAATAATGCCTCTAAATCTTTAAGGCAAACACGATTGCTGCCATCTCCAAATCGTGTGTGGGGTAATTCTGCTCATGCCTTTTAAGTTGCCTTGATGCATACGTAATCACTTTCCCATGCTGCATTAATACACACCCTAAACCAACCCACGATGCATCACAAAATACCGTATAACCCCTTATGCCTTACGATATGCTTAATACTGGAGCTATGGTGAGACATGCCTTAAGCTTCTCAAAGCTATTCTCACAAACATCTGACGACTCAAATTTAGTATCTTTGTGTGTCAGCTTAGTCAGAGGGGTGACTATTTTGGAAAAGTCCTTTACAAAACGACGATAATAGCCAGCCAAACCCAAAAAGCTTCTAATCTCCGTAACTGATGTTGGCCTTGGCCACTTTTCCACTGCCTCGACTTTCTTTTGATCGACTTGTACCCCATCTTTGGATACCACATGTCCCAAGAATGCAACGCTTTCAAGCCAAAACTCACACTTTGAGAACTTGGCATACAATCGATATTCTCTCAAAGTTTGGAGCACTATCCTAAGATGCTGCTCATGCTTCTCTCGACTCTTCGAGTGGATCAAGATGTCATCAATAAATACCACCACGAACTTGTCCAAATAGGGCTTGAACACTCGGTTCATCAAATCCATAAAGGCCGCAAGGGCATTAGGAAGCCCAAATGACACCACCAAGAACTCATAGTGCCCATATCTTGTTTGAAAAGCAGTCTTGGGTATGTCCTCATTTCGGATCCTCAATTGGTGATACCTCGATTGCAGATCTATTTTGGAGAAACATTGTGTTCGTTGTAGATGATCAAATAGATCATCTATTCTTGGGAGGGGGTACTTATTCCTTATCGTTATCCTATTAAGTTGTCGGTAGTCAATATATAATCTAAGTGACCCATCTTTCTTCTTTACAAATAGCACCGGTGCTCCCCATGGTGAGACACTAGGGCGAATGAAGCCTTTATCTAACAAATCCTCCAACTGATCCTTAAGTTCCTTAAGCTTCACCGGTGCCATTCTATATGGGGGTATGGATATAGGTCTAGTGTCGGGAATCAAATCTATGCAAAATTCAATCTCTAGTTTAGGAGGCAAACCTGGTAGTTCCTCAAGAAATACATCCATGAACTCATTCACCACCGACACTTGGCTTATATCTCCCACCTTTGCCTGAGTATCCCTTACCACAGCCAAGTAAACTGAACAACCCTGTCTTAATAACCTTTTGGTAGACATGACCGATATCAAATTGGTTGAAGCATTACTCCTATCCTTTTGAATATTAAATGATGGTTCACCAGGAAAATCAAATCTAACCAGTTTATGATAACAATCCACACTGGCATGGCAGGGTGATAACCAATCCATTCCTAAAATCACGTTAAAGTCTAAGGTGTCTAACACCACTAGATTCACCAAAGTGTCTTTGTACTTGACTCGAACTACACAGGATGAATATTCCCATTCTGCCACAAATACCTCTTTTAAAGGAGTAAACACTATTAATTGTTCCTCTCTCCTAACACAATCCTTACCCAGA
This sequence comes from Theobroma cacao, assembly GCF_053813885.1. Taxonomy (NCBI): domain Eukaryota; kingdom Viridiplantae; phylum Streptophyta; class Magnoliopsida; order Malvales; family Malvaceae; genus Theobroma; species Theobroma cacao. The sequence goes on from NC_142640.1 coordinate 14,743,753, forward strand.
TGAAGTGCAAAACATGGAGAAATAAAGGAGTGGGTAGCACCAGGATCAAACAATACTCGAGCATTCATATTACAAACGGAAAGAGTACTTGAGACCACTGCATTGGATGTTTAGGCCTCATGGGGTGTTAAAGCATATACCCTTGCTTGGCCTTTACTGGCGAAACTCTAACATCTAGATCAGAAGGCCTGCCTTGAGAAGAAGTAGCAGCACCTCTACCTCTTAATCTGCTAGCCTCCCGATCAGATGAAGTGACTACTGAAAGAGCGGACGAAGCTGGTTGGGTGGAACCGCGAGCAGAACCTTGCGATTGATGAGCCATGGGGCAATTCCACCTAATATGTCCAGATTTACCACATTCATAACAAACTCCCAAAGTACGAAAGTATCACCCACTATGTTGTCCCCCACAATTAGTGCAACGTTTGATAACTTGACTTCCCTGTCTTGAATCTTGCTGCCTTCCAGCACTGAAGGTCCTCTATCCTGCCCCAATACTAGCACTAGGAAAGTCACTCCCCTTTTGGGGCAATCGTGAGTCCCGTTGTGGACCCTGATGGCTACAAGATGAAACACCACTGCTGAAATCTCTACGGCCTTGATAACCCTCTGTCTTGGCCCTTTTTACTCTATCCCTCGCAACCCTACTCTCCTGGTCCTCATCTCAATGCGCTGAGCACAATCCACTGCTGCGGAGTAGGTTTTGAAATCTGGGGATGCCACAACCCTAAACAATGGCTCCACTAGCCCATCTACGAACCTCTAAATCTTCAACTCCTTAATGGAAACTAGATAGGGTGCATACGGAGCTAGCTACGTGAATTTGATGTCGTATTCTGACACCGTCATACTTGGGGTCTATACCAAAGTCTCAAACTCCCTAGCTCTAGCATTACGTACACTGAGTGGTAAAAATCGATCCAAGAAAGTTGTACTGAACTCATTCCAAGTCAACAATGCTGCGTCCGTTGGTCTACCTCTACATAAAGAGCTATACCACTCTTGCGCCACGACCTCTAATCGGAAGACGGCTAGCTCGACTGATCGGACCTTGGAACATCCTAAGGCTTTACAAATTTTCTCCATCTTATCTAAGAAAATTTGGGGTTTATCCGAGGCATCAGATCCTAAAAATGGTGGAGGCTTAAGCTTGAGAAAATCGAGAAGAGAAATCTCTAAATGACCCCTCTCAACCTCATGATGTTGGCGATCGGCCTGTTCTTAGGAGCTAAGGGATTCTTGTACTGTAGGTCTCCCTTCCATTATCCTCTGTATATCATCCATACGGGTCGCCATCATCTTTACAGCCCGGTTGACTCCCTATAAGCCTGTCACTAAATCCTCAATGGTAATACCCTCAGTTGGTTGTTTATCTGCATCACTTGAAGACTATCCTTCTTCTCGCTTACTCATAGGCGTATTCGCCCTCACTGGCCTAATGGCTTTGCCACGTCTAGCTCAGTCCCTAAAGGTGGATGTTTGTGGCCTATCTGTCATCTCATTAGGGGCATCTTGTTCCCCTATCCGTTTTGAGGCAGCAAGTGTCTTAGGCGGCATTCTTACCTAGACAAGAGCAACACCTATTATTAAACACATTTTCTATAATCATATATAAAGGAAAATGTGGTTTTTAAGAAAGGGAATCTATGCGGTCCCTTGGTTATAAAATGTGCCACGATTCACACTTCACAACTGAAGTTCCTACATAAAGACCGAATACTCTGCTGGACCAACAAAAGAAAGCCCTAGGACCTAGACAACCTAGGGCTTTGATACCAACATTGTCACAACCCAAATTCTAGGTAGTGATAGGCGCATGGACCTAATAAGCATAGCCACTAAGTTTAACCAAGCCTATTTATATAACCGGTTCATCAATCTATTGAGTATTCCTAAAGTCACATTTCATGATCTCAACTATAAGCACTTGAATGATATTCTACCATGATCAAATATTAGCATGTATATATATATATATATTACCCTAAAATGGTGCTAACCATTGCCAACTCATAATGGCGTTACCCTTCAAAGTATATATATACATATATATTGTCTAAGACAAGTATATTAAAATTTTACATTTCGTTTATCTATATATATAGCATAAAAACACTCGACTTCCAGCGGAGCGACCTTGGTCAAGGTACAGCTATTGAATGTCAAGATACCTACCAAAGAGATGAGTCCACATGGACACCTTGACCTAGCTACCAACTGCCTTCTAATCTAAAAACATGAAGTTGAAACTGTGAGTATGAACTCAGTGAGTGAACATAGGAAGGGAACAAGCAATTGATAAGGAAAATTTTAAAATCATGATGCACTTGTTTTGAAAACAATGCAGTTTAGTTTAATTTCGTCCCTAAACCCCGTGTTTTGAACATTGGTAAATAAACTCTTAGGGTTGTAAAGACCCATGCTCAATCATGAAGATAAAAGAGTGGAGAAAAATTTTATACAAAACCAAGCAAGGTAGCAACGTGACAGCACGTTTCTTGCTGCAGCAAAAGGCATTCTCGGTTTGCATATGTTTCGATTTTTCAAGCATATCTCCCACTACAGAAGTTCAATTGACATTCTTGTTAGGTCATTAGAAAGCTAAGAGGCAGGGATATGACTTTAATGTTTACCACTTTGCCTAGTTCTGATGGGAAGGGGGTCAAAATCACTGTCAAAGTGACAGCACTGCACCACCACTTGAGAGTTTTTGGCTATAGCGAGAATCCATTTTCGCTATATCCAAATTCGTTGCTGCAATAAACATCAATTTGAAAATACTTAACAACTTTCACTATTCAACATGCAAGATTCCACATACATTACAATCATGTACTATATTCATAAACTTTCTACTACGCATGTATATATATATATATAAACACGAATTCCACCACCTCCCTCAGCCAACATGCACTCCCCACACGTACATCATTACCGGCAAGTGCACTGCCCACTCTGTACATGCACAGTTGTAAGTGTCACAACATCATCATTCGACCAGCATATGCACTACCCACTCTGCATATGCACGGTTGTAGTTGTCACAACATCGCCATTCAACCAACATATGCACTGCCCACTCCGCACATGCAAGGTTACATTTATTACACAAAATTACTTAGCAATACATATCATATATTTTTATATACCCATCAGCATCATATAAAGGTATAGAGATTCATCACAATCATGTTCCGCATCACCAAAAACATTTCACTAAAGGCTTGTTCCCATGCATTTTATAGAAAAACAATTAAAATGTCTCAATCAACCACATGTGCCTTAATCCCAAAACATTTTGTGCAAGTTCACTCACCGGTACTTGTTGAATCTTTACTCGACTCAACCTCCACTAATGGTCCAAATGGAATTGTGGGGCCTCGTTGGGACCTATCATCACAACAACATCACAACGAACCCAATTTGCTTAATTATATTTCTAAAAGCTATCTACTAAATCATGTTCTACTAGTTGTTTTTAACTAGCTTCCATCTACCATTAAGTGACTATATATTTTCACTATTCTAGTCACACTACAATGAATAACCCACCTCAACTACAAAACACTCACCGATCTAGCCACTAGCCATTCTCAACAACTTAAAAAAAATCAACTCAATTTCACTACTCACCTTGGTAGCTTTGTAATTGAATTTCTTTCCCAAAAGCTTTCAAACTATCATGAAAATCTCACTTTCTCTCTCTAGAACGTCCAACTAGTGAGATAGTGTAATAAAGAAAGGTTTTTGAGGGTTTTTATGGTGTGACAGTAGAAGAGCACAAAGAACTTTGGGAAAGGATACACAAAAACATGAAAAATCGAGGTTAACTCAAGGAAATATATGGAAATTCAAGGCAAGCTTCCACGGGGGGGTGAGAGAATGTGGGAGAGGAAGGAGAAGAAGAAGAAGTGCCGGAAATTTGAAGAACATCCTAGAAACTTAGATTTTTATGGCTTAAGTTTATCCATTTTTAGCAAAATTACCAAAATGCCTTTAATTGTCATTTTGTTTTTTTCATTGCTTTTATGCAATCTTTTTACTTCTTTAACACTGAGACAAGGTCCATAAAGGTTTAGAAATACTCGAGTTCATGAAAACTTAAAAATTTCAACCCAAGATGTAAAATGACCGTTTTACCCCTATCGTGAAAATTATCGATATTTTTATCTTCTTCTTCATCTTATCCTCATCCATTCATTCCTTAGGCCTAGTTGGACCTTAATAACATTGGAAAACAAATTTCAGGGGCTGATCAGGAGAAATGATGAAATTACCCCTAGTTTGTGTTATCGTGTCTACTGCTAGTTACGGATCAATAAGCGTCAAGGTCTCACAATTTAAACCTTAGTCCAATCTAAAATCTCTCTGTTGAGTCTTAATTAGATTCACAAATTAGTTAATTGTTGGCGAAGCAATCAAAAGTATTAAGAACAAATTTGAATAAGCAAAAGTACACCCATTCATGATAAATAAAAAAGAAATTAATATTCAAACTACATGTTGAAATCCACCACAATCCTTGAAAAAAAAAATTTAGCTCATAATAATTAATAAAAACAACATCCAAAGAAATTTAACCATGAATCTGAGTCAAAGAAAATAAAAGAAACACAAAAGTAAAGAAAGAAACTAATTATTGAAGCTTTGCAATCTAAATTCTCTCTCAAATTCTCTTTTTTTCTTGCTTTGTTCTTGACTTCAAATCTCCAGAATAGTTGGTTGTTGCCTCCTTTCTAAAATCTTTGAAAAAGTCTCTTAAATAGGCTCCAAGTAATCTAATTTCCAAAATCTCGTCAAATTTTTATTTTTGGAAAATCGCCGAATGCCACAGCCTTGATTTCTTTGAGCCATGGTGCTTGTTTTTTTTGCTACAGTAGCATTGCAACGTTGATCTCTCTAGAAAATTGTATAGTGAGCTTCCTTTCACCAACACTGCAGCCTTGTTCTCCTAGTGCTGCAGCAGTCTATCAACTTCAAACGTGATTTTCAACCTGATTGGCTCTGAATTGTGTTGGTCCCAATTAAATGTGCTAAAGGGGGGATGAATAACACTTTTTGGCTCTTGGCAAGATGAGGAACTAATTTGAAAAGCAATGAAGATAAAAACAAAGTAGACAATGCACAGGAATTTAGAGAGGTTCAGTCCAAGACCTACATCCACTACCTTGATTATCCAACCAAGGATTTTCCAAACTAATCCACTATAAAAGGTGAAATTTACAAGCTTTCACTAAGCTTTACAATGGCTTTTACCAGGCTTAGCCAAAACCTTTCACAATAGTTTTTCTTGGACTCAACTATAACCCAACACCTAACTTTTCAGAGCTAAGTTAGAACCTTTACCTAAACAAGCAATCCTAACTTGATTGAACCCCTTAGAGTGACCCTTTCACTCTAAGAACATAAAGAGAAATGAAATAGAAGTATACTTATGATCACAAGGTTGATCTAAGTGGTACAAATTAAAGTGCAAAACACAGCTACAAAGATAAGCGCTGAGTGCAATAAAGTGCAGAGAGATTTTTGTTAATTTTGAGCTCTTTTTGCTTGAAAGCCTTCCCAAAAACTGGTTTCTAGCTATTGAAAGTCCCTTTTATACTTGAAAAATCAGCTTTGATAGAAGTTAGGCAGTTTTTGACAGTTAGAAATAGTTTGGTAGCTAATCTAGCTGTTAATCTGTCTTTTAGTGTAGACTTCAAAATTGCAAGCAGAATGTCCTTAGTCGACTAACAAATGGCTTAGTCGATTAAGTGGTCTCTCTCTTCTGCTTCCAATTGGTTCTGTCTTGAAGGTTTGATTTTTGGCAGTAGCTTCTTAGTCGACTAACCCACTTCTTGGTCAATTAAGTTGGTTCTGTCTCTCAATACTCTTGAACCCGCCAACTTCTAATTTGAATTTTAGCCGACTAACTCTTTCTTATTTGACTAAGGGGCCTCTGTCTTGTTGATTAATTGTAACTTCCTTCTTCATATAACTTTTAATATATCCTCTTTGAATAATTTATTTGGCATTAGCATACTATTCTTGTCCTGCACACTCAAGTAAGGATATTAGACACAAAAGAATGAGAATGTTTTATTATCATCAAAAACTAATGGAGCCAATAAACTGGGTAAAGTAGTAAACATGAAAGTTTTAGCTCCATCTCTTAACTTTTCAATGGATTAAGAATCATGTCAATTGAACTTTTGGATTGAAAGATATACTCCAAATACTACATCATATTCACTCTATGCGTACTGCTACAGTGCTTTGAATTAGACAAATATTTTGACCATAATCTAATCCAAACTAGGTGAAGAGGTTAACATAAAAGTGGTAGCACTTTCTCTTAGAAGTCTATTAGTCCACGAATCACTTCATTTGGAGTTCTGTATATAGAGATATAGGCAAAATACCACAATATATACGAATAAAGCCATCACCATACTTGCATGAATTTTCATCAAATGTGCCTTTTTCATCCAATTTCCTACAAAAGCAATAAGAGAAATTACGAGTACTACTCTTAAATTAATTTAAAACAAAATAACATAAAATTTAACTTAAATGACTTAAATTAATTACTCAACATGTAATCAAACTTAAATTAGAAAAACACCTAAAATGCTATGATTCAAACCTAAAATCTCAAAGATCTAACTACTTAAGCTCCCAAAATGTGTCAAAATAACTCTATATACTAGAGTTATCACACCCCCAAACTTAAGATTTTTCTAGTTCTCGAGCAAAACATAAAACAACATGCAATAACTTAAACACTAAATTTCAAGTGCACCATTTCATTAATCACCGTTAATATCCTCAAAAGTTAATCCATATTCGTAATTCTAGGCAACACACAAATATTATTCAAGTTCATGCTTCAATCCAAATGCAAACTCATCATTAAGTGAAATTTTGTGTGTGTGTGTGTGTGTGCAATCTTTTCACTTAGAATATTGTACAATTCGGATAAGTTTACATTTATGCAAAATTCAAATTAGTAATTAACTCCATAAGTTTGCTTTTCATCTCTCTCTCCACTAATGTAGTCTAACACTATGTTAATGATCAATAGGACTTTAATTAGCTTGTAATGTATGGCTAGGGTTAAGGTTGGATAAGGAATAATGTATAGCTCAAATCACCCTAAGCACGTAGTCAATCTAGAACCTATTCAGAGCTTTGTTTTCCTTCACTTAGTATACCCTTTTTCCATCAAAAATTTTCTTTTCTTCAACACTGCATTTTTTCTTTCCCTTTCTCTTTTTCTCAATTTTGCACCCCAAAACTTGTTTATTTTATTGGGTAGTGAGATTAATACAATCATATTTTGAACTTTTCTTCATTTTTCATCTTTACCACCTCTTTCACCATTTAGCTCATAACTTCCTAAATTGACTTATGCACATAGGAATGAAGGATGCAATAATTGTTGGAAATAATAATATAAGGGTCTAGGCTAAAAATTAAGTGTTCAAACAAAGAAAGGATGTCATTAGGCTCAAAGGGGGAAATTAAGGATAATTTATGTAAAAAAAGGCTACAAAAGGCTCAATCGGTCCAAAAATGTTCTAAATCATCTCCTTAACAGAGTATAGCCTAGGATTTCACCTTGAGAGAGAATCAAACGAATTCTAGAACTTAATACATAATTCAAAAATTTGCATTCACATAAACCTTTTCTAAATATATACAATAAATCTAAGCAAAAGACATAGTGCTCAAAATGTAAAAATTTCAACCTAACAGTAAATCTTAGCATGAGAATCTACATAACACTCAAACAATATTCACATGTTTCAAAGAATCAAGATAGGAATATAACTGAGTTCTCATCCTTGGATAAGTAAATTAAACAAAACTAGCACAATTAAATCTAGTTCAAATGCAAATGCACATGAACAAAAAAAAATTAATGAAACTAAACTAACCTAAACTATCATAAACACTAATAACAATAAACCCTCCCCTAAACTTAAATTGCACATTGTCCTCAATGTGAAAAGTTAAAAAGAATAAGGAAAAGAAATTCTCTTATAAATGGTGATAGTGCATTGAAAGCTTTAATTTTCATCCTCTTTATCTTCATGCTTTCCAAGCCTGTAGACTCAACAAACAAGCTAGGGAGAGGTTTAGAACTACTTATTTAAATAGAAAAACAAGAACTAACTAAAATAACAACTAAACCTAAAAAAAATATACTTTGGTTGCCTTCTAAAAAGCGCTTCTATATAGTCACTAGCTTGACTATGATACCCCATTTTTATTGTCAACGAAAGTACTTAATATTTGGCGATCCAATTCACCTCCCAAGTAATGCTAGAGACGTTGCCCATTCACTCTGAATGTTTTAATAGCTTCACTATAAATATCTATTCCACCACACGAATAAACATTAACCACTTTGCAAGGACCTAACCACTTTGATTTTTGTTTCCATGGAAGAAGCTTGACTGATTTGGTTAGTAACACTTCTTGTCCCACTTGAAAATCAAGATTAACCGAAGGTAATGGATCATGTTCATCATAACATTGTTTAGTTTTGAGCTTTGGTGGTGGTGGCTCTAATTCAAGAATTGATGCTTGCTTACTTGTAGGTGGTGGAACAAGATTACCTTGATCTTTATAGGCTAAATCCACTCTATAGCAATGAGATGTAATCGAAAGACTCTTAGTTGCATTGAAAATAGTAAATTCAGCTATGTCCTCTTCAACTCTGAAGGTTATTCTGCCTTCCCTTACATCTATTAGTGCGCTTGTAGTGGCTAAGAATGGACGTCCTAGTATCATCGAAACCTCTTGATCTTCCACCATCTCAAGTACTATGAAGTCTACTAGAATAAATAGTTTTCCAACTTTAAGCAAGACATCCTCTATCACCCAACAGGGTTGCCTTATCGTTATATCAGCTAGTTGCAAGGTGACTGTAATGGGTTGAATCTCTTTTAATCCAATTCTCTTAGCAACAGATAAAGGCATAATTGAGACACCGGCACCTAAATCACACAAAGTTTTTGAAAAATTAAAATTACCAATCGCACAAGGGATAGAAAAACTCCATAGGTCCTTAAGCTTTCGTGGAAGCTTGTTCTGGATTATTGCACTAGACTCCTCAATGAGTGTAATTGTCTTAAAGTCCTCCAATCTCCTCTTTTTTGTCAATATGTGCTTCAGAAACTTCACATATGATGGCATTTGCTATAAAGCTTTTGAGAAAAGGAATGTTGATGTAAAGCTTTTTGAATACCTCAAGAAATTTTTGAAAGTGCTTATCAAGCTTTTGTTTTTTAAGGCACTGAGGAAAAAGGTGGTGGTGGTCAAGTTGCCTTTTCTTTCTTATTTTCACTTTGCTTGTTAGCTATCTCAATCACCATTTTATTCTCAACAAGCTAGTCTTGTAAATTAGCTTGCCTAACACTATGTTTAACCTCATTTCTACTCCTTAAGGTGATTGCCATAGCTTGTTCCTTACCTTCTCTCCTTGGATTCACCTCTGTATCACTAGGCAATGTTTTTTGAGGTCGGTTGTTTAATAAATTGGCAAGTTTACCAACTTGAGTCTCAAGGTTTCTAATTGATACTACTTGACTCTAGATGAAAGCTGTTTGACTTTGTATAATGCTACCATTCTGTGCCATGTACTGCCTTAGTAGATTTTCCACAACTGGCTTCTTTTCTAAAATAGGTACGTCAGCTTGCTGGCAAAATCCTAAAGGTGCATTTGGCCTTGGAGTTAAGGACAAACCTTGATTATTAGCCCACGAGAAGTTGGGATGATTCCTGCACCCTAAGTTATAAGTGCTGGAGTAAGGGTTATTCTATTGTCTATTATCCACAAATTACACTGCCTTTGTTAAACTTAGACATTGATAATTTGCATGATTATCTCCACATAACTCAGAAGCTACAAAAGGACTTTGTAAATTATTAGTACCAAAAGCTTCAAGAGTTTTAGTTAAAGCTGCCACCTGAGCGGATAATGTTGTCATAGCATCAACATCATGAATTCTAACTACTCTCCTATGCGTTGCTCACTCTGTTGGCCACTGTAGTTGCCTGCAGCCATCTCCTCCAACAAATCGTATGCCTTATCAATTGATTTTGCCATTAAAGCTCCTCTCGCAGTGACATCAATGGTGGTTCGAACTTGCCCACTTAAACCATTATAAAAAGTCTGCACCTGAAGCCATTTTAGGAGACCATGATGAGGACAACGCCTAAGCAATTCTTTGTGTCTTTCCCAGGCTTCACATAATGATTCTGAATCTTGTTGCATGAATGATGTAATGTGATTTTGCATTTTTACTCTCATAGTTGGAGGGAAGAATTTGGCAAGAAATTTTTGAGTAAGATCATCCCATGTTGTTATGAAGCCAATAAGGAGTGCATTTAGCCAAGCCTTAGCTATATCCCTCAAAGAGAAGGGAAAAACCCTCAACTGAATTATATCATCTGTGACACCATTGTGCTTAAACGTGTCACAAATCTCTAAGAAGTTTGATATATGGCCATTTGGATTATCACTTGGAAAACCACTAAATTGAACCAATGTTTGAATCATGGTGATGATAGCTGGCTTGATTTCAAAATTGTTTGCTTGCATAACTAGCCTTCGAATACTTGTTGGAATTTCTTATACCAAAGGAACAACATAATCCCTTAAGCAACGATTATCAGCAATTAAACACTCTTGGATTTGTTGTTCACCTCGTTGATCAGCCATTGTATTTACTAGAACAACACCTTGTTGATTTTCTTGTCAAAGTTTGCAAAATGTTACACTTTAATTTGAGTGCTAACCTTTGTAATTAATCGATTATGGGATGAAATTCTCTCAAGGGTTGATTCTCTCATCGAAGTTTGTGATTAATAAGAAATAAGGAGTAAAATGTTTACTTTAAGTGTTTTGAAAATGAGAATTTTTTAAACACTAAATTGAAATAAAACAATACCAAATAATTTGAGTCTAGCACTTTAAGTGAATTAATTGATGTTTTTTTCAAATAACACACAAGATCACCAAGTGATATTGAGTTTGCATTTATTTCTATGCTTTTGATTGTGATTATAAAGCACGAGGATCATTATGGACTTAGACCTTAGAAGATTAAATCATGGATGGTTAAATTTATTTCTCATGGTATTTATTTTAAAATAGGGTCTGTGCACTCTACCTTATCTTTATTTTCTCTAGGTTGTATAATTCTTTTCTCACCTAACTCCCCTCAAATGTAACTCAAGGTTTCTTTATTATAAAATGTAATTAATTACATCAAAGTGTAAAACTAGGGTTAGACAAAAAAAAATTTGTAAATTGAGGATGGAGATCCCAAGGCACCATGGAGATTCAAGGAGATTACAAGCAAAGCTAGAAGATGATGTTTGTGTAAATTCCCTAGGAATTTGACCAACTAATTTCCTTAATTGCTCAAGGAAATTAGAAGTAGTAAAGTCCATAATCATCCTTGTAGTTGGCATGAGATAAATTTATTTTTCAGTATATATATATATATATATATATATATATATATATGATATATGTGAAATGTGATAAATGCTATACATGTCAACAACAACGTCAAATCAATGAGACCTTAATTAATGAATTAATAAATAAAAATCCCTCATTAATATATTGAGTCAAAAAGTTACCTTCCACCATATAACAGGATAACTAGGTTGCTTTTTTAATTGGAAGCTTGCTGAGTCACTCAATGCCAAACTTTTACACGAGTACATTTGATTTATTGGTGGGTCTTACTCAACTAGTACCATGTTGTTCAGATGTGTCACACATGACCGCATAGTATTAGAGGCATAGTTAGGCAAAATATATATGATGTATTTAGACAAAGAATTGTCACCTAACTGATCTAGGAGTTGTATAAGATACAATTGATAAGCTAAGTTATCTACCTAATTAGTTTCATTATGGCTTGTTGAGTCACTCAAGGTCATGGTGGGGTGAAAAGGGTCTTAGCTCAATAGGAAGTCTAAAGGTTAAATTTTTTGAAATAGTAGAGGAAGGCTATTATTTTGGTAAAATATTGAGAATAATCATATAAGATTCTAAAGCCTTGTCTTTATGATTATATAATTTACGTTAATGACTAATAATCATATATGTTGGTTTATATAGAATATAAATCTATCACGGCGAACAGTTTGTCACTTAGAAGCATACTTGATGCAAACAAGTTGATAGGCCCAAATTTCATTGACTGGTTTCACAATATCAAGATTATCTTGAAACAAGAGAAAAAGGTTTATGTCCTAGATGGTCTTGTTCCCCAACAACCTAGTGATGATGCTACAAATGAGGAAAAAAAAGGCCTATAGAGTTTATATGGATGATCTCGATCAGGCCACATGTGTGATGTTGGCTAGTATGGCTTCAAATCTTTAAAAGCAACATGAAGCTATGAATGCTTTGGATATTATCCTAAACCTTAGAGAAATGTTTGATAAAGAAAGTCGCATAGAGAGATTTAACATTTCAAGGGAATTGTTCTGATGTAAGATGTCTGAGAAAAGTCTAGTAAGGCCTCATGTGCTTAAGATGTAGGATATATCACTCAACTTGAGTAGTTGGGTTGAGTTATGGATCATAATTTAAGCATAGACCTTATATTTTCTTTGCTACCAAAGAGCTATTCATTGTTTGTGTTGAACTTCAACATGAACAAGATTGAAGTAACCCTTTCAGGCTTATTAAATATGCTCACATAGGTTGAGAACACCATTGCGAAGGAGAAGCCTTCATCTTGTCTCTTCTAAGAAAAATAAAAATAAGAAAAGAAAATTTTCTAAGAAAGACAAGGATGAAGAAACATCAACTTCAAAAGGTATAAAGCCTACTAGAGTAGTGAAGAAGGATAAGGACAAAGATAAACACCATTTCTATGGCAAACTAAGGTCTTAGAGGCGCAATTGCAAGGATTATCTTGAATCCATCAAAAGGAAGAAACAAAAGGAAGCTTCCACATCAAGTATGAATCATATGATGATTTATTTTTCACTACTTGGTATATGATACCTTACTCTTTATGAATGGTTTTAATATGTATGACATATTGAAGGAACTAATGACAAGTAGCAGTGAAGAGTAAGACCATAAAGGTGACAACCTTAGTTGATGGTGATCAAGATTGTCAACCTAGATTAGATGGTGGAACAATAAATAATTTTAGAACATTGAATGTTTTCATGGCATGATTGCCAAGATGAGATGTTTTGGTTTTGGGCCTATGGCTGAATATTTTATTTTATGTTTAAGAAACATAGATTTATATTTTGCTAGCATGAAATGATTAACTTATATATATATATATATATATATATATATATATATATATATTTATATATTTACATTACATCTCATTTTATCTTGGAATTGTTCTAAATTATTTATCCTTAAGTATAACCTGCATATATGATAATCAATACTAAGTCATAATGATAAGATCATTGTGAGATTATTTTTCTTTTGATTATGAATCAAATAGAAAATTAATGAGTTGACTTAAATAAAATTGAGTCATAACTCAATGAATTCATAATAGCATTATGAACATATTTAGTTAATGAACATTCTTATTGAAATCTTATATCTAAATTAAGATTGCTTAGAACTAAATAACAATTGATTATCATATTGAATTCATAAGAAATAAATTACAAAACATTCCAAACCCAATTAATTGCAAGAACTAATGTTTGAGAGGATTTCTGTCACGACCCACATTTCGGGCCATGACTGGCTCATGGGCCCAATGGACGTAGTCCACTAAGCCCAAGCAAGCTTATTAATATAACCTTTTCACCATTCCATTAAAAGTTGCTAAGTCACATTTTATGACTTTGAATCAAAATAATACTAAACATTGCCATCTCATAATGGCATACCAATCAAAGAGTACATATATTATCTAAACATAATTTAATAATTTACAACGATTTGTCTATACAAAACAAAAGAGTACTCGACTTCCAGCGGAGAGACTCGGACAAATGTACAGCTACTGAATGCCAAGACACCTACCAAGGGTCGAATATACGAAGACACTTCGACCTAGTTACTAGCTGCCTCATGATCTGAAAACATGAAGTTGAAAATGGTGAGTATAAACCTAGTGAGTGAACAAGAAAGGAACAAGCATACCATAAGGAATGTTTAACGAAATCATGATGCATTCATTTTTCAAAACAATGCAATTTGTTTTAGTTCTTATTAAAACCCCTCATGTAAACCCCACATGAGTAATTCACTTTATGAAAAGGGTCCATGCTCAACAAAGGATTTAGAGAGTGAAAACTTTAATAGCATTCATGCGAATCAGGTCAAATAAACGACGGGTCCTCGTTGCAGCGGAAAGGCATTTTTGCTGCAGCAACACTTGATTTAAATTATCAACTAACCGAGGATTTCTTAACTGGCCGAGGGTTTCTCACCAAACCTCCTCATTTTAAACTTAATTCATTTATTCCTTAATGTTGGAAGTCCATGCTTAACTATGGTACCAAGAAAATGGAAAATAAGGCAGCAACCGAACCAAATGAGGAGCAAAACATAAAGTTTTTTGCTGCAGCGAAACTTTTGGTCACAAAACAGAAAGTTTCTCGCTGCAACAAGATTTCGACTAGCACCACCCATCCAAACCCTAGAGTTTCTCGCTGCAGCGAGAAACAGGGCACCAGCAAAAATTCCCTATTTCCCTCAAGCAAAGGCTACCCTGTTCACATGACCAACACAACATGAAACTCATATAATTTCCTAAGGTTTAACATGTCAAATTTCACATGCATTTCAACCATTTTCATTTTTATGAACTTTTTATAACACACATATCTATGCATGTATATATATACATATTCATCATCATGCACACTCTCCCATCGTCATCAGCTCATGTGCACTCCCCACTAGCACATGGCTAGGTCATCATCGACTTATGTGCACTCCCACTAGCACATAGTCGGGTCATCATCGGCTTATGTACACTCCTACGCACACATAGTCGAGTCCACATCAACATACAAAGAAGCACCCAATGCATATCATGCATATTATCATATTGTGATAACACATAAACCATTGTATAGCACATTTTCACAATATAAAATCACTTCACCAAAGGCTTGTTCCCAAGGTACATTTTCAAAGGAAAACTGGATAAAATCTTTCAAATGTTTGTACAGTTGCATTCACATTCTCAAAACAAGTTTGAAATGTAAGTCCACTCATTGGTATGTTTTTGGGCCTTTAATCAACTCTAACTTCCCTAATGGTCCAAATGGGGCGATAGAGCTTCGTTGGAACCTACCATTACATTAGCATCCCCATTATGTTAATTCACATACTTACAGATTCTAAAAGCTATTTCTTGGCTAGCTTCCAATTGCCATTTAAATGGCTATTTATATTCACTACCTTAACCACTCTAAAATGAATAAACATCCTACTATAAAACATTCACAAGCTTAGTCATTAGCCACCCTCAACATTTAAAATCAACTTTAATTTACTGCTCACCTTGATAGCCTTGAACTTTTGAAATTCTTTCTAACAGTTTTCCAAGCTATTATAGGGGCTTTCTTTCTTTTTCTCTCCCTAAACACCTAACTAGTGAGAGAAAGTATGGAAACAAGATTTTTCAAGGGTTTTAAAGTGAGAGAATGGAAGAGCACAAGGGTTTATGGAAAAGGTGCACCAAAAGCATGAAATTTGGAGCTATTTGAAGAAGGTTGTGGAGCTTTCTTATCAAGCTTTCATGGAGGTTAGGAAGCAACGTGAAAGAAAAGAAGAAGAAAAAGAAAAGCTGCTGGAGAATGTAGAAGCTGCTGGAAGAAAGAGATATTTATAGCCCAAGCTTATCCACTCCACTTAAATTACCAAAATACCCCTCCACAAATTAGCTTATTCTCCTTCAATCTTTTATGAAGTCTTTTACTCTTTTGACATTGGGACAAGGTCCATAATGGTCTAGAAATGCTCGGGTTCATGAAAACTTAAAAATTCTAACTCGAGGTGAAAAATGACCATTTTGCCCCTACCGTGAAAATCATCAAAATTTTTGTTTCCTTGTCATTTTAACCATATTTTCATCATTCATTTATGCCTTAGGCCTACTTAGGCCATAATATTGTTTAAAATCTTACTTTTATGGGCTTACTAAGGAAATGAAGAAATTACCCCTGATTAGGGATATCACGTCTATTACTAACTATGAGCCTATAAAGGTCAAGGTCTCACAATTTCATCCCACAACCGATAATGAATGACTTATTACATAAAAGTTATGGATATAATGCCCCAAAGAAAGTAAATAAGTTTACTTGGTAAGATTTCTATACATGATAGAAATAGTGGGAGCTAATGACACCTTAAAGGTCAAGGGTCATGAAATTATGAAATCCAATAGATAAGATCTATGCACAAAGATTGATTTAATAGGATGCATAAGGATGCATAATTCATGAGATGAATCCATTAAATACAGTTCATTAATAGGATGCATATTGATGCACTACTCATATAAGATGAGTCTATTAAATAATCTAACATGAATGATTGGATAAAAATCTTTATTCAATGTAATAAATTCAAAATACTTGAATACATTGAACAAGATAACCATATTTTGTGCCCATCATAAGGTTATTGGGAGTAAGATAAGTTACTCATTAAAAGTGTATAAGATACATTTACCAATCTAAGAAAAACAGAATGGGAGTAAAGAGTTAGAGCCTAAAAGGGGACTCCACTAAAGAATTTAAGATGACATGTGAAAGGAGTTTAACATAAAGAGAATCCTAAATGTTAAAAGTGACATAAAGTCATGATTGAGCAGTTATATTGGAATGGTTCCAAAACATGGATAACTGCATGATTATATCTATAACTGGATATAAACCTTTTGTTTAGGCTACAAAAGAGGAGATATTTAGATCATTGGTTTAATGAACCAATAAATGATTTCGAGTTGTTAAAGTAACAACAAGAGCCCTAATAATGGAATCAAAGTCTTGTTGTGATCAAAATTAGTATTTCGATTATGATAATGGGGATTGTCAAACTTATAAATTAACATATTCACAAATATTATAATTTGAGTTGTCTTAGTAAAGACACAATTGCTAAGCGAAAAAACTCGATATTGGATACGTTAGCAATTGACTCAAGTGCAAGTGGGAGATTGTTGGTATATCCCCTTGAGCCAATTAGATTGGTCAACGAATATATATTGTCATTTAATGCATACTTAATTGCATAACTATATGTGATAAAGGTTTTCCTTCATGTTACTGCAATAATAAGGAGTTATTAAGTACTAATTGGATGAAGCCCATGGAACATAAAGGCCTAGATAGAGAATTGTAAAGTTGTTACAATTATGCGATCACTATGCATTAAATCCATGTTCCTAAAATTGTTTCTGGCCATTGTATTGTCAAGACAAGGTATTGACAATGCTCAAAGACTAGGACATGTTAAGCCTCCTTACTTGGGAAATAAGCAATCAATCTCATAGATTGAAGTATATGGGATACTTGAGGATAACATGTGGGTGCTTGTTAAAGAACAAGTTCACTGAACATGACCTACTATGAGAACTCCATTTGGTATTTCACTCAAGTGTCTATGGAATATGTTCTCATGTGATAGTCGTGCAACTAGTCCTCAGACTTGAGACATCAGGTCATCTTGTATGGGGAATAACATACTTTGATTTCACCCTTATAGGTTTGGAACCGACCAGATGCCTAAACAGGGTGTTTTTAGGTATGCCATGAAGCATGCGAAGGTGAATGAGTGGTCAAGAGAGGATTCATAACCCTAAGTGATATGCGGGGATGTATTTCAGTTGTTCTCAATTCTTGATTAACTTGTACAAAGTCTTTAGCCAATGCATGATGAATTCGAGGAAAGTTAGTTTCCTAAATTCATAAAGTTAGTCATGAATTAGGAAAACTAATATGGAATGTTATAAGTAGACACTGAGTCATGCTTAATGACAAATCTGAGATATTTGATGAAAGGACCGTATTGCACTGAAAGGCTTGTCACTGAAGGGCTTTGTCAAATTCTTTAATTGACTCTCTAACATTTTGGTGGTCATGATGTATTACTAGATGTTGCTCATGATCTATAAATATAAATTAATTATCAAATTGATATTTGATTAGGATTTACAGTTATTGCCAACATGTTAAAAGCCTAATGGTTCACACACATTAAGTGACATGATTGAAATTAAATAAGGATAATTAATTAAGTTGGACTTAATTGAAAAGACCAAAATAAAGTGGAAAATTAATTAAGTTCTCAGAGACTTAATTAAATTAAAATACAAATGTTGTATTTATGGTTACAAAATAGTTTGGCTATATAAATATGTTATGTTAGCAAACTAAAACCCTAAGCCTCCAGCCACTTCTCAACCGTTTCATAAAATAAGAAACGAAAAATAGTTTTTTCTGTCTTACAGAAATAAGATTCAGCATAAATTTTTGGTCTTTTTGTTTTAGAAACAAAACTTGCTAGCACAAGTAAAAAAAAAAAATCCTACCTTTGAGAAGGTCTTATTTGGTCACTGTGTGGATTAATGTTAGAGGCCAAACACTTAGGTGGCTGAAGATTTGAGAAATCCTAAAGGTTAAGAAGCAAAGACTTTGGATTTAATTGGCTCTTGATTATGATATCTAGAGTAAGGTATGTAACTCTTAAACTTATGAATGTTCATAATTAATTTGAAAGTTACATGCAAAACACAAACATTAATCCTATAGGATTCGGTTGTTTCTCTAATTAAATGCTAGTTTATTTTTTCACTGCATTATATTTTTAATTTATTAATTATTTTCATATTTGAGCATGATATCGAATCTCAGTAATTACAAGCTTAATAAAAACCTAATGATCCTTGACTTAGTATTAGTCTACATTAGTAAAGAGAGATGAAAAGCAAACCCATAGAGTTCTTGTACTAATTCAAAATTTTCCATTAGTATAAACTCATCTAGACAAGTATGATGTTCTTCGTAAAAGATTGCACATCATCTTTTTTGGATGATGCTTTTAGTAGTTATGTGGAACTGAATGTTTTAATCTAGAATCCCAATTGAACCCAATGTGTAGTTTGAATTTTCAATATTCTTTCTTACTTATGATTGATAGTGTTTAAGTTGTTTATTTCAATCTTATTCTTAATGTATTTCATTAATTGGCCACTAATGAAGACTGATTTGGCAACCTAAACAGAACTAGAAAAGGCAGTTTAGAGTAAGCCATGGATGAAATAGCATATGTTCAATATCAACTGCATGAGATGATTGATTTGATACATGTGTAGGGTAAAAATACACTTACATGTCATATGTAGCCATAATGAGAGTCTAAGCTTAATAAGTCTCTTGATTTCAATTTGCATAAGAATATAGTAAATTTGTTAAGGAAGATATTTTTAGAAAAACATTGGAAAAGAGTTATAAATAAATTAGAATTCTATGTTAACAACTCAAGCCTATCTAGCAAGTAAAGAGGGAGTAAAAGAGAATTAGATAAAACATTGAAGGGATATTGTGGTTCTAGACTTATGGTTGATTGATTAATTCTATTTAAATTGCTATTTTAGTTTTAGTTTTCGTTTCTTTAATTTCCAGTAGTTTTAAATTCAATTGTTTGGATAAGATTGAGTTCTTTTTTAGTATTTAGCAAAAGATTTTGGTAATTCTTCGTGAGAACGAACTGTACTTTCTATTATATTACTTTTTAACGAACTTTACTTATGCTACTTGATCGCATTTAGGTAGCCCAAGAAAAAGATGAATGGGTGAACAAGGCTTTAGATGGTGCCCAAGGGAAATAAGTGCAGCACTTTGTTAGATGTTTCGGTGGGTTACCACGCTATGGAGCGAGGGTGTATGTGTCATATATGGATGGACTCAATAATGAAATTCTTGAAGAGGCACATTTGTTTGCTTATGTAGTACATCTTGAAGCCACCAAGATGTACCATGATTTGAGAGAGGTATATTGGTGGGAAGGCTTGAAAAAAGATGTAGCATAGTTTATGGCTAAGTGTTTAGTATGCCACTAGGTTGAGGTGAAGCATCAGAGGCCCACGAGTTTACTACAACCTTTAACCATACCTGAGTGGAAGTGGGAGGATATATCTATTGATTTTGTAACAAGATTACCCCATACTAGTGAGGGTTGCAATTCCATTTGGGTTATAGTGGATAGATTGACTAAGTTCACATGTCACGGGAGTTTTCTCTTAACCTGTGTTGCCTAGCCTTTGCCTTGCCTAAGGTCGGTTAGAAAGGCTAGCACCTTTCTTAAGTTAATAAGTTAGGATCGATTTTGGCAAGCACAAGAGAGTTGAGAGAACAAAGAGAAAGCTTTTATTGATAATAAATCCAATACAAGAGTCATTAGTCCCAAATGAGGGGGCTCAAGGGGTTTATATAGCCTAGGACCCTTTAGAGCCGTTACAAGTCAAATCCCAATGGCTAGGGGCTGTTTTGAACTTTGTTGGGCCCTTCTGACGAGCCCCTGGTCCTATTGCCAATGGCAGGCAACGACTACCTCGCAAGTCTCTGGCTAGCCAGTGTTTCACGCACACCAAGCAGACTGTTTGGGCAGTTCGCACACCCTAGCTACGCGTCAGTCTGTCTGTTCTGCTACGCACCATTTTCTTGCGCACCTAGTCTGCTTGATGGCCTGCGTGCTCATCTACTCCTGGGTACCGATGCCTCTAAGTCCCTCGGTGCCAAATTAGGGTTCCAGCCCTCGTTTGTTGCTCGCCCACCTTCGAGCTAGCTCGCCTACTCTCGAGCCCCAAGCCCTTGCTATTGGGCTATCCCGCCTTTCTCCATAAAAGGGGCGTGACACACACACTTCCTACCTGTCACGACCCGGAACCTCCCTCGGGCCCATGACAACCGTCGCGACGTCCGAATTGATACTCATTACCCGAAATGCCAATCAGAACCCCACAAGGCTTACATATCAGTTTCTTGCCTTTTCTGTGAGCAATCGTTTTTAAACATTCCATTTTAAACAATTTCCAGTAGTTTCTTGCTCAAGTAAATCAAAAGACAAAAATATTTTAAAAGGCTTTATAGATAAATATCACTATTCAAAATATTGATTAAAATATAGCATTTTTTTTATATAAAACAATATTTATAGAAACACGTGTAAGAAATTTTTTGTAACGTGTAAGTAAAATAAATTCACACATACAAAAATTTACAAAGTTATAATGTACAATAATGGTTACAATGACAAGTGGCCCTAAATACACCCAATGTTGGTGTTAGAAACCTACTGTCTGTGTGGTAGAGATGTCAACTAGAATCCTCGACAAAATAGAATATCTACAAGCTACCACAAACCTGAAATGTTTGGAAAGGAGGTGGGTGAGATTTTGCAATCCCAATGAGTAAACAGACATTATCATAAATATCTAAAGGTGAGTAAAATGGAGGCAAGTTTAAACAACAAATTACGAGCCATTTCATAATGTTTTCAATTTATTTCTTCAACCATAAAATATTTGTAATTTACCAAAACAGTTGTTAAGGCTTATGTCTTTTATTAAAAACAAGGCTCAAGCCAAAACTAATCCGCGGGGATACCTTGGCTGAGGCATCTAACCGAGTCCACCAAGGTTGTTATAACATTTACATGTGAAATACATTTTTATTTTTAAAACAAGTCGTTCCTTGGCGTTGGCCGAGTTACACATTCACATGGGGGTTCGACGTGAAGTGAGCTCTAATACTACCCCGGGAGTTACCCTCATCGCGTCTACGATTGGAGTTACTATATAATCGGGTTTACCGTGCCCCTCTAATAGGTAATCCATGGAAACCCATCACTGCAGCTACTAACCCACCAATTTTAATAAAATTTTCATAGTATAACGTGGCTTTTATTTATTTATCCAGCCTACATAGTAAAAATAGCTTACATAAATTTCCCAATGCACTTACAAAATATAGCCACATATACTTATATCTCATAAGCCATTCATAGGAAAATATATAATTTTCAAGACAGTTAACAGCCTCCAATTACTCAATTTCATAATCAACACAATATATTTTTTTTGTCATATTTATTTCTAAAACATCAAAAATCCTGTTTTAATCTCATTTTCGTTTCATAAAATACATAAAGAGCATTTTTAAAATAACTCTAGATAATTAACAATAATAATAGGTTTACTCACCGTTTGTACAGATGAAATGCTTCCTAGGTGCCCCGATCACTGTTGGTTGAGTACGACTTCTTTGCCTTTACCGAAAGGCTCTCCTCCTTGACACATTGCAAAATTTACCCATTCACCACATTGATACTAAATCACTATATAAATGACTTAAATCCTATACTAATGCATGGTATGAAATGCAATAACCTAAAATGGCTTAAACGCGGTATTAACTTATTTTTGGCACTTTACCCGATAAATTGCTAAAGCGCTCCATTTTAGCTCTAAATCGTCCCATTCTCTCTCCAACATTTCTAACCATTAAATATCAGCCAATAACCTTCTAAAATCACCAAAATCAGTTCACTTTCCTCCTTGGAAAATTCAGCCAAAAATGGGACATTAACTCGGTAAATTTTCTACTTTGTTTTTCTATCACATTTAACCATTTTTCATCATTTTCTCTTCATTTCTCTTAGAATAAAAATTAGATCATCATCATTGTACCACGTTGCAGATTCGGACAAGGGTGGGTATTGTGAAAATTTAATGCTTTCTTGCCCAATTTAATTTCTAAACACATTTAACTACCTAAAACTACCAATTTAACTAAAAATCAAAACCTAAAAATTTCAAAATCTCTCCCCTAGAATTTCGTCCAGCCCTTGATGTCACTTTTTGATCTCTCTCCTCAAGCATGCTAAATGGAAACAAAGGCATAGGAAAGGTAAAAATCAAGCTAAGGTCGAAAAATCTTACCGTTAGACGCGTAAACGGGCAAAAAACGTGAATTCCCCTTTGAATTTTCTTGTTTCTCTTTGGTTTTTCTTTTTTTCTTCCTTGCCTCTCTATTTTCTCTCTTGTTCTCCCTTATGGCCGGCCAGCACTTAAAATGGGGTTTAAATGGGCTAACTTTTCATTATAATAATATTATAACATTAAAAAAATGCCACATGTCACTTTCCCATTAGCCCATTTTTAAAATTTCATCCATTTGTTTCCAAATTTTCACCATACACTTGTCCCACATATCCATAGCTTAGATAAAATACTCAGACTTATCCAAAGTCTCGGTTGAGTAATTTTTGAAATTTACACTTTTACCCCCGTAAAAGTGAAAAATTACATTTTTACCCTAAAAACTGAAAAATTGCCCATAGACATATTTTTCATCCCTTATACTCATACCATTCTCCAATTTGTCAAATTTGATCTAAATTCTCTCAAAATCTCAACTTTTGTCTGTAAGTGGGAAAATTACGATTTTACCCTTACACTCCAAAAATCACCAGAATTAAACTTTTTCGCTTCCTATCATTAAATTATACTCCAAATAGTTAATCTTAGTCAAAAATTTTACTCCATGATCAAATTATTATCTTAGGTGGCAAAATGACGATTTTACCCCTAAACATCAAAATTTCCAGTTTTACCCTAAATGAACCCTCGAACTCCGAACAATCATTTTTAGTTATTCATGGACTATAAAATATTAAATTTCATCCTACAATTCCTATTTGAACTAGTTCGAGGTTAAATCAACTCAAGTGTACCGTTAGGTACGATACCAGGTTTCATCTTTTCTTAGGTGCTTTTCTAGCATAATAATATGCTACTCAGTGCATGTATGTCATGACATGTGTTTATAGGGTTTTACAATTCTACCTCCCTTAAAATAAAATTTTGACCTCAAAATTTCACTTACCAGATTCGACAAATAGATGCGGGTATTGGTTCTTCATTTGATGCTCTACTTCCCATGTCATTTCCTCCATTCGAGCATTTTTCCACAACACTTTGACCATTGAAATACTCTTGTTCCTCAATACTCGATCCTTTCTATCCAAAATACTCACAAGTTACACCTTGAACTTCAAATCGTCATGCAACTCGATCGGAGGTGCTTCGAGGATGTGAGAGGGATCTGGTACATATTTCTTAAGCATGGAGACATGGAAAATGGTATGGATCTGATCTAACTCCGGAGGTAGTTCTAGTCTATACGCCACTGGCCCAATTCTTTCAATAATATGGAAAGGTCCAATGTATCTCGGATTGAGCTTTCCTCGCTTTGCAAACCGGATCACACCTTTCATTATCCAACAAGATATCATAATTTACCACAATAATATAATCAAATAAAACTTAATACCATAAAGCATTCAGATTATTACCTTTCCAAGGAGAAACCTTAAGAAAAACTCTATCATCGATCTCAAACTCCAAGTCTTTTCTCCGTTTATCTGCATAGCTCTTCTGCCTATCCTGGGCTACCTTTAGCCTCTCTCGTATAACCTTGATCTTGTCATTAGTTAGCTCGATCAATTTCACACTAACTAACTTCTTTTCACCCACTTCGTCCCATCAAAGTGGAGTACGACATTTCCTTCCATATAAAGCTTCGTATGGTGCCATACCAATGCTAGACTAGAAGCTGTTGTTGTAAGTAAATTCCACTAACGGCAAGTGTCTATCCTAACTCCCAAGAAAATCCATAACACAAGCCCTCAACATATCCTCCATAGTTTGGATAGTCCTCTTTGACTGACCATCCGTCTGTGGGTGAAAAGCAGTGCTAAATTTCAATTTGGTTTTGAAAGCTTCTTGAAATTTCGGCCAAAATTGAGAAGTGAATCGAGGATCTCGGTCTGACACTATAGAAACGGGAACTCCATGTAGCCTCACAATCTCATCTATATAGCTGAGCCAACTTCTCAATAGAGTATGTACTATGGACAGCTAAAAAGTGAGCAAACTTAGTCAACCGATCTACGATCACCCAAATTGCATCCTTTCCCCTCTGTGTTCGCGGCAGTCCCAAAACAAAATCCATAGTTACATGCTCCCATTTCCACTCGAGAACAGGTAAAGATTGAAGTGTACCTACTAGCCTCTGATGCTCCGCCTTAACTTGCTGACATACGAGACACTTTGATACAAATTCTGCTACGTCTCGCTTCATACCTAGCCACCAATAATTCTCCCTGATAGTCCTATACATCTTGGTGCTTCCAGGATGTAATGCATAGGCAAATGAATGGGCTTCTTCCATGATCGCCTATCTCAACTGGTTTCCCTCAAGAACACAAACTCGGTCTCTAAACATTAATACGTTATCCTCTCTGAATTTGAACTCACTAACTCCCCCATCGGTCAGTTTTTGAATTTCTTTTCTTAACTCATCATCAGATCTCTAAATGTCCTTGATCTGATCAAGTAACGAAGGTTGCATTATGAAGCATACCAATAAGGATCCATCCTCACCATTTCTCAACTGGACCCCAAGAGATTTCATCTCTAATAATGCTGGAAAATAACAACTCTGAAGTGCTGCTAAAGACGATGAAGACTTACGACTTAAGGCATTAGCTACAACGTTCGCCTTTCCCGGATGATAGTCTATCACCAAGTCATAATATTTTATCAACTCCAACCATCGCCTTTGTCTCAAATTAAGCTCCTTCTAAGTGAGTAAATATTTTAAACTCTTGTGATCCGTAAATATCAGACAATGCTCACCATACAAGTAATGCCTCTAGATTTTTAAAGCAAACACCACTGCTGCTAACTCTAAATCGTGGGTAGGGTAATTTGTTTCATGCCTCTTTAGCTGTCTAGAAGCATAAGCCACAACTTTTTCATTTTGCATCAGCACACACCCTAACCCCAACTTAGATGCATCACTGTACACCACAAATCCCTTACCACTCACAGGAAGTGTTAAAACGGGAGCGAAGGTTAACCAGTTCTTTAGCTCCTGAAATCGATTCTCACAAACATCATCCCACTCAAACTTAACTCCTTTACGAGTTAGACGGGTCAAAGGAGTTGCTATTAAGGAAAACCCCTGAACAAACCTCCGATAATAATCGACTAATTCGAGGAAACTACGAATTTCTGTCACTGTCTTAGGTTGCTCCCATTTTAAAATTGCCTCTATCTTCTTGAGATCAACATATATTCAAGCTCTCGATACTACGTGTCCCAAGAATACCACTTCTTGTAACCAAAACTCACACTTTGAAAACTTTGCATACAACTGTCTTTCCCGCAAAGTCTGTAATACTATACGCAAGTGGTTAGCACGCTCATCATTATCTCTCGAGTAAACCAGGATATCATCAATGAACACAATAACAAACTTGTCCAAGTCAGGGTGGAACACCCTGTTCATGAGATCCATAAAAGTTGCCGGTGCGTTAGTTAACCCGAAAGGCATGACCAAGAACTCATAATGACCGTACCGAGTCCTGAACGCTGTCTTGGGTACATCCTGTTCTTTAATCTTCAACTGATGATACCCAGACCTCATATCAACCTTAGAAAACACTGCAGTTCCCTGTAATTGATCGAAAAGATCATCAATCCTCGGTAACGGATACTTGTTCTTAATGGTCATTCTGTTAAGCTGTCGGTAATCAATACATAACCGAAGTGTACCATCTTTCTTTTTCACAAATAAAACTGGTGCTCCCCGCGGAGATATACTAAGGCGTATAAAACCCTTGTCCACCAACTCTTGCAATTTTACTTTCAACTCCTTCAACTCTGTCGGAGCCATTCTATATGGAGGAATAGAGATAGGGGTTATACCCAAAATTAAGTCAATGGTGAATTCAAACTTACGATCGGGAGGAAGTCCCGGTAATTCATCAGGAAATACATCAAGAAACTCACTTACTACGGGGACATTCTCTAACTTAGGTTCCTTCCTCGATATATTAATCACGTGAGCCAAGTATGTCGAATATCCCTTTTGCACCAATTTCAAAGCTTTGAGGGCCGAGATTACACAAAACGGTAATACTCGACGCTCCCTCGTAAATACAACTTTTGCTCCCTCTAAACCTTGGAGAATCACTTCTTTCTTAAAACAATCCACCTTTGCTCGATAAGTGGACAACCAATCCATACCCAAGATCAAATCAAAGTCTCGAATCTCCAAAAGGATTAAATCACCCATGAATTCTTCTTCCCCAACTTTAATACCACAGTCTCTATAATACGTATTTCTTACTAATCGCTTGTCTAGAAGAGTATGCACTACAATCTCTTCCTCTAACAATGATAGGTTCTTATCTGAGAATGATGTAAATGATATGCTCACGTATGATCTATCGGAGCCTGAATCTATCAAAACATGTGCATCTCTATCAAACACAATCATAGTACATGTCACGGTGCTAGGTCGAGGTCGGGCTTCATCCTCAGTCACTACAAAGACCCTGGTCGAAATCTAAGGTTACGGTATGGAAGATGGCTGCTCTGGGGTATTACTCCCCATGCTTGACCATATCATTAGGCCTTGTTTGGACTGTGATCCCGAAGTGTCTCTCCACAGTATTCTAGGACGAGTCGGAGGAGCAGAAGTAGCTACTGTACCCCATCTCAACTGAGGACAATCTCTTCTGATATGCCCCTGTTGGCTGCATTGAAAACACTTTACAGGCTGTCTACATGACCCAACATGAAATATTCCGTAATTACGGCATCTGTCCAATCCTCCTAAAGTCCTCCCCTGACTACTCATCACTGGCCGATCAAATCTAAAAGATCTCGACTGTGACTATTGAGATGGAGGTCTAGTGGATGCCACAGACGCTGAGGTAGTACTTCTTGCAGTAGATGTCGAATCTTTGCCTCTCTTTGAAGACTGACCCAAGAACGTAGGCAGATTCTTTCTCTTTGCGAACTCAGCTCGGATTCGTCTATTCTCAGTGGCGAGCTTCTCAGCCCATAAGGCCATCTGCACAACTTCCTTTTGTGGCTCCCTACCAGTCACTGTCATCCGTTCCCTGATCTCATTACGGAGCCCTTCCTCGTAATAATTTGCCTGATCCTGCTCAGATTTCACCAGATCCGACACAAATAACATCAACTCGTTAAAACGAGTCTCGTACTCCTCTACAGTTAGATTTCCTTGTTTCAAGCTCAAAAATTCTCTTTTCTTTTCTTTCTGATGAAAATAAGTAAAATACTGACCATCAAATTCTCTGAGGAAGTCAGACCATGTCTGAGGAGTAGTGGAACGGGACTTCACCGAATTCCACCAAGTACGAGCCCTCTTCTCTAGTAATCTAGTAGCCACCATTAGCTTCATATCGTCATCTAATCTCATATCAGAAAGAGTCTCTAAAACTTGATTAGCCCAATCCTTAGCTGCGGTCGCATCCAACTCACTAGTAAACGAAACGTAACCCAATTGTCTAGCTTTCTTCAACTTCTTAGAAATGGAAACATCCGGTGTCTGGGGTGGAATAGGAGGTGGTGGTACTAGGGTTGTTACAGAGGAATCAGCAGGTGGAACTAGACCAGCCTGAGCCTGGCCTGCAAGAGCAGCGAGAAAAGCTGCTAATGCTTGAGCTGCCTCGGGTGTCATGGCAGGTACGCCAGGAGTAGCAACAGGTGGTGGAGGAGGTACAGGAATGTCCATAGACTCAGTAGTAGGAACTACTCTAAAAGAAGACGCAATTGACTCCTCTTCTATGGAATCCGATCAACTCTGTCTGAGGCGACTTCTTCCCTTACCGGTAGATCTAGTAATAGGTGGTAGCTCACGTCGAGGAGGCATAATGATTTATAAAAAGAACGAAATTGGTTTAGACAACTTAAGACTCTATATGCAACTACATTCAACTAACTAATCTTAACTGGGCCACACTGACATTGTAAATTTTTTTTAAAAAATAACTTTAAATCCAAGGCATAGGAAAGGTAGAAATCAAGCTAAAGTCGAAAAATCTTACCGTTAGACGCGTAAACGGGCGAAAAACGCGAATTCCCCTTTGAATTTTCTTGTTTCTCTTTGGGTTTTCTTTTGTTCTTCCTTGCCTCTCTATTTTCTCTCTTGTTCTCCCTTATGGCCGGCCAGCACTTAAAATGGGGTTTAAATGGCTGACTTTTCATTATAATAATATTATATCATTAAAAAAATGCCACGTGTCACTTTTCCATTGGCCCATTTTTAAAATTTCATCCATTTGTTTCCAAATTTTCACCATACACTTGTCCCACATATCCATAGCTTAGATAAAATTTTCAGGCTTATCCAAAGTCTCGGTGGAGTAATTTTTGAAATTTACACTTTTGCCCCCATAAAAGTGAAAAATTACATTTTGCCCCAAAAATTGAAAAATTGCCCATAGACATATTTTTCATCCCTTATACTCATACCATTCTCCAATTTGTCAAATTTGATGTGAATTCTCTCAAAATCTCAAATTTTGTCCATAGGTGGTAAAATTACGATTTTACCCCTACACTCTAGAAATCACCAGATTTAAACTTTTTCACTTTCTATCATTAAATTATACTCCAAATAGTTAATCTTGGTCAAAATTTTCACTCCATGATCAAATTATTATCTTAGGTGGCAAAATGACGATTTTACCCCTAAACATCAAAATTTCCAATTTTATCCCAAATGAACCCTCGAACTCCGAACAATCATTTTTAGTCATTCATGGACTATAACATATTAAATTTCATCCTACAATTCCTATTTGAACTAGTTCGAGGTTAAATCAACTCAAGTGTACTGTTAGGTACGATATCGAGTTTCGTCTTTTTTTAGGTGTTTTCCTAGCATAGTAACATGCTACTCAGTGCATGTATGTCATGACATGTGTTTATAGGGTCGGGTTTTACACTACCGATGAAGACTGTTGTCGATTTCGCACACGCAAGTATACGTATTGAACAACTAATATAAACAGTAAGTCCATAATTGTATCCCATAGAGATTTGTTCCTAAATCCTCACTAAGTACTAAAATTATGACAAACTAATCTTATTTAAGTAACTAAACTTTTTAGAAAATTAATTAAAAGTAAATTAAAGCAAACACAAAATTAATTAATAGAAACTAAGAATTCACTTGAGCAAAGTAATAAATTAAATACTAAGATTATGGGTTCATTCAACGCTTCATCTAATACCAGTTTCTCCTATTATTTATATTCATAAGTGGTTTTACTAACCTAGAATCTAAAGCTATGTACAAGTCTCAATCAAGATGCTTGCACAAATACCTAACTTAATTGGGTCACTATATGCCTTTAGTAATCAATTACATAAGGTTCATTAAGCTAGTGTTCTAATTTGGTTATGTATGGCAATTGGTGTATGTCTACTTGAATTGCAAATCAAATCACCTAAGTGACGTGAACATATACTATTCAAATTAGTCCAATCTAAGATCTTCCTGTTAAGCCTCAATTAGATTCACAAATTAGTTAATTATTAGCTAGACAATCAAAAGTTTTAAGAACATATTTGAATAAACAAAACTATACCTATTCATACTAAAAAAAAAAAAAACTAATATTCTAACTACTTGTTGAAATCCACCATAATCCTAGAAAAATAATTTAGCTCATAATATCTAATAAAAACTACATCTAAAGAAAATTAGCCATTAATTCAAGTCAAAGAAAATAAGAGAAACACAAAGGTAGAGAGAGAAAACTAATAGTTGAAGCTTTGTAATCTTGATTCTCCCTCAAATTCTCTTGTTTTCTTGCTTTGTTTTTGGCTTTTTTCTCCAAAGAAATTACTTGTTACCTCTTCCTTTAAACCTTTGAAAAAGATCCTTTAAATAGGCTACAAAGAACCTAATTTCGAAAACCTTGCCAAATTTTTATTTTTGAAAAATTCTCTAGTGTGGCGGCCTTGGGTTCCTTGGTGTCGCGGTGTTGCCTCATTTGTTACAATAGCATCACAACGCTTTAGCCTCAGGAATTTGTATTATGCACATCCTTTCACTAGTACTGCAGCCTTACTCTACTTAGCACTACAACCTTGAACAACTCAAGGTCGTGGCCGTCACTTAACATGCTGCCTTGTGCAAAGCTATAGCAATCCAGCATATTTCAAAGCGATTTTCACCTTAATTTGATACTTGTGCGATTTTAAATCAAATGAACCTTTCTCATCAAATATCCTACAAAATAATGAAAGAAATCAATAATAACTATTCTTAAAGTAAATTAAAAAAAATAAAGTAAAATTAATCTAAAATAAATTAAATTAATTACTCAACATGTAATCCAACTTAAACTAAAGAGAAAACCTAAAATGCTAAAATTCGAACCTAAAATCTCGAAAATCTAGCTACTTAAGTTCCCAAAATGTATCAAATAACTCTATTAATAGAGTTATCAAAGACCACCTATGCAGTAGCATAGTATGATAGACTGTATATGTCAAGTCCGGCTCTACAATATGTTTATTATGTCATTCCCACATAAGAATGCATGTTTGTTTACTTGGGTACCTTGGAAATCGTTCAAGGACGATATTGTACCAAATGGTACAATTAAGTTGAATTAAGCCTCAAACTAGTCCAAATAGAGATTTTAAGATGAAATTGAGAATTTCAAAACCCCAGAATAACTTAAAATGGTGATTTGGAGTTCGAGAACCAATTTGGAGTCAAATTGAAATTTTCATGACCTAGGGGAAAAATGATCATTTTGCCACCCGAGGTTAAGATGTGAGTGTTGGATGAAGTTTTTGACTAAGATTGATCATTTGGAGTATAATTTGAGTTTGAGAAGTGAAGAATTTTAATTTCAACATTTTTTTGACAATAGGGGTAAAATAGTCATTTTGCCACCCTAGGGGCAAAATTGTAATTTTACACCACCCAACACTTGTCCAACACATGAATTTCACCCATTATTATCATGGATAATTGAAGGATTTTATGTGGTGGAGAAAGAAAGCTTAATAGTTAAGAATTTAAAAATAGACCAATGATAAGGTGACAAGTGTCAAGCTTTTATTTCTTTATTATTTTCCTTATAAATTAGCACAAAACCAGCCCATTTCTCTTCATTATGGCCGGCCAAAGCAAGAACAAAGGAAGAAAAAGAAGAACAAAACCCTAGGTGGAAAAATTCAAGGAAAAAGTGTGAAAATTCAAGGAAACAAGTGAAAAAAAGGTAAGATTTTTCAATTAAGCTTGAGATCTCTCTTTCTTAAGCATTTTTCTTATTTTTCATGGTTTAATCACATGAAATCATGATGGGTCTCTTGCTGGCCGAACACTTAGAGAGAGATTTTGATGGTTGATTTAGTTAGATTTCAATGTATTTTAGTGTTTTTAGTTAGTTAGTGATGTGTAGTATGAAAAGCCAACAAGAAAAATTCACTTCCTCCCATTGAAAAGCCAACAAGAAAAATTCACTTCCTCCCATCACTCATCATTGGCCGAATTCTCCATGTAGAATATTGATGATGATTTTGATTTTATTTCAAGTGATTTGGTTCAGAATTAGTGATTTATGGTGTGAGAATCAAGCTTGAAAAATTATAGTGTTGATGCACCCACCATGGCCGAATTTTCTAAGAGAAAATGTGAGGATGATTTTGCCATATTTCAAGTTATTTAATTTATGTTTGATGATTTGGAGTATTGGGAGAGAAATGGAATTATTTGGAGTTGAATTGGACGTATTGGCCAATTAATCGGGTGATAGATCGAATTAGGCCAATACCATTTTATTTAGGTACATAATTAAATTTATATTGAACACCATATTTAGATAGTTACCCGAGTATTTCACATCCTATTTCATGCATTAGTATAGAGCCTAAATTGGTTTTATAACAATTTAGCACAAATGTAGTAAATGGCTTATTGGCATTATGTTTAAGTGGTGAATCCTCCAAAAAAGGGCAAAGAAATTGCACCCGAGGATCAATAGTCAGAGTACTCCGAAATTCAAACTCCTAATACAGTGAGTAACCTTATTATCGTCTTAATTATCTAAAGTAGTTTTATTCGTTTTTGTGATTTGATAGAAAAATGAGTTTAAATGGTAAATCTTTATGTTTTATAAGCAAATGTGATTAAATGAAATGATTTTATAAAATTGTCTTGAGATTGAAAGATGGTTTTGAAAATGGAGTAATTGGAGACTAATTGCTGTGTTATAAATCATGGTTTGAATTGAATGGCTTATGATAATATTGGCATGAATGGTTGGATTTGGTAAATGTGCTGAAAAAGTATGAACTATTGATTTGCCGTTAGAGGCTGTAAAATGAAATAATTGCCATGTCATGCTGTTGAATTTTATTGAATTGGTGGGTTATAATTGGTCGCTGCAGTGGACGGGTTTCGTGGATCAGCCTATTAGAAGGGCACAGTAACCCTATTATATTCATACCTCAGTATGAGAGGCGTGGTTGGATAACTCCTGAGGTTAAAACTTTAGAGTTCACTTCATGCCAAACCACCACGTAAGGGTGAACTCAGCCAACGCCAAGGAACGGCTATATTTTCAAAATAAAAACATGATTTATGCGTACATAACGTTTTAACAGCCTTGGCAGAGTCAGTTCGAATAGCCCTCAGCCAAGGTATCTGTCACAACCCGAAACTCCCATTGAGCCCGTGACAACCGCCACGAAGTCTCGTCAAACATTCTTTACCCAAAATGCTGACCGAAACCTTGCCAGGCTTTCGTATCAGTTTTCTTACCTCCCCTGTGATCGACAGTAACTAAAATAGTGTTTTGAAACGATATGGACCATTTTCCCATCCAAAAACAATGAAAATTTATTTCTGTCTCACAAGAGTATTTTAGTCATTTTTTTTCTTTTCTTTTCCAAATATTCCAAAATCTGTAAAAAAATGTAATATGTAAGTGGAAACTCATATTTTATGATTTAAATTAAATTTTTAAGTCTAAAACATTCGTTTAAAGTAAAATTATAGCTATTTGAATATAATAAAAACATTAAATAAAATATTCTATTTTCTTAAAATACAATATTTTCAAAGTCTTCCTAAAATAACTTTTGTAGTGTAAGAGTAAAATAAATTTATTCATATAGTAATAAAGATAATTAAAGTATGAAATTTCGTTTACAGTGATACATGGGCCCCCAATTGTCCAAGAAGGTGTAAGGCTACGAACCCTTACTTTTTAGGATACAACTCCGAGATTAATTCTCGTCTTAATCAACTATCAACAAACTGTCCTGAGCCTGAAAAATACATAAAAAGAGGGGTGAGATTACATAATCCCAGTGAGTAAACAATTACCATCAAAAGCATCTAAAGTCGAGTAGACGGAGACAATATAAAAACGTTATATCTCAATAATGTTCATAACGCAAAATTCGTTTCAATCTATACCAAATAATTTCTTTTCATCAAAATTTCCCTGGTTTATGAGTTTCTTAAACTTGGCCCTTGCCAAAATCATTCTCGCGGGTACCTTTGTCAAGGTATCCCACTGAGACCGCCAAGGCTATTAAATGTCTCATACCCATAAAACATGTTTTCGCATCTGACACACAGCCATTCCTTGGCGTTGGCTGAGTCTCATTCTCACGTGGTGGCCCGAACGTGAGGTGCACTCAAATCTTATCTCAGCAGATACTTTATCTAACATCTCCCCCCGGAGGTAAGTATATAATTGGGTTACCGTGCCCCTCTCATCGACAGTCCACGAAAACCCCCACCACTGCAGTGACCGTTTATTATACCACTAGACCCATAAAATTTTCAGTAACATAATATGGCGAATAAAATTTAATCCAGTCTACTGAGACCAATCTAAAACTGTTCATATATTTCATGCCAACCCCAAAAATTTAGCCATCATGCTACCATAGTGTCATAAGCCACAATTTCAATAACATATAAAATCATAAATTCAACACAGTCTCTATATACTCAATTTTCCCAAAATAATATTTGATTTCAAAACCAGTATAAATCTCATTTTTATTTAAAAAACATTTTAATTGAAAAACATAATATTTTATAATTTAAACTCACCATTCAATAAAAGCATCAAACAAGTATAATTACTCTAGATATTTAAGACGACAAATTGTCCACTCACAATATTAGGAGTAGAAATACTCCTATTTTCAGTCCGCGGGTACAGTCCTTTACCCGTATCCAATGGCTCACCACCTAACCATAATCCATGACACATATTCCAATTAAATTATGTCTAATAGTCATAAGCTATTTTAGGCTCGATGTATATGCGTGATATGAAATGAAAAATGCACGAGTAGCCATCTAAACCCGGTATTGTCCTAAGTCGATTTTTCATCCGATAAATTGGCCAATGCGTCCAATTTCACTCCAACTTGCTCCATTTCTTTTCCAATTCCTCAATTCACCAAAAACTATTATTTCTTAATCAAATCATGTAGAATAACATCCCATTCTTCCTCATTATTCACTTAAAGAATTCGGCTATTGATGGACACCAAACCTTTGGTGGTTTTCTTCACTTGTTTTCATACTACACATCATTAATCACTTAAAAACACTAACATACTTAAAAATCAAACCAATCCAAGATCATTCTCTCTCCGTACCCATTTTGCCCAGCCATGAATTCACCATGAAAGCATGCTTTTCAACCATGGAAATTAAGGGAAAATGCATAGGAAAAATAGTTCATAAACTAAAATCAAGAAATTTCACCTTTTCCACTTGATTTTCTTGAAAATCCACACTTTTCTCTTGAATTTCTTTCCACCTAGGGTTTGTTCTTCTTTTTCCCTTTGTTTTCTTGCCAAAACCGACCCTTATGAGAGAGAAATGGCAGTGTGGGCTAAGTTTTATAGTTAAATTATATAATAATTTAAACTTGCCACATAGCATTTCATGATTGGTCCATTTTTTTAAATTCTTATCTTTTAAGCTTTAAATCTGCACCACACATTATTCAAGGGTCAAAAATGATGATGGGTGAAGACCTTGTGCTGGAAAAATGCTTTGGGGGTGCAAAATTACCGTTTTGCCCCCGAGGTGGCAAAATTACCATTTCACCCTTATATTCCAAATTATACCGAAATTAAAATTTTTCACTTCTAAACCTCAAATCATACTCCAATAAGTCAAATGGGGCCAAAAAATCTTTTCTAAAAATTTTCATTTTGTCCCTAGGTGGCAAATGACCATTTTGCCCCTAGATAGTGAAAATTTTGGTTTGACTCCAAATTGATCCTCGAACTCCGAATTACCATTTTCAGTCATCCTTGGACTGTGAAACTCTTAATTTAACCTTAAAATTCCTATTTGAACTAGTTCAAGGCTTAATCGACTTAATGATACCATTAGGGGCAATATCGTCTTTTAACGATTACTCAAACTTCCTAAATATGCAAACATTCTATTGAGCATGTAAATGACGTCGTAATTATTTTATAGAACAGGGTTTGCAATATCCCTGATAACTGAGTATGAGAATGATTTTGGCACGAGCCAAACTTTTCAGGATATCATAAGCCTCGTTGTTTATTTTGGTGAAATGAATCTATTTTATCTTATTAAAATGAGTTCGAAATGTTAAGAATCAATTTTTATGCTAATCTATTTTATCTGTCTCCATTTACTCAGTTTTAGATATTTTAGATGGTATTTGTTTACTCACTGCGATTATATAATCTCACCACCCTCTTTTCCACCCATTTCAAGCTTAGGATAGTCGGTAAATAACTCATTTCGTTGAGGGCTACAGTTGGACTTGCATCCTCAAAAACTGTAGGTTTACCGCTTTTGATACTTTTGGCCGTTCGTGGGCTCACGTGTCACTGTAAATTAAATTTTATACTTTGGTTATCTATATTACAGTATGTATGAATTTATTTAGCTTTTACGCTAAAAAAAATTTTTTACCGGTAACTCTATAAATAATGTTTTATAAGAAAATATAATATTTTATTAAATATTTTTATTATATTCAAATAGTTATAATTTCACTTTAAATGAATGTTTTAGATATCTAAACTTATTTTTTATTATGAAATATGTGTTTTCTACTTGCATACTACATTTTTAGCTAGTTTCGAGATTTTTGAGGAACAATGACCAAAATGCCCCTGTGAGATAGAAATCATTTTTTATTTATTTAAGTTGGAAATAGCTTAAAATCTTTTAGAACATGATATTTGGCAACGGTTACTCACAGGAGAAATGAGAAACTGATATTAAAGCCTTGCAGGGTTCCGATTGACATTCTGAGTAATGAATGTTGATTGGGACACTGCGACGATTGTCATTGGCTCGAGAGGAGTACTAGATCGTGACAATTAGAGTGGTATCAGAGCTTTTGGTTTTAAAGATTAGAGCTTTTGGTTTTAAAGTTGTTTTAAAAACTACAGTGACAGTGTGGCCCAAGTTAAGTTAAGTTAAGTTAGGTTTGATAGAATAGAATACGTGCATCTGCATATAGAATTTGGAGTTGTTTAGACTCGTTCTGTTTCTTCTTATAGATCTTATGGGAGCATAAGTCATAGACAGAGCGCTATATGAGCTCCTGTTCCCAGTAATCCACTTCTTTGTTAATGTCATGCAAATGTCATAAGTAGGACCATTGTCCGGGTTTAAGATGCCACCCATGACACGAGCCAGTGTTAGAGAGATCTTAAAACAAATGCTCCTAATGAAAGATTAATGAAATGATATATCCCTCCGATTAAGGATGGAAAAATTTGGAGTTGGACTAATAGGCCATGATAATTTATTCATTTGGTGGAGTTATAATTGAACTCATGGTTGTCAATTGGAAAAAGATTTGGGGACTATGGATTGTATTGGGGTTAATATAAAGGAGCACATGTGATAATGGTAATAAGGGGCGCACTTTGATTAAAATGAATAGTGATGGTTGTAATTCACTTGGAGTGTATAAATTAAGCATTGAGGTAAGAGTAAACCCATACTTATGTGCATGATGATAAGAACACTATGTTAATT
Source organism: Theobroma cacao (assembly GCF_053813885.1). NCBI lineage: Eukaryota > Viridiplantae > Streptophyta > Magnoliopsida > Malvales > Malvaceae > Theobroma > Theobroma cacao. Next base: position 14,781,703 of record NC_142640.1, read on the forward strand.
GAGCTTATGCCCATATAAAAGTGGTGTTGGGATTTTGAAATATTTTATATGTGAATATGTGTTGAATAGGTACAGCAGCTTAGAGGGAACTGGTGTTGATTTCAATTAAGTGATTGTGAGATTTCAAGAATTGATTGGACCTATTATAGTTCATGGATATAAGCACGTGAATTAACTCGAGAGTGAGTATCAATGATTACTATAATTGATGTGTGGTCATGAAGTAAGAAGTTAGTAAACAAATCTGCTCTAAGGATGAGCTTGAACTTTGCTATGCATAGCAGGGGGAGTCAAGGGATTAAAGGACTAGATGTGGAATTGGCAGCTTGAGGTTAAATGACTTGGAAATGTCGAATCTAGTCTAAGTGCCATATGAAGTTCTATAATTGAGACTGATATACGAATTACTTGAAACATCAATTTCAAAGTTTATTCAGTTCAAAGTGTGGCCTATGATACGAATGATCAGTCTTGAAGGTGATCTCCCCAGTGTAAGGAGCTTAGAAAATGTTGATGTTTGGATATACTCTAAGAGAGAGAACCTCTGCATCCTAAGTTTAGGACAACTTTGATCGTATGATCGTAAAGGTAAGGTGTAATAACTAAGTAAATTATTCACTTAATAAATGTGATTGGTTATTGATGAATAAAGTCAAGATCTTAACATTTAGTGGTATACAATTTGATAATTATGTATTTAAAAGTTATTTGGAGACAATTCCTTCATCAAATTTGCACTAAATGCTATGGTAAAGGCATATCAATGTTAATATGGAAATGTATCCAGGAATAATCTTAACATACAACCAAAGGAGAATTAAACATGTTGAAATTAATGTTCTAATAGTGTGCATATGATAGAAAGCTAGTTTGTAAGTTGTAGTTTTCATGATCATGAAATATATAAAGATTATCAATCTATGGACATACACTTGGAGTTGTAATTTACAAGTTTGGAGTATTTAAGATATGAATAAATGGAATTAGCATTAGTTAAGGTACATAAATCTTTTAATTAATTTCTATGGAGTATGCATGATAGTAGAATGGAGGAACATAGTGTTGTGATACTATATGGTGAAGTTACTATACAATATGGAAAGAATATTCTAAAGTGGGATTTATTGATTATTGACAAGTGTTATAGGATGAGATGAATTTGAAAATATCGACTTTACCTATTATATGTGATTAGCACAAAAAGATATAAATGGTTATGGAAATTGTGACATAAGCTTGGAGGGAAACCAAACGGTTGAGAATGATTAGTGTAGTAACCTTAAATATAGATGAATAACATTGATTAAGTAAACTCCAACAGCCACCGTGCCGCTGTGCTAAGAACACTTCGTGTCTAGGACGCATGAATAAAATGAGACAGATGTGAAGTTGAACTTACGAGTTGACCTAAAGTCATTGAACTTGATTCTAAGTTTTGTTAACTGGAGTTTTAAGGTTTTGGAAGGTATCGATATGAATGAGTTAAAGTTGAAATGGTTAAAGGCGTTCCCTTCGGCGGGGAGCAAAAGGTCTGAGGTTCAAAACTTGGCGAGAAGGTCTTGCAGGGCCTGTCGTGCCGCCCTTAGGCATGGGGTTCCGAGTAAGTCAAGTGATGGGGATCCAGACATAACAATACCTTGGAGTGGGCCCCGAAGGGGATGCCACATAAATGGCTAAGTTACGGGTTAAGTGATCACATGTTGTGAGACATAAGTTTAAGTTAGATGTCCCCAAGGAAATACTCAAGAGAAGTTCTGCCATGGATCTCGTGAAAGCAAGCACTAAGTTATATGGTTATAAAAAGAAAGCTGTAAGCTAAGAGTGATATTAGTATTAATATTGAAAAATACTTGAGGAGAATCTAGTTTCAAGTCTTGTAATTTCAAGTACAATTTGTAAATTGGTTAAGGAATAATGATGTTATATTCGTATGAAAGAATGGAACAAAGGATGATTGAAGTTGACCTTGATAATAAAGTCAGATAATGAAACTTTCTTGATATATTATGGAAATTGGAATTCAAAAATGCTTGAGGCATACATGATTCAAATGAGTCTGAGTTTTAAGTGACAAATCAATATCGGAATGCAAGAAGGATACAAGGTAATGTAGGGCATGAAAGATAATCGAAGAAAAAGGATGACTCTTAGGAATTGTGGTATTGCATAAGATGCAATGATCAAGTTAAGATAAATCTTTGAGGCATCAATGGGATTATAAAGCATACACGCATAATAGATTATAATTCAATGGAGATGACATTGTGATGCAATGATATATAGTACAAGGAAACTTAAGCATATAATTGGAAAGGATAAGAAGAGAGTATAAGTATGTAAATGATGTGGAACTATGCACAGACGTGATGAGAATTTGTATGAATTATGAAGATTATTCTATTGAATCTTGGTTATGGATGGGAATGAACAAAGAGAAATTAGTCTGAAGGCATTTGAAAACAGAGACCCGTATACTTAATGAGGAATATGGACATTTGAATGTGCGTGTATACGTGTGTGTGCAGATAGTGATGTACCCAACTAAAATGAAGAATGGTTTTAGTGGTTCGAGATTTGAACTCAATCTATTTAATAAGTTGTATAGATAATGTAACGATCAAGAATCTTATTAGAAGTCGATTTATGGTGACCTAAGGAATTTTGGGAAAATAGTTAAGGTAATGTAATCCATAGTGCGATTAAGCCATATGAGATGGACTAATAGGATTAAGAAGATTGAAATTTCCTAAATACAAGGTAAACATGAAGTATGTGGAAATAATTGAAGCCATTAATATTTCCTAACGTTGAGGATATGTATAAGAATGAGTATGGCATGTTAATGATACTATAAAGTACACAATATTGTATGAAGATGGAATGAATGAAAGTTGAGAAGTTTGATATGGAATGAAGTAATAAGATAGAGATTGGTATACAAAAATAAGTATAAAATGCGATCGAAATTGGTATGATTGAGATGGAGTTATGGTTCAAGTTTAATGATAGTAATAGAAGCATTCTTGGTGTCTCAATATAAAAGATCATAATTGTGAAGATTATTGTTGATCTGATTTTAAAGGATAATAATAGACATAAGTGAAGTACTTGAGTTGAATTGGAGGTAAATGAGGTGAACAAATCAAAATTCCCTATAAAGGAGAGGACATAAGAAGTCGAGCATTAGATGAGAAAACAATACCCTCACCTTTTCTCTGAGTTTAGTAAATGAAATTTTGAGGTCAAAATTTTATTTTAAAGGGGGGTAGTGCTATCAAGCCCGGCTCTACAATATGTTTATTATGCCATTCCTACATAAGAATGCATGTTTGCTTACTTGAGTACCTTGAAAATCGTTAAAGGACGGTATTGTACCAAATGGTACAATTAAGTTGAATTAAGCCTTGAACTAGTCCAAATAGAGATTTTAAGATGAAATTGAGAATTTTAAAACCTCAGAATGACTTAAAATAGTGATTCGGAGTTCGAGGATCGATTTGGAGTCAAATTAGAATTTTCATGACCCAAGGGTAAAATGGTCATTTTGCCACCCGAGGTTAAGATGTGAGTGTTGGATTAAATTTTTGACTAAGATTGATCATTTGGAGTATAATTTGAGTTTGAGACGTGAAGAATTTTAATTTCGACATTTTTTCGAGCATAGAGGTAAAATAGTCATTTTGCCACCCCAGGGGCAAAATTGTAATTTTACACCACCCAACACTTGTCCAGCACATGAATTTCACCCATTATTATCATGGATAATTGAAGGATTTTATGTGGTGGAGAAAGAAAGCTTAATAATTAAGAATTTAAAAATGGACCAATGATAAGGTGACAAGTGTCAAGCTTTTATTTCTTTATTATTTTCCTTATAAATTAGCACAAAACCAGCCCATTTCTCTTCATTATGGCCGGCCAAAGCAAGAACAAAGGAAGAAAAAGAAGAACAAAACCCTAGGTGGAAAAATTCAAGGGAAAAGTGTGAAAATTAAAGGAAATAAATGAAAAAAAGGTAAGATTTTTCAATTCAGCTTGAGATCTCTCTTTCTTAAGCATTTTTTCTTATTTTCCATGGTTGAATCACATGAAATCATTATGGGTCTCTTGCTGGCCGAACACTTAGAGAGAGATTTTGATGGTTGATTTGGTTAGATTTCAATGTATTTTAGGGTTGTTAGTTAGTTAGTGATGTGTAGTATGAAAAGCCAACAAGAAAAATTCACTTCCTCCCATCACCCATCATTGGCCGAATTCTCCATGTAAAATATTGATGATGATTTTGATTTTATTTCAAGTGATTTGGTTAGGAATTAGTGATTTATGGTGTGATAATCAAGCTTGAAAAATTATAGTGTTGATGCACCCACCATGGCTGAATTTTCCAAGAGAAAATGTGAGGATGATTTTGCCATATTTCAAGTTATTTAATTTGTGTTTGATGATTTGGAGTATTGGGAGAGAAATGGAATTATTTGTAGTTGAATTGGACTTATTGGCCAATTAATTGGGTGATAGATCGAATTAGGCCAATACCATTTTATTTAGGTACATAATTGAATTTATATTGAACACCTTATGTAGATAGTTACCCGAGTATTTCACATCCCATTTCATGCATTAGTATAGAGCCTGAATTGGTTTTATAACAATTTAGCACAAATGTAGTAAATGGTTTATTGGCAAAGAAATTATACTCGAGGATCAATAGTCGGAGTACTCCAAAATTCAAACTCCTAATACAGTGAGTAACCTTATTATCGTCTTAATTATCTAATGTAGTTTTATTCATTTTTGTGATTTGATAGAAAAATGAGTTTAAATGGTAAATCTTTATGTTTTATAAGCAAAATGTGATTAAATGAAATGATTTTATAAAATTGTCTTGAAATTGAAAGATGGTTTTGAAAATGGAGTAATTGGATACTGATTGCTGTGTTATAAATCATGGTTTGAATTGAATGGCTTATGATAATATTGGCATGAATGGTTGGATTTGGTAAATGTGCTGAAAAAGTATGAACTGTTGATTTGCCTTGAGAGGCTGTAAAATGAAATAATTGCCATGTCATGCTGTTGAATTTTATTGAATTGGTGGGTTATAATTGGTCGTTGCAGTGGACGGGTTCCGTGGACCAGCCTATTAGAGGGGCATGGTAACCCTATTATATTCATACCTCAGTATGAGAGGCGCGGTTGGATAACTCCTGAGGTTAAAACTTTAGAGTTCACTTCACTCTAAACCACCACGTGAGAGTGAACTCAGCCAACGCCAACGAACGGCTATGTTTTCAAAATAAAAACATGATTTATGCGTACACAACTTTTTAACAGCCTTGGCGACTCGGTTGGGATAGCCCTCGGCCAAGGTATCCCTGATAACTGAGTATGAGAATGATTTTGGCACAAGCCAAACTTTTCAGAAAATCATAAGCCTCGTTGTTTATTTTGGTGAAATGAATCTATTTTATCTTATTAAAGTGAGTTCGAAATGCTGAGAGTCAATTTTTATGCTAATCTATTTTATCTGTCTCCATTTAGTCAGCTTTAGATATTTTAGATGTTATTTGTTTACTCACTGAGATTATATAATCTCACCACCCTCCTTTCCACCCATTTCAGGCTCAAGATAGTCGGTAAATAGCTCATTTTGTTAAAGGCTACAGTTGGACTTGCATCCTCAAAAACTGTAGGTTTACCACTTTTGATACTTTTGGTCGTTTGTGGGCCCACGTGTCACTGTAAATTAAATTTTATACTTTGGTTATCTGTATTACAGTATGTATGAATTTATTTAGCTTTTACGCTACAAAAAATTATTTACCGGTAACTCTATAAATATTGTTTTATAAGAAAATAGAATATTTTATTAAATATTTTTATTATATTCAAATAGTTATAATTTCACTTTAAATGAATGTTTTAGATATCTAAACTTATTTTTTATTATGAAATATGTGTTTTCCACTTGCATACTACATTTTTTAGCTGGTTTCGAGATTTTTGAGGAAAAATTACCAAAATGCCCCTGTGGGACAGAAATAATTTTTTTATCGATTTAAGTTGGAAATTGATTAAAATCTTTTAGAACATGATATTTGGCAATGATTACTCACAAGGGAAATGAGAAAATGATATTAAAGCCTTACGGAGTTCCGATTGACATTCCAAGTAATGAGTGTCGATCGGGACACCGCGACGGTTGTCATAGGCTCTAGAGGAGTACCGGGTCATGACAATATATTAAGCAGATTGTGCGATTACATGGAGTTCCAGTTACCATAGTCTCGGAAAAAGGTACGTAATTCACTAGTCACTTTTAGGGTAAATTCTAAGAGGCTTTGGGAATTAAGCTTAATTTTAGCACACCTTTCATCTTCAGATTGATGGATAGTCTGAGAGGACTATATAGACCTTGGAAGATATGTTATGGGCTTCTGTGGTTGATTTTGGAGTTACATGGGATCAACACTTACCTTTTATAAGGTTCACCTATAATAACAATTATCAAGCAAGCTTTGAGATGGTGCTTTATGAGGCATTGTATGGGCGTAAGTGTATATCGCTTATTACTTGGTTTGAGGCTGGTGAACAAAAGCTACTTGGATCAGAGATAGTAAAGAAGCCACTAACATTATTTGATTAATTCAAGATAGGTTGTTAATGGCTTAAAATCGATAAAAATCATATATGGACCATAGACGTCGAGACTTGGAGTCTGAGGTGGGTGACCACATATTCCTAAGGGTTTCACTTACTAAGGGGATCATGAAATTTGGCAAGAAGGGCAAGTTGAGCTTGAGCTATGTTGGACCCTTTGAAATCCTAAAGAGAGTTAGTGTAGTAGCTTATATATTGGCGCTACCCTTGGATCTTTTAAGTATCCACCCGATATTCCATGTGTCCGTACTCTATAAGTACAACCTTGACCCATCCCACATGATTTGTTATGAGGAGATTCAATTGGGTGATGACTTGTCATATGAAAAAGTACCAATAGAGATCATAAATAAACAACTAAAACAACTTTGCACCAAGGATGTAGCTTCAGTGAAAGTCCTTTGGCACAACCACTCTAAAGAGGAGGTGACTTTAGAAGCTGAGGACAAGATACATGTGAAGTACCTCATTTATTTCAAAATTAAGGTAACTAACTCTTTGATTTAAATTCGAGGATGAATTTTCTTAAGGGGGAGAGAATGTGAAACCCTTAATTTTTGTTACATAGGTAAATTAGATAATTAACTTGGTGAGCTTAGGAAATATGCTGACTAGCTTAAATTCCTTGATTTATAACCTTGAGAAAACCATACATAAAAGGCTTAAAGGTTTGAGGGCAGATTAGAGTTGATTTATAACTTAAAAGGATCAATTTTTACAACTTGGAGGTTAAAAGATCGATTTTCATGCATTAAAGGTCAATTCTTAGGTGGAAAGTTGGATAAGATGCAATTTAGAACTTCTTAAGGTCGACCCATGCCCTTAAGAAGTCAACCTCAAAAGCTTATAAAACATGGGCAACATTTTGGAACAGGGTCGACTACACCTTCAGAGTGGTCGGCCTTAGAGTAGTTTTTCAACTAGGGTCGACAACCCCTTACATTAAAAAGTCGACTCTAGGACACATTAACTAAAAAATAAAATCGTAAACCCCTCTCCCCTATAAACTCGAGCCTCTTTTTTTTCCTTTTAATTGCTCTTTGTCCTTTCACTCATTTTCTCTCAAATTTCTCAAGACCCTTAGACTCCACCATCAAACCTTGACCTTCAAAAGCTATAGGAAAGAATTTTGTTAGAAACGTTAGCTTAAAGAGTGAATATCCAAAAGGGGGTGCATTGGATTTGTTTATAAAAAAAATTAGAGAATGAAGTATGAACTACTATAGTCGACTATAATTGTATTTCTCCTTGGTAAAACCTTTTCAAAAACTATTTGGACAAATATAAAGTCGACTATGAAGACTTGATGGTAGATCCTAGATGAGAAACTTGTTTTGAAAGCTTGCGACAAAAATTCTAAGGAAAACCTTGATGATTATACAAATTTTAAACAAGACTATTCAATCAACTATAAGCAAATGATCATTTTGAAATGCTTAAGACATTTTCAAATGTAGGTCAAACAAGTTTAATTTAAGAAAAATATTTCAAGAAATCTTGTCAATAAGAGATAAACAAGTGGTGATGATTGCGAAAGATTTAACGAACAAGCAACTAATGAAATGAGTTTTCTTGAAATGAAATGAAATGAAAACTTTACGTAAAAATCAAACCTTCTTCAAAATAAATTTCCTACTTGTGTCAAAAACAAAGTAAGTGATTTTTCTAAAACAGGTTTTCAACAATAAATCATAAATCATAAAAGTAACTTTAGACATAAAGAATTTCTAATGGTTCGGCTTTCTCAAATGCCTACATCCATTCCCTTAGCTCGTTGAGGTATTTTCAATCCACTAAAAGGATTCTTGCTTTTTAAGAAGATCAAGCGGTAACCCTTACACAATCCACAAAAAGGATTCTTTCTTTTAATGGGAAGCGATAACCCTTACACTAACTTTTCAAGGCTAAATTAGAACCATTACAAGAAAAACAAGAGTGCCTTTGAAAGGTGGATTTTGCTAGTTTAGTACAATGGAGGAAGAATAACTAACAATGGATAAAAAGATTGGATATAAAGATTGGAGTGTAAGTACAAAGAAGGTTTAGCTCAAGTAAGCTTAGTTTGCTTGGTTTTCTCTCTTTTCTTTTCAATACCATGATCTTCAAGATTTTGTCCCTTTTTCTTTCTTTTTCCTCACTTTGAAATGCTTCCAAATGGTCCTTTGTATAATTGAATGAGTCTTAACATTGTTAGAGATGATTTCAGTAAGAAATTAGCCGTTTTCCTTTTGAATTTTATGTCTAATGATCATCTATAGTCGAGTATGGAAGTTTTCTAGTCGATCCACTTTCAAAAACCTTGTATTTTTTAAATCTGGCTTTGTATAGTTTACTACAAAGGCTTAAGGGTCGACTGAGGCTTTTCAAATCCTTTAATTTTGCATGTATTCTATCTAAGGGTCGACTATAGCTTCAGTTCTTCGGGATTTTCCATCCATCTTGCCATAGGGTCGACTATGGAGCTTATAGGGTCGACTATGCCTTCTAATACTTCTCAATTTTTCAACCATTCTTTGACCATTTTGCCATTGGATCGACTTGCCTTGCTTTATGATTGATTATTGCCTTTAAATCTTCAATTCCTTCATTAATTAAGCATGTAACTTTTGCCATATCTTCCTTATGATCAAAAGTTGAGTTGAGAATGAATTTCATGACTTGAAACAACCTTGGTAAAGATCAAACACCTTTGAGTGTCTTGAGATAAACTCCACCACTTGTGAACCTAGTTTGCACTTTCAAATATCTTAAGAGTAATTATTAGGGAGATCATGAGGAGAACTCATTTAAGCATGTTTAACACTCATACAACTAAGTCATTCAAGCTTGTAGACATATATGAAGTGAGTGTATGAAAGTTTAATAACTTCAAGAATTCACACAACTAAAACAACCAAGCTTGTAATCATGTAAGAACAAATGTATAAAAGTTTATAATTTTAAGAACTTCTCAAGTGTCACTCCAGTAAAGCAAATCCAAATTTGAATCATTTTGCCATAGTCAAAACTATACTTCTTTTCAAGTAAACAATCTCCCTCTTTTTGATATGACAAAACCATGAGCATTATTTGCATTTGAAATATCTTTTGAAAGCTCCCCATAACTCTATTAGTCTCTAAGCCCTTGTTTGAAATCATTTAAGCTTAAGTGAGAAGGGTTTTGTAATGATGTTAAACTTAAAATCTCCCCCTCAACATATACATCAAGGTTTCAAATTTGCTTATAAACCTTCTCCCCTTTTTTGTTATATCAAAAAGGTTTAGAAATGTGAGAATTAAGACACCTAAGTTTAAGAGATAATAACGTCAAAAGCTATCAAGTCATGCATAGAGCCATTTAACCACTCAACTATGACCAAGTATGCATACTATTCATGAAGTTCAAGGAAGGTAAGCATAAGGATGTTCAATAAGCACTAAGATACATCTCTAATATCAATTGTTAAATATCAATCTAAGGCTCAAAATACTAATTGATAGATATAAGCAAAATCTCCCCATTTCTAAAAGCAAATAAGCATAAGAACAATTTCAAGGGATAGAATTATTTTAAAGCTCGTTGTATCAATTGGTAAAACTTTAGTAAAGGCTCCTCATTTTGAAAGGACTTCAAGCATATCAAGCATTTCAAGTATATTTAAATTGTTGAATTTCTCCATGCAAGTGTACATATTGCAACAAGTAATATAAAGGTAAATAGAGTGTCGAATTCCATAGCGAATTGCACCAACTTAAGTTAAGTACTAAAATTGTACCAAACTAATTTTATCCAACTAATCAAATTTCAAAGATTAATTAAAACCAAACTTGAACTAACAAACTAAAACTAATAATTGAATGACAATTTTCTAAAAAAGCAATTGATTAAAAGTCTAGGATTATGCTATCCCTCAACACTTCATCTGAATCCTCTTTCAAAGATAACTTGAGCTACAGAAGTCTAATTGATGAGATTATTGATCCATTGAAAAGATAAGAGAATGGGATACAACTTTCAAATTTACCACTTTATCCAGTTCGGATCCGATCAAGGTGAAAATTGAGTTGGAATACGATAGATAGTTGCAGTTTACACAACATGTTGATTGGAGGCCGCGGCTCTAAGTTACTCATGGCTGCGAAACTGAGGCAGCTAAAGCGACAACACTGGGAAGATCATGGCCACGGCGTTGGAAAGTTGAAGTGTATCATATATTGGGCCGAGGCCAAAGAGCCACGGCACTGATGAAGTAGCACTGTGTCACCACAAATGACTGCCACGACATCGTGGCACCAGTGAAACATGGCCTCAACACTATGATGTTTTCCAAAATTAAAAGTTTTGACAGAAATATGTAAATTAGATTAACTTGAGCCTATAAAAAGGACTTTTTCAGAGCATTCAAAAAGTAGAGAACGACAGCAGCTCTTATGGAGAATCAGAGCTAAGAATCAGGCAAGGAAACAAGAGCAATTAAGAGAGATTCAAGATCAACAAAGCTTCAACATTAGTTTATTTCTCTCTTTTGTGTTATACTTATTTTCTTGGTTTGAATTCATGGTCAAATTTCTTTGGATATTTTTTTATTTAAATATCATGAACTAATTTGCTTTTCTAAGACTATGGTGGATTTGAACATGTAGTTTGAATATTAGTTTCTCTTTTATTTGTCATGAATGGGTATAGTTTTGCTTATTCAAATCTGTTCTTAATGCCTTTAATTGCCTAATAAACAATTAATTGATTTGCGAATCTAATTGAAACTCAATAAAGAGACTTTAGATTGGACTAAGATTTGAATAGTGTATGTTCATGTCACTTAGGTGATCTAATTCGCGATTCAAGTAGACATAAGCGAATTACCATATATAGCCAAATTAAGACACTAGTTTAATGAACTTAATTTAATTGATTCATATAGACATATAGTGAACTAATTAAGTTAGGTATTGGTGTATGCGTCTTGATGAAGACTTATACATAGCTTTGGATTCTAGGTTAGTAAAATCACCCGGGAAAGATAAATAATGAAAAAAGCTAGTATCAAATGAAGTGTTGAATAAACCCATAATCCTAGATCTTTATCTATTGTCTTTCCCAAGAATATTTAATTTCTATTTGTTAATTTAGTGTTTATTTTAATTTCATTTTAATTAGTTTTTCTGTAATTTCTAGTCACTTAAATAAGATTGATTTGTTATAAAATTTTAGTACTTAATGAAAATATAAAAATCAATCTCTGTGGGAATGATACTCTACTTCTACTATATTACTTGTTTGAGATAACGTGCATTTGCGTGAAAATTCAACACAACAATCTTTTCAATATTTACACTTTACAAAACCTCAAGTCTCCAAAAATAATATTAAAATACAATTCTCCAAAAGATACAAATTTCTCATCTAACTAACATCTGCTTAACAAACTTAAAACTAAACACTCACATCAAAGCTTATAATTGTCCAATGGCATACATTAATCTTGGTAACCAAAACTCTCGCCAAGCAAGTTTAAGTCCCAAATATGCAAAGATGTTGAACTTTGTAAAATGATGAGAATTAATGGAATAAGTACAACCATTCAGTAAGTAACTGACATCCCCTCAGTTGGATTGAGCATACTCTAAAACATTTAGGCCAAAAATATCATTAATTATATAGATATCAAAAAAGAATTTTTGATAATCTCATTCAGAATTATATACTTCAAAATTTCACTTTTTGATAATAGAACAAACACATTTCATAAATATTTAGATTTTGGTGGTCTCTTGTAACATACTATGGTCACACTTAACCCTTGTGGCTAGGTCATAATCAGAAGCAACCATTGGCTACATTAAACAAATATTACCAATACCACTATTTTGTAACTAGTGGTGCAGTTGGGAGATCGATCTCTAATCATAGAATACATGTCAACATGGCCAACAATTAACCCCAATTGACAAGATCATAACATAGCCATACTAGGAGATAAAACAAAACTTATTTTTTGATTACCCAAATTCACAAAACAATATTATTCACTTTCACAAAACACATCTCGTGCACATAAAAATATAATCGCTTCAAACTAAGTATTCACAAAGATAGTCATATATGCATACATTAAACAAAATCATATTCAAATTTCAAAATCAGAAAATCATGTTTTGCATAATTCATATTCTAAATCCAACATACAAAAATTATATATATATATATATATATATATATATATATATATATATATATACATTTTACATGCTGATAACTTTCTGATATAAAGTTATTTGGGCTTAATTTTGATAGTAATTTAGCTTAGTTCTTGCAGTAATACATAAAAATTGGTAAGTTTTATTTAATTATTTTAAATTAGTAATTTAGGTGAGTCAATCTAATCTTAGTTAATTTTATGCTTAATTTGATGTTAATGTGATTAAGATAGGTTGTTATTGATTTATTTATGCTTTTGTAGGTTTAACGAAGGAAGAATTTTAATGGAAGCAGAAAAGCAATTTCAAGGTGTAGACTTCCACTGCACATATATAGGTATTTGAACCATAACTCTCTCTACAGAGCTCCAAATGAAGTGATTCTTGAACCATTGGAAATTTAAGAGAAAAAGCTACAACTTTCATGCTTACTACATCACCCAGTTAGACATAGAATGTGGTCAACAATCTTGTCAAATTTGAAGTACTGTAATAATCCTAGAGCAATTACGATTTCTCTTAATTAATTGGTCGAGACCGTGGCTCACATAGTCTGATCAGAAAATTCTAGTTCGAATTGAATTCTTTCTTTACCTAACTTGGTCTAACTTTACAACACTATAAAAACAATCTTTCAGAGGACTTTTTTTTTTAAAAAAAAGAATGAAACGCTCAATTGAAAGCTGAAAATCAAGCTACAAAATAATTAAAGAAAAGTCTCATTGGAGTTAAAGAAGAAATTGAAGAATTCAAAAAGATTTGGAGATCAAGGATTCAACTCTTGGGTTCCTTTTATCTTTTTGCTGTTATTTTATTTTCTTGGTTTTGGTTTTGATGATAAACTTTATTTAATAATGATGTGTGACTTGATGAGAAACTAATTCAGTTATCTAAGATTATGATTAAACTCAATACATAATCTACTTTATTTGTCTATCTTTTGCTTACGTATATATTTAAGTTGTTTATATTATTTTGTTTAATGCTTTTAATTGCTTAATCACCAATTAGATTAAATTGAAAACCTAGGTTAAACCTTGACGAAGGAGATTTAGGTAGACATTGAATAAAATAGTGTATAATCAAATATACTTAGTTGATTAGGTGGTTTGATTTGCATATAGGGCATACATACACTTATAAGCCATACGTAGCCTAAATTAGAGTACAAACTTAATGAATCTGTTTTTAATTTAATTTGCATAGACATATAGTAAGTTAATTGGGAGAGATATTTTCATAAGAAACTCGATAGAGACTTGTAAATAAATTAGAACTCTAAGTTAACAACTTAATCTATTAAACTAAGTTAAGAGAGAGAGACAATAATCAAAAGAAGTATTGAGAGATATCATAATCTTAGGTCTAGTAATCACTAAGAGTTAATAAAATAATTTTCCTGATAGATTTTAGATTAATTTTAGTTATTAGTTTCAATTTTTCTTTTTAATAATTAGGTTGTTTGGATAAAATTAAGGTATTAAAATTTTAGTAGTTAGCAATTACGAATTAATTCAATTTTTCGTGAGAACAAATTCTACTTACTATTATATTACTTGTTAACGATATGTGCACTTGTATGAGAAATCAACAACACATGCTCAACTCAGTTTTTACAAATCAAAGGACAAAATATATTATAAATATTATAAAAAATTCAAATTCACATTCAAGTTAATTTTTAGGGTATGAAAATACCGAAGAGATATCATTCACTTACTTAATTCGTTAAAACCAAAGAACAAAAAGTTCGAATTCTCTTAAAAGCTATTAGTTCAAAATACTTGAAATTAGAAACCAACACTGCTAAGTATCAAAACGAACTATGACTCCCCATTGGTTATTCTAAGGCATTTAGGGTGTATCACCTTTTTCGCTAACAAAAATTAATTTTGATTAAAAGTAAAAATTGATTTTCTTTAATAATTTATAAATACATAAAACATTCAAAACTTAGAAACTCATAGGTTAAAACACAAAATCAGTAACAAATATAAAGTTTGATGGAAATACTTCAAATGCTAATTAACCTTGACTCTTGAATATTGTTAACAAATTTTTCTAAAATCTACAAATTCAAAAATAATTTTTCAAATAAATATTTACTCATAAAAAATTTTAGTAAAATTCAAATAGCTTAAATTTCTGAAGTTTCTATCAAAATAGATCGAATATAAGTCAAGAATAATTTTTGAAATAATTAAAAATAATTTTTTTATAAATTCTAAAATTTCATATTTTTATTACCATTTGACTTACTTCGAGTACTTATAAATTTTAACCCGAATTGTTTCCAGTGATAAACGCAAAACCAAATTTAAGTATTCATGTCACACTATAACATTAAAAATTGTTTTGATGAAAAAGATTGCAAAATTCCCAAGTTATGAAAGCCAAAATTTTAAAATCCTCATAGATTTACTAAGATTTTTGGATTTTTAGATTCAAATAGCCAACCTTGAACCTTCGATTCTCTTAATACAAAAACCCCCTAACCAAGCCATTGATACTAAATTCAACAACACATTTCATACTATAAAAGCTCTCAAAGAAATGACTCAAAACATTAGTAGAAAGTGGAGTTTTGGTAATCTAAAGTTAGGTCGTCAGAATTATTAAAAATAGATTTCTTAACCAACTTAAAAAATTCATATTTTCCTAACCACAAAACCAAAAAAAAATGCTAAAACACATTAGAAAGATCTTTTCAAGTCCTTGCCATTAATATCGATCATGCCACCTGAATAGTACCAAATTTGAATGGAAATTGAAAAAACACAAAAATAACTTATGACTTTTGTGCCAAAACTAAGAAAGATAAAAAACCTAATCCTATCTTAATACCTACTTTCTTGAATAAATTTTTTTCTCCTTTTTTTGCCTTCTTCTTCTTTATAACTAATTTCTTCCAAATGGTTTCTCTGACTTTTAAACTTACGTTAACTTCTGTTTTTCTTTTAAACTTAATAGTATAATTAGCCTTCACCTTCTCTAGCTGCTTTTCTCTTAAACAAGGTAATATAAAACTAACCTTAACCTCATCTAACTTTAAATGTGATAATGAAAATTGACACCAATTAAAAGAAAATTATTCTATTTGCTAAGAGGACCTTAATATACAAACTATTTTAATATAAACCCAAATATTTATAAATAATTTCAATAAGACCTATTTGTCAAATTTGAGATTTTGTAAACATATTAATGTTATTTTTTTTTTGGGTTAGGGTATTACAGGTTGGATTCTGTATGTTCAGAATAAGTAGATAATTTTTCAAAATTAAAACCTACAGCATTCTTGCAAAAAGCAATGAGAACAAAATTTCATGTTCAAAAAATGAAATTATCACATTTCTATCAAAAGCATTAAAACTTTTAGTAGTTACGTAAAAAAAAAAAAACAGTTTGCATCATGGAAATAAAAAAGGATAATAAAAAATGCCCCCCAAGCAACACTAACCACACTATCACATCAAATAAAGACTAAGCGGTTATCTACTCCGCCGTCTCCACAGGAATTTCATTTTCCCAGACTAGATTGAGAATTGAGAATAAAGGCTTTTAGCTCTTTTAGGTGAGGAGGAAATGATTCACAGAATAGGTGTCTCGTCTTTTTGTACATTCACCTTACTTCTTTTGGCTAGAAGACCAAGATATATTCACCCTACTTTGCATTTTTAAACTCTGAGATTCAAAAAATTACAACCAAATTAAGTGATTATTGGCCAAGAAGTTAAAGATTAAACAAGCAAGAAATGGTTGCATGTTGATAATACATGATAATTAAGACAGTAAAGTAGTGATAACTATATATCATATCTTAGTTTTACATATAACTCGTGTAATGTTTCGCATCTTTTATGCATTAAGGTCATGTCACATTCTGCCTTTCTTAGCCTTCTGTTGCTTGAAATTATGTTTTAGGTAGTAGTAATAGTGCTACTGTAGTAATTTTTGAGACTTTTATTTTTCTGACCAGTACCTTTCCTGATAGCCCCGTGCCTAAAAAACAATCCTCGACATAAAGTAAACTAGTTGGAACCCTGAAAGAACCAAGATTCTATACATGGCGGATCATGCCATATGCCACATCCTCCTCTTAGATCAAATTAAACAGAAGATCTTAATAAGTTTAATTATCAAATCATTCCCAACCCAACTCTGACCAGAAGATAGGGATGGAAACACCACAAAATCTGTGAGATATCCAAGTGGTCCCATAAAAAGAGAAGAAGGAATTACACTTTTTACAAGGAGGAAGATCAACCGCAGATAGAACGTGTCCGGTATGAATAGCCAGCCACATGGTGCGTTTACTGCCTGCCTTTCTCAAATAGCAGAAAAGACTTAGTGGGACCAGAAAAGACTGACAGGGCTGTAAGTTGTGACAGTCATTCAGATCTCCATCGAATTCTAGCCAAGTAAATTGCAAAACTCCACTACGGTCCGCTTACATTTTATCTTGATTTTCATTAAAAAGTACATTCTAAATCTTATACTGATCATGGCTTTTAATGATTCAAAATAAGAGCATTTTAAGATGGGAAAGTGAGATGTTATCCCAGTCCTTCGAGGACAACTTTGTTCGGAGTAATCATATGCCAAAAATTATAAGTCGAAGCAAAAGGAAAACAAACCTAATTTATTGAAAGCAAGGCAGAATTGATGGAGAACACCAAAAAGTTCCACAGTTTAATTTCGATGAAGTCCACTACAAGACTTGGATTAGAGCTTGTGTTGCTATCGAGGAAATTATAGAACCTCCAACTCAATCTCCACTACCTGTCAATTGTCAATCTGCTACAGTAATCAACCTCTCTGTCTTTCTATCTTTTCTCACACTCTGCCAAAGAGGGCTCTTCACATGTTTTTGTTTTTAGTGAATAGATAAAGCATTTTCAGTTCCATGCTTTACAGATGGTCCTAACACCAACCACTCACGGGTTTGGATACTGGGCATATTTCTTATGCTACTTCCAACTGGTATAAGTCTTAACTAGAGAAGCCCTAGTGGAAGCTTCTTTTCACTTCTCTCATGTTTGCTTTGCTAACTGCCATGCCATGGATCCAATCGTTCGCCTTCTCGTTCTAGCATCCTCTTTTACACGTCTTCTTTTCGTAATAGCTCAACCAGCAAATCCCATCTCTCGGATCACAGTAGTGGGTGTTGTTTTCTGCGATATATGTTCAAGCAACACCTTCTCTAGGCACAGCTATTTCTTGCCAGGTAAAAGAGTGTCACAGACCCAGAATTGATCTAATTGATGGAAAGAACCTTTTTTTTTTTATAACGTTGCAGTTGCCAATGTTTTTAATCAGGTGTGGAAGTCAACGTTCAATGCAAGTTTAAAGCAAAATCACCTAAAACTACAGAGCAGATGACCGTCTCAGTCAACAGAACTACTGATAAATATGGAGTATACAAGCTAGAAATACCGCATGTTGATGGGGTTGACTGTGTGGAAGGTTTGGCTATTGAGTCGTTATGCCAGGCAAGTTTAATGGGGAGTAAATCTTCAGCATGCAATGTACCAGGTTTGAAGACTTCGGTAAATCAGATATCTGTCAAGTCAAAACAAGATAATCTTTGCATCTACAGCTTGAATGCACTGAGTTATAGGCCATCCAAAAGAAACGCTACCTTGTGTAGAAATCACGAAGAGCTGTTGCCAAGTTCTTTTAACTCTTCAAAATGCATTTTTCCTTTCCCAGGATTTAGTTTCCCTTGGCCTTTACCATCATTGCCATTGCCTCCACTACCTCCCCTTTCATCACTCCCATTCCCTCCTCTGCCACCGTTGTCATCCTGGCCCTTTCCCCGCTTACCGTACCCGAATCCACCATCTTTGCCTTTCCCTTTTCCACCTCTCCCTCCTTTTCCTCCTAGCCCATCTCTTTTTAATCCACCCCCTCCACCTGCATTTAATCTAGGAGATCCAAGAACTTGGATACCTAATTTCCCTACGCTATCTCCTCCACCCCCACCTGCATTCAATCTGGGAGACCCCAGAACCTGGATCCCATACATTCCCCCTTCCCCTCCAAGTATCCCCCAGCGGCAAACACCATAAGATGATTTGGCCTTCTCTCAATTCAATTAAATTCCAGAATAATTATGTTTGATACTATTGTTATATTCATGATTTCAGAAGCTTTTCATAAAATTGGAGATATATTGGTACAGAAAATAGAATGTACTTGTCTTTGTTTCGATAACATTATTATGTATATATGCATGCAATTACCACCCCCTTCTGCATCGCCTACTTACAGGCATCCACTTAATACTCCAAACGCGCACCAAGGAACATGAAAAAGAATTCTTTCAGCCACCAACGTTCAAACTGAGCACTTATCAGTCACTGTAGCCGTAAATTACACCTTCGTTAGACATGTCCATCTCTGTATCATGACAGAACTGGACTGGATGCCTGTGGCAATTCTGCTTAACGAAACGATGCACGGTTTCTGGTCCTCCCCGGGTCAAATTTTAATTTGTCCACTCAATCATCAGCTTTAAATAATTATTTGTTTCTTATCCAGAAGAAAGAAATTGTTTAAGCAACATATGACTAGTTTTCAATTGTTGAGGAACGCCTGTCACGTCCTAACTATAAATTCATTCCTTGACAAATCCTAAACCATATTAACAGTACCAATTGCGGTTTCCTGGTAATGTACTTTCAATGTTCTGTTTTAATGCCTGCAACTCCCCGCTTTCGAGCTGCTTCACCTACTGAAGTAGTTCATCGATGGTGACACCAGCATCTTGCAGGAAAACAGAAAAAAAATTAAAAAGCGAAAAGCCATTAGGGGAAAAGGAAAAAGAAAAGCACCAAGGGATCATATTCGAAAATTATGCCAACCCTTAATCTCTCTTCCTCCTCATCTCGCTTTCTCCTTTTGTCCACATTCATATTAATCAGAGGAATTTGCTCTTCATCAGCTCTACCCTCCTTTGCTGTTATTGCTTAAGCTGATTGACGGAAGAAAAATCAACCGAAAAAAATTTAAGCGAGATAGTTTGTTGTGTTATGTCAGGGATATAACTGTAACCCCAACAAAATGAAACACCCATGGTCTTACAACTGATAAAACTCTCAGCATAACAAATATCGATCAAAATGTCATTTACTTTTGCACTCTTGTCCTCCAATTAATGTTCTTCTTTGCTACTTTTACCTAGTTCTCAACTTACTAGTTATTGGCTTCCATCTAGTCCATTTTGATCTTCTACTAGTTCAACATCATCTTTACTGCCATTGTATTCATATATTCATTCAGCAACTATAATTAGACTAGCAAGCCTACTCCGTCGGGGCAAATAAACGCATGGCATCAATTGATTTCAGGTTAAAAATGTTTTGAAATGCCACTAAATGCGCATCATTCTTGAAAATCGTAAATGCGAAACTGGCAGTGAACATACTTGCAATTCAAATGAAAACCAGACAAAATACTTATCACAATTTGAAAATTGTATGAGCATATAATCTAGAGGAACATAAAGTGATACCTTCCCCTTGCAACTTGATTAAACTCTTCATGTGTACTATTACTTAACACTTGTCCATCTCTCTGTGGACCCTAGCTGCCTCCATGTCGCAAGAGTTAAAACAGGCATTTAGATAGAAAAATGGAAGAAGAAAAAAACTATCAAATTTAAGGAAAAGCAATTCTGACGCCGGGGCGTGGTGAAGACACTTGGTGTTGTGAATGACACTAATCGTGGCAAGGTTAGAAACCCCATTAAGGTGCATCATTAATTTTGACAAGGTTAGAAAACCCCACTAAGGTGAGGAATAGCCAAAATTCAACTTTGGTTGGTTAGGCTAAAAATACTAAAAACCTCTTACTTTTTTGAAAAAAGTCTAAAGGAAATAAATACTCATGCTTAAGAAAATATCCTTTATTAATTCTCAACTTCAATGTCTCATAACTAAGCCAAGGGTCTTATTTATAGTATTATAGACCCACATCTTAATAAAACTCTGCTTCATGTTGTCTAATACAATTAGAATAGTTAACAATAGATTTAAATAAAATAGGTATTCTATTCTTAAATAGAACATAACTAGCCTAAAATCCTAGCACAAGCAAATTAAATAAAAAGAAGAATTTTATTATACCTATAATTCCTAACTAATAATAATCTAACAATATACTCTTGTATCATTCTCTTTAAGTTGGAGAAAATTTGTCTTCAAGATCCATATCTTCTTCATGTTCTTCATAGTAAAGAGAGGGATCAGCTACATTGAAAGTTGCAAGAACTTCATAATCTCCAAGTTTAATCTTGTAAACATTCTGATTAATACGTTCCAAGACTCGAAATGGTCCATCAGCTTGAGGAAATAATTTTGCATAGATTTAGGAAAATGTTCTTTCCTTAAGTGAATCCACACTAAGTCTTCTTTTTTAAAGCTAGTTGGCTTTTTGTGCTTGTTGGCTTGCTTTTGGTATCTGTTAGTCTGACGAATAGTTTTCTCTCAAACTTCTTCATGAAGTTTCTTGATTTGCTTAGCACGTTCTTCAACATCAACAAAAAATTCACAAGTAGTTGGTAATGCAGGAAGGTCTAAAGGACTAAAAGGGCGTTTTCCAACATTACTTCGAATGGACATCTCCTAGTGGTTTGGCTCACAAAATTATTGTAAGAAAATTCTGCTTGTGCTAACACAAGATCCCATTGGTGAATGTGTTCACCCATAAAGCTTCATAATAAGTTTCCCAAACTTTTATTGACCACTTCTATTTGACCATTCTTGGATAAGGGTAAAGATACTTCATTTTCTTTAGAAACTAATAAGAGAAATAAATGGTTTGACTCATAGTAATCTTTGTTTAGGGTAGACATAGTGATGAGTGCTTTATCTTCTTCTTTTCTGTTTGGGCGGTCTTTTTGCTTTAGTGGAGTCAACATAATTTTTACTCCATCTTTAATGAAGGAAGAAGTATTCTTGTATCCATCATGGTGAGCTTGATGATCATATTGCCATGGGTGTCCCAACAACAAGTGGCATGCGTCCATTAGGATAATGTTGTTGATTTCTCACGCAAGTGCACGTATCGTTATCAAGTAATATAATGATGAAGTAGAGTATCGTTCCCACAAAGAATTATTTTAATTCTTATTGTTAACTAATAAAAGTATAACACTATAATTTTACCTAAATAATTAAAAATTAAATTAAAAGGAAAAACAAATTAAAGACTAAAACTAATCTAAATTAACCAACAAAATTATTTTATTAGATTTAATTGACTTTTAGACCTAAGATTATGATGTCCATCAATTTTTCATCTAAATATTATCTCTCTCTCATAACTTAGTTTAATGGATTAAGTTGCTAACCTAGAGTCTTAAATTATTTAGAAGTCTTTGTCGAGTTTCTTATAAAAATATCTCTCTCAATTAACTTACTATATGTCTATACAAATTAATTAAAGATAGATTCATTAAGTTCAGGCTATAATCCTAGCTATGTATGACTTATAGGTGTATGTCTACCCTATATGCAAATCAAACACCTAATCAACTAAGTGTATTCGATCATACGCTATTCTATTCAAAGTTTACCTAAATCTCCTTCATCAGGGCTTAACTTAGGTTTTCAATTCAATCTAATTGGTGGCCAGTCAACTAAAAGCATTAAGAACCGAATAAAATAAACAACTTAAATTCATAAAACATAAGCAAAAGAGAGATGAATGAATCAGACTACGTCTTGAGTTCAACCATAATCTTAGATAAATAAATTAGTTCTCCATCAAGTCACACATCATCATTAAAAAAGGTTTAAACATTAAAAACAAAATCAAGAAAAGGAGAATAACAAAAAGATAGAAAAACCTAAGAATTGTATTCTTGATCTCTAAATCTCCATGAATCCTTCAAATTCTTCTTAGCTTCAATGACTTTGCGATTTGATTTTTAGCTTTCAATTTTTTTTTGTTCTCTCCTAAAAGTCCTCTAAAAGGTTATTTTTATAAAGCTTTAAAGTTAGGCCAAGTTGGGTGAAGAAAGAAGTCAATTCCAATTAGGATTTCCTCAATAAACTACGTGGGCTGCAGCCTACCTCTTCCAAAGCCGCGACCTTGACCATTTAAATAGTAGAAATTGTAATTGTTCTAGGACTACTGTAGTGCTCCAACTTCAATATGATTTTTGACCATTTTCCAAGCTTAATTGAGTGAAGTGGTAAACATCAGAGTTGTAGCTTTTTCTCTTATCTTTCCAATGGTTTATGAATCATTTCATTTAAAGTTCTATAGAGAGAGTTATGATTGAAATACCAAAACATATACAGTGAAAGTCTATACCTTAAAATTGCTCTCATTCTTTCATTAAAATTCTTCCTTCATTAAACTCTTACAAAAGTACAAATA
Organism: Theobroma cacao; assembly: GCF_053813885.1. Classification (NCBI taxonomy): domain Eukaryota; kingdom Viridiplantae; phylum Streptophyta; class Magnoliopsida; order Malvales; family Malvaceae; genus Theobroma; species Theobroma cacao. Next base: position 14,804,929 of record NC_142640.1, read on the forward strand.
AATCAACAACAACCTATCTTAATCACATTAACACAAAATTAAGCATCAAATTAACTAAAATTAGATTGACTCACCTAAATTGACTAACTTAAAAAAATTTAAATAAAACCTATTAATTTTTATGCATTGCTACAAGAAGTAAGCTAAATTACTATCAAAATTAAGTCCAAATAGCTCTATATTAGAGAGTTATCAGATAACATCACCCTAGATTTCATCTTGATACTTACTTCCAATAGAGAATTTCACACATCAACGCTTCGTTACCTTAATCTCTTTTCCTTTTCTAAATCATTGTAGCTTGTAAGGATGAAATTGTGTTTCAGTTAGAAGTTTCAACTTTTTCATCTTGTGGTTAGTAACAACATTCTTATAGATTCTATCAATAATGACATTGCAAACTTTCCTTTGGGACGTGCACCTTGTATAGAATATGTTATGACGAAGCCAACTTTCATTTTCAGTCATCATAGTAGTGTTGAGGTTACAACGAACAACAAGAGCTTCTCCATGATTAGCATAAACTTCTTCTATCTCATTGTTATTGAATATTTCTAGCTCATTCTCTCTTTCTTCCATGCTAGGTTATTCCATAACTTTTTCTTCTACAAAGGAGATAATTCTTCGATTTAGACAATTAGAAGCAATATGCCCAAATCCTTGGCATTTGAAGCACTTCTTGTTGACATTAGAAGCATAAGTAGAAGTAGTCTTTTTATTGTTTGAAGTTTTGGATGAGTTTATTGAATTTTGTTTCCCACGGTTTAAGGTGGAATCTCTTTGTCTAGATGTACTCACTAAGTTTTTTTATGATTGTTGTTTCTCAACCTTTAATGTTAATCTAATGACATCATTTAAGTTCTAATATGGTTGTAATTGAGCAGGATCTGTAATTTCAGCATTGACACTTCTAAGATAATGAGCTGCAGTTTGCTTTTCAAGTTCATGAACATCGTACTTCATGTGAAGTTGTTTGAACTCCATTGTATATTCTTCCACTGATATTGTTTTTTGCCTCAAGTTATGAAATTTGATAAAAAATTCTTGTAGATAATGCTCAGGAAGGAACTTACGTTTAAGTTCTCGACGCATCTTATCCCATGTTTTGATCTTGTTACGACATTATCTTTCTTGTTGTCGTTTGAGATTTTCCCACCAAATAGGGGCATACTTCTTTAATTTAGTTGCGACAAGCTTTACACTTTTTTCATCAGGAATATCCTTAAGCTGAAAAACTCTTTCTACTATGTAGAGCTAGTCAAGGAAGTCATCAAGGTGAAGTTTTCTTTCAAATTCAAGAACGTCGACTTTGATTCCCAATTCTCTGGTAGTGCAGTTCTCAGTGGATGTATAAGTATTTCTTAATCAGAGAACTAATTTTGATAGAAAGGGTTTCATCTTTTTCATCACTAGAGCTACTGTTGTTGATTTGAGCAGCATCACGTCTTGTGAGTTACTCTTGTAATTCTTGAATTTAGTGTCATAATTCTTGAATCTCGATCTCGTGATCATTTCTTTGACGATTTTTACGTCTTGGTAGCATTTTATTGTTTGGTGATGATGATGTGCTGATGTAGAAAAAATATGATGATATGACTATAAAGCAATAAAAGAAATGGAATTACCTGAACAAGGAGTGTCGAAACCTGACAGCGAACTTGAACTATGTAGCGAACAATGATCCTCCCACTTTGATACCAAACTGATGTTGGTCATGAAGACACTTGGGCATTGTGAAAGAACTAATCGTGACGAGGTTAAAAACCCTACTAAAGTGAATCACCAATCTTGGCAAGGTTAGAAACCCCACTATGGTGAAGAATAGCCAAAATCCCACTTTGGTTGGCTAGGCCAAAGATACTAAAACCTTCTTACTCTTTTGAAAAGAGCTTAGAGAAAATAAGGACTCCTGCTTAAGAAAATATTCTTTATTAATTCTCAACTTCAATGTCTTATAACTAAGCCTAAGGATCTTATTTATAATATTATAAGCCCACATCCTAATAAACCTTTACTTCAGGTTGTCTAATACAACTAGAGTAGTTAACAAGATATTTAAATAAAATAGGTGTTTTGTTATTGAATAGAACATAACTCGCCTAAAGTCCTAGTACCAGTAAATTAAATAAGAAAAAGAATTCTATTGTACCTATAATTCTTAAATAATAATAATCTAATAATATACTCCTGTATCAAATTTTATTGGTAAGATGTGAGTGATTTATTCATTACTGATAATAGAGTTATATGGATCATAGCATTCATTAAGACACAATTTATATATTGTTATTCCAGTTAAAGACATCAAGTAAACCAAATCTTACAAGTGGATTATCCTTCCTAGATGACTAACAACATTGTTAATGATGGAAAGACTTACAACCAAATAAAAAACTATAAGTAACAATTACCTCCGAATGTGAAGGCCTTGGTATTGTGTTTGATGTGGGATCTCGTTGAGATTCAACATTCGAAGGGGATGCTCTTAAAGAGCTTCCATCTTCACTTGCTGCATTTACTAGTGATCTTTTTTCGAACTCTTATCAAATAGCATTTGAGAACCTTCACCAACAGGAATGCTCGCATTTTTATTTGAATGCGAAGAAGTTTTCTCCTTACGGTTATATTTCATTTTAGGGTAACCACTAGGGGTACCATGTCCATTTTGGTTATGTCATGAAGATTTCTATTTAAAGTCGTACAACCTTACTCATACTGAGTTGGATATAACGAAGACTTTATCTCTATCACATGAAACAAACTTAGGTCTTTAGAAAGAGTTCTATAAGCCACCTTGCAGCATAACCAACTTCATGGCAATTTTTTAAGCTAACATAAAAAAAAGCAAGAGAAAATTAGGTGATCAATAATCGAAAGCCTCCATATATATACAAATATGTGAAGTACAAACCAATATTCTTTCTGCATTGCTAATAATCATGCCTCTAGTCTTGAAAGCATAACGGTGTTTTCAAAACCCTATTTGTCATGAGTTGGTTCAACAAAATTAACCTTTAACACGCCTATTGCAGAAGTGTTAAAGTGGAAAAACACAACAAGAAAAATGGTCAAAGTACACATAGGTCCTTATATTTTTGTTAATTTAGTACTTTTACCCAAAAACTAGTGAATTTAATCTCTGTATTATGAGATTTGTGCAATTGAGTCCTTTTGTCTAACTCTGTCCAAATTGACTATTAATGGTACTAATGTGGCGTTGATGAGTCAAACCAAAAAAATATTCTTTTAAAAGAAGTTTTTGTAAATTTTTTTTGCCACATCAGTTTCTTTGTGTCATGTCATAGGAGATCAAATTATACAAAATTGTAAGGTACAATATGGACTAAATTGAACGAAACTCTGTAGTACAATGACTCTAATGAACAAAATTCTATAGTATAGGGATTAAATTGAAAAAGGCTCTATCATACATAAACTAAATTAGGTACTTTTACCATTTTTTCTTGGATTAATATTCGATACACTAATAGTTTATAGCTTCTATACACTTTCAGCTTACCAAATGCTATCACCTCATTAATGAGGCAAAACTAAAATTTTTTAAGAGCTTAAACTTAAATCTTAAAAGTTTTTAATAATTAATTAGATAAAAATTAAAATAGTTTCTTTTTCCTTGAATGTGATTATCACGTTCTGTTCTTGTTTTCCAGTAGTTATCAACAATTAAATCCTAAGAGATAAAGTACTAATGAAACCTAAAGAAAGAGAAAGAGTGAGGATTCTCAATTTCCTTTGTTATTCCTTAGCAAACATGTTGAATCCCTAAGAGTGCTATTGATGCAGTATTTGACAATTCAAAATTAGGATCCATAAAAGAAAGTGAAAATGTAATTGAAAAGGAATTGGTGAATACATGAGACCTTTCTGATTAGATGGTTGGAGATATTGAACTGCTAGGACAAGAAATTGCAAAGGAGATTGAATCCATATAAGGTGATCAAGTATGTCTCTTGTCTAAAGGGATTGATCACCAAGAAGGTGCATCTCATAGTACAGATTCTTCAAAAGAGAAAGGGTGGCTGTAAAGGAGACAGGTGAAGAAATTCACAATGAAGCTAAAGATGACGATATGGTTAAGGTAATATTTTACGATTTGGAAATGCCATAAGCATGGAAAGTGAAGTTAAGGTGGGGGAAATCTAATACTTTTGGGAGTCTCAATTTTGAAGAAGTCAATTCACTAAAAGGGCTCAAACCAATAGATTGGGACTGAAGTACTTCATAAGGTTTTGTTTAGGGTTTTAACATGTGCTACTATCATTGTAACTTTTACCCACAAGAACAACAAGGTAGCATGACACATGATAATTAAACTTAAAACCAGCAACCAAAGTTAAATCATAAGAAATATAAACCTTAATAAACTTTTGCTAATAAAATTTATTTATTTGAAAAAGAACAATTTTTATCACATTGCAACCATATAAGAGAAGAAAAAAATTACTTTGAAATCTTTAGCTTTTGAAGTTGCCAAATTTTACGAAACTTGTTCTTTAATCAAAGAATTAAAAAAGAGAAAAAAATGATGAAGTTTTAGAGAGATAAAAGAAGAGAAGAACAAGAAAATGTTGAAGGGAGTTGGAGAGAGAAAAATAATTACTATTTATGTATATTTAAATAAAATTATTAGTATTTAATTTTTTCTTATATGTATTTGCAAATAAAATTTTTAATATTTATTATTAATCTCTTTTAAGTTTTAATTTTTACCTCATTAACGAGGTGGTAGCATTGGGTAAGCTGACAGTGTAGATAAGTTATACACTTTCAATGCATCAAATATAAAATCTATTTTTTTAGTGTTACATTTGTACCAAAAATGTAATTTTACATATCTGAGATTCTTCTTTACTAATTAAAAGCCATTAACTTTCCATTTGCACAAAAAATGTACAAATTAATTACACTACTTAATTATAAAAAAAATCAAATCTAGTTATGAAAGGAATTCATTTATAGGAAGAACCAATGGTTCACCTCCATATCAATATACAAAAGTATTGAGCCATAATATTCAGGCATATGCACATGAGCAAAACATACGTATACCCCAAAATTACATGGATGAAATGAATTGAGTCAAAATTTTTATAGCATATCCATTGTATTCACATTACTAACACTGTTTATTCTCAGCATTAATTGCAAAATAATAAAAGAACAACAAATCATTTGACATTTTTTCTGTCAAAATAACAACATTTCGCTAGCTAGTTATAAAAACAAGTTGTTATGTTCTTATAGAGGAAACTAGCTAGCAGGTGTTTTTCTTTTGTTTAGTGAGTAAGAGCAATGGGAATGGTAAGAGTTACAACTCTTTCTTCATCTTTTTCTTCATTTACATCTTTCTTAGTTCTAAGAGGAATCAAGCGCAAGGATATGTCTTGGTACTAACATAAGGATTATAAAGACTAGCTTTGGAATCAGCTAGCGGCACAACAAAAGATCTTCATCCCTTAATGCACTTTGTCTAACAAGCAAACCACCCAAAAGTATGAATACCAATTGTATTAAAAGCTAAGACAATACAACTCTTAACCTTATCTAAATGGAGTTGAAGTCCTGCCATGAAAAACAAGAAGAAAAACCATTAGGTGAAGTAGAGTACCCAAGTTGGTGCGCCACTCTATAAGGTGAACACACTTCAACTCTCTATCTACACCTTAACTAGTGCTCTCAATCATAGAAGGCAATAAGGAACTATGAACCCATACACAAAAGTTAAACCTTAATGAGCTCTTTTTTCCATACTAAAGTGGATGGGATCATAATAAATCCCATGATCACCAAATCCATTATTAGGTTGCACATACGATCAATAATTAAATTCTTTTACCATATCTATTTCTTGAATAATATTACCCTTTAAGGTTTGATCAATCCATGTCCAAGCTTTGTAATTATTCTTGGATAAACAATTTTTCATAAATGAAGATGCAACTAAATATACATTAAGCATAAGGATGAAAGTTCTAAACCTTTCCCTGAGACACATCTTAATCAAAGAAGCATTCATATAAGTTAAAATTTTGTAACTACCAACTAATTCCAAAGGCTTGGGTTAATACAAGTCTAGCCTTTTACCATAGATCCTCGATACAATGAAGTAAGAGAAAAATTCACTCCCTTAGAAATCTTTATTGTGAAAGGGATGAATGTCAAAGAGATCAAATCATTAGACACCTTACAAATGCATGTTGAGCCAACGACGGGATTAATAAAGCCACCAACTCAAGCTCATGGTTTGAGTATTCAAGATGGTTACTCTCAACTTCCTTAAGTTGAACTTTTTATAAAATAGCCTTACCCAATTGAAGAATTGTTATTGATTATGCACACACAAGTATATGCATCGAATAAGTATATATAGACAATAAGTCCAAAATAATATCTGTCAAACCTTACCTTGTAAAATATTAGCCATGTCATTCATGTGATTGACAATATGCTTGTATACTTGGAAAGCCCTGAAAAATCGTCAAAAGTCGGTAGTGTACCTAGTAGTGCAACTAAGTTGAATTAAGCCTCGAACTAGACCAAATAAAGATTTTAAGATGAAATTTAGAATTTTAAATTCCCAGAATGATTTAAAATGGTGATTCGAAGTTCGAGGACCGATTTGGAGTCAAATTGGAATTTTCATGACCTAAGGGTAAAATGGTTATTTTGCCTCCCGAGGTTAAGATGTGAGTGTTGGATGAAATTTTTGATTAAGATTGACTATTTACAACATAATTTGAGATTGAGAAGTAAAAAATTTTAATTTCGACATTTTTTCGAGTATAGGGGTAAAATAGTCATTTTGCCACCTTAGGGGCAAAATTGTAATTTTACACCACCCAACACTTGTTCAGCACATGGATTTTACCCAATATTATCATGGATAATTGAGAAAATTTAAGTGGTGGAGAGAGATTACTTAATAGGTAAGTATGACACATGGATCAATGGAATGGTGACATGTGTCAAATTTTCATCCATTAAATATTTGGCTTAAAAATCAGCACATAAATCAGTCCATTTCTCTTCATATGGCCGGCCAAAGGAAGAACAAAGAAAGAAAAGAAGAACAAAAACCCTAGGTGGAAAAATTCAAGGGAAAAGTGTGAAAATTCAAGAAAACAAGTGACAAAAGGTAAGATTTTTCAATTCTAGCTTGTGATTTACCTTTCCTATGCATTCTTTTTCATTTTCCATGGTTGAGAATCAAGATTTCATGATGAATCCCTTGCTGGCCGGACATGGGGGGAAGAGTTTTGATGCTTGATTTGGTTAGATTTTAAGATATTTTAGTGTTTTTAGTTAGTTAGTAATGTGTAGCATGAAAATCAAGCAAGAAAAATTCATTTTCTTCCATTACCCATCATTGGCTGAATTTTCCATGTAAAGTGTCACGACCCAAATTTCGGGCCATGACTGTGCAAAGGCCCAATGGACGTAGTCTACTAAGCCCAAGCAAGCCTATCTATTTATCCTACTCATCATTCCATCAAATATTGCTAAGTCACATTTTATAACTTTAAATCAAAATAGTGATAGACATTGCCAACTCGTACTAGCATTACTCATTTAAAATATACATACATTATCTACAACATGTATTCTAGTAATTTACATTAAGTTGTCTATACATATCAAAAGGAGACTCGATGTCCAGCGGAGGGACTCGGACGAATGTACAACTACTGAATGTCGAGACACCTACCAAAAGATGGATACAAGTCTACAAGGACACCTCGTCCTAGTTACCGGCTGCCTCGTGATCTGAAAACATGAAGTAGAAAACGGTGAGTATAAACCCAGTGAGTGAACAAGGAAAAGAACAAGCAACCATAAGAGAGAATTTAAAATCATGATGCACTTGTTTTAAAATAATGCAATTTAATTTCATTCATATTGAAAACCCCTCATTAAACCCTCAAAATAATTAATCACTTGGTAATGATGAACCCATATATAACAAATAATTTGAAAAATGAAAGCCTTACTGATACACAAGCAAGTCAAATGTGACAACGAATCTTTGCTGCAGCGAAAAGGCATTAAGTTATTAGCCAAACAAGGGTTCCTCAACTGGCAGAGGGTTTCTCATCAAACCTACTCATTTTAAACTTAATTCACTTATTCCTTAATGTTGGAAGTCCAAGCTCAACTATGGTACCAAAGAAATGGAAAATGGAGCAACAATCGAACCAAAAAGGAAACGAAACAGAAAGTTAATTTTGGTCGTAAAACAGAATGTTTCTCGTTGCAGTACCTTTTTTGCTGCAGCGAAAATGGATTCTCGCTGCAGTGAGTTTTCGGCCAGCCTTCCCCTTCAAAACCCGAGAGTTTATTGCTACAGCGAAAATGAATCTCGTTGCAGCGAGAAACAGAGCACCAAGAAAAAAAGTTTCCATTCACTCAATAAAAGGCCATCTTGCTAAACCAACAAAATCAACATAAAACACATGAAAATTCCCAAAGTGCAATGTATCAAATTTCACAGATATGTCAATCATATATCATATTCATGAGCTTTCATTTCATAAGTATAGATATGCATAATTACATAGATAAACATCAATATCATCATAATCACACCCGGCTCATGTACATCCCCCCACATCGTGCACATAGCCGGCGCCATCGTGTGCATCCCCCCACATCGTGCACAATCAGTGCCATCGTGTACAACCCCCCACATCATGCACACGGGCACTATCATCATCCATCTCTCACGCCACCATCAACACCGGCATGTGCATCCCCCACATCGTGCACACACACGGTTACAGTCATTGTACACAATATCAATCATCATGCACAACACACGTATATATTTATCATCATAATGCAATAGTGCATGAATCCATAGCAATCACATATCACCACATAAAACCATTTAGCAAAAGCTTGTTCCCAAGGCACTTGTTTTTCATGAAAAACTTGATAATTCATTCAAATGTGTGGCAAATACATTATATTCCCAAAACAAGTTTTGAAGGTAGTTCACTCACCGGTATATTGTTGAGCCTTTAGCTGACTCTAATTCCCCTAATGATCCAATTGGAAAGATGGGACTTCGTTAGAACCTAGAATCACATTAGCATAAGCAATAGGTCAATTCACACATTATAAACCCTAAAAGATATCTCTTAGCTAGCTTTCAGTTGCCACATTAAATGGCTATCTATGTTCACTATCTTAATCACTACAAAAGGAATGAACATACTCAACAATAAAATAGCTCATAATCCCAATTACTAGACATTATTCATAGCTAAAAATCAAGCTTAGTTCATCACTTACCCTAGGGTTCCTTTGTAGTCAAATTCTCTTCCAATAGCTTCCAAACAAATGGGGTAATTCTCTCTTTCTCTCTCTAAAATGCCCAACTAGTGAGAGAAAGTATGGAAATAAGATTTTTCAAGGGTTTTAAGGCGAGAGAGTGGAAGAATACAAGGGTTCTAGTCATAAAGGCACAAAGATATGAAAACTAAGGCTAGAGAGAGAGAATTATGCAAGCTCCATATCAAGCGTCCATGGAGGTTGGAAGCAACGTGAGATGGAAGAAGAAGAAAAAGACAAAGCTGCTAGAAAATGGGAGAAGAAGCTCCTCGAAACAAAATATTTATAGCTCAAATTTATCCTTTCCTTTGAAATTACCAAATTACCCCTCCACAAATTAGCTTCTTCTCCTCCAATCTTTCATGCACTCTTTTTGTTCTTTTTGACACTGGGATAAGGTCCATAATGGTCTAGACATGCTCAGGTTCATGAAAACTTAAAATTCTAACCCGAGGTGAAAAATGACCATTTTGCCTTTGTTGTGAAAATTATTGCCACTTCTAGTTTTCTTCATGTTTTCATCATTACACATCATTTATGAGGTCTTATGCCTATTTAGACCTTAAAATATCATAAAACTTTCTTCTGGGAGCTTATTAGAGAAAATGACGAAACTACCCCTAGCCTTTATTATTACGTCTATGCCTAGTTACGAGCCTGTAGAGGCCAATGTCTCACATAAAGTGTGGATGCTGGATTTGATTTTTATTTCAAGTGAATTGGTCAGGAAATGATGAATTATGGTGAAAAAACAAGTAGGAAAAATCATAGTGTTGATGCACCCACCATGGTCGAAATTCCCAAGAGAAAATGTGAAGATGATTTTGCTAAATTTTATGCTATTTGATTTGTGTTTGATGGTTTAGAGAATTGGAAGAAAAATGGAGTTAATTGGAGATGAATTGGACTTATTGGCCAATTAATCGAGTGATAGATTGAATTAGGCCAATACCGTTTTATTTAGGTACACAATTGAATTTGTGTAGAACACCATGTTTAGACGATAATCCGAACAATTTGCATTCCATTTCATTCATCCATATAGTTTTATAACAGTTTAGCACCAATGTGGTAAATTGCTTGATTGTGTATTATGTCTAGGTGGTGAATCCTCCGATAAGGGCAAAGAAATTGTACTCGAGGATCGATAGTCGGAGTACTCTAAAAATTCAACTCCTGAAATAGTGAGTAACCTTATCATCATTTTAAATATCTAAAGTGGTCTTTTTATTCAATTTTGTGAATTTTATAGAAAATGAGTTAAATGGTAAATCTTTGTGTTTTGTAACTAAAATGTTATTTAATGAAATGATATTATAACATCGTCTTGAAATTGAAGGGTGGTTTGAAAATAGAGTAATTGGAGACTGTTTTCATGTGTTGTAAATTCATGGTTCTAATTGATTAGCTTATGGCAATATTTGCATGGATGGCTAAATTGGAATTTGTGCTGAAAATGTATAAACTGTTGTTTGCCTTAATATGCTGGATAATGATAAAATTGCCATGTCATGCTGTTGAATTTTTATTGTATGGTGGGTTTAGCTTGTTGTAGTGGGCGGGTTTTGTTGACCAACCTATTAGAGGGGCACGAAATTCGGTTATATAAGTACCTTGGTCAGAGAGGCGCGTAGGGTATGTCTTGAGGTATGGTTAGAGTTCACATCACACCAAACCACCTCGTGATGATGAACTCCGCTAACGCCAAGGAATGGTTGTGTTTTTCAAGCTAAAAAATATGTTTATGTGTATACGAAACTTTTTAATAGCCTTGGCGGACTCGGTTAAATGCCTCGGCCAAGGTATTCCTGAGAATGATTTTGGCAGGAGCCAAGCTTTTAAGATACTCATAAGCCATGTTGATTATTTAAATGAAATGAATATTTATGTTATGAATTACATATTGAGATGGAATATTTTAATCGTCTCCATTTACACGACTTTATATATTTTGAATGGTGTTTGTTTACTCACTGGGATTATATAATCTCACCACCCTCCTTTCCACCCATTTCAGGCTCAGAATAAGCTGTAGATAGCAGATATCGTCGAAGGCTACAGTTGGCTTTACTTCCTTAAAAATCGTAGGTTCACAGCCTTCGTTCACTTTTGTCATTTGAAGGCCCATGTGTCACTGTAAATTAAATTTTATACTTTGGTTATCTGTATTACAGTATGTATGAATTTATTTAGATTTTACGCTATAAAAATTATTTACCAGTAACTTTATAAATATTGTTTTATAAAAAAATAGAATATTTTATTGAATATTTTTATTATATTCAAATAATCATAATTTTATTTTAAATGAAGGTTTTAGATGTTTAAACTTATTTTTGATTATGAATTATGTGTTTTGTACTCGCATACTACATTTTTAGTAGATTTTGAAATTTTTGAGGAAAAATAACCAAAATGCCCTTGTGAGAAAAAAATTTATTTTTCTATTGTTTTAATTTGGAAATAGTTTATAATCTCTCAAAACATGATTTTAGTAACTAATACTCACGAGGTACGCGAGAAAAATTGATGTTAAGCCTTGAGAGGTTTTGATTGACATTTCGAGTAATGAATGTCTATCGGGACGTCGCGACGGTTGTCACGGGCTCGATGAGAGTTCTGGGTCATGACAATATTCCACAAAGATTTGTTCTTAAATCTTTACTGAGTACTAAAACTATGACAAACTAATTTTATTCAAGTAACTAAATTTTATAGAAAATTAATTAAAACTAAATTAAAGCGAACATTAAATTCATTAACAAGACTTAAAATTTACTTAAGGAAGGCAATATACTAAAACCTAGGATTTTGAGTTCATTCAACATTGCATCGGACACCAGCTTCTTTTATTATTTACATTTATGGGTGGTTTTACTAACCTAGAATCCAATGCTATGTACAAGTCTCTGCCAAGATGCTTGCACAAATTATTAACTTAATTAGGTCACTCAATGTCTATAGTAATCAATTAAATAAGGTTCATTAAGTTAGGATTCTAATTTGGCTATGTATGGAAATTGGTGTATGTCTACTCGAATTGCGAATTCGATCACTTTAGTGACGTGAACATACATTATTCAAAACTTAGTCCAACCTAAAATGTTTCTGTCGAGTCTCAATTAGATTCACAAATTAGTTAATTGTTAGCCAGACAATCAAAAGCATTAACAACATATTTAAATAAGCAAAACTATACCCATTCACAGTAAATAAAAGAGAAACAAATATTCAAATTATATGTTGAAATCCACCAAAATCCTAGAAAAATAGTTTAACTCATAATATCTACTAAGAACTTCATTTAAAGAAAATTAGCCATTAATCCAAGTCAAGAAAATAAGAAAAACACAAAAGTAGAGAGAGAAACTAAGGGTCTAAGCTTTGTGATCTTGATTCTCCCTCAAATTCTCTTGCTTTTTTGCTTTGTTTTTAACTCTTTTTCTCCAGAGAAATTGCTTACTGTCTCCCCTCCAAACCTCTAAAAAAGGTCTATTAAATAGGCTCCAAGTAACCTAATTTCCAAAATCCCATCAAACTTTTATTTTTGAAAATTCTATAGTACTGCGGCTAGCACCACAGCCTTGGGTTCCTTGGCGTCGCGACATTACCCCTTTTGCTACAATAACACCGCGACCTTTTTTCTCTTTAGTGTTGCGATGCTCTAGCCTTGGGAATTTGTATGATGCCTTTCATTTCACCAGCATTGTGGCTTTGCTCTCCTCAACATTGTAGCCTTGGCTTCCTCGATGCTACAACTTTAAGCAACTCAAGGCCGCAAGCTTCACTCAATGTGTTGCCTTGTACAGAACTATAACAGTCCATCATATTCCAATGTGAACTGGGTGCAGTAGTAAACATGAAAGTTGTAGCCGTATCTCTTAGCTTTCTAATGGATAAAGAATCACATCAATTGGACTTCTGTAGCCCAATTTATTCTCAAAATATTGCAGCTTGTATGATTAATGCCATAACCATACTTGTGTGGTTTTTCATCAAATAACCAACAAAGCAAAGGGAGAAATCAACAACAACTTTTGTTAAAGTAACTTAGAGCAAAAATCAAACAAAAGTAAACTTAGATAACTTAAATTAATATCTCAACATGTAATTGAACTTAAACTACAAACAAAATTTAAAATGCTAAAATTTGAATCTAAAATCTCAAAGGTCTATCTACTTAAGCCCCAAAATGTGTCAAAATAACTCTATATGATAGAGTTATCACACCTCCAAACTTAAGGTTTTGCTAGTTCTCTAGCAAAACATGAAATAAAATGTAATAACTTAAATGAAGTAAACACTTAACTAGAAGTCAATTGCACCAATTCAATAATCACCTTTAATATCATCAAAATTTAATCTAAATTCTCAACTCTAAACAACACACAAATATTATTCAAGTTCATATTTCAATTCAAATGCAAGCTTATTGTTAAGTGGATTTTCATGTGTGTGTGCAATCTTTTCACCTAGAACATTGTACAATTTGGATAAGTTTATATTCTTGCAAAATTCAAATTAGTAATTAAATTCCATAAGTTTGCTTTTCATCTCTCTCTCCGCTGATGTTGACTAACACTAAATTAAGGATCAGTAGAACTTTATTTAGCTTGTAATGTATGGCTAGGGTCAAGGTAGGATATGGAATAATATGTAGTTCAAATCACCCTAACCACATAGTCAACCTAGGACCTATTCAGAGCTTTATTTTCTTTCACTAGTGTATCCCTTTTTAATCTAATTTTTTTTGTTCAACACTTCATTCTTTTTCTTTTTGTTATACCCATTTTCTTTTTTTTTTCTTTTTATCAATATTACACCCCTAAACTTATTTCTTTATTAGGCAGTGTGAATAATACAATCATATTTTTGAACCTTTCATCATTTTTCATCCTTACTACCTCTTTCACTATTCAACTCATAACACTTCCTAAATTGACTTTTGCATTTAGTAGTGAGGGATGCAAAAATAGGAACTATTTATATAAGGGTCTAGACTAAAAGTTAAGTGTTCAAACGAAGAAAATGGTTATATTAAGCTTAAAAAGGGTGAACTAAGGATAAATTTTGTAAAGGCAGGCTAAAAAGGCTCAATCGGTCTGAAGATGGCCTAAATCATCTCCTTAACTAAATATAGCCTAAAATTTCACCTTGAGAGAGAATCAAACAAATCCTAGAACTCAATACATAATTCAAAAATTCACATTCACATAAACCTTCTCTAAATATGTATAATGAATCAAAGCAAAAGACATAGTGTTGAACATGTAAAAGTCTCATCTTAACGATAAAGCTTAGCATAAAAATTTACATAACACTCAAACAATATTCACATGTTTCAAAGAATCAGTATAGAATATAACTAGAATCGTATCATTGGATACGTAAATTAAAAGAAATTGATGCAACAAATTCTAGCTCAAAATTTTAAAACATGCATAAAATATTTTTAACAAAAATAAACTAACCTGAAAGCATCACAAAAACTAATAACTATAAAACCCTCCCCCAAACTTAAATTGCATATTGTCCTCAATGTGCAAACCTAAAAAAGCATAAGGAAAACAAACTCCCTTATTAATCATGGTAATGCATTGAAAGTTCTAATTTTCTTTCTCCTCATTTTTATGCTTTTCAAACTTGCATACTCAATAAAACAAGATAGGGAAAGGTTATAACTATTATTTAAATAGAAAAAAATTAACTAAAATAACAACTGAATCTAAAAAGATATAGCTTGGGTTATCTCCTAAGAAGCGTTTCTTTATAGTTATTAGCCTGACTATGATACCTCTTTTCTCACTTTTTCATCACCGTAATAATGCTTGAGGTTTTGGTTCACTACGTTGAATGCCCTTGTAAGCATACTAAAAATTTCAATATAGCCATAAGACAAAACTTTTTCCACTTTAAATGTTTTCCACCAATATGGTTGAAGTCTCCCTATAAAAGATGGATACGTGAACTAGAAAGTACTACTTGCAGTCCTACATCAAAATCAAGATCATTGGAAAGTGGTGGATTATGCTTATCGTAACATTGTTTAGTTTAGAGATGTGGTGGTGGTGTCTCTAACCCAAAAGTTTATGTTGACTTAGTTGTAGGTAATGGAGTAAGATTACCTTTACCTTCATCAACTAAGTCCACTTTATAGCAATGATCTATGGTTGATGGAGACTTAGTTGCATTAAAAATAGTAAATTTAACTAACTTCTCTCTAACTTTGAAAGTTATTCTACCTTTCTTTACATCGATGAGTGCATTTGCAGCGTCAAGAATTAACGCCCTATTATGATCGGAACCTTTTGATCCTCTTCCATCTCACGTGCAACGAAGTCCATTAGAATGTATAATTTTCCCACTTTAATCAAGACATCTTTTATAATCCCAAAAGGTTGCCTTATTGTCTTGTTTGCTAGTTGCAATTTGATTGTAGTAGGTTGAGTCTCCTTTAGTCCAAGTCTCCTAACAATAGACAAAGGAATCATTGAGACACTAGCACCTAAATCACACAAAGCTTTTGAAAAATTAACATTACCAATTGAGCAAGGGATAGAAAAGCTCTCTGGGTCCTTAAGCTTCGGTGGAATCTTGTTTTGGATTATCGCATTGCACTCCTTAGTGTATGTAATTGTCTTATACTCCTCTAATTTCCTTTTTTATTGTCAATATGTCCTTCAGAAAGTTCACATATGACAGCATTTTCTTTAAAGCTTCTGCGAAAGGAATGTTGAAGTGAAGCTTTCTGAATATCTCGAGAAACTTTTAGAAGTGCCTATCAAGCTTTTGTTTCTGAAGGTGTTGAGGAAAAGGTGGTGGTGGTAGGTTTGCCTTGGCTTCATTCTCTTAAATTTGCTTATTAGTTGTCTCAATCACAGTTTCATTCTTAACAAGCTTATCTTGAAGTCTAGCTTTCCTAACACTACTTTCAACCTTTTTTCCATTCCTCAAGGTGTTTGCCATAGCTTGTTTCTTACCTTCTTTCCTAGGTTTAACCTCTGTATCACTAGGTAAGTTCCCTTGAGCTCTATTATTTAATGAGTTGGCAAGTTGACCAACCTGAGTCTCAAGATTTCGAATTGATGCTGCCTAACTTTGAATGAGAGCCACTTGAGTCTGAATGATGTTATCATTCTGTGTCATGTATTGCCTCAACAAATCCTCTAAAGTTGACATTTCATCTAGGATAAGCGCTTTTGCTTATTGTTAGAATCCAAGAGGTGCATTTGACCTTAAAGATAAAGATGATCCTTAATTATTGGCCCAAGAGAAGTTTGGATGGTTCCTCCACCCTAGGTTGTAAATGTTGGAGTAGGGGTTATTCTATTGTCTATTCCCCACAAATTACACTAATTTTGTCATACTTGGACACTGATGACTTGCATGATCATCTCCACAATACTCACAAGCTACAAAGGGACTTTGAATGGAGTTTGTACCAAAAGATTCAAGTGTCTTAGTTAGAATTACTACATGTGCGGATAGTGCCGAAATGGCATTTACATCATGAATTCTAGCTATTCTCTTATATATTGATCTCTTTGCTGGTCACTGGTAGCTGTTTGCAGCCATCTCCTCTAACAAATCATATGCCTCATCAATTGATTTAGCCATTAAAGCTCTTCTCGTATCGGCATCAATAGTGGTTCAAACTTGACCACTCAAACCATTATTAAATGTTTACACTCAAACCCAATTTTTGGGCCATGACCGGCGCATGGGCCCAATGGACGTAGCCCACTAAGCCCAAGCAAGCTTATTTATATAATCGTACTCATTATCCCGTTAACTATTCTTACATTTACATCTCATAATCACAACCTTTTAAGTACTTTAACGGTAAATTATAACAATCAAAACTGCATTTATATTTTCCCAAAATAACATTAACTATTGCCACTCATGGTAGATTTACCAATCATAAGGTACATATGTCACAGCCCAATTTTTCGGCCATGACCGGCACAAGGGCCCAATGGGCTCAGCCCACTAATGTCACGACCCAATTTCTCGGGCCATGATCGGCGCATGAGCTCAATGAGCATAGCTCACTAAGCCCAAGCAAGCCTATCCATTTACCTTTGCTTAACAAATTTATCATATCATGCATACACACACACCTTTTTCCGAGTGTGAACATAGCCAAAACATAATGGCATTATCGATAATAATATACATGCACTATACCAGTCATGTATTTAGCAATTTACATTGCATACACATATTCACATTGTTAGATTGTATTCATAATACAAAAAGACCCATGACTTCCAGCGGAGACATTTACAATAAAAGGGATTACTATCGAATGTCAGACACATACCCAGGAGATGCACTATGGGGACTCCTCGATCTGGGGTCCAACAGTCACCTGATCTGAAAACATGAATTTTTTTATAAAACGTGAGTACAATACTCAGTGAGTGAATAAGATGGGAACAAGCATACCATAAGGAATGTTTATCAAAATCATGATGCATTCATTTTCTCAACACCATGCAATTGTTTTAGCTCCTTTAAACCCCTCATGTAAACCCCACATGAGTAAATCACTTTACAAAAATCCATGCTCAACTATGGTACCAAAGAAATGAGATATATGGCAAAAACCCACAAGTTAGCAAAATGGATAGAAAGTTTCTCGTTGTAGCGAACTTCATTCTTGCTGCAGCAAGAACCAGAACATCAAGGAAAAAGTCTCATTTTTCCCTTAAAACAAGTCATCCTGCTAAAATAACAATAGCAACATGTAACACATGTAAACTTTCAAATTCCAACAAAACAAATGCTTACATATTTGCATTTACAACCATATACCCATCATCAACATGCACACCATCCCATCATCATCATCATGCACACCATCCCATCATCATCATCTCATATGCAACGGCTTATGCGTACTCCTACTCGCATATAGCCGGGTCAGCAACGGCTTATGTGCTCTCCCACTCGCACATAGCCAGGTCAGCAACGGCTTATGTGCACTCCTACTCACACATAGCCGGGTCAGCAACGGCTTATGTGTACTTCCACTCACACATAGCCGGGTCAGCAATGACTTATGTGCACTCTTACTCGCATATAGCCGGGTCAACAACGGCTTATGTGCACTCCCACTCACACATAGCCGGGTTAGCAACGGCTTATGTGCACTCCTACTCGCACATAGCCGGGTCAGTAACGGCTTATGTGTACTCCCACTCACACATAGCCGGGTCAACAACGGCTTATGTGCACTCCTACTTGCACATAGCCGAGTCGAAGTCAACATGCAAAGAAGCATCCAATGCATATCATGAATTTTATCATATTGTGATAACACATAAATCATTGTATAACACATTTTCACAATATAAAATCATTTTACTAAAAGCTTGTTCCCAAGATACATTTTCTAAGACAAGTTAGATAGAATCTTTCATATTCCCCAAAACAAGTTTGAAATGCAAGTCCACTCACCTGTATTAGGAGTAGAAATACTCCTATTTTCAATTCGCGGGTACAGTCCTTTACCCGTATCCAATGGCTCACCACCTAGCCATAATCCATGACACATAATCCAATTAAATTGTTTCTAACAGTCAGAGGCTATTTCAGGCTCGATATATATATGATATGAAATGAAAAATGCACGGGTAGCCATCTAGACTCGGTACTGGCCTAAGTCGATTTTTCATCTGATAAATTGGCCAATGCATCCAATTTCACTCCAAATTAATCCATTTCTCCTCTAATACCTTAAATTGGCCAATGCATCCAATTTCACTCCAAATTAATCCATTTCTCCTCTAATACCTTAATTTAAATAAAGCTAAATTCAGCATTAGAACCCTTACAGTTCCTTATAGAAAAATTCGGTCATTTGGTGCACTAGCACCGAAAATTTTTCTACATAACCGTTTTACCTTAATTCATCATTTTCCAAGCCATTTTCCTTGAAATAAAAACAATCCCCCATTGATATTCAGCCCTCATGGTTTGACCAACAAGGAACCCTAGAGAAATTGAATATTTCTTTTGTGTTTTTGCTCATAACCATGCTTAACTATCCCTAAACACTAACATAGTCTAAAATCAAATTATTCCAACAACAATTCCTCTTCCATACCCATTTTTCAGAATTGAATTCATCATGATAACTCAATATTCAACCATGGAAATCGAGAACAAAAGCATGGGTAAGCTAGGTATCAAGGAGAATTAAAGAAATTTGAACTTACCTAGCTTGTTTCCTTGAATTCCAACACTTTCTCTTTGATTTTTCCCACCTAGGGCTTGTTCTTCCTTGGTTTCTCTTCTCTTCTGGTTTGGCTGATCACTATGGGAGAAATGGGCTAATTTTTATGCCTTTTATAAAGAAAATAATGAATGGATCAGATTTTGACACATGTCACCATTCCATTGGTCCATGTGTCATACTTAGCCATTAAGCAATCTCTCTCCACCACACATTTCTCATGTTTATCCATTTACAGGATGAATAAAATCCCTTGACCTTGACAAGTGCTGGGGCAAAAAATTTACCGATTTGCCCCCTGGGCGAAAAAATTACGATTTTTCCTCTATACTCCAAAATGTACCGGAATTAAATTGTTTCTACTTTTCAACCTCAAATAATACTAGCATTGATCAATATTAACCAAATGGGGCAAAAAAACTCATTTTATAAAAATTTTCGTTTAGTCCTCTAGTGGCAAAATTACCATTTTACCCTTATGCTCCAAAAATACTAGGAATCATAATATTTTCACTACTAAACATCATTTTATACTCCATTAATCATAATTATATTTCATATAATTACTTTTGGTCAAATGTGATCAAATCTTGGCTAAAAATCTCCATTTTATCATCAAATGGTAAAATAATCGTTTTGTCCCTAATCGGTCAATTTTCCTGATGGACTCCAAACTGGACCTTGAACTCCGAATCACTATTCTAAGCCATTCTGTGGGTTTCAAAATTTTCAATTTCCTCTTAGAATTTCTATTTGAATTAGTTCAATACTCGATTTAACTTAGTTGTGCCACTCGGTATAATACCGTCTTTTAATCGAACTTGACAGGGTCTCACAACTAAGCCCAAGCAAGCCTACTAAATTGATCTTATACATTAATCCCTATTCATTTAGAATCCAAAATTCGAAATATTCAAATACTGTTCCAATGAAAACAATTCATAAAAATCAATCATACATTCATAATGGCATCATCCACCTATATATTTATAGATAGAGTAACAAATGATTCTTAATATTTCACACCAAGTATTCATATACACATGATTAGACCTTGACTGTCAGCGAAGTGACTCTGGATGGGAGATATGGCTACTGAATGACAAAGTACCTGCCTAAAAGATGGGAGTACGCAGACACCTCAATCTACGTCCTAACCACCCCTGAATCTGAAAACATGAAATTTAAAACGTGAGTATAAACTCAGTGAGTGAACATAGGAAGGGAATAAGCAATTACAAGGAATGATTTAGAAATCATGATGCACTTAAGTTCGAAAATAGTGCAACCTAGTTCAAGTTCTTATTAAAATCCTTCCATCAACCCCAGGTTATTAAATCATTTCATAATGAAGGAACCATATTTAGCGGGAAATTGGAAAGAGAGGAAATTTCCAGCAATCATCCAAGCAAGGCAGTATAAACAGAATGTTCTTGTTGCAATAAAATCAATTCACATGCAAATGGTAAATTTTTAAGATTTATCATGCAATATAAACACATATTATAATCATAATCTTTCTATTGCATATACATATGCTTAAGCATATATCAATTAATATAGCACCACACCTCATTCAGCTCATGTACATCATCACCGACATGTGCACTGCCCACTCCGCACATGCATGGTTATAATTATCAAGACAACATCATTATCGGCATGTGCACTGCCCATTTCGCACATGCACGGTTGTAACTATCACGACATCATCATTACCGGCATGTGCACTGCCCACTCTGCACATGCACGGTTATAACTATCACGACATCATCATTACCGGCATGTGCACTGCCCACTTTGCACATGCACGGTTGTAACTATCACGACAGCATCATTACCGGCATGTGCACTACCCACTCCGCACATGTACAGTGTTATTTATCACACAATGGTACCATTTATGACATAGTATATATATATATATATATATTATTATACAGAAACATATGAATTTATTACACTATCTATTTCATAACATAAAAACATTTCATAAGGGCTTGTTCCCGTGCAAGTTTTTGAAGAAAAATCAATAAAATGTTTTAGAGGATTCAATCAAACATAAACGTGTATATCCCAAGACCTTTTAATGCAAGTTCACTCACTTAGCAACAATGAGATTTTAAGTCGCTATTTGTTCGGAGGTGTTTCTAACTATTTTCACTGGCTGGTCGCTCGTTATTTACTTCGGCATGCCACCACAGTTCTCTAACTTTATCTTTGCACTTTCTAGCAATAATACGAACTCAATATATTTAATTACATACGTATATGGGCAGCACTTCAATCAATTAATCCTTACTCAAATTTATATTTTCATCCTATCGTGAAACCATCTTCAATTAACTCACATCTTAATACATTTTTACCAAAATTACTTACATCCATTGCTTACGAAATTCCTTAGATTATATCATCGACAACTTATTTATGATGTCACGTGCGTACTTCAACCTTTCTAAATAATTTTCACCCAAATCCATCTTATATTTTTACACATAATCCACATATATGGCAGCAACAATTATTCTTACTTTCACTCGATTATTTCCTAGTTTACATGCATTGTTATCTATCTAACTTTCAATACTTTGTTTCTCAATCGTCCATCCACAATATTCCTTTTTGATTTCTTTCAAACAACATGCCATACAGTCTTAACAATTTTCAAATATCTTATGCAAATAGATCCTTTCAACAACCATAATTCCATCACAATATTCAACTAACTGTATGTTTTAAAACATAGTGTTAAGCTTACCGTTTTCCTTTTCCATTTTGAGTCCTTCATTTACCCATGGGTTTATTGGCTTACATGTTACCAATTTTTCTCCAATCAAGCCAATCTTTGCTGCCACAAGACATTTCTCCAAGTCACTAACTCATTTTCAAAGACCACTCTAGCCAAAAATAAGAATTCTTACTGTTCTTTGCTTGAATCACCAAAACCAAGCTTTTTCTTCCTTTCTCTCTTTTTCTTTCTTCTCCTCCTAGGGTTTAGATGTGTTGGAAATTGGGGTTAAAGGTTGTAGATTTAGTGCTCAAGAAGTTTGGAGAAGAAAGGAAAAGAAAACATGGAAAGGAAACTGAAGAAAACTTGATTTCATGGTGGATAAAGAGAAAATGGCATGGAAGCTTCAAGAATGGTGTGGAGCATGGAGGAGAAGAGGAAAAAATATTGCTAGAGGAGATAAGAACGGTTTTGGGCTGAAAAATATCAGAGTCAAAGCTTCCTTTGGAAGCTTTGACCAAACTTCACATAAAATTACCATTTTGCCCTTTTTGATTCTTTCCATTTTAATTTAGTCCTCCCAACACTCATTTAACTCCAACTTCCTTCTATTACCTTCTTCTACACATGTACAAACAAAGTATGAAGTTTGTACTCCAACGCGGTGTCTCCATAATATTTAAAATATTTATTTGCCCGCGTTATCTTTACTTAATAAAGACACGCGGCCCCATGAACATCATTTTTCTCCAAAATTCTCTCATTCTTCTTCTCCCTCACTTAGTTTGACCATATTCTCCTTCTTCATGTTAAATTTTGACATTGAATAAAATATTAATATTTTAATATTATTTTATTAAAAAAAATTATTTTATTCCAAAAATTTCTTCTTTTCTCCTCTTGTCCCCTTGGTACCCAAAATACCTTATTATGCCTTAATTTACTTCCAAATCACTTTTTATCTCACAAATTCTTCTTCGATAAAAAATCATTATTTTATTATTATTTTCTCGTGTGTGGAATATTTTATCCCAAAATATTCCTTTCATCTTTAATAATTTTTAACCATTATAATTAACCTCAATTGGCATCCAATAAGCTTTATTAGTTACCATATCAAAGTACGGAGTATTATAGTCTCCCCCACTTAAATAGAATTCGTCCTCGAATTCATGTCGATGTCAAGTTATCAATCTCATTCCATGATCTTATTCCATTTCTCCTTTTATAGGGAATTTTGATCTATTCACCTCATTTACCTCCAGTTCAACTTGAATACTTCACTTATGTCTATTGTTATCCTTTAAAATTAGATCAGCAGTACTCATCACAATCATAATCTCTTATATTGAGACTCCAAGCATGCCTCTATCACTATCATTAAATTTGAACCATACTCCATCTCAATCATACCTATTTTGATCACATATTAGACTTACTTATGTATACCTAATCACCATCTTATTATTTTGCTCTTTGCAAAACTTCTCGACAATGATTCATTCATTTTATCCCCATACACTATTATGCAGTCTACAACATTATAAACATGCCATATTTATATCTGTACATAGTCTCAATGTTGAGAAAGGTTAATGCCTTCAATTATTCCTGCATACTTCAGGTTTATCTTGCATTTATGCCACATACTTCAATTATTCCCACGCTATGGATTGCATTTCTTTAATCTCATTTCTCTAACTATTTTTCCCAAAATTTCTTATATCATCATAATTCAACTTCTAATGGGACTTCTTACTATTGTACCATCCATACAACTCATCAAATACATAAAGTTCAAATCTCAAATTACTGAGAACAATTCTTCACCTCAGTTGGTTAAGTCATCAATTTCACATATACATATGTACATGCATTCAAAATGTCAACATTCCTCATTACACATAGGGATCCATGTGTTCGCGTGCCTTGGACTACATTTCCCTTTATTCATCCCCATTGCTATCCAAGATTCAATATAATAATCCTCATAGTGCATGTAAACATTCTTGTTATGCCTATGCATAACTTCATATCGTTTATATGCTTATACTCTCTTTTTATCATTTCCAATTATATACTTTAGTTTCATTGTACTATATATCCTTGCACCATAATATCATTAGTCACATTTCAATTACTAAATATCATTTTCATTATCTTGCAATCCAGTATGCGTATATGCTTTATAACCTCATTGATCCTTTAAAAATTCATTTTTACTTGATCATTTCATCTTATGCAACACCACAATCCCTTCAAGTCATCCCTGTTTCTCGATTATCTTTCATGCCTCTAACATGTATATTATTATCCTTTTTGCAATTCGTGACTAATCAGTCACTTAGGACTTGACTTATTCGAATCATGCATAGCTTATGCGTTTCCGTATTCCAATTCCCATAATACATTAGGAGGTTTTCATTATCCGACTTCACTATCGAGATTGCCTTCAACCATTCTTTATGTTATTCTCTTATACTGATATAAAATCATTCTCCCTTAGTCAATTCACAATTTGTACTTGGAATTGCAAGACTAGAAACAAGGTTCTTCTCAAGCACCTTTCAAAGTGACTGTGAGTACCACTCTCAGCTTACGACTTCCTTTTTGTAACCACATAACTCAATGCTTGCTTTCACAAGATCCATAGCAGAACTCCTCTTGAGTATTTTCTTAGAGATACCTATCTTAAACTTATGTCTTACCGCATATGACCACTTAACCCGTGACTTATCGATTAGGCTCCTCAGCAAGTTTCAAAAATCCCACATTTTATACTTGCCGTGTATGATTAGTAATTCCTTCTTAAAGATGTTTGTGCATTCTTGAAACACTTAGTCTCTTATTTGCTCCTTAACATCTCGAGCATATCGTTCTATAGACATGCACTTATTCTTAAAGGTATATAAATACGTACTCATCCATTCAATCCCCAACTCATTCTCATAGGTTTCTAGGGTGCCACACAATTGGCCTTGTGTTGTTACTAACCCTTTTCATTTAGCTGAGTCAAGACAAGAAATGTAAATTCTCATAATGATATTCTATATAAACTCATTTTCTATACCACCCTTGTAATCCTTCATTCACACTTTCATCACTTGGTATTGACATCCCTTACCCATCTCTTATATATTCATCTAACTCTTCACTCACGTTTTCCTTAGCCTTGAACAAGACTTAATCTCTCATCTCTTTTATTTCTTAAGATTTGACTTTGGGTCAACATATTATTCATCCTAATACTTTACATGGTATCTTATCTCAATGTAATCATCTCAAGAATCTTTCAACTTTTCTTTTAATTATATGCCCATATAGAAGACAATAAAGAAACTTTTTAATTCATTCATGTAAACATTCTCCGGAACATTTAAAACTCCCAAATAACAAAGGTCAATGACCGATGACCATATTTTGGCTTGTAAGCTCATTATCATGCAACTCCCATCTTGCTCATGCATCTTAGACATGAGGTGTCCCTAGCACTGCGACGCTGGACAGTTAGTGTCATAGCGTTGTGGTTGCTAGACATGGGATAGTTTCAACACTGCAGTGCTAAAGAGTTATTGCTGTGGCGCTATGGCTGCTGGAAGTTTCTTCCACAAATAAGTTCTTCCATCTTTAAAGTTACTACAGGGATCATGCTTAACCATTTGGCTTTACTCCAGGCCTATCCCACAATTTTCATGACCATGTGCATCTTCTCTTTTGCTTATCATATTCACTAAGTCGAGTCAAAAGTTTCAAACTCAATTTATTCTTTAACACTTATCTTCAACCAATAAGTCCCACCTTAGGACAGTCTTGCCATATTGTGCAGCAAGTTCTCAATATATAATACCACACACAAAATTATTCACCATTTATGACATTCCACGATTCCTTAACATTCACAATTAATTGTCTTTCTTGTCATGTAACTCAAATAGTTTCGTTGACTTTCAGTACAAATGATCATGAAAATAGTTCATCTTTCTCCACGCTCTACATTCACAATCTTCATTAAATCAAGGATTCACCTTTTCCCAAATTTCATAATTTAACTCCATTGGCTATATTTGTGCCCAACTATTACCTCATAATGTCATGGCATCATTTGTAATTCCCTCCATACTTAAATTTTACAATCCTTGACTTAATCACATAATCCTTTCTAAGCGTCACCTATATCCTCATTGATTTCTCCCATATCCTTCCAAATTGTAATTGCAACTAGGATTTCAAATTTCACCTTTCCACGATTAATTGGTAATCCTTTGTCAGGTCTCGTAGTTGTTTGTACCATTAATGACTTTCTACGTCGATCCTTAATAATTATCCAAGGCGACCAATGACGCCACTAAGGTGAATATCCTCCCTCAATCATTATATCGCTAATCTATCTCTATCGTATCAAAGGACTCCAATTCGCAACAAGTCATTAAAACAACTACTTCATAATCCATTTAAGTCACAAAATAAAAGCCAACTCTTAACTCCTTTGTACAGATAAGTACTACTATTTCCTTTACACCACATCTATCTAGCCTTAAAGTGATACGAACTTTAATGAAAATATTATGTGTCTTTAGGATCCTCTTCGCCTTGATCTAGGCACATTGACGGATCCTCTTCCGGGTCCTTTCCCATCTCTTGGGATTTTTCCATTTTATCTTTAATCCAAGCTTGTTGCTACCTCTCAAATTCCTCCTTACTAATAGGAACAGCACCTCTCCCACAACTAGGAGGGAAGTGTCGAACAACAGATACAGACACCTTCCTAGGACGATAATTACTGATCGTCCTTTTTCCCATCTTGTTTGTGTTCTTTTTCGTCAGATTGATTTCATTATGCACCAATCTTGCGAGACTCCTCAAGCTCTTAAATAATGGTTTACCTCTTGGGGAAACCGATCCACTCAGAAATCAGGTCGGGTTACTTGTTACGCTTTCACCTGCTGGCACATATCGGCTCCGAGCAGTGAAATCTAGCGATCCTTCGCTAGTATTATAAAGGGTGTCGGGACTACCATCTTTTCTAGACATGGCGTGTGCAACCGACGCACCTCCACCTATACGTAACAAAGTATTAATTACTCATCCATCTAGACATCATAAGAACAGGTAGGTTTCTAATGAAGTAAGGGCCCATTTAGCCTCCAATCCTTGACTTGCGTTGCTCACCCACAATCCAAGAACAAGACTCTACACGAACTCCAACAACTCTACTGACCACAAAGGAATCCCTAGGATTCAAATAAACCTAGGGCTCTGATACCACGTTTGTCACAGCCTAATTTTCAGGCCATGACCTGCGCAATGGCCCAATTGGCTTAGCCCATTAAGCCCAAGCAAGCCTACTAAATTGATCTTATACATTAATCCTTATTCATTTAGAATCCAAAATTCAAAATATTCAAATACCGTTCCTTTGAAAACAATTCATAAAACTCAATCATACATTCATAATGGCATCATCCACCTATATATTTATAGATAGAGTGACAAATGATTCTTAATATTTCACACCAAGTATTCATATACACATGGTTAGACCTTAACCGTCAGCAGAGTGACTTTGAATGGGAGATATGACTACTGAATGTGAAAGTACCTACCCAAAAGATAGGAGTACGTGGACACCTCAATCTACGTCTCAACCACCCCTGAATTCGAAAACATGAAGTTGAAAACGTGAGTATAAACTCAGTGAGTGAACATAGGAAGGGAACAAGCAATTACAAGGAATGATTTAGAAATCATGATGCACTTAAGTTCGAAAACAGTGCAACCTAGTTCAAGTTCTTATTAAAATCTTTCCATCAACCCCAGGCTATTAAATCATTTCATAATGAAGGAACCATATTTAGCAAGAAATCAGAAAAAGATGAAATTTCCAGCAATCATCCAAGCAAGGCAGTATAAACAGAATGTTCTTGTTGCAATAAAATCAATTCACATGTAAATAGGAAATTTTCAAGATTTATCATGCCATATAATCACATATCATAATCATAATCTTTCTATTGCATATACATATGCTTAAGCATATATCAATTAATATACCACCACACCTCATCCAGCTCATGTACATCATCACCTGCATGTGCACTACCTACTCCGCACATGTACAGTTGTAATTATCACGATAGCATCATTATCGGCATGTGCACTGCTCACTCCGCACATGCACGGTTGTAATTATCACGACATCATTATTACCGGCATGTGCACTGCCTACTCCGCACATGCACAGTTGTAACTATCACGATAGCATCATTACCGGCATGTGCACTACCCACTTCGCACATGCACGATTGTATTTATCACATAATGGTACCATTTATGACATAGTATATACATATCATTATATAGAAACATATGAATTTATCACACTATCTATTTCATAACATAAAAACATTTCATAAGGGCTTGTTCCCGTGCAAGTTTTTGAAGAAAAACCAATAAAACGTTTTAGATGATTCAATCAAATATAAACGTGTATATCCCAAGACATTTTAATGCAAGTTGAAGTTCACTCACTTGGCAACAATGAGATTTTAAGTCGTTATTTGTTCGGAGGTGTCTCTAACTATTTTCACTGGTCGGTCACTCGTTATTTACTCCGGCATGCCCCCAGAGTTCTCTAACTTTATCTTTGCACTTCCTAGCAATAATATGAGCTCAATATATTTAATTACATACGTATACGGGTAGCACTTCGATCAATTAATCCTTACTCAAATTTATATTTTCATCCTATCATGAAACCATCTTCAATTAACTCACATTTTAATACATTTTTACCAAAATTACTTACATCCATTGCTTATGAAATTTCTTAGATTATATCACTGACAACTTATTTATGATGTCACGTGCCTACTTCAACCTTTCTAAATAATTTTTACCCAAATCCATCTTATATTTCCACACATAATCCACATATATGGCAGCAACAATTATTTTCACTTTCACTCGGTTATTTCCTAGTTTACACGAATCGTTATCTATCTAACTTTCAATACTTTGTTTCTCAATCCTCCATCCACAATATTCCTTTTTTATTTCTTTCAAACAACATGCCATACAATCTTAACAATTTTCAACTAGCTTATGCAAATAGATCCTTTCAACAACCATAATTCCATCACAATATTCAACTAATTGTAGGCTTTAAAACATAGTGTTAAGCTTCCCGTTTTCCATTTCCACTTTGAGTCCTTCATGTACCCATGTGTTTATTGGCTTACATGTTACCAATTTTTCTCCAATCAAGCCAATCTTTGCTGCCACAAGACATTTCTCTAAGTCACTAACTCATTTTCAAAGACTACTCAAGCCAAAAACAAGAATTCTTACCGTTTCTTGCTTGAATCACCAAAACCAAGCTTTTTCTTCCTTTTTATCTTTTTCTTTCTTCTCCTTCTAGGGTTTAGATGTGCTGAAAATTGGGGTTAAAGGTTGTAAATTTAGTGCTCAAGAAGTTTGGAGAAGAAAGGAAAAGAAAACATGGAAAGGAAAGTGAAGAAAACTTGATTTCATGGTGGATAAAGAGAAAATGGCATGGAAGCTTTAAGAATGGCGTGGAGCATGGAGGAGAAGAGGAAAAAATATTGCTGGAGGAGATAAGAATGATTTTGGGCTGAAAAAAATCAGAGTCAAAGCTTCCTTTGGAAGCTTTGACCAAACATCATGTAAAATTACCGTTTTACCCTTTTTGTTTCTTTCCATTTTAATTTAGTCCTCCCAACACTCATTTAACTCCAACTTCCTTCTATTACCTTCTTCTACGCATGTACAAACAAAGTATTAAGTTTGTACTCCAACGCGATGTCTCCATAATATTGAAAATATTTATTTGTCCGCGTTATCTTTACTTAATAAAGACACGCGGCCCCATTAACATCATTTTTCTCCAAAATTCTCTCATTCTTCTTCTCCCCCACTTAGATTGACCATATACTCCTTCTTCATGGAAAGTTTTGACACTGAATAAAATATTAATATTTTAATATTATTTTATTTCAAAAATTTTCTCTTGTCTCCTCTTGTCCCTTTGGTACCCAAAATACCTTATTATGCCTCAATTGACTGCCGAATCACTTTTTATCGAATAAATTCTTCTCGTGTGTAGAATATTTTATCCCAAACTATTCCTTTCATCTTTCATCATTACTAAACATTATAATTAACCTCAATTGGCATCTAATAAGCTTTATTAGTCATCATATCAAAGTTCGGGGTATTATAACATATATGGTCTAAGGTATACATCTTAGTACTTTATATCACAAGTACGTATTTACAACAAAAATGACTTTGAGCTTTCAACGGAGTGACCAAGGTAAAGATGCGGCTACGAAATGCCAAGATACATACCAAGGATACGAATCTATGAGAACGCCTCGACCTAGTTACCGACTGCCTTTTGATCTGAAAACATGAATTTGAAAAAGGTGAGTATAAACTCAGTGAGTGAACATAAGAAGGGAACAAGCAATCAATAGGAAGAATTTGGAAATCATGATCCACTTGTTTCAAAAACAATGCAATTGATTTAATTTCTTACTAAAAACCCCTTCTTTCAAACTTTGATTAATAACCTCATAGTGTTGCAAAAACCCATGATCAATCCATGAAGTTAAATGGGTGAAAAATATGTCAAAATCAGCAAGGTAGCAAGCATGGCAGCAGGTTTCTCGCTGCAGCGAGAAACAATGTTAGTTTTCATGTGTTTCAGTTTTTCTAGCATCTCTCCCACTATAGAAGTCCAATTGACTTGATTTTTGACCATTAGAAAGCTAAGAGCAGGGCTACAACTTTTATGTTTACCACTTTTCCCAGTTCAGACAGGAAAGTGGTCAAAATCTTCATCGAAGTGAAAGCACTGCACTAAAACCCGAGAGTTTCTCGCTGCAGCGAGAAACAGAGCAATTTAAGTGAAATGGGTTTTGTTACATCAAAAGCCATTTTCTTGTTGAAATGAAAACCAATTTGGGAGCAATTAACAATGCCAACACACAACACAATCACAATTATTTTTATAAACTTTCTATAACATATATATATTTGTATATACATACATCATCATGCATACCATCCCACCACACTCAACTCAATGCAATATCATCATCATGTGTGCACTCCCTACTCGCACACTTCAACATCATCATGTGTGCACTCCCTACTCGCACACTCTATCATCATCATGGGTGCACTCCCTACTCGCACACTTCAACATCATCACACAACATTATTCATCAATACAAAACATATATTCATACATATACCTACCAACATAATATAGACGCACATGGATTCATCCTTTTACACATTTCACATTTTTCACAGCATCAAAACATTTTGTCAAGGGCTTGTTCCCTAGCACACATTTTCAAAGAAAAGTTGGATAAAATCATTCAAATGTTCATTCAAATACATTACATTTCCCAAAGAAATTTTGAAATGCAAGTTCACTCACCAGTCTTTATTGATGTTTTGGTGGGCTCTAGCTTCGACTACTGTTTTGAAAGGAGGTGTAGGGTTTTGTTGGAACCTATCACACACAACAACATCACCATCAACCCAACTTGGCATTATTTCTATTCCAAAGCTATTTTCTAAATTGGGTTCTATTAGTCATTCCTAACTAGTTTCCAACTTCTATTAAATGGCTATTATTTGCACCATCCTTATCACTTTAAAATGAATAAACAACCTTAACTACAAAACATTCCCAAGTCTCATCACTAGTGATTCTCAACACTTAAATATCAAATTCTAATTCCATACTCACCTTGGTAGCTTCATAGTTGAATCTCTTTCCAAAAATTTCAAGCTATTATGGAAGCTCCCTCTTTTTCTCTCTAAACACTTAGCTAGTGAGAGAAAGTATGGAAGTAAGATTTTTTTTTCAAGGGTTTTAAAGTGAGAGAGTGAAAGAGCACAAAGGTTCTATGAAAGAGTGCACAAAAGCATGAAAAGTGGAGCTAGCTTGAGAGAGTTATGAAAGCTTAAAGAGAACTCCCATGGAAGATGATGAAACGCGAGAGGGAAAAAGGAAGAAGAAGAAGAAGCTGCTGGAAAATGTGAGAAAAAGCTACTGGAAGATGATATTTATAGCTCAAGCTTATCTAACTCCACTTAAATTACGAAAATGCCCTTAGCAAGTTAGCTTATTCTTCTTCAATCCTTTGTGCAATCTTTTTTACTCTTTTTACACTAAGGCCAAGTCCACAATGGTCTAAAAATACTCGAGTTTACGAAAAATAAAAATTTTGACCCGAGATGAAAAATGACCATTTTGCCCCTACTTTGGAAATCATCATTATTTTTATTTCCTTTGTCATTTAATCCTTATTTTCATCAATCATTTATGCTTTAGGCCTACTTAGGCCTTAAAAATGTTTGAAAGCATACTTATAGGGGCTCATTAAAGAAATGACAAAATTATCCCTTACTCGGGTTATCGTGTCTACACTTAGTTATGAGGCTACAGAGGTCAAGGTCTCACAGTCGGAGTAATCTTTATATCTTTCTTGAGCCTCATACAACAATTCAAAATCTTGCTACATGAATGATGTGATATAATTCCTCATTTTCACTATTTTGGCCAGAGAAAAGAATGTAGCAAGGAACTTTTAAGCAAAATCATCCCATGTTATTGATCTAGTAAAGAGTGCATTCAACCATGCTTTAGCTTTATACCTCAATAAAAAAGGAAAAAACCTCAAACGAATTGCATCTTCTGTGACACCATTGTGTTTAAAGCTATCACATATCTCCAATAAGTTTGAAATATGGTCATTTGGATCTTCATTTGGAAGGCCCCTAAACTAAATTGAGGCTTGAATCATGGTGATGATAGTTGGCTTGATCTTGAAATTGTTTGGTTGAAGAATTGGCTTTCGAATGCTTCATGGAATTCCTTGTACCAAAAGAACAACATAATCCCTTAAGCAATGATTTTTGGCTATTACACGCTCTTGGATTTTCTGCTCACGCTGTTGTTTAGTCATTGTATTTATTAGAGAAAAACCTTGTTGATTTTTTTGTCAAAGTCTTCAAAATGTTCTTTCAATCTCTCGATCAAATGGTATAATCTCCGAGCTTTTTTCTTTTCTCATACAACAATGAAACTAACTTGAAAGACACAAAAGAAAACTTAAATTAAGACTAATCTGTTGAATTTTAATATTAGCCAATAGATAGGAAAACAAATCCCCAGCATCGACGCTAAAAACTTGTTGTTAAGTTTGCACACGCAAGTATACATATAGGACAAGTAATATACACCGTAAGTCCAAAATCATATCCCACAAAGATTTGGTCCTAAATCTTTACTAAGTACTAAAATTATGACAAACTAATCTTATTCAAGTAACTAAATTTTTTAGAAAATTAATTAAAACTAAACTAATGCAAACACTAAATTAATTAACAGGACTTAAAATTTACTTGAGAAAGGTAATAGATTAAAACCGAGGATTATGGGTTTACTCAACACTTCATCTGGCACCAACTTCTCTTATTATTTACATTCATGGGTGGTTTTACTAACTTAGAATCCAAAGCTATTTATAAGTCTCCGTCGAGATGCTTGCACAAATATCTAACTTAATTGGGTCACTATATGTCTATAGTAATCAATTAAATAACATTCATAAGCTGGTGTTCTAATTTAGCTATGTGTGCAAATTGGCATAAGTCTACCCGAATCATGAATTGGATCACCTAAGGGACATGAACATAAACTATCCAAATCTTAGTCCAATCTAAAATCTCTTTGTCAAGTCTCAATTAGATTCACAAATCAGTTAATTGTTGGCCAAACAATCAAAAGCATTAAGAGCAGATTTGAATAATCAAAACTATACCCATTCATAGTAAATAAAAGAGAAATATATATTCAAATTACATGTTGAAATCCACTACAATTCTAGAAAAATAATTTAGCTCATAATATCTACTAAAAACTTCATCTAAAGAAAATTAGCCATTAATCCAAGTCAAGAAAATAAGAAAAACACAAAAGTAGAGAGAGAAAACTAAGAGTTAAAGCTTTGTGATCTTCATTCTCCCTTAAATTCTCTTGTTTTCTTGCTTTGCTTTAGACTCTTTTTCCACAGATAAATTGCTTGTTGCCTCCCCTCCAAATGTCTAAAAAGGTCCCTTAAATAGGCTTCAAATAACCTAATTTCCAAAATCCCATCAAATTTTTATTTTTTAAAAATTTCGTAGCGCCACAACCTTGGGTTCCTTGGCATTGCGGTGCTGCCCTTTTTGCTACAGTAAAGTTGTAGCATCGTGGCCTTCCTCTCCTTAGGGCCACAGTGCTCTAATCTCGAGAATTTTTATGATGCCTTTCATTTCACCAACACTACAGCCTTCAGCAACTCAAGGTTTCAACTTTCACTCAATGTGTTGCCTTGTACAAAACTGCAGTAGTCCATCATATTCCAACATGATTTTCACCTTGATTTAATTCGAACTGGGAGAAGTGGTAAACATGAAAGTTGTATCCATTTCTCTTAGCTTTCCAATGGATCAAGAATCATATTAATGGAACTTTTGTAGCTCAATTTATTCTAGAAATACTACAACATGTATGATTATAGCCATAACCAGGCTTGTGCAGTTTTTCATCAAATGAACATTTTTCCTCAAATATCCTTCAAAAGCAATGAAAGAAATCAACAATAACTATTCTTAAATTAACTTAAATAAAAAATAAAGTAAACTTAAACTAACATAACTTAAATTAAGTACTTAACATGTAATCTAATTTGAACTAGAAAAACACTTAAAATGCTAAAATCAGAATCTAAAATCTCAAAGATCTAGCTACTTAAGCCCCTAAAATGTGTCAAAATAACTCTATATAATAAAGTTATCAAGATTCACACAACGTTCAAAGTTTTACTATGACTTTTAAGGAGATAAAGAAAATAATCTTAAAGCCACTTCTTTTCTTCAAAAAGCTTGATAGAATAAAAATACTTCTTCCTCTGACAAGGAAGCTCTAGAAAAATATGCATATTCTCCAAAGTGAGGATAAATTGTCCCAATGTTGTAATTGTAATATGAGAAAAAAATGTTCCGCCTTTCGAGAACAACACTCCATACATCCATTCTTTTCTTTTTACGGATGTTGAGCTTTAAGGTAACTTGTACAACATTAAGCACTTCCATCGTTGAGAGGATTTTAACATAAGTAGAATTTTTCAAACCTTGTTTATAAACTCATCCCAACCATTAACAAACTTGAGAATTAGAGCTAAATTTGTTAACGAAAAGTGGAAACTCACCTCAATCAAACTTGAACTTCAAAATTGACACCTTAAGAATATAAAATATTTTATGAAGAGGTGTTTCAAAGTATAAGTGATCCCAATCATATCCAATGGGTTCAAACAGATGTTCTTCAACTTGCTTGGCATTGACATGTTCTCAATATTGATCTTTTCCTTTTTCTATAATAACTTCGTCTTTTTAATTTTTAGAAATAGGAGGAACTTCACTTGTATTTCCTATTTAGATCCTTTTAGGAGGAAGAACTTTAAAAACAATATTCTTCCTTTTATTTTCAATATTATTTTTCCTTGTTACAAGACACCATATTTTGTTTGGATCAATTTATGTTCGAATTAGACTTTGTATCTTTATTTTATTTAATTCATTTATTTATGTTTATTTTATTACATATTGGGTCAAGTTGGATTTGAGTCCAATTAAATGAGGCTCTTTTGTATTTGAAACCCAAAGACAATTTAAGTTAGGGGTGAGCGTTCAGTTAAATAGGTTAATTTGGTTAAGAAATACCATTAACCAACTTAACTGACCATATTCAAAAAATTAATCGAACTAGCAGATTTAATGACTTTAACTAACTTTAGTTGATTAAATTGGTTTTGATCGACTTAAACCAAATTTTTTTAGCTTTTTTTGTTTTTCTATTTATTTAATAATATATTAATAATATACTTTATGTTACCGCATACTCGATTATTACCTATATTTTTACTAATATACAAATATAGTATATTGTTAATACATAATTTTGACTAATTAGTATATTAATAAGTATACTATATATTGTACTTGTTATACTATATATGGATTAATTAGTGTATTAATAAGTGTACTATGTATGTTGTATTAAGATATATATATTAGATAATGTATAACTGTAAACAATGTATACTGTATTAATTTTTACTATATATAATTAATATATAATTATATAGTATATATAACATATAGTGGATAACTATCAAGCCCAGCTCGACAATATGTTTATTATGCCATTCCTACATAAGAATGCATGTTTGCTTACTTGGATACCTTGAAAATTATTAAAGGACAGTATTGTACCAAATGGTACAATTAAGTTGAATTAAGTCTCGAACTAGTCCAAATAGAGATTTTAAGATGAAATTGAGAATTTTAAAACCCTAGAATTACTTAAAATGGTGATTTAGAGTTCGAAGACCGATTTGGAGTCAAATTGGAATTTTCATGACCTAAGGGCAAAATGGTCATTTTGCCACCCGAGGTTAAAATTGAAATGTTGGAAGAAGTTTTTTATCAAGATTAACTATTTAGAACATAATTTGAGTTTGAGAAGTGAAAAATTTTAATTTCGACATTTTTCTTAGCATAAGGGCAAAATAGTCATTTTGCCACCCTAGGGGAAAAATTGTAATTTTACACCACCCAACGCTTGTCCAGCACATGAATTTTACCCAATATTATTTGGATAATTGAAGGATTTTATGTGGTGGAGAAAGAAAGCTTAATAGTTAAGAATTTAAAAATGGACCAATGGTAAGGTGACAAGTGTCAAACTTTTATTTCTTTATTATTTTCCATATAAATTTACACAAAACCAGCCCATTTCTCATTCTTATGGCTGGCCAGCAAGAACAAAACCCTAGGTGGAAAAAGTCAAGGGAAAAGTGTGAAAATTCAAGGAAACAAGTGAAAAAAAGGTGAGATTTGTCAATTAAGCTTGAGATCTCTCTTTCTTAAGCATTTTTTTCTTATTTTCCATGGTTGAATCACATGATTTCATGATGAATCCCATGCTGGCCAAACACTTAGAGGGAGGTTTTGATGCTTGATTTGGTTAGATTTCAATGTATTTTAGTGTTTTTAGTTAGTTAGTGATGTGTAGTATGAAAAGCCAAGAAGAAAAATTCACTTCCTCCCATTACCCATCATTGGCCGAATTCTCCATGTAGAATATTGATGATGATTTTGATTTTATTTCAAGTGATTTGGTTAGGAATTAGTGATTTATGGTGTGAGAATCAAGCTTGAAAAATTATAGTGTTGATGCACCCTCCATGGCCAAATTTTCCAAGAGAAAATGTAAGAATGATTTTGCCATATTTCAAGTTATTTAATTTGTGTTTGATGGAATTATTTAGAGTTGAATTGGACGTATTGGCCAATTAATCGGGTGATAGATCGAATTAGGCCAATACCGTTTTATTTAGGTACATAATTGAATTTATATTGAACACCGTATTTAGATAGTTACCCGAGTATTTCACATCCCATTTCATGCATTAGTATAGATTCTGAATTGGTTTTATAACAATTTAGCACAAATGTAATAAATGGCTTATTGTGCATTATGTCTAGGTGGTGAATCCTCTGAAAAAGGGCAAAGAAATTGCACCCGATGATCAATAGTCGGAGTACTCCAAAATTCAAACTCCTGATACAGTGAGTAACCTTACTATCGTCTTAATAATCTAAAGTAGTTTTTATTCGTTTTTGTGATTTTTATGGAAAATGAGTTTAAATGGTAAATCTTTATGTTTTATAAGCAAAATGTGATTAAATGAAATGATTTTGTAAAATTGTCTTGAAATTGAAAGATGGTTTTGAAAATGGAGTAATTGGAGACTAATTGTTGTGTTATAAATCATGGTTTGAATTGAATGGCTTATGATAATATTGGCATGAATGGTTGGATTTGGTAAATGTGCTGAAAAAGTATGAACTGTTGATTTGCCTTGAGAGGCTGTAAAATAAAATAATTGTCATGTCATGCTGTTGAATTTTATTGAATTGGTGGGTTATAATTGGTCGCTGTAGTGGACGGGTTTCGTCGACCAGCCTATTAGAGGGGCACAGTAACCCTATTATATTCATACCTTAGTATGAGAGGTGCGATTGGATAACTCTTGAGGTTAAAACTTTAGAGTTCACTTCACGTCAAACCACCACGTGAGGGTGAACTTAGCCAAAGCCAAGAAACGACTATATTTTCAAAATAAAAACATGATTTATGTGTACATGACTTTTAACAACCTTGGTGGACTCGGTTGGGATAGCCCCAGGACAAGGTATCCCTGATAACTGAGTATGAGAATGATTTTGGCATGAGCCAAACTTTTCAGGAAATCATAAGCCTCGTTGTTTATTTTGGTGAAATGAATCTATTTTATCTTATTAAAATGAGTTCGAAATGCTGTGAATCATTTTTATGTTAAACTATTTTATCTGTCTCCATTTACTCAGTTTTAGATATTTTAGATGGTATTTGTTTACTAACTGGGATTATATAATCTCCCCATCCTCCTTTTCACCCATTTCAGGCTCAAGATAGTCGGTAGATAGCTCACTTTGTTGAGGGCTACATTTGGACTTGCATCCTCAAAAATTGTAAGTTTACCGTTTTTGATACTTTTCGTCGTTCGTGGACCCACGTGTCACTGTAAATTAAATTTTATACTTTGGTTATTTGTATTACAGTATGTATGAATTTATTTAGCTCTTACGCTACTAAAATTATTTACCGATAACTCTATAAATATTGTTTTATATGAAAATAGAATATTTTATTGAATATTTTTATTATATTCAAATAGTTATAATTTCACTTTAAATGAATGTTTTAGATGTCTAAACTTATTTTTGATTATGAAATATGTGTTTTCCATTTGCATACTACATTTTTAGCTAGTTTCGAGATTTTTGAGGAAAAATGACCAAAATACCCCTGTGTAGTTGAAATTTCTCTTTGACTGTTTTTGAATTGAAATTGGTTCATATCACTTTAAAACATGATTTTAGTAACTAATACTCACAAGGGAAGCGAGAAAACTGATGTTAAGCCTTGCGAGGTTTCGATTGGTATTCCGAGAAATGAATGTCTATCGGGACATCGCGGCGGTTTTCATGGGCTCGATGGGAGTTCCGGGTCGTGACAATAACTATATTCTAGTACAATATATAGTGTATTAATATATTACTATATATAGTTAATATATATTTATACAGTATATAAGTATTCTAAGAAGTCATATAATGTTTATACCATATAATAGTATATTGTTAATAAGTATACTATACAATATATTTAGTATATTGTTATATATTATAATATAATAACATTAACTCATTAAGTCCTTAATATATCAAAATATAGTATAGTAATAAGTTATTATATTTAATTACTAATATAAGTTACACTATATTACTATAGTTTATTAATAACTTATAAAAAGTATGTTACTATATTCTATACTCTATAGCATATAGACTATGTATTGTATATTAATAAATATGATATACAAAGTTTAATATATTAATAAGTTAATATAAAAATAAGTTAATATAATAAGTTGCATTAGTATATTAATATATTAATAACTAAAATTTAGGTTATAGTTTTCATTATATCTTGTATTATGTTTAATTTTAGGATAAAATACCCTTACCCCCCTAAGTTTTAGTTGCAATTATACAGAGGTCCATTAGTTTTCAAAATTGACACTCTGCCTCTAGAATACAAACACTGTTAATGGAAATTATGAAAAGACTTAAATGCTCTTTTTTAATTAATTTAAAAAATTATTATTATATTTTAGAACAAATAAAAAAATAGGGAGTACTGATTTGTGCACCCTAGCTCCCTAAGAAAGGGGAGCACCGACCAGTGCTTCCAAGGGAGGGGAGCATCGGTTGGTGCTCCCAAAGAAGGGGAGCCCCAATCAGGCTCCTCAAGGGAGCACCGATGCTTGGGGCTCCCACATGGGGAGTTTTTTTATTTAATAAAAATAATAATATTTATAATAATTAATCAATGGTAAAATTATCTTTTTACCCTTGCCACGTCAACCAGTTGACAAAAATACTAATGATTGACTAACGGCTGGATCTACATGTCAAGCCCAACCTTATAAAGTACTTGCCATGTCCTTTATGTGATTGACAATATGCTTGTAAACTTGAAAAGCCCCGAAAAATTGTCAAAAGTCGATATTATACCAAATGATACTATTAAGTTGAATTAAGCCTCGAACTAGCCTAAATAGAGATCTTAAGATGAAATTGAGAATTTTAAAACCCTAGAATGACTAAAAAAATGATTTGGAGTTTGAGGGCTGAATTGGAGTCAATTTGGAATTTTCATGTTCTGGGGGTAAAATGATAATTTTATCACCCGAGGGAAAAATGGAAATTTTTAGAAAAGATTTTGATCACATTTGACTCATTAGAGTGTGATTTGAGTTTGAGAGGTGAAAATTTTAAATTCTAATATTTTTGGAGTCCTACGGGTAAAACGATAATTTTACAAGTTTACGGGGGCAAAGTTGGAATTTTAAAATTTTACACCACCTAACACTTGTCATGCCCATGGATTTCAGCCATTAATATTTTACATTGTTGATAATTGAAACATTTTATGTGGTGGAGAGAGATTGCTTAATGGATAAGTATTACACATGGACCGATGGAAACATGCCATGTGTCAAGCTTGGATTATTCTAGAATTTCCTTGTAAAATCTATTTAAAACTCTCTTAGTCTCACCCATATGGCCGGCCAAAGATGAAGTGAAGAGGAAAGGAAAGAACACAAACCCTAGGTGGGAAAATTGAAGAAAAAGTGTGGGATTTCAAGGGATTAAGCTAATGAAGGTAAAATTTTGTGATTTTATCTTGTGATTTACACTACCCATGCTTTCTTTTTCATTTTCCATGCTTAGAACTCAAGTTTGCATGATGAACCCATGCTGGCCGAATTTGAAAGGAGAGGTTTCGAGCATTGATTTTGCTAGATTTCAAGCTAATTAAGTGTTTTTGGTTGTTTGGTAATGGAAAGTATGAAAATCTAGCAAGGAATCACTTTGTTCTTCACAAACCCACAAGAGGCCGAATTTTCTAGGGAGGATATTGAGGCTGAAATTGATGATATTTCATGATATTTTGGTGGTATTTAATGATTAGTGAGGCTAGAAATTTAATGGGAAATTTTGGCATGAAAATCTGAATTTTTACCTAATGTATAGACATGTGCAATTTATGGTTCGGACTGATAAATTGAATCATATTCACAGTCATTGAGGTATTTTAATTATAATTGGAGAGTAGAAAGTGAAAGAAATCGATTTGGAGTTAAATTGGAGGTTTTAGCCAATTACACTGAGAATACTGCGAATTAGGTCGAATATCGTATTTAAACGGCTATTCTGACATTTTGCATCACATTCGTGCATTCATATAGATTTATAGAGCCTGAAATAGTTTAAGATAAATTGACACAATTTATTGAAATTCGTGTCACGTATGATGTATAGGTGGTGAGCCCTCTAACAAGGGTAAAGAGATTGTGCCCGAAGATCGAGAATAGGAGTATATCGAACTCCTAGTACTATGAGTAACCTTACTATCGTCTTAATTATCTAAAGTGGTTTTTATCTGATTTTGTGAATTTCATGGAAAATGAATTAAATGATTAATTTTTCGATTTTATAAACCAAATGTGATTTAATGAAATGATTTCATAAAATTGTTTTAAAATTGAATAATGGCTTTGAAAATAGAGTAATTGGAGACCATTTGATGTATTATGAATTGATGGTTCTAATTGATTGGCTTATGACAATATTGGCATGAATGGCTGAATTGGAATTTGTGTTGAAATGTATAAACTGTTGTTTGCCTTGACAGGCTGGATAATGATGAAATTGTCATGTCATGCTGTTGCAAATTTTATTGTATAGTGGGTTTAGCTTGCTGCAGTGGGCTGGTTCTGTGGATTAGCCTATTAAAGGGGCACGAAACCTGGTCATATTCTTACCTCGGTTGGAGAGGCGAGTAGGGTAACTCTCGAGGTATAACTTTTAGAGTTCACTTCACGCCAAACCACCACGTCAGGGCTAACTCAGCCAATGCCAAGGAACGACTATATTTTTTAAATAAAAAACATGATTTATGAGTACATAACTTTTTAATAGCCTTGGCAGACCCGGTTTGGGATAGCCCACGGCCAAGGTATCCCTGATGACTGAGTATGATGATGATTTTGGCACGAGCCAAAGTTTTAAGAAATTCATAAGCTATGTTAATTACTTGATTTATATGAATTGATTTTATTTGGTTGAAATGAGTTTGAAAGGTGATGAATTTCAGTATGTTAAACTGTTTTATCTGTCTCCATTTACTCGACTTTAGATGGTTTAGATGGTATCTGTTTACTCACTAGAATTTTATAAACTCACCACCCTCCTTTTCAACCATTTCAGGCCCGAGGTAGCCTGTGGATAGCAGATATCGTGAAGGATTTTAGTCGGCTTTACTACAAAAACTGTAGGTTTACTACCTTTGTGCACTTTTGTTGATTGTGGGCCCCGAGTCACTGTAAAGTAAATTTCATATCCTGATCATCTGTATTATAGTACGTAAGAATTTATTTAGCTTTTACATTACAAAAATTATTTACTGATGACGCTATAAATATTGTTTTACAAGAAATTAGAATATTTT
The DNA here is from genome assembly GCF_053813885.1 of Theobroma cacao. NCBI lineage: Eukaryota > Viridiplantae > Streptophyta > Magnoliopsida > Malvales > Malvaceae > Theobroma > Theobroma cacao. The sequence goes on from NC_142640.1 coordinate 14,848,027, forward strand.
ATTGAATATTTTTTTTATTCAAATAGTTGCAATATCATTTTTAATAAATGTTTTAGACACCCAAATTTATTTTAAATCATGAAATATGTGTTTTCCACTCATCTACTACATCTTTAGTCAGGTTCGGAAAATTTTAAGGAAAAATGACGAAAATGCCCCTGTGAGGCGAAAATTATTTTTCCACGATTTTAAAAGGGAAAAAGTTTAAAATTCTTTAAAAATGAGGTTTGGCGATGATTACTCACAGGGGAGATGAAAAAAAAAATGGTACTAAAGCCTTGCGGGGTTCCGGTTGGCACTCCGGGTAATGAATGTCTACCGGGACGTCGCGACGGTTGTCACGGATTAAAGGGGAGTACCGGATCGTGACAATGCGAGTGGTATCAGAGCATTTGGTTTTAAAGGTCAGAACATTTGGTTTTAAAGTTGTTTTAAAAAAACTACAGTGTTAGTGTGGCCCAAGTTAAGTTAAGTTAAGTTAGATTAGATTTTGTTGGATAGATATATTTGCATATAGAAACCTACCTGTCTTTGTGGGATATACATGATCAAGAAATTACCATTTGGTTACATATAGGTTGTGGTGCATGGATTGCACTTACTATGCCTAGGAGAGACAGTGATTTCGATACCTCACATTGTACTAGTGAGGGATCAATAGATTCCATCGCTGCAAGTCGATGTCGTTCTGAACCCAGTAATCTAGAAAGATATCCGTTTAAAGTTCCTATTAATTGGACTCCATCGGATTTGGGAACAAAGGTTTGGATAAAGGAAAACACTAGTACTAGTGAGACTGATGAAAGTGTTGATAGTAACGATGTTAATGAAGGCATAAGAAATTTCATTTTGAAAGAAATTGAGGAATGTAGGAAAATCCAATAGGCTTAAATTAAAAAAAAAAAGAAAGCTCTAAGAGAATTCGAAAGAGGATCAAGGTGATGATGACCCTAAAGATACTTAGTGTTTTGTTGAAGTTGTACTACTTTAACTCTAGATAGATGTAGTATAAAGGAAATAGTAACTACCTGTATAAAGAAATTAAGAGTTGATTTTTATTTTATATAATGTGAATGAAGTAGTTGTTTAAATGACTGGATATATGTATATGGGAACCTTTTTGGTAAGACAGAAGTGGATTAGTGGTATAATCATTGAAGAGGGGCATTCACTTTAGCGGTGTGATTAGTTACCTTATATAATTACTAAGAATTGACATAGAAATTCATCAATGGTACGGGCAACTACAACACCTGATAAGTGACTTCAAAATTTCTTATAAAAAAGGTGAAATTTGAAATTTCAGTTGCAGCTACAAATTTGAAAAGATATAAGTGACTCTTATAATGGATTTTTGATTCTATGAGGATTGTGAATATAAGTGTAAAGAAAGATGAAGGTATGAGATATCGATGAGGAATATCAATGTTAAGTGATAAAGTATGAAAAATGAATTACAAGTGTGGTATGGTAAATGAGTTAATGTAAAGTGTTGCTATGAGAATTTATAATTCTTGTCTCGACTCAGTTGAATAAAAAGGGGCTAGTAACAACACAAGGTTGATTATGTTAATATAAAGCTGAAATGGTTAAAGGGTTCCCTTCGGGGGGGGGGGGGGGGAAGCAAAAGGTTTGGGGTTCGAAACTTGGTGAGAAGGTCCTATAGGGCCTGTCATGCCGCCCTTAGGCACGGCGTATGCAAGTAAGTCAAGTGATGGGGACCCAAACGTAACAATACCTCGGAGTAGGCCCCGAATGGGATGCCGCATAAATGGCTAAGTTACGGGTTAAGTGATCACATATTGTGAGACATAAGTTTAAGATAGATATCCCCAAGGAAATACTCAAGAGAAGTTCTGTCATGGATCTCGTGAAAGCAAGCACTAAGTTATGCGGTTATAAAAAGGAAGCTGTAAGCTGAGAGTGATATTAGTATTAATATTGAAAAGTACTTGAGGAGAATCTAGTTTCAAGTTTTGCAATTTCAAGTGCAATTTGTAAATTGGTTAAGGAAGAATGATGTTATATTCATATGAAAGAGTGAAACAAAGGATGATTAAAGTTGACCTTGATAATGAAGTCAGATAGTGAAACTTTCCTAATATATTATGGAAATTGGAATTCGAAGATGCTTGAGGCATACATGATTCAAATGAGTCTGAGTTTTAAGTGACAAATCAATATCGGAATGCAAAAAGGATAGAAGGTAATATAGAGGCATGAAGAATAATCGAGGAAAAAGGATGACTCTTAGGAATTGTGGTATTGCATAAGATGCAATGACCAAGTTAAGATAAATCTTTGAAGTATCAATGGGATTGTAAAGCATACACGCATAATAGATTATAATTCAATGGAGATAACATTATGATGCAATGATATATAGTATAAGGAAACTTAAACATATAATTGGAAATGAACAAAGAGAAATTAGTCTGAAGGTATTTGAAAACAGGGACCATATACATAATGAGGAATATGGACATTTGAATGTGCATGTATACGTATATGTGGAGATTCATGTTCCAATCGTAGACTTGCGATAAAAAGATAGTTTTGAAAATTGTGGTTTCCATGATCATGAAATATATGGAGATTATCAACATGCAGGCATACACTTGGAGTTATACATCTTGTGATCCCCATGCATCATATGGAAAAAGATATTCCATAGGGGAGTTTACCCTAATTTATGGTTACATGACAATAGGTTTGACATGAAATTGAGAGTGCCTTGGCATAAATGTAGAATGTAGTGTGAAAGGTTAAAAAGCCATATATACTTTAACAAAGCCAATAACATGAAGGAGGGGGAGATATGGATGTTGATAGGCTGAGCATAAGGACTTAAGGATAATTAATGTAATTATATTAAGTTAGATGGTATGATCCGAATTAAGAACATGGACGCCTTGGGAGATTTTGAAATAATGTCCAGTGGGGTTAATGAGCTAAAGTGTTATTGGGCATGCAATGAACAACTAAAGTTATGAGTGACTTTGAAGATAAGCCTTGGATTGTTTAAGTTCTCAATGGAACTTTATTAAAAGGAGGCATATGGAAAAGCATAAGAGAATATATTAGTTTGACTTACTATAAGAGGTCAAAATTTGGATGGCCATGAGTGGCTTGTAAGTAACCCAGAAATGTATAGGTAAGTGTGCAAGGGAGCTATGATCGATAAATAGGGGTAGAACTTTAATGATAAGACAATGTTCGCTGCCTTAAACCTTGAACTATAAAATATGGATATGTATCCACCTTATGAATATTCTGATGTGATAAATTCGAAAGACTTTTCCCAATGAGAAAACATTAAAGCTTAAGGAGCAAATGGCTATACAGTCAAGTTAGACTCATGATTGACATGTCACATAAGTATGAGGATGGGATACAAGCATAAGTATACTGGGAAATACTGGTTTGAGGCAATGATTATCCTATTGTTTTATCGACCCGATGAGGTTCTGGTCTCGACATAATTGTAGATGCAAAACATAAATTGTGAAATGTACTTCCCCACAAGTTTAAATTTATTTTTAAGCAATTATCAAGGCAAAATACTTGATAATGGTACGCAAAGGTTGAATTGTGTTCCGAATGTTTAGAAAATGAGGGTGATACAGTTTGATTAAATGACACTATTATGTGTAAGGGAATAGAAATACGCTACGGGGACTGTAAAGATCTACTTAGAAAAGAAATGATGATTCGAAAATTCAAGTACTCATGTACAAATAAGGGTTTGGTGATGAGATATGACATAGGGTTGAATTACTCCAATATGAACTTTGACTATAAAAATTTGATTTATATAATACGTGTTGTTTAGGGACGATGCCAACTAGTGGTTAACTCTTATATGAGAATGGAATATGTGCAATCGAATTCATGTAATCGAAAGTGTGAAAATTTGCCTTGATTGGCATAAGCCCATGACTCAAAATAGATGATTATGGATTTAATCTTCTAAGGTAAAAAAAGTTGAAGGAAGTTGATACTAGAAATATTTTGATAAATGATACTTCGATTTTAAAGCGTACTTGAGGGAAGATAAATGTTTATTTTCATTTTCAGATTGATAAACTAATAAGGCCATGAGATCTAGTGTTTGGAGTAAAATTTGAGGAATCACAAGTTAGATATGTTTGTATGTGACGTATAACAAAAAAGTTGCTTATGACCTAGGAATTATAAGGATTGATTAAGTCCGTAAGGATACATCCAAAAGTAGGTTTATTTATTTAAATATATCATGGTAATAGACGAGATCTATTTAATAAGTACTAGATCATGAAAGTACTGGAGTTTTCTTTTTGAGAATATGGTTACTAATGGTTATCAAATTTGAATTATTTGTGATATTAAATATATATATATAGATAAATAAAGAGTGTTTGATCCTTATGTATTATGAAATGCTTGAATAGGAATTGTAGTGCATACCCCTTTAGGAGAAAAATTGATTTGGAAGTAATTGTAATATGGAAAGAGTATTCTGAAGTGGGAATTATTGATTGTTGACAAGTAATAAAGGTAGCGCAATGATAAGAAATCCCATTAGAGGCTGAGTTGCATGGACATAAGAGACTTTGGGAGATAGTTAAGGAAATGGTATCAAGGAAATGTAATCTATAACGCAGTTAAGCCGTACGCGATGTGCTAATATGATTAAGAAGATTGAAGCTACATAAATGTGAGGTAAACATAAATATGAGGATACGTACAGGAATGAATAAGAGCATCCCAATGGTTAAAGTATTGTGGATGAATGGTCGAATGAAAGAGATGACATGGGAAGTTGAACATCAGATAAGAAGACAATACCCCACTTTTCTCTAAGTTTAGTAAATGAAATTTTGAGCTCAAAATTTTATTTTAAGGGGGGTAATGCTGTCAAGCCTGACCTTATAAAGTACTTGCCATGTCCTTTATGTGATTGACAATATGCTTGCATACTTGGAAAGCCCCGAAAAATCGTCAAAAGTCGATATTGTACCAAATGGTACTATTAAGTTGAATTAAGCCTCGAACTAGTCTAAATAGAGATCTTAAGATGAAATTGAGAATTTTAAGACCCCAAAATGACTTAAAATGATGATTTGCAGTTCGAGGGCTGAATTTGAGTCAATTTGGAATTTTCATGTTCTAGGGGCAAAATGGAAATTTTGTCATCCGAGGACAAAATAGAAATTTTTAGAAAAGATTTTGATCACATTTGACTCATTGGAGTATGATTTGAGTTTGAGAGGTGAAAAATTTAAATTCTGACATTTTTGGAGTCCTAGGGGCAAAACAGTAATTTTACGAGTTTACGGGGGTAAAGTTGAAATGTTGAAATTTTACACCACCTAACACTTGTCATGCCCATGGATTTCAACCATTAATATTTTACATTGTGGATAATTGAAATATTTTATGTGGTGGAGAGAGATTGCTTAATGGATAAGTATTACACATGGACCAATGGAAACATGCCATGTGTTAAGCATGGATTATTCTAGAATTTCCTTGTAAAATCTATTTAAAACTCTCTTAGTCTCACCCATATGGTCGGCCAAAGCATGAAGTGAAGAGGAAAGGAAAGAACACAAACCTTAGGTGGGAAAATTGAAGAAAAAGTGTGGGATTTCAAGGGATTGAGCTAATAAAGGTAAAATTTTGTGATTTTATCTTGTGATTTACACTACCCATGCTTTCTTTTTCATTTTCCATGCTTAGAACTCAAGTTTGCATGATGAACCCATGTTGGCCGAATTTGAGAGGAGAGGTTTCGAGCATTGATTTTGCTAGATTTCAAGCTAATTAAGTGTTTTTGGTTGTTCGGTAATGGAAAGTATGAAAATCTAGCAATGAATCACTTTGTTCTTCACAAACCCACAAGAGGCCGAATTTTCTAGGGAGGATATTGAGGCTGAAATTGATGATATTTCATGATATTTTGGTGGTATTCAATGATTGGTGAGGCTAGAAATTTAATGGGAAATTTTGGCATGAAAATCTAAATTTTTACCTAATGTATAGACATGTGCGATTTATGGTTCAGACTGATAAATTGAATCATATTCACAGTCATTGGGGTATTTTAAGTATAATTGGAGTGTAGAAAGTGAAAGAAATCGATTTGGAGTTAAATTGGAGGTTTTAGCCAATTACACTGAGAATAGTGCGAATTAGGTCGAATATCGTACTTAGACGGCTATTCGGACATTTTGCATCACATTTCGTGCATTCATGTAGATTTATAGAGCTTGGAATAATTTATGATAAATTGACACAATTTATTGAAATTCGTGTCACTTATGATGTATTGGTGGTAAGCCCTCTAACAAGGGTAAAGAGATTGTGCCCGAAGACCGAGAATAGGAGTATATCGAACTCCTAGTACTGTGAGTAACCTTACTATCGTCTTAATTATCTAAAGTGGTTTTTATCCGATTTTGTGAATTTCATGGAAAATAAATGAAATGATTAATTTTTCGGTTTTATAAACCAAATGTGATTTAATGAAATGATTTCATAAAATTGTTTTAAAATTGAATAATGGTTTTGAAAATAGAGTAATTGGAGACCATTTGATGTATTGTGAATTTATGGTTCTAATTGATCGGCTTATGACAATATTGGCATGAATGGCTGAATTGGTATTTGTGTTGAAATGTATAAACTATTGTTTGCCTTGATAGGCTAGATAATGATAAAATTGTCATGTCATGCTGTTGCAAATTTTATTGTATGGTGGGTTTAGCTTGCTGCAGTGGGCTGGTTCTGTGGACTAGCCTATTAGAGGGGCATGAAACTTGGTTGTCACGACCCAATTTCCCGGGCTATGACCGACGCATGAGCTCAACGAGCATAGCTCACTAAGCTCAAGCAAGCCTATCCATTTACCTTTGCTTAACAAATTTATCATATCATGCATACACACACACTTTTTTTTTTTTTTCGGGTGTGAACATAGCAAAAACACAATGGCATTATCGCTAATAATATACATGCACTACACCAGTCATGTATTTAGCAATTTACATTGCATATACATATTCACATTGTTAGATTGTATTCATAATACAAAAGGACCCATGACTTCCAGCGGAGACATTTACAATAAAAGGGATTACTATCGAATGCTAGACACATACCCAAGAGATACACTACAGGGACTCCTCGATCTAGGGTCCAACAGTCACCTAATCTGAAAACATGAATTTTTATAAAACGTGAGTACAATACTTAGTGAGTGAACAAGGAAGGGAACAAGCAACAATTAGGGAGAATTTAAAATCATGAAGCACTTGTTTCAAAACAATGCAATTTAGTTCATTCCTATTTAAAACCCCTCCAAACCCGAGAGTTTTTCGCTACAGCGAGTATGAATTTCACTGCAGTGAAAACAGAGCAACAAGAGAAACATTTTTCCTCACTCAACAAAAAGCCATCCTGCTAAACTAATAAAATCAACCTAAAATTCATGAAAATTCTCAAAGTACAATGTGTCAACTTTCATGTACATTACAACCATAAATCATTGTCCATCAATTTGTTATATCACACATATTTACATATGTATATATATATATATATATATATATATATATATATATATATATATACGTATATACCCATCATCATCATCTTACCAACCCATCATCATCACCACCAGCTCATGCGCACTCCCTACTAGCACATGGCTGGGTCATCACCGGGTTATGCGCACTCCCTACTCGCACATAACCGGGTCATCCTCGGCTTATGCGCACTCCCTACTCGCATATAGCCGAGTCAACATAATTACACAACATTATATTCAAGCATATATGTATATAAGCATAAAGCAGCCACATAGAAATCCATAATAACCACATTTCATAACATAAACCTTTTCTCAAAAGCTTGTTCCCAAGACATTCATTTTCATGAAAAATTGCATAAAATCATTTAAACACTTTGTTCAAAACAGTTATATTCCCAAAACAATTTTGATAGGCAGTCCACTCACAAGTGTCGAAAATCCGAATTTCGGGTGAACTCAGACTAATAGTCCTCAGGCGCAATTCCTTTGCCTTTTCCGGACGTCTCACCACCTTGACAAATAACAAAGTCGAGGAATTTACTATATTGTCCCTAAATTGATATAAATTAATTTAAATTACTAATGCTTGATATGTAAATGCAAAAATACGTCCGATTACCGTTTAATCACGGTATCGATTAAATTCGACCGATCATCCGATTAATCGGTGATTGTGTCCAATTCACCTCCAAATTAATTCATTTCTCCTCTAATACCTTAATTTACCACATACATTTAAATAAAACCAAATTCAGCATTAGAACCCTCACAGTTCCTTATAGAAAAATTTAGTCATTTGGTGCACTAGCATCGAATTTTTTCTACATAACCGTTTCACCTTAATTCATCATTTTCCAAGCCATTTTCCTTGAAATAAAAATAATCTCCCATTGATATTCAGCCCTCATGGTTCGGCCAACAAGGAACCCTAGAGAAATTGAACATTTCTTTTGTGTTTTTGTTCATAACCATTCTTAACTATCCCTAAACACTAACATAGTCTAAAATCAAATTATTCCAACAATAATTCCTCTTCCATACCCATTTTTCAGAATTGAATTCATCATGATAACTCAATATTCAACCATGAAAATCAAGAACAAAAGCATGGGTAAGCTAGGTATCAAGGAGAATTCAAGAAATTTTAACTTACCTAGCTTGTTTCCTTGATTTCTTCACTTTTTCTTTGAATTTCTACCTAGGTTTTCTTGTTTTTCCTTTTGTTCTTCCTTTTTTCTTGTTGCTGGATGCCTAGGCCGAATATGGTGAGGGAATTGGGGATTTAATGGGCTGATTTCTATAAAAAATAATAAAATAATCAAGCATGCCATGTGTCACATGCTTATTGGCCTAATTTTTAACTTTTTGACTTTTTCTTCTTAATTTTCCATCACAAATATTCTGGTATTTATCCAATCCTACCACAATTAAAATCCCTTGGTCTTGACAAGTGCTGGGGTGAAATATTTACCAATTTGCCCTCGAGACGGAAAAATTATGATTTTACCCCTATATTCTGAAATGTACCGAAATCTCATTATTTCTACTTTTCAACCCAAAATAACACTAATATTGATCAATATTAACCAAATGGGGCAAAAAAATATTTTATAAAAATTCCCGTTTAGTCCTCTAGTGGCAAAATTATCATTTTACCCTTGTGCTCCAAAAATACCGGGAATCAAAATTTTTCACTACTAAACATCATTTTATGCTCCAATAATCATAATTATATTTCATATAATTATTCTTGGTCAAATGTGATCAAATATTGGCTAAAAATCTCCATTTTATCATTAAATGGTAAAATGACCGTTTTGTCCCTAATTGGTCAATTTTCTGATGGACTCCAAACTGAACCTTGAACTCCAAATCCCTATTCCAAGCAATTCTGTGGGTTTTAAAATTTTCAAATTCCTCTTAGAATTTCTATTTGAACTAGTTCAAAGCTCGATTTAACTTAGTTGTACCACTCGGTACAATACCGTCTTTTAATTGAGCTTGACAAGGTCTCACACTGGTCATATTCTTACCTCGGTTGGAGAGGCGAGTAGGGTAACTCCCGAAGTATAACTTTTAGAGTTCACTTCACGCCAAACCCCCACGTGAGGGCGAACTCAGCCAATGCCAAGGAACGACTATATTTTAAAAATAAAAAACATGATTTATGAGTACATAACTTTTTAATATCCTTGGCGGACTCAGTTTGGTATAGCCTGCAGCCAAGGTATCCCTGATGACTCAGTATGATGATGATTTTGGCACGAGTCAAAGTTTTAAGAAATTCATAAGCCATGTTAATTACTTGATTTATATGAATTGATTTTATTTAATTGAAATGAGTTTGAAAGGTGATGAATTTCAGTATGTTAAACTGTTTTATCTGTCTCTATTTACTCAACTTTAGATGGTTTAGATGGTATCTGTTTACTCACTGAGATTTTATAATCTCACCACCCTCTTTTTCAACTATTTCAGGCTCGAGGTAGCCTGTGGATAGCAAATATCGTCAAGGATTTTAGTCGGCTTTACTACAAAAATTGTAGGTTTACTGCCTTTGTGCACTTTTGTTCCTTGTGGGCCCACGAGTCATTGTAAAGTAAATTTCATATCTCGGTTATCTATATTATAGTACATAAGAATTTATTTAGCTTTTACATTATAAAAATTATTTACCGATGACTCTATAAATATTGTTTTACAAGAAATTAGAATATTTTATTTAATATTTTTATTTTATTCAAATAGTTGCAATATCATTTTTAATAAATGTTTTAGACACCCAAATTTATTTTAAATCATGAAATATGTGTTTTCCACTCATCTACTACATCTTTAGTTGGGTTTGGAAAATTTTGAGGAAAAATGACAAAAACACCCCTGTGAGGCGAAAATTATTTTTCCACGGTTTTGAAAGGGAAAAAGCTTAAAATTCTTTAAAAATGATGTTTGGCAATGATTTCTCATAGGAGATATGAAAAAAAAAATTGTACTAAAGCCTTACGGGGTTCTGGTTGGCACTCCGAGTAACGAATGTCTACCGAGATGTCGCGACGGTTGTCTTTGGCTCGAGGGGAGTACCTGGTCGTGGCACTACATGTCAAACGAAAAATGTTTTTTTAGGACAAAGGGTTCATTTCAAAAACTAATGGACGTTCGCGTAAGTTCTATTAAAACTTAGAGGGGTATGGCTATTTTACCCTTAATTTTAGATAACTTTTTGTATGATTATATTTATATCAATAACATTAATGTCTTAATAAAGTGTATTTTAATTTTTATTCTTTGATGCTTGATGATTAAATCTAAGTCATTTATTAATACATAAGTATAGAAAAAATGTGAGAGTGAATATGTAACACCCTGTACTTTGATATGGTGGCTAACAAAGCTTATCGGATTGAAATTGAGGTTAATTAGAATGTTTAAGAGTGATGAAGGGTGAAAGGACTAATTTGAAATAAAATATTTTGCACGCGAGGAAATAGTAATTAAATAATCATATCTTTATTGAGGATGAATTAGTGAGTTAAAAGGTGATTTGGAAGTGAACCGGGGAATAATAAGACATTCTGGGACCCAAGAAGATAAGTGGAGAATTTTAGAATAAAATAATATTAAAATATTAACATTTTAACTGTTATCGAAATTAGTCATGAAGGAGGATTATATGACTAATCTAAACGGGGGAGAAGAAATAAGAAAGAATTTTGAAGAAAAACGGAATTAATAGGGCTCGTGTGCCTTTATTAAACAGAGCAAGCGCAGGTAAATATATATTTAAATATTATGGTGACACCTTGGTGAAGTGTAACTTGGATATTTTGATTTTACTCGTGTAAAGGAAGAAAAATAGAAGGAAATTGAAATTTAAAATGTGTTGGAAGGACCAAGTTGTAAAAGATGAAAGTTTGGATGGTTACACGATAAATAAAGAAAAGTTTGAGGACTTATGTGCAATTTTAATAGTTGGAGGCCAATGGAGATCAATTAGTTAAGGAATGCTAGATTATGTGGAATATGAGACATGCATGTGAAATTCATTATTTCATGCAAATCATTGCATGCAAGAAAGGAGGAAGTTAGTGGGAAACATTTGGGACCCCACCATGTGAAAGTTGACAAGAGAAAAAGAATAAAAAGATATTTAATTGGAGAAAACCATGGTTTGGCAAAGATAGCCCCATGGTAAACAAGTAAGAAAGGTGACGTGATTTCAAAAGAAAAAGGCATAAATATAATATTTAATAGAAAGAAAACAAAGAAAGGAAATTGCATGGCATGACATGTGATTAAAGGAAAAATAAGGAAAAGAAAATAATAGAAAAAGGAAAGTAACCTTGGGCAATCCACCCATGAAGGAGAAAATGAGGATGAAAGCCATTTTCAAGGCTTGGCCTTGAGAAGTCGGCCCATAACTAAGAAGAAAGAGAAAGGAGAGGAAAGAAAGAAGAAAAGAGAAAGGAAAGACAAGAAAGAAAGAAAGAAAAAGAGAGAAAGGAAGGAAAGGCTCAGTTTTGCACAAAACCAAGAGGAACCGTGAGATTTCCTCCCTCATCTTGTAGATTTATGTTCTTGTTTCAGTCAAAGAACTTTCAGTACTTAAGAGAGAAGCCGTGGAGAGTCAATGGAGGTATAAAGCTTGATTTTCTGATTCAAGCAAGGAAAAGTAAGGATTTTTGTTTTTAGCTTGAGTAATCCTTGAAAATGAGTTGGTGACTAAGAGAAATGTCTTGTGGTAGCAAAGATCAGCTTGATTGGAGGAAAATTGGTGACATGCAAGCCACCAAACCCACGGGTGCTGTCACAGCCTAATTTCTAGGCTATGACCGGCACAAGGCCCCAATGGGCACAACCCACTAAGCCCAAGCAAGCTTATTTATGAAATTCTATTTCATCATTCCCACCATCATTTCTAACCATAAATCTTTATTTTCAACTATACGTATTTCGATAATAAACAAGGCAACCGAATATTTATATTTGTACTAATCCAAAATATTGTCATTCATTGCCATCTCATAATGGCATCATCATATCATATATACATCTATTGTTTGTAGCCTAAATCTTAGCGATTTACATCGAGTGTAAATCCACATGCAAAATTCTTGACGACCAGCGGAGTGACTTGGGTAAGGGCACAGCTACTGAATGCCATATACCTACCAAGGGGTGAATACGAGTGGTCTCCTTAATCTCAATCCCAACTAGCTACGGATTTGAAAACATGCAATTTTAAAGAGTGAATATAAACTCAATGAGTGAACATAAGAAGGGAACAAGCAACCATAAGGAATATTTTAGAAAACGTGATGTACTTACGATAAAACCATGCAATTTAGTCTAATTTTTGGTTAAAACTTGTCACGACCCAAATTTCAGGCCATGACTAGTGCAAAGGCCCAATGAACGTAGTCCACTAAGCCCAAGCAAGCCTATCTATTTATCCTACTCATCATTCCATCAAATATTCCTAAGTCACATTTCATAACTTTGAATCAAAATAATGATAGACATTGCCAAATCGTACTGTCATTACTCATTTAAAATATACATACATGTATACAACATGTATTCTAATAATTTACATTAAGTTTGTCTATACATATCAAAAGGAGACTCGATGTCTAGTGGAGAAACTCGACAAATGTACAGCTACTAAATGATGAGACACCTACCAATAGTTGAGTCTACAAGGGCACCTCGACCTAGTTACCAACAGTCTCGTGATTTGAAAACATGAAGTTGAAAATGGTGAGTATAAACCCAATGAGTGAACAAGAAAGGGAACAAGCAACAATAAGGAAATATTTAAAATCATGATGCACTTGTTTAAAATAATAAAATTTAGTTTCGTTCACATTAAAACCCCTCATTAAACCCTTAAATAATTAATCATTTGAAATCATGAACCCATACATAACAAACAATTTGAAAAATGAAAGCTTCAATGATACACAAGCAAGTCAAATGCGACAACGAATCTTCGCTACAACGAATCTTCGCGACGTTGGGACTTAAGTTAGTAGCAGAACGAGGGTTTCTCAACTGGCTGAGGGTTTATCACCAAACCTCCTCATTTTAAACTTAAATCATTTATTCCATAATGTTTGAAATCAATGCTCAAATATGGTAGCAAAGAAGTGGAAAATAGGGCAACAATTAATCAAGATGTGAGACCAAATAGAAAGTTTTTCGCTGCAGAGAGAATGAATCTCGCTACAACGAAATTCCTGCCCCAAGACAGAAACTTTCTCACTATAACGAGTTTCCAGCCAAGCAACCTCCAAAAACTTGAGAGTTTCTCACTGCAGTGAAAATGAATTTTGCTGTAGCGAGACACAGAGCACTAAGAAAAAGGTTTCCCTTTACTCAATAAAAGGTCATCCTGCTAAACCAACAAAATCAACATAAAACACATGAAAATTCCCAAAGTGCAATGTATCAAATTTCACATATATGTCAATCATATATCATATTCATGAGCTTTCATTTCATAAGTATAGATATGCATAATTACATAGATAAACATCAATATCATCATAATCACGCCTGGCTCATGTACATCCCCCCACAATGTGCACATAACCGGCCCCATCATGTGCATCCCCCCACATCGTGCACACGAGCACTATCATCATCAATCTCTCACGCCACCATCATCACCGGCATGTGCATCCCCCACATCGTGCACATGTCACGCCCTTTTTGTGGAGAAGGGCAGGACAACCCTATGGCAAAGGCTTGAGGCTCGAGAGTGGGAGAGCCAGCTCGAAGATGGGAGAGTAACAAGGGTTGGAACCCCAATTTGGTGCCCAGAAGCATGAGACATCGGCACCCATGGGTGGGTGAGCGCATAGGCCAACTATCAGACTGGGCGCTCGAGCCAGCATATAGGCAGTGTGCGCGGGCCAGTACAAAGATGGGGTGCGCAGGCACGTAGGAAAATGGCACGTAGCAGAGTTGGCAGACTAGTGCGCAGCGAGTGCTCACGAACTGCCCAGGCAGTCTACTAGAAGCGCGGGAAGCACTGGCCAGCTCGAGGCTTACTGGGTAACCATTGCCTACCATTGGCAACAGTGCCAGGAGCACTTCAGAGGGGCCCAACAGAGTTTGAAATAGCCCTTAGCCGTTAGGAACTGCTTTGTAACGGCTCCAAGGGGTTCTAGGCTATATAAACCCTTTGAGCCCCCATATTTGGGACTAATGACTCTTGTATTGGAAATTCTATCAATAAAAGCTCTTTCTTTGTTTTCTCAACTCTCTTGTGCTTGCCATATTTGATCCTAACTAGCTCACTTGAGAAGGTTGCTAGCCTTGCTAACCCCCCCTTTAGCGAGGCAAAGGCTAGGCTGCACAGGTCAAGAGAAAACCCTCGTGACACTTGGTATCAGAGCGACAATGGCAAACACGAGGTTTGGAGTGGGAACCGAGGGTGTTGCTTCCACCCCCGATACAAAGGAGACATGTTCGGGTAGGGTGAAGAGGAAATCCACCTTGAGGGACCTTCTCGTTGGGTAGAGTCTAGGCTGACCCACTAAGAAGAACGTGTGGTAGAGTTGGCTAACCGTTGTGAGGCGAGTGAGGCTCGGACGGATGGGTGAGAGGAGTAAATGGTCGAGCTACGAGAGAAGCTGCAGGCCGCACTTAACGAGACCCTCGAGGCACTAACCGAACATGATGCTAGGTGAGAGGCTGAGGTTGAGCAGCTGCGACCCGAGATGAGCGAGCTAAAGCTCTAGCTCGAAGCGTGCAAAGCACTCCTTGGTGGAGGAATGCTGGCCATACAGTCGACTAGCAAGGTGGACGTCCCCAAACCAAAGGAGTTTAAGAGCCAGTGGAGTGCCCAAGACATCGACAACTTTGTGTGGGGGATGGAGCAATACTTCCGAGCCACCAACATTGCCGATGAGGGTAAGAAAATTAACACTACCTCGATGTATCTTACTGATTTGGCATGTTTGTGGTGGCGCAAGAGGTGTGACGAGAGGCACGGTGGAGTTGCCATCTCGACGTGGGCTGACTTTGTGCTGGAGCTGAAAGCACAATTCTATCCCGAGTATGCGCAAGATGAGGCACGGGAAAAATTAAGCCACCTAACTCAGCAAGTGGGAGTTCGGGAGTATGTGAAGGAGTTCACCGAACTCATGCTGCAAATCAAGGACCTAGGCGAGCTGGAGGCCTTGTTCTGCTTCCTCAATGGACTGAGGCCGTGGGTGAGACAAGAGCTTCAACGTCGCGGGGTCCAAGACATCATTGCTGTGATGGCTGCTACAGAGTCCTTGATCGAGTTTTGTAAGGGGGATGAGGAAAAAGTTACCGAGAAAGGCAAGGCCAAGGTGAAGGCCAATGCCAAGGGGCACTACCAGCGGGCAAGGTAGCACGTGGGGTGCTGAACAAGGTAGCCATGCGGAGAACAAGGGTAAGAGACCCCTAACATGTTTTCTATGTGACGGGCCACACTTGGTCCGAGATTGCCCCAAGAGGGCCAAGCTGTCTAACATCACCCAAGAGGAGGGAAATAAGGGGCAGCAGCAGTGAGATTTCTTTAGATTGGGCACCATGATGCTGGCGGCACCGAGACAACACAAGTAGAGCCGCAGCAAGGGCCTGATGTTTATGGACATAACTATGGCGGGCAAAAAGTTGAATATGCTTGTTGACACGGGCGTAAGCTATCTGTTTGTCTCTGCCAAGACAACAAAGATGCTGTGGCTGGACACCAAGGCAGAGGCAGCGTGCATCAAGACTGTCAACAGCAAGGAGATCCCCACCATTGGTACCTCAAGTAGCGTGGATGTGCGGCTAGGTGAGTGGGTCGGTAAAGAAATTATTGAGGTCATTCCTTTGGATGATTATGACTTTGTGATTGGGGTAGATTTCCTTGACCGAATAAATGGCATGCTTGTCTCATTCTTGAGCTGCATTGTGATTCTTAACCCTCCACGTGAATGTGTGGTACCGGTGAGGTGCTGGTAGCAACCCTCGACCAAGACACTTAGCACCATATAGCTAACGGATGGTGTGCACAAGGGCGAGGAGACTTTTGTAGACACATTGTCCTTGAACGAGGATGAGCTGAGCAAGGCTGCACCCATGCCCAGCAAGGTAGCGGGTGTGCTGGACCAGAATGCGAAAGTCGTGCTAGCCAAGTTGCCAAGCTCCTTGCCACCCGAGCACGAGGTGGACCACAAGATCGAGCTTGTGCCAGGTGCGCAGCCACCCGCAAGGGCACTTTATCGAATGGCACCGCCAGAGCTAGCTAAATTACGCCGGTAGCTTACAGAGTTGATAGAGGCAGGCTTCATTCAGTCGAGTAAGGCACCCTATGGGGTGTTTGTTCTCTTCCAACGAAAGCACGATGGGACACTGCTGCTGTGCATCGACTACCGAGCACTCAACTAGCTGACCATCCAAAATTGCTATTCGATCCCCAACATCTTCGAGCTGTTCAACCAACTAAGCGAGGCCCGAGTCTTCTCCAAACTTGACTTACGGTCTGGGTACTACCAAGTAAGGATTACGGAGGGGGACCAAGAAAAGATTGCTTGCATGACGCGCTACGACAGCTTCGAGTTCCTAGCCATGCCCTTCGGCCTAACCAACGCCCCCGCGACGTTTTGCAATCTTATGAACAAGGTATTATCATCATTCCTTGACAAGTTTGTGGTCGTGTACCTTGTTGACATTGTCGTTTATAGCAAGACCATAGCAGAACATGTGGGGCATTTAAGGGCTATGTTTGAGTGCCTAAGGCAGCACCAGCAGTATGTCAAGCAGGAGAACTACTGCTTTGCCCAGCCGAAGATCCCATTCCTCAGCCATATCATTAGGGAAGGCCAAATTAGGATGGATGCGGCCAAGGTCTGAGCTATCAATGAGTGGGAGAAGCCCACTAAGGTGACCGAGTTGCGGAGTTTCTTGAAGCTTGTGAACTACTACTGCAAGTTCATGCGGGGCTACCTAGCATCACAGCACCCTTGACTGACTTGCTGCTCAAAGACCGCACTTGGCGATGGGGTCCCTATTGTGAGCTGGCGTTCCAAAAAGTGAAGCAGGCCATGATCGAGGAGCTTATGTTATGCTTGCTACACCCGAATATGCTGTATGAGGTACACACTAATGCGTCGAACTATGCTATGGGTAGGGTACTCATGTAGCAAGGCCACCTAGTGGCATACGAGAGTCGAAAGCTCAATAACACCTAGCGGTGCTACACGGCTCAAGAAAAAGAGATGACGGCAATAGTGCACTGCTTGAGGGTATGGCGACACTACTTCCTTAGGGCGCGGTTCACTGTTAAGACGGACAACATAGCCAACAGCTTCTTCCAAACCCAAAAAAAGCTGACCCCCAAGCATGCTAGGTGGCAGGTGTACTTGGCGAAATTTGACTTCACCATGGAGTACAAGCCGGGTGCAACCAATTGAGTTGCTAATGCACTAAGCCGTAAGGCAGAACTGGTAGCCATTAGTCAGGTGAAGGATGAGTTGTTGGCCAAGATTCATAAGGGGCTTGCGGGAGAAACCATTACACAGGCCATCATCGAGTAGACCAAAGAAGGCAAGACGCGACGGTTTGGATTGATGGGGACCTTC
The DNA here is from genome assembly GCF_053813885.1 of Theobroma cacao. NCBI lineage: Eukaryota > Viridiplantae > Streptophyta > Magnoliopsida > Malvales > Malvaceae > Theobroma > Theobroma cacao. Next base: position 14,866,201 of record NC_142640.1, read on the forward strand.
TCATGACCAAAGGAACCAGAGTCTATGTGCCAAAGATCGAGGGGCTACGCAAGGAGATCATGTAGGAGCACCATGACTCCTTGTAGGCGGGACACCCAGGTGTTGAGCGGACAGAGGCACTGATCGTGGCACACTACTATTGGCCCAAGCTGTCCGAAGATGTCGAGGCCTATGTGCAGACATGCTTAGCCTGCCAGTAGGACAAAGGTGAGTAGCAGCAGCCAGCGGGCCTGCTTGAGCCACTAGAACTATCCGACCGACCATGGCAGTCCGTATCCTTAGATTTTATCACTAACCTGACTACAACTAACGGGTTTGGTGCTATAATGGTTGTGGTAAACAAGTTTAGCAAGTATGGGACCTTTGTGCTGGTCACAAGAGAGTGCCCAATTGAAGAGGCAGCCCAAGCATTCATGGCGCATGTGGTCAAGTTGTGGGGCTTATTAGAGAGCCTAGTGAGCGATAGGGATTGGCGCTTCACGGGCAAGTTCTAGACCAAGCTATTCAAGCTACTAGGGTCCAAGCTCCACTTTTCGACCAGCTTCCACCCGTAGATAGATGGGCAGACAGAACAGGTAAACCACCTGTTGGAGATCTACCTTTGGCACTTTGTCTGCAACACCTAGTTGGATTGGGCTAAGTTGTTGGACGTTGCACAGTTCAGCTACAACCTGCAGCAGTGAGAGTCGACCGGGAAGAGCCCATTTGAGCTAGTGACAGGGCAACAAACAATGACCCTAAGGGCCTTAGTCAGTAGTTATACAGGACTAACACCAGTAGCTTTCCGATATGCCCAAGATTGGCACACGCAGCGGAACTTGGCCAAAGCGAGCCTTTAGCGTACCACCCAGAAATATAAGAAGTGGACAGATAGGCACCGACGGGACGTGAACTTCAACGTGGGAGACTTGGTGTTAGTGAAGCTTCACTTGGTTCTTCATCACTCGAAGCTACACAAAGGGCTGGTTCGGAGGTACGAGGGGCCCTTCAACATTGAGAAGAAGGTGGGTCGTGCAGTGTATAAGTTAGAGATGCCACCTAAGCATAAGGTGCATTCAATCTTCCATGTGAGCATGCTCAAGCCATACCATGTGGACCCTGATGACCTGAGCAGGAACCGCAGCGAGCGTCATCCCATGGAGTAAAAGGCCTCGTATGAGCGGGAGGTCGAACAGATTTTGGCTGAGAGGGTTCTAAGGAGGAAACACCACTGGCCACAACATCAATACCTGGTCCAGTGGAAGGGACTGCAAGCGAGTGAGACTAGCTGGGAGTCGACCCAAACGTTGTGGTAATTCGAGGACCTGGTGGAGCAGTTCCACGACCAGCAGGCAATGAGGGTGTTGTCGAAATAGTTGGGGGAGAGTGCCATGCCCCTTTTGTGGAGGAGGGTGAGACAGTCTGATGGCAAGGGCTTGAGGCTCGAGAATGGGCAAGCCAGCTAGAAGATGGGCAAGTAATGAGGGCTGAAACCCTAATTTGGTGCCAATGAGCTTGAGACATCGACATCCATGGGAGGGTGAGTGCGCAGGCCAACTATCAGACTGGGCGCGTGGGCTAACAGATAGGCAGTATGCACGGGCCAGTACTCAGACGGTGTGCACAGGAGCTTAGGAAAATGGCGCGCAGTAAAGCTGGTAGACTGACGCCTAGCATATGTGTGCGAACTGCCTAGACAGTCTGCTAGAAGTGTAGGAAGCACTGGCCAGCTCGAGGCTTGGGGGGCAACTGTTGCCTACTGTTGGCAATAGTGCTAGGAGCATGTCAGAGGGGCCCAACTGAGTTCAAAACAGCCCATAGCCGTTGGGAACTGCTTTGTAACAGCTCCAAGGGTTCCTAGGCTATATAAACCCCTTGAGCCCCCACATTTGGGACTAATGACTCTTGTATTGAAAATTCTATCAATAAAAGCTCTCTCTTTGTTCTCTCAACTCTCTTGTTCTTGCCATATTCGATCTTAACTAGCTAACTTGAGAAGGCTACTAGCCTTTCTAACCCCCTTTAGCAAGGCAAAGGCTAGGCCGCACGGGTCAAGAGAAAGCCCACGTGACACACACACACACACACACATATATATATATATATATCATCATAATGCAATAGTGCATGAATCCATAGCAATCACATATCACAACATAAAACCATTTAGCAAAAGCTTGTTCCCAAGGCATTTGTTTTTATGAAAAACTTGATAATTCATTCAAATGTGTGGTAAATACATTATATTCCCCAAAACAAGTTTTCAAAGCAGTTCACTCACTGGTATATTGTTGAGCCTTTAGCTGACTCTAATTCCCCTAATGATCCAATTTGGGTGATGGGGCTTCGCTAGAACCTGCCATCAAATTAACATTACCTTAGTGTCAATTCATACTCATAAACCCTAAAAGCTATCCCTTAGCAAGCTTTCAATTGCTACTTTAAATGGCTATTTATGTTAAATATCTTAATCACTATAAAATGAATGAACATCCTTAATAATAAAACAGCTCATAATCCCAATTACTAGCTATTATCCGCAGTTAAAAAAAAACAAGCTTAGTTCATCACTCACCCTCGGGTTTCTTTGTAGTTGAATTCTCTTCTAATAGCTTTCAAACAAATAGGGTAATTCTTTCTTTCTCTCTCTAGAATGCCTAACTATTGAGAGAAAGTATGGAAATAAAATTTATCAAGGGTTTTGAAGTGAAAGAGTGAAAGAATACAAGTATTAGTCAAAAGGGCACAAAGGTATGAAAATTAAAGCTAGAGAGAGAAAATTATGCAAGCTCCATATCAAGCTTCCATGGAGGTTAGAAGTAACGTGAATTGAGAAGAGAAGAAGAAGAAGAAGCTGCTAGAATTTCAAGAAGTTGCTGGAAGGAGAAGATATTTATAGCTCAAATTTATCCATTCCCTTGAAATTACGAAAATGCTCTTGACTAGTTAGCTTGTTCTCATGCAACCCTTTGTTCAATCTTTTTACTCTTTTAATACTGAGATGAAGTCCATAATGGTCTAGACATGCTCGGGTTTGTGAAACTTTTAAAAGTTTAGACTCGGGGTGCAAAATGACCATTTTGCCCCTATTGTGAAAATTATTGTCATTTCTAGTTTTCTTCGTGTTTTCGTCATTACACATCATTTATGCGGTCTTATGCCTATTTAGACCTTAAAATATCATAAAACTTTCTTTTGGAAGCTTATTAGAGAAAATGACGAAACTACCCCTGGCCTGTGTTATTGTGTCTATGCCTAGTTACAAACCTATAGAGGTTGAGGTCTCACAAAACCCCTTATATCAAACTTTGAATGTTTAAACCCTTAGAGTTACAAGATCCATGACAAATCATGAAGTTAAATAGAATGAACAATTTCAGTAATGACTAAGGAAGACAAGCAAATAGAGGGTTTTCTCGCTACAGCGATAAGGCATTCTTGGTTTGCATATGTTTCGGTTTTTCAATCATATCTCCCACTAAAAAAGTCCAATTGACATGATTTTTAGGTCATTCGAAAGCTAAGAGGCTGGGATACAACTTTTATGTTTAACCACTTTGCCCAGTTCTGATCGAAAGATGGTCAAAATATTTGTCAATGTGAAAGCACTGCACCAAAATTTTGGAACCACCTGAGAGTTTCTCGCTGCAACGAAATTCAGAGCATGGGTTAAGGCTGCCTACCCGCGAGTTTCTCACTACAACGAAACTGAATCTTGCTATAGCGAGAAACAGGGCAATTTAGTTGAAGGGGTCTTGTTACATCAAAAAGCCATTTTCTTGCTGAAATGAAAGGCAATTTGGGAGCAATTAACAATGCCAACATACAAAATCACAAATATTTTCATAAACTTTCTATAACACATATATATATACCTACATCATCATGCATATCATCCCGCCACACTCAACTCATGTGTACTCCCTAAACGCACAATGCAATATCATCATCATGTGCACTCCCTACTCGCACATAGCAGGGTCGTCATCAGCTCATGTGCACTCCCACACCGCACATAACTAGGTCATTGTGCACTCCCACACCGCACATAGCTGAATCATCATCAGCTCATGTGCACTCCCACACCACACATAGCTAGGTCATCATTATCACACAAAAGGAGCATCCAAAGCATAATATACATATCAATATAATGTGATAATGCATGAACTATTCATATTGCACATTTCACAAGATAGAAACATTTCATCAAGGGCTTGTTCCCCAAGTATATTTTTAAAACAAAAACAAATGAAACTTTCAAATGATTTATTTAAACATGTAGACACTTCTTAAAACATTTTGAAATGCAAGTTCACTCACCAATCTTTGTTGATGCTTTGATCAACTCTAACTTCTACTAATGCTCCGTATGGAGATGTGGAATCTCGTTGGAACCTATCACACCCAATAGCATCTCAATCACCCAAATTGGCATTAATATAATTCCAAAAGCTATTTTCTAACTCAAGTTTAGCTAGTTATTCCTAACTAGCTTCCAATCACCATTAAGTGGCTATTTATTTCACTACTCTAGTCACCCTAAAAATGAATAAACAACCTCAACAATAAAACACTCACAAATCCCATTGTTAGCCATTATCAACATCTTAAAAAAATCAATCTTAACTTATTACTCACCTTGGGGCTTTTGTAGTTGAAATCCTTTACAAGAACTTTTGAATTATTATAGAGAATTTCTCTCTCTCTTTCTCTAGAACGTCCAGCTAATGAGAGAAAGTGTTAAGGAAGGGCCCTTGAGGGTTATTGAGGTGTAACGATGGAAGAGCATGAAAAACCCTATGAAAAAGTGGGCAAAACATGAAATTTTGAGCTTTCTATGAGAAGTTATGGAGGATTCAAGGTTTCCTCCCATAGAAAATGAAGAAAATGTGAAATGCAGAGAAGGGCTACGATGAAAAAGAGAAGCTGCTAGAAGTTGCTGGAACTTAGATATTTATGCTTCACGGTAATCCAAATTTTCACTAAATTTATTAAAATGCCTTTAACAGGGTGGCTTTGTCTTCCTCCCATCCTTTGTGCAACGTTTTTACTCTTTTGACACTGAAACAAAGTCCATAATAGTCTAAAAATACTCGAGTTCATGAAAACATAAAAATTTAGACTCGAGATGCAAAATGACCATTTTGCCCATACTATGGAAATTATCAGTGTTTCTATCTTCTTCGTATATTTTATCATCATTCATATATTCCTTAGGCCTACTTAGACCTTAATAACATTGGAAAACTACTTCTAGGAGCTCACCATGAGAAATGATGAAATTACCCTTGGTTTGTGTTATCGCGTCTACTTCTAGTTACGAGTCTATGGAGGTCGTGGTTTCACAATACGAGGGTACTAGGTGTCATAGGTGCATAATGGGTTCAAGGTGAAAAAAAAACGATAAGCTTAACACTATGTTTTGAAGCCTACTGTTAATTGAATATTGTGAGGAATGATTGTGCAATTGTTGGCAGGTTGGTGAGTGGAATATTGTAAGAGCATTGAGGTTGCATGCAAGGTCAAATTCACCACAAAGGTAAGGCATGCAATGTGTAGTGTTAATGTGATGTCAAAGGTACGGTTAGAAGCAATTATGATAGTTGAAAGCTCGAAAAAATGTAATGTGTGGATATGTGTTGTTGTGAAAGGTTTAAAAGGTTGTGAATGTTGGTACGTATGAATGAATATTAATGTTATGCTTGGAGGCAATATGTAAATGTGAAGTGTAATGCATGTAAACTTTGAAAATGCTTGATGAAATTATATTTATAATTGCTGCCATATGTGAGGTTATTGGTGTGAAAATGATAGTTGAACTTGATGAAATCATTGGAAAAGATTAATATGTGTGCTAAAGTTATGAATAAGTTGCCAGTACTTATAATCCTAAGAATTACGTAAACAAAGGATATGAATAACCGTAGCAAAAATGTGTTAAGATGCAAGTTAGTAGAATGAGGATTCATGATTGAATGAGAAAGAGAAGTGGAAATGATATACACTAAATATATTGAGTTTAATTTTTTGCTAGGAAAGTTTGTCGTGGTGGCGTGCCGGACGAGGTAACGAGTGACCGACAAGTAGAAATAGCTAGATACGCACCCAAATCAATAGCGATGAAGCGTCCTGCTATTGTAAGGTGTGTAGGGGGTGTCGATTTCCAAACTTCCATAATATATATATATATATATGTGATGATTTATTTTGAATGCAAATTTATGGAAAGCATGAGCTAGTAGAATCTTAGGTATTTTATGGATGCAAGTTGTTTTGAAAGCTAGCTTGAATATGCCTATAGATAATCTATATATGTAAAGTGTTTTAGAAATCGAGAAGTAAGCCTTTTTAGGATGTTTGCATCAAAATTCATGTCTTGTGTTTTTGTCTGATCTACATAGCTAAATGCTTTTGTTAAGATGATTTAAATACAAGTTTCGAGCACTAGTTTTATTCGACTTTTGTACACGTGTTTATACCATGCCAATTAATGAGAAATGCAATTTGACGAGTTATCAAACCTTGATTTCAAATGATTTAAAGGAAAAAGTCTCAAAAAACTTGATTTGGTTTTGAAAATGATTTTGACAAATCCAGAGTGTCGAGAGTAGGCCAGATGTCACTTCGGTTAAGTGTTACCCTTGTGCACAAGTGAGCTCTAGTTAGAGAACCTTTGGGTCACCGATAGGCTATTAGACATAGCTGGGGCCATGGTTTGTGATATGCATGGAAAGGCCATGAGTTGTTATATGTCATGACCCGGTACTCCCCTCGAGCCCTTAACAACCATCGCAACGTCCCGATAGACATTCATTGCCAAGAATGCCAACTGGAACCTCGCAAGGCTTTAATATAAGTTTTTGTACCTCCCCTGTGAGCAACAGTTGTTAAGAATCATGCTTTGAGAGACTATAAACTATTTCCAAATCAAAATAATAAAAAAATAATTTTTCTCTTAGAGGGGCATTTTGGTCATTTTTCCTCTAATATCTCGAAACTAGCTAAGGAAAACACATATTTCATAATCAAAAATAAGTTTAGATGTGTAAAACATTCATTTAAAGCAAAACTATAACTATTTGAATATAATAAAAATATTCTATTTTCTTATAAAACAATATTTATAGAGTTCCTGATAAATAATTTTTGTAGCGTAAAAGCTAAATAAATTCATACATATTGTAATACAGATAACCAAAGTGTAAAATTTAATTTACAGTGACACATGGGCCCACGAACGACCAAAAGTATCAAAAGCGGTAAACCTACAATTTTTTAGGATGCCAGTCCAACTGTAGCCCTCAACAAAGTGAGCTATCTACCGACTATCCTAAGCTTGAAATGGGTGGAAATGAGGGTGATGAGATTATATAATCCTAGTGAGTAAACAAATACCATCTAAAATATCTAAAGTTGAGTAAATGGAGACAGGTAAAATAGTTTAACATACTGTAATTCATCACCTTTCAACTCATTTCAACCAAATAAAATCAATTCATATAAATTGAGTAATCAACATGGCTTATGAATTTCTTAAAACTTTGGCTCGTGTCAAAATCATTCTCATACTCAGTTATCAGGGATACCTTGGCCGAGAGATATCCCAATCGAGTCTGCCTAGGTTGTTAAAAAGTTATGTACGCATAAAAAAAGTTTTTATTTTAAAAACATAGCCGTTCCTTGGCATTGGCTGAGTTCACCCTCACGTGGTGGTTTAGCGTGAAGTGAACTCTAAAGTGTTAACCTCAAGAGTTATCCATCCTCGCCTTTCATACTGAGGTATGAATATAATAGGGTTCTCGTGCCCCCTCTAATAGGCTGGTCCACGGAACCCGTCCACTGCAGCAACTAATCAATAACCCACCAATGCAATAAAATTCAACAGCATGACATGACAATTTTATCATTATCCAGCCTATCAAGGCAAACAATAGTTTATACATTTTCAACACAAATACCAATTCAGCCATTCGTGCCAATATTGCCATAAGCCAATCAATTAGAACCATAAATTCACAATACATCAAATGGTCTCCAATTACTCTATTTTCAATGCCATCATTCAATTTCAAAGCAATTTATAAAATCATTTCATTTAAACACATTTTGTTTATAAAACATAAAGATTTACTATTTAAACTCATTTTTCATAAAATCACAAAATCAGATAAAAATCACTTTAGATAATTAAGATGATAGTAAGGTTACTCACTATTTAGGGAGTCGAATTTCGAGTACTCCGATTCTTGATCCTCATGTACTATCTCTTTAGTTTTGCTAGAATGCTCACCACCTAGACATAATGCACAATAAGCCATTTACTACATTTGTGCTAAATTGTTATAAAACCAATTCAGACTCTATACTAATGCATGAAATGGGATGTAAATTGTTTGGATTATCGTCTAAACACGGTGTTCTACACAAATTCAATTGTGTACCTAAATAAAACGGTATTGGCCTAATTCGATCTATCACCTGATTAATTACCTAATATGTCCAATTCAACTCCCAATAATTCCATTTTTCTCCCAATACTCCAAATCATCAAACACAAATTAAATAACTTGAAATATGACAAAATTATCTTCACATTTTTTCTTGGAAAATTCGGCCATGGTGGGTGCATCAACACTATAATTTTTCAAGCTTGATTCTCACACCATAAATCACTAATTCGTAGCCAAATCACTTGAAATAAAATCAAAATCATTCTCAATATTCCACATGGAGAATTCGGCCAATGATCGGTGATGAAAGAACGTGAATTTTTCTTGCTTGATTTTCATGCTACACATCACTAATCAACTAAAAACACTAAAATATCTCAAAATTTAACCAAATAAATCATCAAATCTTCTCTCTCTAAATTCGGTCAGCCATGAATGCTTCATGATATCTTGTGATTCAACCATGGAAAATGCAAAAGAATGCATGGGAAAGGTAGATCACAAGTCAAAATCAAGAAATTTTACCTTTGATTGCTTGATTCCTTGAAATCCACCAATTTTCTCTTGAATTTTCACCCTAGGGTTCTTGTTCATTCTTTTCTTCCTTTGTTCTTACTTTGGCCGGCATATGAAGAGAAATGGGCTGATTTTGTGCTGATTTTAAGCCAAATAATAAATGGATGAAAATTTGACACATATCACCATTCCATTGGTCCATATGTCATACTCACCCATTAAGCAATCTCTCTCCACCACTTAAATTTCCTCAATTATCCATGATAATATTGGGTAAAATCCATGTGCTGAACAAGTGTTGGGTGGTGTAAAATTATAATTTTGCCCATGGGGTAACAAAATGACTATTTTACCCCTATGCTCGAAAAATGCCGAAATTAAAATTCTTCACTTCTCAAACTCAAATTATGTTCTAAATAGTCAATCTTGATCAAAAACGTTTTCCAACATTCCAATTTTAACCTCAGGTGGCAAAATGACCATTTTACCCCTAGGTCATGAAAATTCCAATTTGACTCCAAATCGGTCATCGAATTCTGAATCACCATTTTAAGTCATTCTGGGGTTTTAAATTCTCAATTTCATCTCAAAATCTCTATTTGGACTAGTTCGAGGCTTAATTCAACTTAATTATACCATTTGGTACATTACCGTCCTTTAACGATTTTCAAGGTACCCAAGTAAGCAAACATGCATTCTTATGTAGGAATGGCATAATAAACATATTGTAGAGCTGGGCTTGACATTATATGTGGCTAGGCCACAAGTGTTATTTGCAGTTGCAACCACTTGATTCTCAGATGTCAGCCAACATCATTGAGACTACCATGGCATGTGGGAATCCGGTGGAAGTGGTGCTCCCGGATTGTTATTACGTGGAAGTGGGTCCACGTGCTAGTATTATACTTTCCTACTCGAGAGCCTTGTGAGCTTTTTGACGTATACTCTTTTGCATGGTGGAGAGTTAAGATTTTCTCTGCAACTCCCCTTATTTGAATAAAAGCTTTCAGTGCTTATTTGATGATCATGAGCTGATTTATGTTGCTTTATAAATTGATTACTTTACTTGCCACACAACTTGGGAGCGTGCATACTTTTATACCGTCTCTCGTATTTTGACAGTAAGTGATTTTTTCTATGATTGAACTTGATTTTGCTACACTTGTTTTCAGTATCATTTTGCCAAGTGAAATATTGCACGATGATTTGACGACACCATTTTTACAAGGCACAAACACTTTATTTGTGATTTGATTTTTCTAAGATTATTACTTTTATTCTAGTTTTATCATTCAAAAGATCTTCTTTATGCTTGTTTTCCATCTACTCCCTACTCACGGAGCCGATGATCACTAAGTTTGTGAGACTCACCCCTTTATTTCCCTTTTGCAGATAATGTTCGACCTATCGTGTGTTCATCGGCACCTGTTATCTACTGCGGATAGGTAAAGGCATCTTGTAGCACTTTATTCTGAGTCACTCCGCTGCTGGAGGTCGAGTCGTTCGTAGTATAATGTATTTGTAAGTAGTGTCAGTGTAAGTGTACAATTGAATAATTATAGACTATAATGTAATCTTTATGGGTATGGTGAATAAAGGTTAAGATGGTTTATTACGATTATGTTTAATCCTTATTACAAAGAGATATATGGATCAAATAGTTTCACAAATTGATGGCATAACAACCAAAGATTCAACTAAGGCTTGTTTGGGATTTGGTGGGTTCTCCCATATGTCACGACCTGGAACCCCCCTCGAGCCCATGACAATCGCCGTGGCGTCCCAATTGACACTCATTACCCGAAATGCCAATCAGAACCCCGCAAGGCTTAGGTATCAGTTTCTTGCCTTTCTTGTGAGCAAACGTTGTTAAACATTCCGTTTTAAACAATTACTAGTCATTTCCGACTCAAGTAAATCAAAAGACAAAATTTATTTTATTTATTTATTTTTTTAAAAGGATTTATAGATAAATATTACTATTCAAAATATTGATTAAAATATAGCATTTTTATATAAAACAATATTTATAGAAACACGTGTAAGTAATCTTTTGTAACGTGAAAGTAAAATAAATTCATACATACAATAATTTACAAAGTTAAAATGTACAATAATAATTACAATGACAAGTGGCCCATAAATACACCAAGTGTTGGTGACAGTAATCTACTATTTGTGAGATAGAAGGGTCAACTGGAATCTTAGACAAAATCGAGTATCTACAAGCTACCACAAGCCTGAAATATTTGGAAAGGAGGTGGGTGAGATTTTGCAATCCTAATGAGTAAACAAACATTATTATAAATATCTAAAGGCGAGTAAAATGGAGGCAAGTTTAAACAACAAATCACAAACCATTTCATAAGGTTTTTAATTTATTTCTTAAACCATAAAATATTTGTAATTTACCAAAACAATTGTTAAGGCTTATGACTTTTATTAGAAATAGGGCTCAAGCCAAAAACTAGTCCTTGGGGATACCTTGGCCGAGGCATCTAACCGAGTCTGCCAAGGTTGTTAAGATATTTACATGTTAAACACATGTTAGTTTTGAAAACAAGCCGTTCCTTGGCGTTGGCCGAGTTACACATTCACGTGGGGGTTCGACGTGAAGTGAGCTCTAACACTACCCCGGGAGTTACCCTCCTCGCCTCTACAATCGGAGTAACTATGCAACCGGGTTTATCGTACCCCTCTAATAGGCAGTCTACGGAAACCCGTCACTGTAGTGACTAAACCCACCAATTTTAATAAAATTTCGATAGTATAACGTGGCTTTTATTTATTTATCCAGCCTGCATAGTAAAAGACAGCTTACATAAATTTCCAATGCAATTATAAAATATAGCCACATATACTCATATATCATAAGCCATTCATAGGAAAATATATTTTTCAAGACAATTGGCAGCCTCCAATTACTCAATTTCATGATCAAAAGTTTCTTATTTCAGATAATTAACACAATATATTTATTTGTCACATTTATTTCTAAAACATCAAAAGTCCCATTTTAATCTCATTTTCGTTTCATAAAATACATAAAGAGCATTTAAAAATAAACTCTAGATAATTTACAATAATAATAGGTTTACCCACAGTTTGTACAAATTAAATGCTTTCTAGGTGCCCCGATCACTGTTCGTTGGTTACGATTTCCTTGCCTTTACCGGAAGGCTCTCCTCCTAGACACATTGCAAAAATTACACAATTCACCACCTTGATGCTAAATCACTATATAATTGACTTAAATCCTATAGTAATGCATGGTATGAAATGCAATAGCCTAAAACGGCTTAAACGCGGTATTAATTTATTTTTGGCACTTTACTCGATAAATTGCTAACGCGCTCCATTTTAGCTCTAAATTGTCTCAATTTCTCTCCAACATTTCTAACTATTAAATCTCAGCCAATAACCCTCTAAAATCACCAAAATCAGTTCACTTTCCTCCTTGGAAAATTTGGTCAAAAATGGGACGTTAACTCGGTTAATTTTCCACTTTGTTTTCTATCACATTTAACCATTTTTCATCATTTTCTCTTCATTTCTCTTAGAATAAAAATCAGTTCATCATCATTGTACATCACTGAATATTCGGCCAAGGGTGGGTATTGTGAGAATTTCATGCTTTATTGCCCTATTTGATTTCTATACACATTTAACTAACTAAAACTACTAATGTAACTAAGAATCAAAACATAAAAATTTCAAAATCCTTCCCCTTGAAATTCGGCCAGCCCTTGGTATCACTTTTTGATCTCTCTCCACAGGCATGCTAAATGGAAACAAAGGCATAGGAAAGGTAGAAATCAAGCTAAAGTCGAAAAATCTTACAATTAGATGCGTAAACGAACGAAAAACACGAATTCCCCTTTGAATTTTCTAGGTTTCCTTTGGTTTTTCTCTTTTCTTCCTTTCCTCTCTATTTTCTCTCTTTTTTTCTCCTTATGGCCGACCATCACCTGATGTGGGGTTTAAATGGGCTGATTTTCCTTTAAAATAATATTAAATCATTAAAAAGTGCCATATATCACTTTCCCATTGGCTCGTTTTTAAAATTTCGTCCTTTAAACTTTAATTTTTTCAACACTTAAAATACCATAGTTATTCATACCAAAAATAAATATATCCTATGATTTTGACAAGTTTTGGGTGGTGAAAATTATAGTTTTACCCCGAGGTGACAAAATTACCGTTTTGCCCCTATGTTTCGAAAATTATCGGAATTGAAATTTTTCACTTCCTATCATTAAATTATATTCCAAATACTTAATCTTGGTCAAAAATTTCACTCTATGATCAAATTATTATCTTAGGTGGCAAAATGATGATTTTGCCCCTAAGCATCAAAATTTTCAATTTTTCCCCAAATGAACCCTCAAACTCCGAACAATCATTTTTAGTCATTCTTGGACTGTAAAATATTAAATTTCATCCTACGATTCCTATTTGAACTACTTCGAGGTTAAATCAACTCAAGTGTACCGTTAGGTATAATATCGGGTTTCATCTATTCTTAGGGGCTTTTCTAGCGTAATAACATGCTACTCAATGTATGTATGTCATGACATGTGTTTATAGGGTCAGATTTTACACCGTAAGTCTTAGACGCTGGTAATGATCGAGGAACAGCCGTTACAGAATACATGTAAGAAATGCCCACTTGATGGTAATAACTAGTTCATTCATATATATACATAGAAAAACAATATGAGTGCATTCATGTAATAAAATCCCTTAAAATATACTAATTTCGAAATTCGTTAATTCGGTTAACCAACTTCAAAGAATTTTAACCAAATTGAATCGACTTAACTGAACCTTTCAACTGATTTAACTAAAATCCATCAAATTAACTGAATTAAATTGATCGAATTTGTTAGTTAGTTTGGTTAATTCGAATTTGATCGAATTTTGCTCACCCTTAATTTAAGTTTAATTTTAAATTGTGCCTTTTGGGCTTTTAAAGCCTAAAGCTTGCTAGGCCACCATGTAAAGAAAAAAAAAAGAAAAAAAGTTGTGGTAGCCGCTTGACAAATTGCGATGGTAGCTAGCCAGCTCCCCCATTTTTCGTGCTATCTCTTTTCAAAGTGAACAAAAGGCAATTGTTAGTTGCCCAAAATTTTTGCTGTTCTCATTCACCAAGGCCGCATGGCCATTTTTTTCTTCCTGTTTGCTTCTATAAAGAAGAAAACGAGGTATGGGCATTAAATGCTTTGTGAGGCAATTGGATTTGGTGATCAATAAGTCTCTACCAACCACAAATTTAAGAATATCTAGGATTTGGACCCATCCTTTCATTATAACAAGTAGAAAGGGACACTACAATATTTTCTACCTCTAGTTGCAAAAAAAAATTGTAGCCATAGGTGAAAAATTGGTTGCATTTGGTTAAAGCTACATTTAAAAAAGTATAACCTTAGCCAATGTATGGAAGAGTTTAGCTACTTTTTTTAAGAGATTTTGGAGCAAAATTAATATGCAGTCATATACTATATGGCTGCACTCTAAAATGTATGGTAGCGTTCAAAATATGTAGTTAAAAAGTGTATTATAACAACATATACTACATTTCAATATGCTACAAAAAGGTGCAAACTTTATAAAATTTACAACAACCTATAACGTATAAACCATGCAAATTTTACAAAATTTACAATAAATATTGATCATCAAAGTAATTATTAAGTAAAATTACAATTCCTTATATAATGTGTACATATTAGTTCCAAATTGTCTTTACACAAAGTTTAAGTAGAATCCCTAAATAGTTTTCTGGCATGTGGATAGGAATATATAGTAGAAAAGGCTTTACTTGGTACTCTGCAAGTTACAATATTAATCATTACTTTAGCTCTTTTAGTCTAGTTGGATGTTTAAAGGAAAATATGTATATTGACACAAGATATTTCAAAAATCCAATATCATGATGAAACAAAGACATGAAAATAAAACAAGATGGAATTCAACACTTACTGGCTGAATTTCAATTTTTTAATTTGAACTTAGATAAAATCTCATTCATAATAGTGAACTCAGATAAATTCAACACTTTAACACAGATTGCATATATATATATATATGAAAAGAATACTGAAATGGGAATCATTGAATTTCCATTAATAAAAATAAAAAAAACCAAGAAAAATAACTTGGTACTATTCTAAGAAAGAAAAAAGGATCAGCTTTTACATATCATTCATGCATATCTTGATTTTGTGCAAAGCCTTGTTCAAAATATCAGTGAATTCCTAGATTTTTATAGTAATTTTGTTTGCATTCTCCTTTCTTGATTGTTTTAATTAGTTATTGATCTAAGAATTAAGCCTTTAAGTTTAGGTAGCATTGCAAAAACAAAAAAAAGAAACTTGATTTAGGGAAGTACTAAACAAGATTCAAAATTCATACATGTAAGTTGCCCTAACTAGATGTTTACGAAGAACTACCACATTAGAAAATTGACCTTAAGACTCGATTTCTTGATCTTTATTCACAATTGGTGCTTAAATCAATAAACACTACAAAAACTAAGGGTTTTACTGATGAAAACTTCCTTTGGTAAAGCGTTATAATCCGTTGATAATATGATACATCGATGGATTTACCGACGAAATAATCTATTGGCGTGTGGTCAAAAATAGCCTTTTCTGTAATGTTCATTTCCTTAATGACAAAATAATCTGTCGAAATATTCTCCGACGGCCATTTGTTAGGAAAGTAGCCAATTTTTCGATTGGAGGAGTGGTTAGTGATACAATTATTTTGTTGATAAACTACCAATGGAATATATTGACAGAATAGCCAATAGATTGTACGTAAACCTTATTAGCATATTTTGTAGGTAAAAAGTATGAATTCATCAGTAATAACATAAATTCCATCAATAATTATATTTTTTTAATTTTAAAACATAATTATGATAAAAAATTGAAAACTACATGAATACAAATATGTAAAAAAATAATTTTAAATATTATAAATATGTAAAAATCTATTTTTTTAATTAATAAAAACATGAATACAAATTGTATTATTTTTATTAAAATCAATTACAAATAAAAGTAAAAAACATACAAGTATATGAAAAATAAAATTAATAAATAAATACAAATCTATTTACTAGGCATCATCATTTTGTTATGAAGGCTTGCCGATTGCTTTGGTTAAGATTCGACATGGACTACTGACCACATCACGCAACTGAGGATTTTGTAGACGTTAAACTCCAAGTTCATTAAACATTAAATGTTCCTATGTTTATAGTATTAGTATGTATGGCACCTACCTAGTTGCTTGAAAATCTTCTAGTGATTAGATATTCTATATTTAACCCCCTTGGTCTTTTCAACATAATTATATTTGATAAGGGAGGTTCAGAGATAGAATACCCAATTAGCTGACAAGAAAGATCAACAATCGACTCAGGAGGTGATCTTACATACTAATACTATGAGAACATAAGCAATCTTACATTTGTAGTTTTTGTTTGTTTTTCAGTCAAAGATTTCAATACCGGTAGCTCATATATTTTATGGACTTGACTTACCTACTTGAGATTATTAGGGAATTCATAGTGTGCTCAACCTTTACTTACTACATTATGCTGAGTAATTCGATCAAGTCCATTGAATTTACGACTAACAGATTGTATTGTACTCCCTAAGCAAAAGCTCAAATATTCCATGGACTTGACCAATGTGCCCAATGCCAACAACTCTTACATTACAAGAAATATTTTAATGCTGATAGCTCGTATATTTTATGGACTTGACCAACTGACCTGTTAGCTTTACAATTGACCATTTTTTGAAATGACAAAATCAAATGATCAAAATACAAGTCTTAAAGTGTTTTTGAACACCATAAAACCCCTTTAGCATTTGCAAGAAAAATGGATACCGATGGGTATAAGTTTAAAGCTCAAAATACCTTAGAAAATGTCACACAACACTAAGGTATTGAGACATTTTGGGTAAGTATCGAGACCTTAAGCTTAAAATGCCTCAAAAACAACCTCAAGAAGCAAAAGTATCAAGACATTGCCTCAGATTCGAGAAGACAAGTACTAGTGTTGTCACGACCCAAATTCCGGGCCATGACCGACGCAAGGGCCTAATAGACGTAGTCCATTAAGCCCGAGCAAGCCTATCGATCTATCCCACTCATCAAATATTGTTAAGTCACAATTTATAACTTTAAATCAAAATATTGATAGACATTGCCAACTGGTATTGGCATTACTCATTTAAAATATACATACATTATCTACAACATGTATCTTAATAATTTACATCAAGTTTGTCTATACATCAAAAAAAAGACTCGATTTCCAACGGAGGGACTCGGACGAATATACAGCTACTGAATGCCGAGACACCTACCAAAATATGGATACAAGTCTACAAGGACACCTTGTCCTAGTTACCGGCTGCCTCGTGATCTGAAAGCATGAAGTTGAAAATGGTGAGTATAAACCTAGTGAGTGAACAAGAAAGGTAACAAGCATACCATAAGGAATCTTTAATGAAATCATGATGCATTCTTTTTCAAAACAATGCAATTTGTTTCTATTCTTATTAAAAGAAACCCCTCATCAAGCCCTTAAATGATTAATCATTTGAAAATCATGAACCCATACATAATGAACCATTTGAAGAATGAAAGCTTCAATATTACACAAGCAAGTCAAATACGACAACGAATCTTTGCTGTAGCGGAAAGGCATTCTCACTAAACGAGGGTTTCTCAACTGGTCAAGGGTTTCTCACTAAACCTCCCCATTTTAAACTTAACTCATTTAATCATTAATGTTGGAAGTCCATGCTTCTATATGGTAGCAAAGAAGTGAAAGATAAGGTAGCAATTGGATAAGATAGGAGACCAAAATAGAAGGTTTTTCGCTGTAGCGAGATTCTTTCTCGCTGTGGAGAAATTGTAACCCAAAAACAGAAGGTTTCTCGCTGCAGCGAGATTCTTTTTCGCTACAGCGAAATTTCACTAATGAAACAGAGAGTTTTTCGCTACAGAGAGATCCCTTTTCTGCTGCAGCGAGAAGCTACGGTGACTATCTTGTTGCAGCGAAATACATTCTCTCTGCAGTGAGAACCAATTCTAATGAAGGTTCTCAAACCCGAGAGTTTCTCGCTGCAGCTAGGATGAATTTCGCTGCAGCGAAAACAGAGCAACAAGAGAAAAGTTTCCCCTCACTCAACAAAAAGGCCATCCTGCTAAACCAACAAAATCAACATACAGCACATGAAAATTCCCAAAGTGCAATGTATCAAATTTCTCATATATGTCAATCATATATCATATTCATAAGTTTTCATTTCATAAGTCAAGATATGCATAATTACATAGATAAACATCAACATCATCATAACCACACCCGGCTCATGTACATCCCCCCACATCGTGCACATAGCCGGCACCATCGTGTGCATCCCCCCACATCGTGCACAATCAGTGCCATCGTGTACATCCCCCCACATTGAGCACAAGGGCACTATCATCATCCATCTCTCACGCCACCATCATCACCTGCATGTGCATCCCCCCACATCGTGCACACATACAGTTACAGTCATTATACACAATATCATTCATCATGCACAGCACACATATTTATATATCATCATACTACAACAATGCATGAGTCCATAGCAATCACATATCACAACATAAAACCATTTTGCAAAAGCTTGTTCCCTAGGCACTTGTCTTTATGAAAAACTTGATAATTCATTTAAATGGGTGGCAAACACATTATATTTCCTAAAACAAGTTTTGAAGGCAGTCCACTCACCAATTGATTGTAGAGCTTTTAGATGACTTCAATTCCTCTAATTGTCCAAATGAGATGATGGGGCTTCCTTAGAACCTAGGATCACATTAGCATAAGCAATAGGTCAATTTACACACTATGACCCTAAAAGCTATCTCTTAACTAGCTTTCAATTGCCACATTAAATGGCTATCTATGTTCACTATCTTAATCACTAAAAAGTAATGAACATAGTCAACAACAAAACAGCTTATAAATCTCAATTACTAGCCATTTTCTACAACTAACAACCAAGCTTAATTCATCACTTACCCTAAGGCTCCTTTGTAGTCAAATTTTCTTCCAATTGCTTCCAAATCAATGGGGTAATTCTTTTTTTCTCTCTCTAAAACATCCAACTAGTGAGAGAAAGTGCAGAAATGAGAGTTATCAAGGGTTATAAAGTGAGAGGATGAAATAGCTCAAGGGTTTATGGAAGGGTGCACCAAAAGCATGAAAATTGAAGCTAGAGAGAAAAAGTTATAAAAGCTTGAAGAAAACTCCCATGGAGGAATTGAAGAAACGTGAGAGAGGAGAAGGGAAGAAGAAGACCAACTGCTGGAAATTCAAGAAGGTGTTGGAAATTTCAAGATATTTATGGGCCAAACTTATCCATTCCCATAAAATTACAAAAATGCCCTTCCACCAATTAACTTATTCTCCTCCAATCTTTTATGCAATATTTTTGTTCTTTTGACACTAGGACAAGGTCCATAATGGTCTAGACATACTCGGGCTCACGAAAACATAAAATTGTAACTCATGGTGAAAAATGACCATTTTGCCCCTACCTTGAAAATTATCAAAATTTTGGTTTCCTTTCCATTTTACCCTTAATTTCACCATCCATTTATGCCTTAAGCCTACTTAGGCCATAATATTGTTTAAAACTTACTTTGGGAGCTTATTAGAGAAAATGACGAAACTACCCTTGGCTCGTATTATTACATCTATGCTTGGTTACAAGCCTATAGAGGTTGGGATCTCACAAGTGTATTGAGACTTGACCTTGAAGTATCAAGACATCATCTCAGAAGTATAGAATTCCAGAAAGCAAGTGTCAAAGTATCGAGACTTCACCTTTAGACTTCAAATTTCCAAAGACCAAGTCCATGTTCATCGAAACTTGGCTTCAAGGTATCGAGACGTCATCACTAGAATTCAATTTCCAAAGAACATGTGCTGATGTATCAAGGTCTATATTCAAAGTATCAAGACCTCCTCTACAGACTTGAAATTCTAGAAACAAAATCAAATGTATCGAGACATCCTTCAAGTCTAAGAATGCCAAGGAATGTCAATGTATCGAGACATGTAAAAGAGTTATCAAGACTTCAATTGATTCAATCAACATGGTATCGAGACATGCTTTGAAAGTTTCAAGACCTTGCATCAAACAAGTCAGAAAAGACAAGTATAATGACTATTTTTCAAGCACAAATCCCTAAATGACTATTTTAGGACACCAACATATAAATAGAGGTCCGGGGCTTGTTTTCCAAGATAAAGAACACCAAAAGCAAGATTTTCAAGCTAGAGTAAAAGATCAAATGCAAGATTCCTTAAAAATCACTTTTAAATTTATAGTGTTCCTCTATTGAGCTACTTAAGCCTTAAGCTTCCTTATTTCTTTTAAAAGCTTTTGTTCTTTTTTTACACCTATTGTTTCATTCCGCCTTTTAGAGGCTTTTGATCTTGCTTATCATCTTCTTTGTTATCCATTGTAAAGGTTCTATCTTAACCTTGAAATGATAGTGTTGTTGTGAGTGGTTATACCTTAACCAAGTGAAAAGATAGAGGGGTGAAGTCTAAGCCTTTAAAAGAATGTTGTAAAGCTTAAGTCTAAGGCTTGAAGAGACTGATTTGTGAAGGTTATGCTTGAACCTTGAAAAACTATTTTTGTAGTAGATTTTAAACTTCTTAGTGACTTGAGGGAGATGAAATAGGCAAAAAGGCCAAACCTCTATAAAAATTTTTGTGTTTTTTTTTTTCTTTTCCAAATTCTTTTTATTACTTTTAGTTTTTCAAATCATTTTTGAAATATTTAAGAAAGAATTTCTGCAACTTTAGTTCATTGTTTTAAAGAAGCTTTTTATTTTTACTTGGTCCAAAAATACTCTTATTCTTCAACGGTTGCAAAGAATTTTAAAAATCCTCAATTCACCCCACTCTTGAGACTATTCTTTGAGCTAATATTCTAACAATTGGTATGAAAGCTTTGGTCTCAAATTTGTAGATGTAAACAGCTTGAGTAAAGATCCATTGAAGCTTAAAAGCCAAGGATTTGCAACTTAAAACCACTCTCCTAGGAGAGGGAAAATCTATGGTAAGACCTTTTTTATTTTTTAATGATAATTATCCTTATTGGAAGAAGACAATTGAAATGTTCATCCAAGCCCATGACTTAGATGTATGGAACATTATATTAAAAGGTCCTTATGTCCCTAGTAAAATTCTAAAAGGTAGGATAGTAGTCAAAACTAAGAAAGAATGCAATGAAAAAGATAAGAAGCTTGTGCAACTTAACGTTAAAGCTATCAATACCCTATATTATGCCTTAGAACCCTAAGAGTTCAATAAACAGTCAATGTGTGAGAATGTTAAAGAAGTATGGGACACCTTAGAAACCTTACATGAGGGTACTAACCAAGTTTAAGAGTCAAAGATAGGTTTACTCACCCTTGATTATGAACATTTTAGAATGAAAGATGGAGAGACTCTTACCCAAATATGCAATAGGTTCACAAACATCATAGAAGGCTTGAAAGCAGTTGGAAAACACTTCCCAAATGCAAAATTGGTGAAGAAGTTACCATATAACTTACCCAAATCTTGGAAGTCTAAAATGGTAGCCATAGAAAAAGCTAGAAACTTGAATGCCTTTAAACTAGATAAGCTTGTAGGATCCTTGCTTACTTATGAGATGTCTGCTAGCTTTGATATAACTTATGTTTTGATTTGATAAAATTGCATGATATTCTTTTTTTTGATTGAAAGCATTTGAAATCGTTTAATACATGTTTGAAAAGACATTCATATTCAGAAAATATCACAAAGCTTTCAAACGTTGAGTATTCAACTTAAAAAAACATAGAGCAAACATATCTTAGCTCTATACTTGATTACAAGGAAGATATAGCCATTGAAAGTCAAGGAATCTTGAAAAAACAAAGCTACAATCGATCTTTAAGCAATGCAAATCGATTTAAAGGTAGAACTGGTGGAAATATTGAAGAAATCAAAGGCCCACTCGAACTTAGAAAAGCTCTAGTCAATCATATGGTAGAATGGGTAAGAAAACTTGAAAAGAAATAGCCCTAGTCGATCCCAAAAGAGCTCTAATTTTTATCTTAGGCTAGATTGATCACGAAAGTTCACACTCTAAGAAGACCCAATCAATCTTAATGAAGTCCCAATCAATTACCCTGGGCAAGAATTCAAAAATAAATGCTTTTGGGAAGTTGGTTAAGTAAAAGATACTTATATTCGATGATAAAAACCCTAATTAGAAGATTTGAAGAACAATAGTCAATCTTAAAAGCCTTGTAGTTAGTCCTAAATGCTCAACAATGACCAAATTTGTTTCAAACTTGTGTTTAACGATTCCAAATCTTTAGTGACTATAAAAAGATGCCTTGGACTCATTTTGAAGTAAAAGGAAAAAGAGAAAAGACAAAGAAAAACACTAAAACCCTAGAGAAGAGCTTCAAGTTCATCATTCCTTTCTTGCACTTAAATCTTATTCTCTCTCAAGCATTCAAAGCCATCATTGCTATCTTTGAGCTGATATTCTTGTATTTATCATGCTCAAGCTAAAACACTTCTCTTACCAACTTTTAAGAGGCATTTATTGCTATTACTTCTTTGGACACACTCTTGTAAAGGTTTTAACTCATCCTTGAAAAGTTAGTGAGGGTTTGTGGTTAAGTTTGTTAAAAACCATTGTAAAGGTTTATGGTTGATCTCGTTAAAAACCATTATGAGTGTTTTTGCTTGGTCATGTGGAAAAATCATTTGTAAGGGTTTAATGTTTGATCACGTTTAAAAAGCACATTTCCTTGAGTGGATTCAAAACTTCTTGAGCACTATGGGAGATGTCGTAGGCATTTGAGAAAGTCGAACCTCTATAAAAATACTTATGTCTTGAGTTCTTTTTTAGCCTTGTGATTTATTATTGAAAAATCTTTTAAGAAAATCCTTTGGTTTGTTTTCAAAACAAGCAGAAAATTTATTATTGAAAAAGGCTTGATTTTTCACCAAGGTTTTAAAGAAATCTTAAAAAGCCTAATTCACCCCCTTTTGGTTTTATTATATTATGTTACTACACTAACAATTGGTATCAGAGCTAGGGCTCAATTTTACAAATTTAATAGCCTTGAGTGATCCATTGTAAAAGCTCAAATCATCAAAAATGAAAATTACAATAATCGTGCTTGGAGAAGAACAATCAATCCAAAAGCCTTATCTCTTTATAGGTACAAATTACCCTTATTGGAAAAAGAGGATGGAGATGTTTATACAATTAATGGACTCAATGGTTTCGAATGTGATATCAGATGGTTCACATGTCCCATATACAAAAGTAGATAGCAAAATAGTCATTAAGACTAGGACAAAATGGGATGACAAAGACGAAAAATTGATTCAAATCAATTGCAAGGCATGCAACACTCTTCTTTATGCCTTAAGGGTTAGTCAGTTTAGCAAGGTATCTATGTGTGAAAATGTCAAGCAAATTTTGGATACCCTAGAGATTACATATGAAGGAATAAATTAAGTTAAAGAATCAAAGATTGGATTGCTTATGTTGACTTTATATGTTTTTCATGATATCAAAACATTTCTCATTCATTAATGTCTAACTTTACTATTTAAGTGTGTAGTATTTTATTTTTTATCCTTAACAAAGTTGTTAATTAAAGGCAAGTCAAGACGTTTGCTAAATTTAATGAAGGTTAATCAGTTAAGAGAGAGATCTCAAGTAATGAACAACAACAAAACCTTAGTAACTGATAATCAAGGGATCTTAATTAGTAAAGGCATGGTTATGTGATAAATTGAAGCAAAACAAAAATATGCTAATATGTTAAAAGGTCTGGTTAATCGGTTAGAGCACAAAATCTTAGTATCTTCAAGTGCCAAAAAAGGTTTGAAAAAATAGTTGACTGTTAAAATGAGCCAAAATGGAAAAGGTCAAAATTCGAAGATCTTCTAGTTGATTAAAGGTGATTTTAATCAGTTATGGTTGAAGGAGGTAAAGCTTTAATCACTTAAGGGAAGAGCTAACCAATTAAAGGAAGACTATTGTGTAGAGAAGTGAAAACAAAAAGTTTATAATCCGTTAGAGCTTGCCATAACCAGTTAAAGGAAGTTTGCTGAAGAAGAGAAGTTTGAAGACAGAAAACTCATAATCAATTAAAGCCTCCTGTAATGGGTTAGAGCAAAGAACACAACAGCAAGATAGTGTAAGGTAGAAAAAATGTAATCGATTAGGGTTGCTTGTAATTGGCTAGCCGAAGTCTGTCTGCCTTTTCAAATTTAAACACTAGAGGATAAATTAACTGCTAGATGTGCATCAGAGTTATTTTTAACAGCTAAAAACTATCTCCAACAGAAAAATCTAACTCTTTAGGTATAAAAGGAAGCTCTAATGGTCAAAGAAAATAGATTTGAAGAAAAAAAGAGCTAATTTGAGCAAAAAGCCAAATAATCTTCACTGAAAACACTTGTTCTTCATTTTAAAACCAGAAAAAGTGTTTGAGCATGATTGTAATATGTCCAGACTTGTAAAGATACTTAGTTGTACTTCTTTTTCTTCTTTTTCTTTGGAAATTAAAGTGTGGAAAGCATTCTAAAGATTGTTGTAAGGGATTAAATCTTGGGTGAAAAGCTCATCTTGTAAAAGTTTGGTGGAAGCTGTGAATTCCACCGGTATTGTGAAGTTAGGTTAAAAATCCTTGATTAGGAGATTAAGGTAGTGGATGAAGGTCAATGGGACTAAACCACTATAAATACTCTTGCATTGGCCACTTCTCTTTACCTTTCCTTGGTGTCTTGTAATTTTAACAAGTTTTAGTCTTTCCTTTCATCTAGTTGATTAAAAGCTCTTCAAGTTTTAAAAGGCTAAACAGAAAATTTTTTATGCTATTCACCCTTTTTAGCACTCCAACGGGACCAACAAGTGGTGTCAAAGCCAAACCCTAAGGCTTAACATCCTTAGGGGAAATCCACATGACTTTACAAAAGTCTATTATTGTTGAAGGTCAATCTACAAATAGGCCTCTTTTATTTGATGGATCAAATTATGCCTACTAGAGCACTAGGATGTCTATCTACATTAGAGCTCTTGATTATGAGATGCGGGATGTGATTATAGAAAGACCTTTTATTCCAACATGAGAAAAAATTCCTAAACCAAGGGCAGAGTGGATTGAAACTGAAGTTAAAAAGGTTCAAATTAATTTCAAAGCTATCAACACTCTTCACTGCGCGTTGACTCCCATTGAGTTCAATAAAATCTCTAGTTGTACCATAGCTATAGAGATTTGGGAAAAACTTAGAGTCATCCATGAAGGGACTTCTCAAGTTAAGGAGTCTAAAATTGCTTTACTCACCCAAAAATATGAAATGTTTAAAATGAAACCGGGTGAAGATATCTCTAACATGTTTGATAGGTTTACCAATATTACAAACAAGCTTAATCAATTTGACAAATCTATCCCTAAACATGAGTTAGTCAAGAGATTGCTTAGATGCCTCCCAAAAGGTTGGAAGCCTAAAGTCAGTACCATCCGTGAAGTTAAAGATTTAAATACCATCACTTTTGATGAAATTTGTGGTTCTTTTCTCACACATGAACTTAGGCTGAAGGAAGAATAAGAAGAAAAAAGGAAAGCAATGATGGCAGTAATGTGGTTTGACAGTGACTCCTCAAGTTCAGAGGAAGAAAAAGAAAAAATGAAAGAAAAAGCGAATTTTTGCTTGATGGCAAAAGAAGAAGAATTTGAGGTAACATCCAGTACTTGTGATATTTCCTATGATTAACTCTAAGATGAATATGATTGTCTATGTGTTGAATTTGAAAAACTTGAATCGAAATATAAAGCTATGAAAAAGAAAGCTATGGCATTAGATGATGAACTGGAAAAAATCAGGCATGATTTTAATTTTATTGTTGATCAAAGAAACTTTTTTCAAATAGAACTTGAGCCCTCTAACAAGAACTTTGAACTTCTGAAATTAGAATTAGAAAAAAATAAGTTTGAATTGCAAAGAATAGTAGATGAAAATGTTTCACTTAAATTCTTAATGGAAGAAAGTTCAAAACTAAAAGTGAAAATTGAAGAGAAACCAAAAAGCAATGCAAATTTTAGAAAATAAATCAATGCATTTTTAGGTTACTGCTATGTGTGTGGCAAGAAAGGTCATTTGTCTTATGATTGTTGTCATGATGGATATAACCCTTCCAAAACCAAATTGGTTTGGGTACCCAAAGGCTCTCATATGCTAACTAACCCCTAAGGACCCATCAAAGTATGGGTTCTTTTCAAAAAAGAAATAAAAACTTGTTTTGTAGGAGCAAGGACAAAAGGATCAATGTTTTAAAGCTCAACCAAAGGAAAGGTAGCCTTAGTACTTGGATAGTCATTGCTCGACACACATGACCTGCAATAAGAACTTGTTTGCTGAGCTTGATGGGAAGAAAAGTGGTAGTGTTTCCTTTGGTGATGAGTCCAAGGGTATTATCCAAGGAATTGAAACCATTGGTAATAGATCTCAAACTCAAATCAAGCAAGTATTATTTCTTAAAAGTTTAAAACATAATTTGCTAAGCATTAGTCAACTTTGTGATAAAGGTTTTAAAGTGTGTTTTGATTCCCATGCATGTCAAGTGATTGATGTTAACAACAACTATGTAGCATTCATTGGCAAAAGAATTAAGTATATGTATGTCATTTTTCTTTATGAAATTATGTCTAGTGAATCATGCTTTATTGCCAATGACGTTTGTGATAGTTGGTTGTGGCATAGAAGACTCGGATGTACCAGTATGCACACAATTTCAAAACTTTTAAGAAAAGACTTAGTCATTGGACTTCCAAAGATATCATTTGAAAATGACAAGGTTTGTGATGCATGTCAATTTGGGAATCAAGTTAAAAGTTCTTTTAAATCAAAAAAAGTCATATCAACTTCTAGGCCACTTGAATTATTGCATATTGACTTGTTTGGAACAATCACTATTGCTAGTCTATGAGGCAAGTCATATGACTTTGTTATTCTTGATGATTACATTGGTTTATTTTCTTGCTCATAAAGATGATGCATTATCAATTTTTGTTAAACATTGTAAAAGAGTTAAAAATGAACAAGACCTCACCATTATTAGTGTTAGAAGTGATCATGGTGGTGAATTTGAAAGTGATAATTTTGAAATCTTTTGTAATGAAAATGGTTTTGATCACAATTTTTTTGCTCCTAGAACTCCATAACAAAATGGAGTTATTGAAAGAAAAAATAGAACTTTAAAAGAAATGGCAAGAACAATGCTTTGTGATGCCAAAATATTTTTGGGCTAAAGTTGTAAACATTACAACTTATATTCTAAACAGAGTTTCCATTAGAGCCATGATTTCTAAAACCCCTTATGAGCTTTACAAAGGAAGAAAACCAAATATTTCTCACCTAAGTAGTTTTGGATGCAAATGTTTTATCTTAAATAATGGAAAAAAGACCTTGGGAAAGTTTGATGCAAAGAGTGATAAGGCAATCTTTTTAGGCTATGCATTGAACTCTAAAGCATATAGAGTGTTTAACAAATGAACTTTAGTTATAGAAGAGTTAATTCATTTTGTTTTTTATGAGATTAATGCTGCACAAAGAAAGGTAGTGCCTGATGATGTTGATGCATATGACATTGACAAGAAAATGGAGAAGATGAGTTTGGATAGCAAAGAAAATGATGGAAAGAGATCAATGGAGAAAGATGATGATGAACCACCATTAGAAAACTTGTAAAGAGTTGAGGAACAACACAATGATTTTCCTAGAAGCTAGAGATTTGTAAGGAATCTTCCTTAAGAACTCATTATTGGTCATCCCTTAGAAGGTGTCAAAACTAAAAGGGGATTAAGAGAAGCTTGTGACTATCTAGCATTCATATCACAAGTGGAACCAAGGAACTTTGAGGAAACTGAAAAGGAAAAGAGTTGGATGATGGCAATGCAAGAAGAGTTGGGCCAATTTGAAAAGAATAAGGTTTAGACCTTCGTTCCAAGGCCAACCAACCATCCAATTGTTCGTACATAATGGGCATTTAAAAACAAGATGGATGAGTTAGGAAATGGGGTAAGGAATACGACAAGGTTTTGGCTAAAGGCTACAATCAAGAAAAAGGTATTGATTATGATGAAACCTTTGATCTGGTAGCTAGATTAGAAGCTATTAAACTTTTATTTGCCTATGCATGTTTTCTGAACTTTAAATTGTTTCAAATGGATGTTAAAAGTGCATTTCTTAATGGCTTCATACCAAAAGACGTATATGTTTAATAGCCCCCTAGTTTTGAAGTGTTTGATAAAATTGATCATGTATATAAATTGCATAAAGCTCTCTATGGATTAAAACAAGCTCTTAAAGCTTGGTATGAAAGACTTTCTAAGTTTTTGATTGAAAAAGGATATTATAATGGAAGTGTAGATAATACTTTGTTTATTGAGAAAAATAAGACTGATTTGATTGTTATTCAAATTTATGTTGATGATATAGTATTTGGTGCTACTAATGAAAGGTTGTGTGAGAATTTTGCTAAAGAAATGCAAGAAGAATTTGAAATGAGCATGATGGGAGAATTAAAGTTCTTCCTTGGTCTACAAATAAAGCAATGTGAAGATGGAATATTAATTAATCAAGATAAGTATATCAAAGAAATGCTAAAAAAGTTTGGTGTGATGAATATGAAATCAATTGGAACTCCTATGAGCCCCTCAACAAAGCTTGACAAAAATGATAAAGGAAAAGATGTACACTAAAAGCTCCATAAAGGTATGATTGGTTCACTTCTTTATCTTACTACAAGTAAACCTGATATATTATTTAATGTGTATTTATGTGCAAGATTCCAATCATTTCCCAAGGAATCACATTTGACTACAGTGAAAAGGATTTTTAGATATCTCTGGGATACTCAAAGTTTAGGCTTATGGTATCTAAAAGGTTCTTTTTTCAATCTTTTTGGCTATTCCGATACTGATTTTACTGGTAGCAAAACTGATTGAAAAGGCACTAGTGGTACTTGTCAATTCCTTGGTAACATGCTTATGTCTTGGTCTTGCAAGATCCAAAATTTTGTTGCTCTATCAACTGCTGAAGCTGAGTATATATCACTAGGTACTATGGATTAGGCAACAACTAAATGACTTTGGAATGACCATGCACAAAACTCCTATTTATTATGATAATATGAGTGCCATAAATATCTCCAAAAATCCTATTCAACACTCTAGAACAAAGCACATAGAAATAAGACATCATTTCATTAAAGATCATGTGTTTACGGGAGATATTGAAATAGATTTTGTAGACACCTTATATCAGTTGGCTGACATTTTCTCAAAACCATTGAATGAGGAACAATTTTGTAGAATTAAGAGAGATTTAGGAATGATTAATGTTAATGAAGTCTAAATTATACTGAAATGATCATGTTTTTTATGATATATTGCATGATGATTGTGTTTATCTCTTGGTGTAATTTATTAAGAGAATATTGTTTGATTAGCTAAAGGGACCTTACATGGAAGATAGGATTTATTTTAATCAGTTAAAGACCTTCCTAATCAATTAAAACAATTTTGTGTTATAAGAGTTAACTTGAGTTAGTGAGGTAATAATCAGTTAACTACTCCCTTAACCAATTAATGTAAGTCTTGTAATTAAAAGGCTTGCAACTCAAAAGCGTAGTAATCGATTAAGGCATCTTCTAGTCGATTAGAAGGTAACTGTGGAAGAGAGAAACTATCGTGCAGGAATTTTTTAAAACAAAAAAAAAACTGGGCAGGAGTTACAAGACACCACCCACTCAATACGTGGGTAACCAGTTATTAACTCCCCATAAAAAGACTCTCCACCTACTTAGAGAGTTAGTTACATTGAGCCCTAAGAAAGAAAATCCCATGGCAAAAGCTTGTCTTACCCACAAAGTAGCTGAAAAAGGAAAGTTGATGATCCTCCATCATTTTCCTTTATGAAGAAAGGAAAATCAAAGAATCTTCAATAGAGAAGAAGAAAGGAAGCAAAAAGAAGGCGACAAAGAAAGGGAAAGGATCAATAGGTGTAAAAGCCCCCACAGGCAAAGGTAGTGATTCCTCCTAATTTTGAAATCACTTGCATGCTGATTGGTTTAGGAAAATTGAGAATGCTACAATTTTTTGTGGGAAGCTTTTTGATTGGGCTAGTTTTAGTGATGCACCTGCAGTGAAAAAGGATTTAGATAGTTATTTTGAAACATTAAAACTGAGGTTTTTGAGTACATTTGTGGATAGGATGTTTAGCCCCTCCTTGGTTAAAGAACTTTATTCCAACATTGTTGTAGACAAAATTGAATTGGAAAATCAAGAAGTATTTGCAAAAGATAGCTTGAATATGTTCTAGATGCTAGAGATTTTTAGATTAGTGCTCAAGATTTATGAGAGTTCTTAAAAACTGAATTTGAAATAAGAGAGTACAAAATGCTTGAGAAATATGATCAAAGTCATCTTTTAGAGATTATAACTGACAAAAAGGAAAACTTTCCTTCCAGAAGCTATGCTAGCAAGATTAAGAATGCTCAACTTAGGATTCTTCATTATTTCATAGCAACCAGTCTGAATGGAAGAACTAACAGTTTTAGCTATGTTAGTGCACAGGATTTGTGGTTGATCGAAGCAGTCTTTAATGAAATTCCACTAGATGTGGGAAAATATATGGTAAAGAGAATCAATGCAACCTTGTTAGGGGACAAAGCAAATTTGCCGTATGGCAATATCCTTACAGCCTTAGTAAAGAGGAAGAGAATTTGAAATGGGAGATTTCAGTCTGATCTCATGAAGAATAAGGATCAAGGAATATTCTTAGGTAGTGTATTGAAAATGGGGTACAAGATAGAGAGGAATGAATGTATTAAGATCGCAAAAGGTACACTTCTGCCCCCTCCAACTAGTAGTCATTCAAGACCCTTCACTAGGGCCAGTCAACTCCCACTTTAGAGTGACATGATGCTTAATCTCCCAATAAGAATTAATGGGAAGTTAATTGATCAAGCTGAAAAAATGGTAAAGATTGAAGGAAAACTTCAACAGCTTGAAGCTTTATTAAATCTAGCTACGGAAACCAAAGTTTTTCGAAGCCCCTGTCTCTACTGCAAGTCAATAAAGTGAAAGAACCACCATAAAACAATTAGAAAGTGCTATTTCTAGTCATGGCAGGGAAACTGAAAAGGAAATACCTGAAAATCCAAATGTGACTCAAGCTACAAAATGAGGAATCTAGAAAGAATAATGCTGGATAAGAAAAATAACGAAAAAAAAAACAACCACCCCCTCAAGAGAATGAGAATGAGAGAGAACCCCAAGTTGAAAAAGAACATTCAAATGTTGAAAAGAGTGTTGTGACCTCCTTTACAGAATCTAAAGAGATTCTCGTTTTTGATTTCATAAAAGATATCATCAATGAAGCTAAAGCTGACCAAGCACACCAATAGGTAAGGATGCATCAAGAAGCTTAGTCAGCTCCACTAGAAATAGAACAAACTATAGAATAAGTACATCCAGACAAAGGTAAAGCTACTGACACTAATCTTGTAGCAAAGAAAACTATTGGTAAAGGCAAGAAAACTATGGCCACCAAGATTGAAACCTTCAAAAAAAAGAAGGTTTGTAAGACTAGAATTCACTTCCATTTAACAATCCTTTAAATCTACAAACCCCTAGTATATTCCATTAGACTCTCCATCCTGCTCCTTTCTTAAACCTCTTAGTGTTCATTTTGGCACTAACGAATCCTCACCTTCATTTGACTCCGATTAAAACCTTTTAGATGATGCCAAAAAGAGAGAGAAATAGGAAGATAAGAAAATAGGATTAGGAAGTAGAGCTAATAGGAATAACGAACTAAGTCCTTAAGGTATGCTTTTATTATCTTAGCTTTGGTATGTTTTTTTGTGATGAACAATGGTTGTGTGGTTTATATGTTTTATAATGGTGTTATATGTGAGACCTCAACCCGCAATAACACGGGCCAGGGATAGTTTCATCATTTCTTCTAAAAAGCTCCTAGAAAAAGGTTTTATGATATTTTAAGGTCTAAATAGGCATAAGACCAAATAAATAATGTGTAATGATGAAAACACGAAGAAAACTAAAAGTTTCGATAATTTTCACAATAGGGGCAAAATGATCATTTTGCACCCCAAGTCAAAATTTTAAGTTTTCGTAAATCCAAGTAGTTTAGATCATTGTGGACCTTGTCCCAATGTCGAAAGAATAAAAATATTGCACAAAGGATTGGAGAAGAACAAGTTAACTTGCTAAAGATCATTTTCGTAATTTCAAGGGGAGTTGGATAAGTATGAGCTATAAATATCTTTTTTCCAGTAGCTTCCTCATTCTCCAGCAGTTTTTCTTCTTCTTCTTCTTCCTTCTTCCCTCTCACATTTCTTTATCCTCCATGGGAGTCCTCTTCAAGCTTTTATAACTTTTTCTCTCTAGCTCCAATTTTCATGCATCGGTGCACCTTTTCATGAAATCCTTGTGCTCTTTCACTCTCTCACTTTAAAACCCTTGAAAAATCCCACTTTCATACTTTCTCTCACTAACTAGGTGTTTAAAGAGAGAAAGAGAGAGAAAGCTCCCACAATAGCGTGGAAAATTTATTGGAAAGAATTTCAATGTTTCAAGCTACCAAGGTGAGTAGGGGGTGTCGATTTTAAAAATTTTCATAAATATATACCTATAAGTATGATTTATTTTAATTACGAAAATTATGGATAGCATGTGCTGGTAGATATTTTAGGGAATTGTGAATGTTTGTAGTTGAGGTTATCTACTCATTTTAGAG
Organism: Theobroma cacao; assembly: GCF_053813885.1. NCBI lineage: Eukaryota > Viridiplantae > Streptophyta > Magnoliopsida > Malvales > Malvaceae > Theobroma > Theobroma cacao. Next base: position 14,899,072 of record NC_142640.1, read on the forward strand.
TGATTAGGGTAGTGAAAATAGATAGCCATTTAAATGGAAATTGGAAGCTAGCTAAGAGAAAGCTTTAGACTTTATATGTATGTGAATTGACAAATTGGTGATGCTAATGTGATAATAGGTTCCAACGAAGCCCCATCATCCCATTTGGACAATTAGGGAAGTCAGGATCGACTAAAGGCTCAAATTAAACCGGTGAGTGGACTTGTATTTCAAAATTTATTTTGGGAATGTGAATGTAATTGTATAAACATTTGAAAGATTTTATCCAGCTTTTCTTTAAAAATGTACCTTGGGAACAAGCCTTTGGTGAAGTGTTTTTATCTTATGAAAATGTGTTATATAAATGGTTTATGTGTTATCAAAATATGATGATATGTATAATATGCATTAGGTGTTTCTTTTGTATGTTGATGTGGACTCGGTTATGTGCGAGTAAGAGTGCGCATACACTGATGATGACTTGGCTATGTGAGAGTAGAAGTGGGCATAAGCCGATGATGAGCCATCTATGTGCGAGTAGGAGTGCGCATAAGCCAATGCTGACCCAGCCATGTGTTAGTGGGGAGTGCACATGAGTTGATGACGATGGGAGAGTGTGCATGATGATGGATATATATATATATATACATATATAGATATGTGTGTCATGGGAAGTTCATGAATATGTATATGGTTGAAATGCATGTGAAATTTGACATGTTCAACTTTGGGAATTTATATGTGTTTCATGTTGCATTTGTCATGTGAACAGGGTGGCCTTTTCTTGAGGAAATGGGGAATTTTTGTCGGTGCCCAATTTCTCATTGTAGCGAGATTCATTCTCGCTGTAACGAGAAACTCTAGGGTTTTCGAGGGTTTCACTAGACATGGTTCTCGCTGCAGCAAGAAAGTTTGTGTTTTATGGCTTGAATCTCGCTGCAGCAAAAAACTTTCGATTTTGCTTAGTGTCTTGATCGATTGCTACGCTATTTTCCACTTCTTTGGTACTATAGTTGAGCATGGACTTCCAACATCAAGGAATAAGCAAATTAAGTTTAAAATGAGGGGTTTGGTGAGAAACCTTCGGCCAGCTAAGAAACCCTCAGCCAATTGATAATTGAAGTCAAATGTCAGTGAGAATGCCTTTCCACTGCAGCGAGGATTCGTCATCTAGTTAACTTGAATTGCATGAAAGTTATTAAAGTTTTCATTCTTCAAATCTTTTGTTGAGCATGGACCCTTTACATTAAGTTATTTAATCAATTGGGGTTTTCTTGAGGGGTTTTGATAAGCACTAAATTAAATTTCATTGTTTTGAAATAAGTGCACATGATTTTTAAATCCTTTCTTACTGTAGCTTGTTCCTTTCCTTGTTCACTCACTGGGTTGATACTCATCGTTTTCTACTTCATATTTTCAGATCACGAGGCAACTGGTAACTAGGTCGAAGTGTCTTCGTATATTCGACCCTTGCTAGGTGTCTCAGCATTTAGTAGCTGTACATTCATCCGAGTCTCTCCGCTGGAAGTCGAGTACTCTTTTGTTGTGTATAGATAGACCCAATGTAAATTATTAAGACATTTGTTTAGACAACACATGTATATTAGTTGGTAATGCCATTATAAGTTGGCAATGAATAACATTAACTGGATTTTAAATTATGAAATGTAACTTTAGTAATTTGATGGAATAATGAGTAGGATAATATAGCTAAGCTTGCTTGGGCTTAGTGGGCTATGTCCATTGAGCCCTCGCGCCAGTCATGGCCCGAGATTTGGGCCGTGACATTATATGCCGAACTATGTTGATATGGGTTGTGTGGCTTATGTTGTGCCGAGTTTCTTTATTTTTATGTTGAACTTATACTAAATGGTTGAATATTGAATATATACATATATATGCTCCTGTGTTTGAATGGCTTTATGTTGGATAATTTTATTAGAGCATATATTTAGAGGGAGCACATACTCAGGGGGAGAAATCCTCAAAATTGCACGAAATATTCTTTTCATTTACAGATATTGCACTATTAATCTAGGGGTGTTTTGTCATCATATAAAAAAAAAAGGGAGAATGTTGACTCCATATGTTTTTTATGATAACAAAACATTCCTCATTCATTTATGTCTAATTTCACTATTTAAGTGTGCAGGATTTAATTTTATACCCCTAACAAAGTTGTTAATTGAAGGCAAGTCAAGGAGTTTGCTAAGTTTAATGAAGAGTTAATCAATTAAGAGGGAAAGAACAAGTAATGAGCAAAAACAGAACCTTAGTAATGATTATCAAAGGACCTTAATTAGTTAAGGCATGGTTGCGTGATAAGCTGAAGCAAAATAGAAATATGCTAATCAGTTAAAAGGTTTGGTTAATCGGTTAGAGCACAAGGTCCTAGTATCTTCAGACGCCAAAAATAAGTTTGAAAATATAGTTGATCATTGAAGAGACCCAAAATGGAGAAGTTCAAAATTTGAAGATCTTCTAGTTAATTAAAGGTGATTTTAATCAGTTATGGTTGAAGGAAGCACAACTTTAATCACTTAAAGGAAAAGCTAACCAATTAAAGGAAGATTGTTATGTAGAGAAGTGAAAACAAAATGTTTGTAATCGGTTAAAGCTTGCCATAACCAGTTAGAGGAAGTATACTAAAGAAAAGAAGTTTTAAGATAGGAAACTTGTAATCGGTTGAACCTTTTGTAATCGGTTAGAGCAAAGAACACAATAGCAAGATAGTGTAAAGCAAAAAAGCTGTAATTGGTTAGAGCTGCCTGTTACAAGTTAGCCGAAGTCTGTCTGCCTTTTTGAATTTAAACACTAAAGGACAATATAGGCTAGAAGGGCATCAAAGTTGTTTCAAATGGTTAAAAACTTTCTCCAACAGAAAAATCTGACTCCCAAGGTATAAAAGGAAGCTCTAATGGTCAAAGAAAAAAGATATGAAGGAAAAGGAGCTACTTTGAGCAAAAAGCCAAATATGCTTCACCGAAAATACTTGTTCTGCATTCCAAAACAAAAAAAAGTGTTTAAGCTTGATTGTAATCTGTCCAAACTTGTAAAGATACTTAATTGTACTTTTTTTTCTTTTCTTGGGAAATTAGAGTATGAAAAGCACTTTAAAGATTGTTGTAAGGGATTAGAGCTTGGATTAGAAGCTCACCTTGTAAAAGCTTGGTGGAAGCTGTGAATTCCACCGACATAGTGAAGTTAGGTTGAAACTCCTTGATTGGGAGATCAAGGTAGTGGATGTAGGTCAAGGGGACTAGACCATTATAAATACTCTTGAATTATCCACTTTTTTTTACCTTTTCTTACTTGGTGTCTTGTACTTCTAACAAGTTCTAGTCCTTCTCTTCATCTAGTTGATTAAGAGCTCTTCAAGCTTTAAAGGCTAAATAGAAAATTTTTAATGCTATTCACCCCTCTCTAGCGCTCTAACTAGACCAACAACTTAAACATGATTAAGAACATTTTAAGATGACAGAAGTTGAATCCATAAATAAGATGTTTGAGAGATTCACAGAAATTTTAGGAGATTTAAAGCCTTTAGGGAAAAACTTTCCCAATGGGCAACTAGTAAAAAAAATACTTTACAGTCTGCCAATATCTTGTAGACCCAAAGACATGGCTATAAAGGAAGTTGGAAACCTCAACAATTTTAAGCTAAAAGAGCTACTGGTATCTCTACCCACCAATGAGATGACTTAAAAACATGAAAGTGAGAAAAAGGAAGTTAAGAACAAAGACACTAGAAATAAGGGATAGCCCTTAAATCTTTAGTTGAGAAGGATGAGAAAAAGCACAAAGAGTGAGAGTGAAGAAGAAGAGGACATGGCCATGTTGTTGGTCCTAATAATATGTGTTAGAGGGGGGATGAATAGCAAAAATCAGCTTTTGACAAGATGAAGAACTAATTTCCAACACAAAGAAAATAAAAACAGAGTAAACAATGCACAGCAATTTATAGTGGTTCGGTCCAAAACCTACATCCACTACCTTGATTATCCAACCAAGGATTTTCCATACAATTCCACTAATAATTGGTGAAATTCATAAACTTTCACCAAGCTTTACAATGGCTTTTACAAGGCTCAACCAAAACCTTTTACATTAGTTTTTCACGGGTTAAACTAAAACCCAAAGTGGTTTTTCAAAGGCTCAACCATAACCTTTCACAATGGTTTTTCACGGGCTCAACCAAAACCCAAAGTGGTTTTTCAAAGGCTCAACCATAACCTACAACAATGGTTTTTCACAATCTCAACCAAAACCCAAAGTGGTTTTTAAAAGGCTCAACCATAACCTACAACAATGGTTTTTACCGGGATCAACTAAAACCCAACAACCAACTTTTCTAAGCTAAGTTGGAACCTTTACACTCAATCAAGCAATCCAAGCTTGAATAAATCCCTTAGAGTGACTCGCTCATTCTAAGTGTACAAGAAGAGAAGAAATAAAGAAGTACCTATGATCACTTACTTGATCTAGATGGTACAAGATGAAGTGCTGAACACTATTACAAAGATTAGCGTTTAAGTGCAGTAAGGTGCAGAGAAGATTTTCTGGTTTTTCAGCTCTATATCACTTGGAAGCCTTCAATTCTCTCAAAAAACCAATTTCTAACCATTGGAAGACCCTTTTATGCTTAGAAAAATAACTCTGATGGCAGTTTGACAGTTTATGGCTGTTGAAAACAGTTGAGGATGAGTTCTAGCCGTTAATCTATCTTGTAGTGCTCTGGCTCAAATTGCAGACAGAGCTCTTAGTAGACCGACTTGGTCGACTAAGTTGATTCTGTTTTTGGTTTGCAGATCTTAGCAGAGAGCAGTTAGTCGACTATCTTGGTCGACTAAGTTGATTTTGTTTCTTAAACTCTTCAGCATGCCATTTCTCCAATTTGAAACTTTGATCAACCAATATTCTTCCTTATTTCACCAATAAGCTTCCTCTTTGTTAGATAGTTACATCTTGTTGATTTTATCCCTCTTTTTTTTTTATCAAAAATACTTTTTGAAGAATTAATAAATTAATTTCATATATTAATTTCCTGCACACTCAAGTAAAGGTATTAGACACAAATGAATGGGAATTTTTTGCTATCATCAAAAACATATAGAGTCAACATTCTCTTTCTCTTATTTTTGATGATGACAAAACACTCCTAGTTTAAAAGTGCAATGTCTATGTTCAATATGAATGCTTCAAATCTTTATGCATAATGAGTTGCTCCCCCTTAGTCAATGCATCTAGTTTTCTTTAAAGATTTGCAATAAACTATTTATCATATCCATAACAGCTAAACAAGATATACAATGCCCATAGTAGCTAAGAAAGATATATTGAATATCCATAATAACTAGCACATAATATTCAATAAAATCCTAACTAAGCATAACACACATAAATTAAACGTGAAGACCTATTTAACTCTATTTGATTTAGTCTTCCTTTTATCCTTTTTCTTTTTCATCATTAAACAAGATATTCAAAAACTCCCCCTTAATGAGTGCATCAAGATTTTCCTTTTATCGTTAGATCAAACTTTAATGAATGAGAATCATAAGCACTCATACACCTAAGTCATAAAAGCTTATAGATATAGTTCAATAACTTCAAGAGTCAAGATTGTGTCTATGCAAGAACAAATGTATGGGAGTTAAATCATTTCAATAAATTGTCAAGGATTACTTAAATAATGTTAAAGCAAATTTGATCATTTTTTCATAATCAAAACTATAATAATTTTAAAGCTAACAATCTCCCCCTTTTTGATATGACAAAACTATAAGCATAATTTGCATTTGAAATGATTTCAAAATCTCCCTTTCGACATATGCATTAAATTAAATTTGCTCATAAACCTTCTCCCCTTTTTTGTTATTTGAAAAAGGTTAAGAAGAGTGAGCATTAAACACTTAAGCTCAAGAAAGATAAGCATAAAGAAAGATACCCTCATCCATGTCACTACAAAAAATAACTATCACGACCTAAATCCCGAGCCATGACTGGCCCAAGAGCCCCATGGACATAGCCCACCAAGCCCAAGCAAGCCTATCTATATTATCTCGCTCATTATTCCATCAAAGTTACTAAAGTCACATTTCATAATTTCGAACCAAAATAATGCTAACCATTTCCAACTCTTAAGGGCATACTAATCCAAATATATACATACATTATCTAAAACATGTATCTTAACAATTTACATCAAGTTTGTTTATACATGTCAAAAAGAAGACTCGATTTCCAACGGAGAGACTCAGATAAATGTACAGCTATTGAAGACAGAGACACCTACCAAAGGTTGAATATACAAAGACACCTCGGCTTAGTTACCAGCTACCTCTTGATCTGAAAACATGAAGTTGAAAATGGTGAGTATAAACCTAGTGAGTAAACAAGGAAGGGAACAAGCAAACAATAAGGAAGGTTTAAAGAAAATCACGATGCATTTATCTTTAAAACAATGCAATTTAGATTAACTCTTATTAAAACCCTTCATGTAAACCCCAAATGAGTAAATCACATGATAAAAAGGGTCCATGCTCAACAAAGGATTTGAAGAGTGAAAACTTTAATATCATTCATGCAATTGAAGTCAAGTAAACGACGGGTCCTCGCTGCAGCAGAAAGGCATTCTCACTGCAGTGAGATTTCGACCAGCATTACCCCTCCAAATCCGGGAGTTTTTCGCTGTAGCCAGAATGAATCTAACTGTAGCGAGAAATAAAGTACCATGAAAAAGTTTCCTTCCTTTCAAGAAAAAGCCATCCTGCAAAAATGACAAAAAAATCAACATGAAATGTATAATAATTCCCAAAGTTTAACATGCAAGATTCACATGTGCAACACCATATACCATACCAATGAACTTTTTATAACACACATATCTACATATGTATATATATATATATATATATATATATATATATATATATATATATATCCATCACCATACACACCTTCCCATCATCATCAGCTCATATGCACTCCTACTAGCACATGGCTGGGTCAGCATCGGCTTATGCGTACTCTTACTCGCACATAGCTGAGTCAGCATCGGCTTATTCGCACTTCCCCTCGCACATAGTAGGGTCAGTATCGGCTTATGCGCACTCCCCCTGGCACATAGCCGGGTCAGCATCGGTTTATGCACATTTCAACTCACACATAGCTGGGTCAATATCATTATACAACATTATTATATCAACACAGTATAGGAGCACATAAGTCCATCCTATTACACATTTCACATTTTCACAACATCAAAATATTTTATCGAAGGCTGGTTCCCAAGGCACATGTTTTTAAAGACAAGTTGGAATAAATAATTCAATGTTTCATACCAATACAATTATGTCCCCCAAAATGATTTTGAAATATAAGTTTACTCACCGGTATTTGTTGAATCTTTACTCGACTTCAACCTCCACTAATGATCCAAATGGAACTGTGGGGCCTCGTTGGGACCTATCATCACAACAACATCACAAACAACCTCGATTTGCATAATTATATTTCTAAAAGCTATCCACTAAATCATGTTCTGCTAGTTGTTTTTAACTAGCTTCCATCTACCATCAAGTGACTATATATTTGCACTATTCTAGTCACATTACAATGAATAACCCACCTCAACTACAAAACACTCACCGATCTAGCCACTAGCCATTCTCAATAACTTAAAAAAAATCAACTCAATTTTACTACTCACCTTGGTAGTTTTGTAATTGAATTTCTTTCCCAAAAGCTTTCAAAACTATCATGAAAATCTCACTTTCTCTTTCTAAAATGTCCAACTAGTGAGAGAGTGTAAAAAGAAAAGGTTTTTGAGGGTTTTTATGGTGAGAAAGTAGCAGAATACAAAGAACTTTAGGAAAGCGTACATAAAAACATGAAAAATCGGGGTTAACTCAAGGAAATATATGGAAATTCAAGGCAAGCTTCCATGAGAGGGGGTGAGAGAACGTGGGAGAGGAAGGAGAAGAAGAAAAAGTGCTGGAAATTTGAAGAACATCCTAGAAACTTAGATTTTTATGGCTTAAGTCTATCCATTTCTTGCAAAATTACCAAAATGCCCTTAACTATGTCATTTTGTTTTTCCATTGCCTTTATACAATCTTTTTACTTCTTTGACACTGAGACAAGATCCATAAGGGTCTAGAAATGCTCAGGTTCATGAAAACTTAAAAAATTTAACTCGAGATACGAAATGACCGTTTTACCCTTTTTGTTTCCTTCCATTTTAATTTAGTCCTCCCAACAATCATTTAACTCCAATTTCCTTCTATTACCTTCTTCTAGACATGTACAAACAAAGTATGAAGTTTGTACTCTAACGCAGTGTCCCCATAATATTTAAAATATTTATTTTCCTGCACTATCTTTCCTTAATAAAAACACGAGGCCCCATTAACGCCATTTTTCTTCAAAATTCTCTCATTCTTCTTCTCGCCCACTTAGATTGACCATAGATTCCTTGTTCATGAAAAATTTTGACACTGAATAAAATATTATTTTATTCTAAAAATTTTCTCTTGCCTCCTCTTGTCTCCTTGGCACCCAAAATACCTTATTATGCCTCAATTGACTTCCGAATCACTTTTTATCTCATAAATTCTTCTTCGATAAAAATATTATTATTTTCTCTCATACGAAATATTTTATTCTAAACTATTCCTTAGGACTACTTGGACCTTAATAACATTGGAAAACTACTTTTAGGGGCTCACTAAGAGAAATGATGAAATTACCCCTAGTTCGTGTTATCGCATTTACCACTAGTTACGGGTCAATAGGGGTCAAGGTCTCACATTATTGTTTGATCTTGGTGCTACTCATTCTTTTATCTCTTCATGTTTTGCATCTCATTTGAGTAAAGATCGTGCTAGGAAAGAGGAACAATTAATAGTGTTTAGGAGGTATTTGTTGTTGAATGGGAATATGAGTCCTGTGTAGTTCGAGTCAAGAAGAAGGACACTTTGGTGAATCTAGTGGTGTTAAACACCTTAGACTTTGACATGATTTTGGGAATGGATTGGTTGGCACCCTGCCATGCTAGTGTGGATTGTTATTATAAATTGGTGAAATTTGATTTTCTCGGTGAGCCCTCATTTAGTATTCAGGGGGATAGGAGTAATGCTCCAACTAATTGATATTGGCCATGTTTACTAGAAAGTTATTAAGACAGGGTTGTTTAGGTTACTTGTCTGTGGTAAGGGATACTCAGGCGAAGGTTGAAGATATAAGCCAAGTGTCGTTGGTGAATGAGTTCAAGGATGTATTTCCTAAGGAACTACCAAGTTTGCCTCCAGAGTGAGAGATTAAATTTTGCATAGATTTGATTCTTGACACTAGACCTATATCTATACCCCCATATAGAATGGCACCTGCGGAGCTTAAAGAGCTTAATGGTTAGTTAGAAGATTTATTGGATAAAGGTTTCATCCGACCTCGTGTTTCACCATGGGGAACACTGATGCTATTTGTAAAGAAGAAAGATGGGTCACTTAGATTATGTATTGACTACCGACAACTTAATAAGGTAACGGTAAAGAATAAGTACCCCCTCTTAAGAATAGATGTTCTATTTGATTAGTTACAAGGGGCACAATGTTTCTCCAAGATAGATCTAAGATCGGGATACCACCAATTGAGGATCCAAAATGAGGACATATCCAAGACTACTTTTCAAACAAGATATGGGCACTATGAGTTCTTGGTGATGTCATTTGGGCTTACTAATGCCCCTGCGGCCTTTATGGATTTGATGAACCGAATGTTCAAGCCCTATTTGGACAAGTTCATGGTGGTATTTATTGATGACATCTTGATCTACTCGAAGAGCCGAGAGGAGCACGAGTAGCATCTTAGGATAGTGCTCCAAACTTTGAGAGAACATCGATTGTATGTCAAGTTCTCTAAGTGTGAGTTCTGGTTTGAAAGCGTTGCATTCTTGGGACATGTGGTATCCAAAGATGGGGTACAAGTCGATCCAAAGAAAGTCGAGGCAGTGGAAAGTGGCCAAGGCCAACATCAGTTACGAAGATTAAAAGCTTTTTAGGTTTGGCTGGCTATTATCGTCGTTTTGTAAAGGACTTCTCCAAAATAGTCACCCCTCTGAATAAGCTGACACGCAAAGATACAAAATTTGAGTGGTCAGATGCTTGTGAGAATAGCTTTGAGAAGCTTAAGGCATGTCTCACCACAACTCCAGTATTAAGCCTACCATAAGGCATAGAGGGTTATACGGTATTTTGTGTGCATCGTAGGTTGGTTTAGGGTGTGTATTAATGCAGCATGGGAAGGTGATTGCGTATGCATTAAGGCAACTTAAAAGGCATGAGCAGAATTACCCTGCACACGATTTAGAGATGGCAGCAATCATGTTTACCTTAAAGATTTGGAGGCATTATTTGTATGGTGAGACTTGTGAGATATATACAGACCACAAAAGCCTGAAGTATATATTTCAGCAGAGGGATCTTAATTTACGGCAACGTAGGTGGATGGAGTTGCTAAAGGATTATGATTATACTATTCTCTACCATCCCGGCAAGGCAAATGTAGTGGAAGATGCCTTGAGTCAAAAATCTATGGGGAGTTTGGCACATATCTCTACAGATGGGAGATCCTTGATTAGGGAAATGCATAGCTTGGGAGACATGGTTTTGCATTTGGAAGTTTTGAAGGCAAATGCATTGCTAGCACATTTTAGAGTGAGGCCTATCTTAATGGACCAGATTAAAGAAGCACAAAGTAAAGATGAGTTCGTAACTAAGGCCTTAGAGGATACTCAAGGAAACAAAGGAAAGATGTTTACTAAAGGCACAGATGGAGTATTGAGGTATAGAACCAGACTTTATGTGGCCAATAGTGATGGATTGAGGAGGGAAATATTGGAGGAGGCTCACATGGCAGTCTATGTGGCACATCCAGGGGCTACAAAGATGTATCAAGATTTGAAAGAGGTATATTGGTGGGAAGGACTTAAGCAATATGTAGCTGAGTTTGTCTTTAAGTGCTTGGTTTGTTAGCAGGTTAAGGCTGAGCATCAAAGGCCTGCAGGACTATTACAGCTATTACCAATGCCTGAGTGGAAGCAGAAGCATATTGCCATGGACTTTGTAACGGGTTTGCCTCCAACTTGTGGGGGCTATGACTCGATTTGAATCATAGTAGACCGGTTAACGAAGTCAGCTCATTTTTTTCTAGTTAAGACTACTTACGATGTTGCCTAGTATGCTCGAGTTTATGTGGATGAGATAGTACGGCTGCATGGTATCCCTATTTCTATAGTATCTGACAGAGGAGCTTAGTTCACCAGTATGTTCTGGGGAAAGTTGCAGGAAACGTTGGGCACTAAGTTGGATTTTAGCACGGCTTTCCACCCACAAACCGATGGCCAGTTTCAACGAACAATACAAACATCGAAAGATATGTTGAGGGCCTATGTACTAGACCTTGGGGTCAAGTGGGATCGATATCTACCCTTAGTGGAGTTTGCCTGCAATAATAGTTTCCAAGCTAGCATCCAAATGGCACCATTTGAAGCATTATATGGACGGAGGTGCAGGTCACCCATTGGACGGCTAGAAAATACGCATGATCCGTCAGAGGATGTTAACAGCACAAAGTAGAGAAAAGTCCTATGCTGATAACAAACGGAGGGACTTGGAGTTTCAAGTGGGAGATAATGTATTTTTTAAGGTCTCACCAACAAAAAGGGTAATGAGATTTGGCAAGAAAGGAAAATTAAGTCCTCAGTATATAGGACCCTTCGAGATCTTAGAAAGGGCTGGAGCAGTAGCATATCGTTTGGCATTACTGCCAAACCTCTCGAATATTCACCTCGTATTTCATGTGTCAATGCTTAGGAACTATAATTTGAATCCATCGCATGCAATACGGTATGAAAATATCCAACTGAAAGATGATTTGACCTATGAGGAGCAACCGATAGCTATCCTAGATCGTCAAGTCAAAAAGGTCCGCTCAAAGGATGTGGCCTTAGTGAAGGTGTTATGGTGAAACCACACCAGCGAGGAAGTAACGTGGGAAACCAATGAGGAGATGCAGACAAAGTATCCGCACCTCTTTAATACTTAGAGGTACACTATCTTATACTAGATCTAAATTCGAGGACCCAATTTCGTTTAATGGGAGAGAATGTGAGACCTTGACCTCTATTGACCCGTAACTATCAATAGACGCTATAACACAAACTAGGGATAATTTTGTCATTTCTCTTGGTCAGCCCCTAAAGTAGTTTTCTAATATTATTAAGGTCCAAGTAGGCCTAAAGAATAGTTTGGGATAAAATATTTCGCATGCAAGAAAATAATAATAAAATAATAATATTTTTATCGGAGACAAATTTGCAGGATAAAAAGTGATTCAGAAGTCAATTGAGGCATAATAAGGTATTTTGGGTGCCAAGGAGACAAGAGGAGGCAAGAGGAAATTTTTGGAATAAAATAATATTTTATTAATAAAATAATATTAAAATATTAATATTTTATTCATTGTCAAAATTTTTCATGAAGAAGGAGTATATGGTCAATCTAACTGGGGGAGAAGAAGAATGAGAGAATTTTGGAAAAAAATGACGTTGATGGGGCCGTGTGTCTTTATTAAGTAAAGATAGTGCAGGCAAATAAATTTTTTAAATATTATGGGGACACCGTGTTGGAGTAGAAAGTTCATACTTTGTTTGTACATGTCTAGAAGAAGGAAATAGAAGGAAATTGGAGTTAAATGAGTGTTGGGAGGACTAAATTAAATTGGAAGGAAACAAAAAGGGTAAAACGGTCATTTTGCATCTCAAGTTAAAATTTTTAAGTTTTCATGAACCCGAGCATTTCTAGACCCTTATGGACCTTGTCTTAGTGTCAAAGAAGTAAAAAGATTGTATAAAGGCAATGGAAAAACAAAATGACATAGTTAAGGGCATTTTGGTAATTTTGCTAGAAATGGATAAACTTAAGCCATAAAAATCTAAGTTTCTAGGATGTTCTTCAAATTCAGTGTCAAAATTTTTCATGAACAAGGAATCTATGGTCAATCTAAGTGGGCGAGAAGAAGAATGAGAGAATTTTGAAGAAAAATGGCGTTAATGGGGCCTCGTGTTTTTATTAAGGAAAGATAGTGCAGGAAAATAAATATTTTAAATATTATGGGGACACTGCGTTAGAGTACAAACTTCATACTTTGTTTGTACATGTCTAGAAGAAGGTAATAGAAGGAAATTGGAGTTAAATGATTGTTGGGAGGACTAAATTAAAATGGAAGGAAACAAAAAGGGTAAAACGGTCATTTCGTATCTCGAGTTAAATTTTTTAAGTTTTCATGAACCTGAGCATTTCTAGACCCTTATGGATCTTGTCTCAGTGTCAAAGAAGTAAAAAGATTGTATAAAGGCAATGGAAAAACAAAATGACATAGTTAAGGGCATTTTGGTAATTTTGCAAGAAATGGATAGACTTAAGCCATAAAAATCTAAGTTTCTAGGATGTTCTTCAAATTTCCAGCACTTTTTCTTCTTCTCCTTCCTCTCCCACGTTCTCTCACCCCCTCTCATGGAAGCTTGCCTTGAATTTCCATATATTTCCTTGAGTTAACCCCGATTTTTCATGTTTTTATGTACGCTTTCCTAAAGTTCTTTGTATTCTGCTACTTTCTCACCATAAAAACCCTCAAAAACCTTTTCTTTTTACACTCTCTCACTAGTTGGACATTTTAGAAAGAGAAAGTGAGATTTTCATGATAGTTTTGAAAGCTTTTGGGAAAGAAATTCAATTACAAAACTACCAAGGTGAGTAGTAAAATTGAGTTGATTTTTTTTAAGTTATTGAGAATGGCTAGTGGCTAGATCGGTGAGTGTTTTGTAGTTGAGGTGGGTTATTCATTGTAATGTGACTAGAATAGTGCAAATATATAGTCACTTGATGGTAGATGGAAGCTAGTTAAAAACAACTAGCAGAACATGATTTAGTGGATAGCTTTTAGAAATATAATTATGCAAATCGAGGTTGTTTGTGATGTTGTTGTGATGATAGGTCCCAACGAGGCCCCACAGTTCCATTTGGATCATTAGTGGAGGTTGAAGTCGAGTAAAGATTCAACAAATACCGGTGAGTAAACTTATATTTCAAAATCATTTTGGGGGACATAATTGTATTGGTATGAAACATTGAATTATTTATTCCAACTTGTCTTTAAAAACATGTGCCTTGGGAACCAGCCTTCGATAAAATATTTTGATGTTGTGAAAATGTGAAATGTGTAATAGGATGGACTTATGTGCTCCTATACTGTGTTGATATAATAATGTTGTATAATGATATTGACCTAGCTATGTGTGAGTTGAAGTGTGCATAAACCGATGCTGACCTGGTTATGTGCCAAGGGGAGTGCGCATAAGCCGATACTGACCCTGCTATGTTCAAGGGGGAGTGCGCATAAGCCGATGCTGACTCAGCTATGTGTGAGTAGGAGTACGCATAAGCCGATGCTGACCCAGCCATGTGCTAGTGGGAGTGCATATGAGCTGATGATGATGGGAGGGTGTGTATGGTGATGGATATATATATATATATATACACATATATAGATATGTGTGTTATAAAAAGTTCATGAGTATGGTATATGATGTTGCACATGTGAATCTTGCATGTTGAACTTTGGGAATTATTATGCGTTTCATGTTGATTTTTTTGTCATTTTAGCAGGATGGCTTTTTCTTGAAAGAAGGGAAACTTTTTCATGGTGCTCTGTTTCTCGCTACAGCGAGAAACTCTCGGATTTGGAAGGGTAATGCTGGTTGAAATCTTGCTGCAGCGAGAATACCTTTCCGCTGCAACGAGGACCCGTCGTTTACTTGACTTGAATTGCATGAATGCTATTAAAGTTTTGACTCTTCAAATCCTTTGTTGAGCATGGACCCTTTTTATCAAGTGATTTACTCATTTGGGGTTTACATGAGGGGTTTTGATAAGAGCTAAACTAAATTGCATTGTTTTAAAGATAAATGCATCATGATTTTCTTTAAACCTTCCTTATTGTTTGCTTGTTCCCTTCCTTGTTCACTCACTGGGTTTATACTCACCGCTTTCAACTTCATGTTTTCAGATCAAGAGGTAGTTGGGAACTAGGCCGAGGTGTCTTCGTATATTCGACCCTTTGTCGGTGTCTCAACCTTCAGTAGCTGTACATTCGTCTGAGTCTCTCTGCTGGAAATCGAGTCTTCTTTTTGACATGTATAAACAAACCTGATGTAAATTGTTAAGATACATGTTTAAGATAATGTATGTATATATTTGGATTGGTATGCCCTTAAAAGTTGGAAATGGTTAGCATTATTTTGGTTTGAAATCATGAAATGTGACTTTAGTAACTTTGATGGAATAATGATTGGGATAATATAGATAGGCTTGCTTAGGCTTGGTGGGCTATGTCCATTGGGCCCTTGCGTCGGTCATGGCCTGGGATTTGGGTCGTGATAGTGTTGGTATCAAAGCAAAAGGTTGTAACCCAATCCCTAGGAACTCTCGTGTGTGAATAGTAGCGAAGCATGACTCTCCGCCCAAGGGCTTGTAGAGAAGGTAGTCCCTTACGAATGCTTTGATAGGTACCCTTTGTTGCCACCGTTGAAGGAGGAAAAGGCTGCTTGTAGAGATGGTCGTCCCTTACGAGTGGAGCCACCCCTAGTGATAGTGTTGGTATCAAAGCCCTAGGTTGTCTAGGTCCTAGGACTTCCTTTGTTGGTCCAACGGAGTATCGGGTCTTTATGTGGGAACTTCAGTTGTGAAGTGTGAAATGCGACACATTTTACAACCAAGGGACCACATAGATTCCCTATCTTAGAAACCACCTTTTCCTTTATATATGATTATAGAAAATGTGTTTAATAATAGGTGTTGCTCTTATCTAGGCAAGAATGCCACCTAAGACACGAGCTACCTTAAAACGGATAGGGGAGCAAGATGCCCCTAATGAGATGACAGATATGCCACAAGTATCCACCTTTAAGGGTCGAGGTAGACGTGGCAAGGCCACTAGGTCAGTGACAGAACGTGGGAGAGGAAGGAGAAAAAGAAAAAGTGTTGGAAATTTGAAGAACATCCTAGAAACTTAGATTTTTATGGCTTAAGTTTATCCATTTCTAGCAAAATTACCAAAATGCCCTTAACTATGTCATTTTGCTTGTCCATTGCCTTTATACAATCCTTTTACTTCTTTGACACTGAGACAAGGTCTATAAAGGTTTAGAAATGCTCGGGTTCATGAAAACTTAAAAATTTGAACTCGAGATGTAAAATGGTCGTTTTACCCTTTTTGTTTTCTTCCATTTTAATTTAGTCCTCCCAACACTCATTTAACTCTAATTTCCTTCTATTACCTTCTTCTACACATGTACAAACAAAGTATGAAGTTTGTACTCTGACGCGGTGTCCCCATAATATTTAAAATATTTATTTACCCGCGCTATCTTTACTTAATAAAGACATACGGCCCCATTAACAGCATTTTTCTCCAAAATTCTCTCATTCTTCTTCTCCCCCACTTAGATTGACCATATACTCCTTTTTCATGAAAAATTTTGACACTGAATAAAATATTAATATTTTAATATTATTTTATTTCAAAAATTTTCTCTTGCCTCTTTTTCGTCTCCTTGGCACCCAAAATACTGTACTATGCCTCAATTGACTTTCAAATCACTTTTTATCTCATAAATTCTTCTCTAATAAAAATATTATTATTTTATTATTATTTTCTCGCATGCGAAATATTTTATTCTAAACTATTCCTTAGGCCTACTTGGACCTTAATAACATTAGAAAACTACTTTTAGGGGTTCACTAAGAGAAATGATGAAATTACCCCTAGTTCGTGTTATCACGTCTACTGTTAGTTACGGGTCAATAGGGGTCAAGGTCTCACAATAACATTTATGAAGTTCAAGAAATATAAGCAAAAAGATGTTCAATAAGCACATAAGCCATATTTGAACTCCAATACCAAGTGTTAAAGCTCAATATAGCAATTGATAGATATAAGTAAGATCTCCCCCTTTGTAAAAACACAATATCAATTATGATAGATGGAATCATTTTAAAGCTCATTATATCAATTGATAAAGCACTAGTAAAGACTACCCGTATCACTAAGCATTCCAAGCATATCAACTTCAAAGCTTAAAACATTTAAGAAAGATATGATCAATTTAAAGCTCAAGAGAGGAGAGACAATTATAAATCTAATTGAGAAAACTTAAGGCTTGATACAAATTATGCATTTCAACATTCAAGTTTAAGTGAGAAGCAATATAAGGCACAATATCTATTTTGGTGTTTAGAAAGATGTTACCAGTAACGAAGAACACCAAATGTGGAATCTCACCAAACCTTGTTGTTGAAGATCTTAATTCCTTATGATATCAAGGACAATGATTGACTCCCCTTTAAGAAATCATAAGTTCAACACAAATTGTTAGAGATCCTCAATACATCAAATATTAGGAGAGAAATCATAAGCCTAGAATAAATGAGCATTCATATGGATATTCAATTTATATCTCGAATACTCAAGTATTCATGGAACCAAAAAAAGTATGAGCATTTGAATAAATGTTCAACATATGCATCACATACTCATATTTTCAAGAAGTATTTGCCAAGTAGTTCGTAGGCATGTCTAAGGTATCATTAGTCTTCAAGCACTGTTCTCAATTATCATCAAGTATTATTAATCATCATCAAACATTCATTATTGATTCCCAATATCGATCAGCCAAGCAATATCAATCAAGCATTTCCAAGAAATTCCCTAATTCGTACATGAAAATAGCAACTCAAGAAGAAATTAAAAAATATCATCATTAAGCATTTTTTGTGTGTATTTTTCCCAATCAATTCCAAGTGGTCATTCATCCAAATCATTTTGAAGCAAGCACTGCAAGATTTATTCTCCAAATTATATATGAAATTGTCAATTCAAGGAGAATTTTCATTTATTGCAATCATGTATGAAAGTTATGATCAAATAAGCACAAACATGATTACAAGAAATAACATGGCTATTTTCCTTAATCATGATTCCAATTTTGTTCATCAAAGTGCAAGCATGAGTTCAATATAGACATATAACCATTGAAAAAATATGCAACCATTGAAGTTCAAGGTACATGCAATTTCTCAATAATTCATGATTCATGAGTGATATCAATTGCTATAGAATATTGAAAGTAAAACACTCAACTCATGAATATATTCAAAGTGAACATTCAATCATCAATGAATACCAATTATCAAGATTCAAGAAAGAGATATTTAATCAAAGCACATTAGGCATTCATTGCTAACTAAAGCTATAGGTCATATTTTATTTGACATGTCATGTTGTTTATGGTGACCTATAAGCTAAAGTAGTTGGATGCACACAAAACCTTTAGATCATGTAAACGTTAATGCTCAATGAAGACATAGTTAACATTTAAATGCATATTCAAAATAAATTTCAACTATGTCAACTCACAATATATGCCAAGATCAAACTTGACAATTAAATTCATATTCATATGCACAACTCAAGTGAAGTTTTAGACTTCAAACCTTACGGTCAAGCATAAAGAAAAATCATATAAACATGTGTCTTGACCAATATAGTAGATGAACCAAGAATATTTTCATTAAGTTCAATGAGTTCATCCTAATCGAATAAGTATGCATAATCAAGAAATCAATTTTGAAACAATCATTTAAGCACAACCATAAAATATATTTCAAGAATTGTTCCTATATTAGCATTTGAACATTTCAATTTTCATGAGAAGAAATTTTCTATATATGCACATGAAAATCCAATCGGATTAACAAATTCAAGCATTGATGAACAATTTCTCATATTTCTATTTAGTCATTGTACATACACGAGAATTTATGGAATCAATATGAGTGTCATGCTTGGGAATAGATAGATTTATGTCATCCAAAAGGATTTCCAATTTTTCAGCAAGTTTTGCAATTTCAATTCCACTTGCATTTACCACAAGTTATCTCTTACGTAATCTATACGAATTCTCATTATACTTACACATAACTTCACATCATTTACATGCTTATACTCCCTTCTTATCATTTCCTATTATATGCTTTATAATCTCTTTGATCTTTCAAAGGTTTATCTTTATTAGATCATTGCATCTTATGCAATACCACAATCCTTAAAAGTCATCCTTATTTCTCAATTATTCTTCATACCTCAAACATATATATTATATCCTTGTTGCATGTTGACTTTAATGAGTCATTTAAACACTTAGGCTAATTCGAATCGTGTATACCTTAAGCATTTTCGAATTCCAATTTTCATACTACCTTAGGAAGTTTTCATCATCGGATTTCCTTATCCCGATTATTTTCAATCATCCTTTGTTCTATTCTTCCATACTAATGTGACATCTTTCTCCCTAGACCAATCTATAATTTGTACTTGGAACTGCAAGACTCGAAACAAGGTTCTCCTTAAGTACTTTTCAATGTCAATGCAAATCTCACTTTCATTACTTGGTATTGACATCCCTTACCTATCTCTCATATATTCATCTAACTCTTCGCTCACTTTTTTTTTTCCTTAGCCTTTAACAAGGCTTAATCTTTTGTCTCCTTTATTTTTTTAGGATTTGACTTTGGTCAACATATTATCCATCTTAATACTTCACATGGTATCTTATCTCAATGTAGCCATCTCAAGAATCTTTCAATTTCTTTTTTTATTATATGCCCATATACAAGGTAATAAAGAAACTTTTCAATTCATTCCTGTAAACATTCTCCGGAACATTTAAAATTCCCAAATAACAAAGCTTAATGACCAATGACCATAATTCAGCTTGTAAGCTCATTATCATACAACTCCCATCTTGCTCATGTATCCTAGACATGAGGTGTCCCTAGTGTTGCGATGCTGGACAATCAATGCTATAGCGTCGTGGCTACTAGACATGGGATAGTTTAAACACTACAGCCCTAAAAAGTTAGTGTTGTAGTGTTGTGGCTGCTAGAAATTTCTTCCACGAATAAGTTCTTCCATCTTTAAAGTTACTACAAGGGTCATGCTCAACCATTTGGCTTTCCTCCAAGCCTATCCCACAAATTTCATGACCATGCGTATCTTCTCTTTTGCTTATTTTATGCATTAAGCCGAGTCAATATTTTGAAACTCATTTCATCTTTTAACTTTCATCGTCATTCGTGAAATCCCACCTTAAAACATCCTTTCCATATGGTGTAATGAATTTACAATACATATATCACCCCACACATAATTACTCACTGTCTACAGCATTCCTCAAATTTATTGTCATCCATATCTAATTATCTTCCTTGTCTTGTACTCCAATAGTTTATTGACTTTTGGTATAAATAACTACGAAAACAGTTCAGCTTCCTCCTCACTTTATTCTCACAATCCTTATTAAATCAAAATTTCATATTTCCCATATTCCATAATTTAACTTCATTGGGCTATATTTGTGCCCAATTATTACCTCATAGTGTCATGGCATCACTTGGTAATCCCCTTCATGCTTAAATTACAATCATCAACTTAATCATGTCATCCATTCCAAATGTCATTTATAACCTTATTGATTCCTCCCATAACCTTTCTCGATAATTATATTACCAGTTTACCTCTGTCATACAAAAAGATTCCCATACACATCCAATCATTGAAACAACTACTTTATATTCAGCTCGAGTCATACAAAATAAAAGCCAACTCTTAACTCCTTTGTACAGATAACTACTACATTTTCCCTTAAATGACACTTGCCTAGACTTATGGTGATACTAACTTCAACGAAGGTATTAAGTATCTTTAGGATCCTCGTCGCTTTGATCCGAGCACCTTGACGGATCCACTTTCGGGTCTTCCTCCTCTTCTTGAGATTTTCTCCTTTGTTCCTCAATCCAAGCTTGCTGTATTCTCGTGCATTCTTCGTCACTCACAGGTGCGGCACTTATTCCGTATCTAGGAGGAAAGTGTCGAACAGTTGACACCTTCCTAGGACAAATATCTCCCTTTGCAATTGCCTTCCTCATACATTCTTTATCCCACTCCTCAGATTGTTTCAAAAGAAAATTCCTTACAGTTTTCGAAGTATCGGAGCTATCCTCACTTTCAAGACTTTCGCTACTCTCAAAGCTTTCCTTATTACGAAACCATTTTGCTAAGTTCGAAGGAATCCTATTAATAGGAATTCAGAACGGACCACTTTCCAGATTTCCTGGATCAGGGCGCCACTGGCTCCTGGCAATGGAATCTAATGATCCTTCGTTAGCACTATGAGTGGCATCGGGACTACCGCCTCTCCTATACATGGACTGTACGATAAGCACACCTTCAAACCTATAAGCAGCCAAGTATAAATTACTTAGCCATTTATAACTCATAAGAACAGGTAGGGTTCTAAAGATGTAGAGGTCCAAGTAGCCTTCTGTCCTTGACTTTCATTACGCACCCACAATCTAAGGACAAGACTCTACACAAACTCCAACAACTCCGCTAACAATATAGAAATCCATAGGACTTAACTAAACCTAGGGCCGTGATACCAAATATGTCACAGCCCAGTTTCTAGGCCATGACCGGTGCAAGGACCCAATAAGCATAGCCCACTAGGCCCAAGCAAGCCTCTCAATATGCACTGGTCTACTAACCCATCTATCTAGAATATTTCTTTAAGAATAAACTTAATAGTGTTCACATGTCGACTTCTCCAACGCAACTCATAAAACCCAAGTGAATGCTCACATTAGCATCATAATTCAAATCATACATAGATAGTTTGTCAATATATTTTTGCAATTCACATTAAACATATACAAAGACTTTGATCATCATCGGAGTGACTCTAGATGGTAGATGTGACTACTGAGTGTCAAGATACCTACCCAAAAGATGGGGTACGCAGACACCTCAATCTACGCATCAACCACCACTGAATCTAAAAACATGAAGTTGAAAACGTGAGTATAAACTCAGTGAGTGAACCTAGGAAGGGAACAAGCATTAATACGGGAAGTTTTAGAACTCATAACGTATTTATGTAGAAAACAATGCAATTTAACTCAATTTCTTGTCACAATGGAAATTTGTCTTTGCTGCGGTGAAAATCAAGTGGAAACCATTTGTCAAGTTTTAACATTCAAATTTCACATGCATTTCAATCATATACCATATTCATGAACTTTTATTTCATAACATAGATACACACATATACATATAGATAAACACCAATACCACCATAGTCTCATCCAACTCATCTGCATCCCCCCACATCGTGCACATAGTCGAAGCCATCATGTGCATCCCCCCACATCGTGCATAGTTAGTGCCATCGTATGCATCCCCCCACATCGTGCACACGGGCACTCTCATCATCCAACTCCCTCACCACCGTCATCATCGACATGTACATCCCCCCACATAGTGCACACGCACGGTTATCATTATCACACAATATCCACCCCCAATGCACAATATATATATATGTACATATATATATATATATATCAACATAATGTAGTAGTACAAAAATCCATAACAGCCACATGTCACAACATAAAAACAATTTATCAAGGGCTTGTTCCCAAGGCACCCGTTTTAAGAAAATATTAGACAAAATAATTTAAAGGTTTTGTGCAAACACATTCACATTCCCAAAGCAATTTGAAATGCAAGTTCACTCACCTTGTAACAATGAGATATCAAGTCACTATTTGTTTGGAGGTGTCTCTAACTATTTTCACTACCCGATCGTTCATTATTTATTATGGCACGCCACCATAGTACTCAAACTTTACTTTAACAAGTCCTAGCAATAATCCAAACTCAATATGTTTAGTGCATCAATCCCACCTCTGTTTCTCACCCTATCATGAAACCATATTCAATTATAATATCGACAACTTATGTAAAATGTCTCGTACTTAATTCAACCTTTTAATTAACTTCTGCCCAAATCCATCTTATTTTTCCACAGTATTAACTATATTTACGATAACTATAGTCATTTCGAATCTATAGAATTATTTTCCAATTTCAATCCACATTATTTCTCCTTATTTCTTCCAAATATTATACCACTCAACTTAACACTTTCAACTAATTTATACTAATAAATTCCTCCGACAACAATAATTTTTCACAACAAATCATTTAAAGTTTCTTAACTTTACTTAAGCACTATTCATAAATTTCATATTTTCTTCTTTACTTTAGTCCTACGACACATCCTAATAAATTTTTAAATATTGTATTAAAGTAATTTAAATTTAATTCATACCACTAATAACCAAAATTTAACTAAACAAGTGGGCTAGCTTAAAATAATCCCACTTCATAATAGGCCAAATAAAAGCAAAGAAATTTTTTTTCTTACCTATTTGGACTAGGTTAGTCCAAGTCTAATTTTCCACCTTTATTCTCTCTTGGACTTTTCTTTCTTTGTGGCTATTAGGCCCTTTTCATGGGCTCTTTCCATTTCTTCCTATTGGGCCACGCCCATTCTTTTCTTATTGCGCTATGCCCATATATATATTTTTTCTTTTCTTCCTTTCCTATTCCTTTCTCTCTTTCTCTTTCTCCTTTCTCCCGTTGGTCAACAGCACCCTGCTTGTCTTTCTTTTTCCTTTCTTACATGCACAAGCTAGCCACAATTTCCTCCTCTTTCTCCCTCTCATCCCCGACAACAAGTTCTTGCTTCTTTCAACCAAAATTTTTCAGCAGCCAAAGCTGCTCATATTAACCTCAAAAATCAGCAGCCAAGCTACTTCTTCCCCCCTCAAAAGTCGGCAGCCAAAGCTTCAAAGATTAGAAGCCAAAATGGCACCTTTCAGCTTTAAAAAAATCAGCAGCTAAAGCTACTCCTCTCAGCCTCAAAATTGACAGCCAAAGCCTAAAAAATAAGCAGCCACAGCTGCTCTTTTCTTCCCTAAATGGCAACAAAACCACCTCATCAACTCAACTTCTTCTCCTTTCCTTTTCTTTCTCACTACTTGGCTTTTCTCTTCTTTTCTTTCCTTTTGCTCTTTTTGCTTTCCTTTTGCCCTCTTATGCTCGACACCTTCTTTTTGTTTATTTTTCTTCTCTTCCACTAACCGACTTATCTCTTTCTTCTTCTTCATTTTATTTATTTATTTATTTATATATTTTTTTCATTTGCTTTCCAATTTGGTCGGCCCCCATATTTCTTTCCTTCATCACCTTGTTCCACATGGCCGACCCCCCCTTCCATCATAAAAAAATTGTTTGTTGACCCTTTTTATTGACTACATGGGCGACTGTCCATGTTGGTCTTTCTTTTTTTTTTTTATTTATACTTGTATTATTATTTTACTATTTGTTTATTTTATTTCTTCCATTTAATTCCACTACATAATCTTTCAACTTTTATATTTTAAAATTCGATCCTTTCGATACGTCTAAAAATTCCAATTTTCATCTATCTTCCTTTGTACGTGTACCACCAAAATATCAAAATTGCACTTCAAAGCAGTATTATCATAATATTTAATATTTACTTATCCGCGTTGGCTCCACTTAGCGAAACACGCATTTTTCACTTTCGTCGTTCATCTCCAAAAATTTATTTGTATTTCTTCTCCCCCACTTGGATCAACCATATGATCCTTCTTCATGATTGATTTCGACATTCGGTTAAATATTAATATTTTAATATTATTTTATTAATAAAATAATATTTTATTCGATAAGCTTTATTAGTCACCATATCAAGCCATAAAGTATTACAGAAACAATGTCATAAATCATGAGGAAATTTTATAGAAACAATTTTTCATAATCAATCAATCTTAATAAAACAATTTTCTCAAAACAAGAATGATAATATATTCAAGATCAAATATAAGTACATACTCAATCATTTGATTCTTACTTCCTTGCAACTTATAGTATGTATCATATCAAATCAAGTTGCATAGCCAAGATTGATCAATAAAGCTCAAAGAATTATGCACTTAATATTCAAGCAATAATAGGCAACTAAGATTTTCAATGTAGTAAACAATTTTAGAAACCAAGCCAAATGAATGAAACATTCAATAAATAAGCAATCAAGATTCTCATAAAATAAATTAGCATAGAAATCACCCATTTTCCTTTATGTGTGACTCAAGAGCATTCATTCTTCAAGAATTGTTTGTCCTTGCTCTAGCACACCTATAAGAGACATTTTTCATTTGATCTTTGGTATCCAAATTTCTTTGGATCCTTGAAAGTTAGTCTCGTTGCATAAAGTTCCTTTGGGAACCCATACTTGTCTAAATTTGTAAGGCACACATTTTTTAATTAGACAAGTATATGAACAATAATTATAACATGTGCAATAATTGCCTTTAGTCATTTTGGAAAATGAGGAATTCATGAAAGCCTTTTGTTTCTTATTCATTTAATCTGCAAATTTCATTTCCATATCAAAATTTTCTTTTTCTAAAATATCAATTTTCTTTTGGTAAGCTTCAAAATCCTTTTCCAAATTTTCATTTTCTTTTATCAAGTCAATTTTTTTTCATCAAAATTTCATTTTCAACATCGAGTGTAGAAATGATTTTCTTGTTCTTCATATTCATTTTCTCAAACTCAAATGCTAAATCCTCAAAAACATCATTTAATTCATCAAAAGCATATGAATTAAGTTCACAAGATGAAGAAATTACCTTTATGTCTTTAAGAGCCATGAAGCATAATTCAATTTGATTTGAGTATTCATCTTCACTTGATTCCTTGTTTGAATTTGCCATGTTGCTTGTTGAGCATTGATTCTTGCAAGAGTTGTCTTCCAATTCCTTTTCCATATTTGTTTCTCCATATAACTCTTCTAATTTTTGTCAAATTTCCTTGGCACTTTTGCACATGAACACTCTATCGTATTCTCTATACTCAAGTGCACAAATGAGAGTGTGCATGGCCTTAAAGTTGATTTGTGCTCTCCTCATTTCAACTTCTATCCACTTATTTCTATCTTTAGGAGTTTTCTCACCATTTACCAAATTTGTGATCATAGGAATGAAAAGACCATCGGTAATGGCATCCCACATCTCATAGTCATAAGCCCTAATATAAATGAACATTCTAGTACTCCAATAAGGATAGTTTGATCCATTAAATAGAGAAGGCATATTTATGCGTTGACCCTCAACATCAACAAAATTTTCTAGAGCCATTAAGATCTACCCTAAGGATGTTAGGCCTTAAAAATAGGGGTTAGGCTCTAATACCACTTCTTGGTCTCAATAATATGTGCTGGAGGGGGGGTGAATAGCACAAATCGGCTCTTGACAAGATGAGGAACTAATTTCCAGCATAAAGGAAATAAAAATAGAGTAGACAATGTACAGCAATTTATAATGGTTCGGTCCAAGACCTACATCCACTACCTTAATTATCCAACCAAGGATTTTCCCAACAACTTCACTAATAACTAGTGAAATTCACAAGCTTTCACCAAGTTTTACAATGGCTTTTACAAGGCTCAGCCAAAACCTTTCACACTAGTTTTTCATGGGCTAAACTAAAATCGAAAGTGATTTTTCAAAGGCTCAACCACAACCTTTCACAATGGTTTTTCACGGGCTCAACCACAACCTACAACAATAGTTTTTCATTGGCTCAATCAAAACCCAAAGTGGCTTTTCAAAGGCTCAACCACAACCTACAACAATGGTTTTTACTGGGATCAACCAAAACCCAACAACCAACTTTTTTAGGCTAAGTTGGAACCTTTACACTCAATCAAGCAATCTCAGCTTGAATAAATCCCTTAAAGTGACTTGTTCACTCTAAGTGTATAAGAAGAGAAGAAATAAAAAAGTACATATGATCACTTACTTGATCTAGATGGTACAAAATGAAGTGTTGAACACTATTACAAAGATTGGCGTTTAAGTGCAACAAGGTGCAGAAAAGATTTTCTGGTTTTTTAGCTCTATATCACTTGGAAGCCTTCAATTCTCTCTAAAAACTGATTTCTAACCATTGAAAAACCCTTTTATACTTGGAGAAATAACTCTGATGACAATTTGACAGTTTATGGCCGTTGGAAACAGTTGAGGATGAGTTCTAGCCGTTAATTTGTCTTGTAGTGCACTAGTTCAAATTGCAGACAAAGAGCTCTTACTCGACTGACTTGGTCGACTAAGTTGATCCTGTTTCTGGTTTGCAGATCTTGGTAGAGAGCAGTTAGTTGACTGTCTTGGTCGACTAAGTTGATTCTATTTCTCAAACTCTTCAGCACGCCATTTCTCGAATTTGAAACTTTGATCAACCAACATTCTTCCTTGTTTCACCAATAAGCTTCCTCTTTGTTAGACAACTACATCTTGTTGATTTTATCCCTCTTTTTTCTATCAAAAATACTTTTTGAAGAATTAATAAATTAATTTCATATATTAATTTCCTGCACACTCAAGTAAAGGTATTAGACACAAATGAATGGGAATACTTTGCTATTATCAAAAACATATAGAGTCAACATTATCTTTCTCTTATTTTTGATGACGACAAAACACTCCTAGATTAAAAGTGCAATGTCTATGTTCAATATGAATGCTTCAAATCTTTATGCATAATGAGTTGCTCCCCCTTAATTAATGCATTTAGTTTTCTTTAAAGATTTGCAATAAACTATTTATCATATCCATAACAGCTAAATAAGATATACAATACCCATAGTAGCTAAGCAAGATATATTGAATATCTATAATAACTAACACATAATATTCAATAAAATCCTAACTAAGCATCACACACATAAATTAAACGTGAAGACCTATTTAACTCTATTTGATTTAGTCTTCCTTCTCTCTTTTTTCTTTTTCATCATTAAACAAGATATTAAAAACTCTCCCTTAATGAGTGCATCAAGATTTTCCTTTAATCATTAGATGAAACTTTAATGAATGAGAATCATAAGCACTCATACACCTAAGTCATACAAGCTTATAGATATAGTTCAATAAATTCAAGAGTCAAGCTTGTGTCTATGCAAAAACAAATATATGAAAGTTAAATCATTTCAAGAAATTGTCAAGGATTACTTAAATAATGTTCAAGCAAATTTGATCATTTGTCATAATCAAAACTATAATAATTTGAAAGCTAACACATGTTAGCCAAAAAGTTTAATAGGTTAATGATGAAAAAACTTTCGAAGTTATAAACCTACAAAGAGGGATGTGCCTAAGGTATAGCTTACAAATGATCATTTGATATGTTATGATTACAAGAAGTTGGGGCATACCAAATATAAATGTCCAAATAAGAGGAACACTTTAAGAAACTTCAAGAATAGGGCAATGATGGCCACTTAGAGTGATAGTGGAGACTCTCAAGATGAAGGGGATGTTGAAATGGCAAATCTTTGTCTCATGGCACTTGATGATTATAAGGCATTTCCTAACCTTTATGATCTTGATACTACATGATAAAAATGATTATACTTTCGATGGGTTACAAGATGCATATGATGACCTAATGATTGAATTTGAAGAAAAGTCTTTGAAATATAAAGGCATAATATCCAAGCTTAAAGTGGAAAAGGAAAAATTATTGAAGATTAAGATTGACTTAGAAAATGTTGTGAAAAACATGCAAAGTGAATTAAATGAATCGAAAAAGAAAGATGATGAATTGCATGATATATTCTCTAATTTTCACACAAAAGGAAACACATCTGAAGAACTTCTTTGTTAAAGACAATGAGAAATATGATGGATTTTCTAGTTGCACTAATTGTTTCAAATTTAGACATCTTACTTTATCATGCCTTTTGAGAACTGTCTCATAAAGAGACAAAGTTATGAAATATGCATGGGTTTCAAAAGGAACCAAACTTCCACATGGTAAGGTGGTGAAGCTTGAATAGGTTCCTAAGGGGACCAAGATGACTAACTGAAAAAGACCTAAAAATGTTTGGGTACCAAAATCAAAGGCTTGAATTTTTCTTTGTAGGAAGAGCTTACATGCTTAAAGTTAAGAGCACAACAAGATGGAAAATAGTACCTTAATAGTGGATGCTCTAGACACATGATCGGGAACAAATAATAATTCAAAGAATTGAGACTGAATAAAAGAGGTAATGTAACCATTGGTGTTATTGGAAAGAATTCATCTTCTTCAATTGAAAATGTGTTGTTTGTGAACAGTCTCAAAGGTAATTTGTTGAGTGTAAGTCAACTTTGTGATAAGGGTATGATAATTCTATTTTATATAATTATTTTATTCTAATTTTGTTATTAAATATTAGCTAAGTCCTCAATTTTCAATTAGTTTATTTTTAAGTGAGTTGTTTTTAATTTATGTTATTCTTTTCAATTTGGTTATTATTTATTAGTTTTTATATTTTTCATAGGATTTAAAAGAAATTAGGCTTAATTTTAGAAAGTGAGATGTTGAAAGACCCAAAAGTTTACTTGCATATGCTTCAATTTGTGTCTATAACTCGAGTTACAAATCTCTAAATGACGCAATTATTAGACCATTGGAAAGCGAAGAGATAGAGCTACAATTTTCATGCAGATCATTTTACCCATTTTCGCCTTGAAGATAGAGAAAATAGTGTCAGAAAATGGCTGGACGTACTTGCCAGAAATAAAAATTTGTAAAGATTGACAATTGATTTTTTGGCCTCTCATTACACTTTTAAGCCCAATTAAACTCTAGGTCAACTTAAGGAACTTTAGGTTAAGTTTATTAGTATAAATAGGATATGTTTAACAACATTAGGAGATGACTTTTGGGAGATTCAAGAAGTTAGGGGTTGAGGTTGAAACTTGGAGATCAAGACGGAAAATATTGTTTTGTTTTCTTCCTTGGCTTTTATTTTTCTTGTTACTCTTAATGGTTGAATTATATACAATGTTATTTGCTTTTTCAATTATGAGTAGCTAATTTTCTTTTTCTAGGATTACAATTGAACTTACATGTAATCTAAATTTTTAATCTCTTTCTTACTTATCTTCAATGGGAATTGAATTGTTTATTCCAATTTGTTCTTAATGCTTTTAACTGCTTGGCCACCAATTAAATTGATTTAGGAACCTAAGCAAACTTGGGAAAGGGAGTTTAGAGTAAACTAAAATTGGGATAGCATATGATCATATTAATTGATTTGAGTATAGGATAGGGATATACCTATAGGCCATATGTAGCCATATTAGAGCCTGAACTTAATGAGTCTGTTTTAATTTCAATTCACATAGGGATATAGTGTTTTCGTTAAAAAAGATATTTTTATAAGATGAGTCAAGTTAGAGTTATTTTTGAAGCATTAGTTTTCCATGTTGTAGACTTCAGAACAAATAAAATTCTCTTTATTTGTGACAGACAAGCAAATACTTATGTTGTATATCTTGATGAGTTGTCTTCAAAGAATATTTAGTTTATGGCTAAGAAAAATGAGGACACTTGGTTGTGGCATAGAAAACTTGGACTTGCTAGCATGAACACATTTTCTAAAATTTGTTTTTTAGATCTTGTGATAGGACTCTGTTAGCTTTGAAATTGGCTTTAGTTTTGAAATGACAAAATTCAATGATTGAAATATGTTTGTGAGCTTAAAGAAAAATCATTGAAATGAAAGAACTTTCACCAAAAAGTTTTAAAAGCTGTTTGTGGAAGATAAAATTATTTGAATGCTTTAAAATCAAGTTCCAATAAAGAATAATCAACTTCTAAAAGTGACGTATTGATTCCTTGAAAGATAGAAAGTTATATTTCTTATTTGAAATAGGAAGGAATCAACTTGTCAAGAAATGGACTGTCAATTCTCACAAAACAGAAATCTACTAGACCATAAGAACCTAGCATTCAAGAAGCGAAAGGTCAATTCCTTTAAAGGCAGAAGTAAAAGGAAAAAGCACTAGATAGTAAGAATTAACTTTTCAAGTCTCCAATGATCGATTCCTAAGGCGAAATGAAGGAAAGGTTGAAAACATGTTGAAGAAGACAAATGAGTGATGGAAACTTGTTGAAGAAGTTAAAAGGGGAAATTTGAGCTAAAAAAGCAAAGTTTGAAATTTTAAAACAACTCTTAAAAGACATGAAGAATTGACTACTCAGAAAATGAATGATCGATTCCTACGAAATAGAATGTCTCAGCCTTAAAGCATGACAAGAAGAATCGACTTCTTGATGGATGGATGATCGATTCTTGTACAATAGAGAGCATCAAGCCTACAACTAAAGAATGAAGAATTGACTTCTTATTGGGTAGTGTTTGATTCTTGATGATTGACAAACTTGACTAAAGTGGCCCTAACTGTTGTATTTTTGAATTCCTCTTTCCCTCTAACGACCATATTTTATGAGTGGTTATATATACCTTCAAGAGCACCATCCAAAGTAAGAGAGCAGATTAAGAAAAGAAGGGGAAAGTGAGCTTTATTCCAAAAGAAGAGAAAAACTTCATTTTGCAAGATCATATCTCTCTCACTTTATAAATCTTTCACAAAACAGAGCATCAGCCGATAGCTTAAATTCTCTTATCTATGCCTTCATTCTCTTATACTCAAAGTCCTCGATTAGCCTAGTTAGAGGCACTTCATCTTGTGATCCACTATTGTAAGGGTTATACTTCCTTGAAAGGTAGATAGGTTATACTCGAGCCTTAAAAAGTTAGCTTGGTTATACTACTATTGCAAAAGGTAGAAAGGTTGTGCTTTAACTTGTGAAAGGTGTGTGTCACGACCCGGTACTCCTCTTGAGCCCGTGACAATTGCAGTGGTGTCCCGATAGACACTCATTACCTGTAATGCCAACCGAAACCCCGCAAGGCTTTAATATCAATTTATCTTTTCCCATGTGAGTAACCGTTGCCAAATATCATGTTCTAAAAGATTTTAAGCTATTTCCAACTTAAAAAAATAAAAAATTGATTTCTGTCTCACAAGGGCATTTTTGTCATTTTTCCTCAAAAATTTCGAAACTAGCTAAAAATGAAGTATGTGAGTATAAAACACATAATTCATAATCAAAAATAAGTTTAAACATCTAAAACCTTCATTTAAAATGAAATTATGACTATTTGAATATAATAAAAATAGTCAATAAAATATTCTATTTTCTTATAAAACAATATTTTAGAGTTACTGGTAAATAATTTTTGTAGCATAAAAGCTAAATAAATTCATACATACTGTAATACAGATAACTAAAGTATAAATTTAATTTACAATGACACGTGGGCCCTTAAATGACAAAAATGAACGAAGGCTGTGAACCTACGATTTTTTGAGGAAGTAAAACCAATTCTAGCCTTCAACGATATCAGCTATCTACAGCCTATTCTAAGTTTGAAATGGGTGGAAAGGAGGGTGCTGAGATTATATATTCCCAATGAGTAAACAAACACCATCCAAAATATCTAAAGTCGAGTAAATAGAGGCGATTAAAATATTCCATCTCGATATGTAATTCATAACATAAATATTCATTTCATTTAAATAATCAACATGGCTTACGAGTATCTTAAAAGCTTGGCCCCTTCCATAATCATTTTCGAGAATACCTTGGCCGAGGTATTAAACTGAGTCCGCCAAGGCTGTTAAAAATTTCGTATACACGTAAACATATTTTTAGTTTGAAAAACACAGCCGTTCCTTAGCGTTAGCGGAGTTCATCATCACGAGGTGGTTTGGCATGACGTGAACTCTAACCATACCTCAAGAGATACCCTACGCACCTCTCCGACCGAGGTACATATATAACCGGATTTTGTGCCCCTCTAATACGCTGGTTCACACAACCCGCCCACTGCAGCAAGCTAAACCCACCATACAATAAAAATTCAATAGCATGACATGGTAATTTTATCATTATCCAGCCTATCAAGGCAAACAACAGTTTATACATTGTCAACACAAATACCAATTCAACCATACATGCCAATATTGCCATAAGCCAATCAATTAGAACTATAAATTCACAATACATCAAATGGTCTCCAATTACTCTATTTTCAAAGCCATCATTCAATTTCAAGATAATGTATAAAATCATTTCATTTAAACGCATTTTGTTTATAAAACCTAAAAGTTAACCATTTAAACTCATTTTCCATAACATTCACCAAATCAAATAAAAAGACCACTTTAGATAATTAAAATGATGATAAGGTTTTTCACTATTTCGGGAGTCAAATTTTTAGAGTACTCCGACTATCGATCCTCGGGTATAATTTCTTTGCCCTTATCGGAGGATTCACCACCTAGACATAACGCACAATCAAGCAATTTACCACATTGGTGCTAAACTGTTATAAAACTATATGGATGCATGAAATGGAATGTAAATTGTTCGGATTATCGTCTAAACACAGTGTTCTACACAAATTCAATTGTGGACCTAAATAAAACGGTATTGGCCTAATTCGATCTATCACTCAATTAATTGGCCAATATGCCCAATTCAACTCCAATTAAATCATTTTTCTTTCAATTATCCAAACCATCAAACACAAGTCAAATAGCATAAAATTTAGCAAAATCATCTTCACATTTTCTTTTGGGAATTTCGGCCATGGTGGGTACATTAACACTATGATTTTTCCAACTTGATTTTCTCACCATAATTCATCATTTCCTAACCAATTCGCTTGAAATAAAATCAAATCCACCATCCACACTCTACATGGAAAATTTGGCCAATGATGGGTGATGGGAGAAAATGAATTTTTCTTGTTTGTTTTTCATGCTACACATCACTAACTATCTAAAAACACTAAAATACATTGAAATCTATGCAAATCAAGCATCAAAACTCCTCTCCCCATGTTCGGCCAGTAAGGGATTCATCATGAAATCATGTGATTCAACCATGGAAAATGCAAAAGAATGTATGGGAAAGGTAGATCACAAGTCAAAATCAAGAAATTTTGCCTTTGATTGCTTGATTACTTGAAATCCACCAATTTTCTCTTGAATTTTCACTCTAGGTTTTTTGTTCTTCATTTCTTCCTTTGTTCTTGTTTTGGCCGGCCATATGAAAAGAAATAGGCTAATTTTATGCTAATTTATAAGGAAAATAATAAATGGATGAGAATTTGACACATGTCACCATTCCATTGGTCCATGTGTCATTCTTACTTATTAAGCAATCTCTCTCCACCATATAAATTTTCTCAATTATCCATGATAATATTGGGTAAAATCCATGTGCTAGACAAGTGTTGGGTGTGTAAAATTACCATTTTGCCCTTAAGGTGGCAAAATGACTATTTTGGCATTTTGCTCGAAAAAATGCGAAAATTAAAATTTTTCACTTTTCAAACTCAAATTATACTCCAAATGATCAATCTTAGTCAAAAAGTTCATCCAACACTCACATCTTAACCTCGGATGGCAAAATGACCATTTTGCCCCTAGGTCATGAAAATTCCAATTTGACTCCAAATCGGTCCTCGAACTCCTAATCACCATTTTAAGTCATTCTGTTGTTCTAAAATTCTCAATTTGATTTTAAAATCCCTATTTGGAGTAGTTCAAGGCTTAATTCAACTTAGTTGCACCACTAGGTACATTACCGACTTTTAACGATTTTTTGGGGCTTTCTAAGCATGCAAGCATTCTGTTAATCACATGAATGACATGGCTAATATTTTAGAAAGTCGGGCTTGACAGCACTACTCCCCTTAAAATAAAATTTTGACCTCAAAATTTTACTTATCGGATTCGAAGAAAAGATGTGGATATTGGTTTTTCATCTGGTGCTTGACTTCCCATGTCATCTCCTCCATTCGAGCATTCTTCCACAACACTTTCACCATTGGAATGCTTTTGTTCCTTAGCACTCGATCCTTTTGATCTAAAATACGTACAAACTACACCTCAAACTTCAAATCTTCATGCAACTCAATAGGAGGTGTCTGTAGAATATGGGAGGGATCGGGAACATACTCTTTCAACATCGAGACGTGGAAAACATTGTGAATCCGATCTAACTCCGTGGGTAATTCAAGTCTGTAAGCCACTGGCCTGATCCTTTCAATGATACGAAATGGTCCAATGTATCTCGAATTGAGCTTTCCCCGCTTCGAGAATCGAATCACACCTTTCATTATCCAATAAATACCACAATTTATCATAATAGTATAATCAAATAAGATTTAATACTTCAAAATTTTCAAATTATTACCTTTTCAAGGAGAAACCTTAAGAAAAACTTTATCGTCCACTTCAAATTTCAAATTTTTCCTTCGTTTATCAGAATAACTTTTCTGCCTATCTTGAGCTGTCTTTGATCGTTCTCGGACAACCTTGATCTTGTCATTTGTCAACTCAATCAATTTTACATTAAACAATTTCCTTTCACCCACTTCATCCCAACAGAGTGGAGTTCGACACTTTCTTTCATACAGAGCCTCGTATGGTGCCATCCCAATACTAGATTGAAAACTGTTATTATACACGAACTCCATTAATGGCAAGTGTTTGTCCCAACTCCCAATAAAGTCAATGACACAAGCCCGTAACATATCTTCTAGAGTCTAAATAGTCCTTTTAGATTAACCGTCAGTCTGCGGATGAAAGGTAGTGCTAAATCTCAAATTAGTTTCGAGAGCATCCTAAAATTTAGACCAAAATCGAGAAGTAAACCGAGGGTCTCAATCTGACACAATAGAAACTAGAACTCCATGTAATCTCACAACCTCATCTATATAAAGCTTAGCCAGCTTCTCATGGAATACGTGCTATGGATAGCTAAGAAATGGGTGGACTAAGTCAATCTATTCACAATCACCCAAATAGCATCCTTCCCACTCTATGTCTGTGGCAAACCCAATACAAAGTCCATAGTCACATGTTCCCACTTCTATTTTGGAATCGATAAAGGCTAAAGAGTACCTGATGGTTTTTGATGCTCCGCCTTA